>NC_044279.2:70956144-71560177 GCF_004027225.2 Strigops habroptila
ACACAAAAAGAAATTAGGTGGGAAATGTTATCACAAGTTAAGGTTTTGTTTTGTAGGAAAATAATGTTACCAGATCTCTTAACTCCCACCAAGTCAAAACTAATTGCTGGAATGGTTGTTTGAAACTGCATAGAGTTCTGAGTACTGCCTTTTATATTTTTAGCATTTCAGATTAAAGATGTAATAATTTTAATCCCACTAACACTCAGACTTTGCAGAAAAGTGTTGTAGCCACTAGACAGTTGCTGTACATAGGCAGCTATGCAAATTCTAAGCAGTGCATTGGTGAATGCTACCAAGCCTTCATGTGCATCTTTATGCATCTGAATATATGTACACTTACATGTCCTTCAGCATTGGTCTATGCAATGGGATGGTAATTATGGAACAGGCCATTCTTGGTAGAAGATTTTTTGAAAAAGCTCTTGGGAGAACTTTCTTTTCCAAGCCAGCGATGGGGAGCAAGGCTTCAATTTCAATGCATTATCCAAAAGGTACAACTCTTTAGTGGTGCAGTACACCTCATTTCCCAGTCCAGCTCTGCATTTCTGTCAGCAACGAAGTAATTAAACAAAGCTATAGGATTTTAACTTTTTAATTTCTGGGCTGCAAGAGGCAAACGGACAGTCAAATGAGCCCACATTACCAGCTGTAGCTAGGAGGTTCCTCCACTGTGCTAAGAGATACTAGACTGAATGGTAGTCCATCAAGTGAACAGTAGAGATGTTAACTGGAGCTGTTTGGGTCTGCTGCAGGGTGGAAAGCTGTAGGAAATGCATTTACATTGTTCTTCAGAGCAAGATAGAAAATGGATCTCTAAGTGAAAAATCCAGCAGGGCTTGTGGATGTATTGTCCGCATTTGGAATGGGGAAAAGCAGAGCCACCAAAGAAGCACTCAGAGATGTAATGTGCAGTTAAACCCATAGCACTGGTGGAACTGGACAATCACTAGTTAAAGCTAGTTAATTATTTAAGAAAAAAATTATGAAGTATAAATTATTTAAGCTGCCTGTGCCTGATGCGTGCCATTGCCACAAAGGCACACACACCTGGGTTTTAGATTCTTGCCTGTTTACTACAGTTTTTAAAGTAAAGATATTTTAATACTAATGGTGGAATAAAATTATTTGTGAAAAGTTAATAATAAACAAAATTTAGGGGGGAAACTTTGCTATTTGTTTCTTCCAGAGGAAGATATGCCTGCTTTCTTTAAAATGAAAGTAATGTACACTGTTTCTTAGCTCTCTTGGAAATGATTAACTTACTAAGTGTTGTGATAATTGTGCAGAGAACCCATTACAGTAACACAGTGTAGCTACAAACTGACTGGGAAATTGGTGCCTTGAGTCTGAAATTAGATGTTGCAGTTACCAGGCGTCATTTCAGATTAGCTGTACCTGTCTCGTGGGCAGCTCATAAGGAGCCACACTGGTGAGTCAGAGAGACCTACCATTTCCTCACTTGGAGGTTGGCCTGGCATAGACGGCTTAACTTAGAAACAAAGGCAAAACAAAAATCAGACTATGCTGAGCTGTTGAGCCCAGAGACAGGGTCTGCTAGAGAAGCAGTTCATTGGAAACCTCAGCAACAAATAAAACCTGCTTCCTGCAAAAGCTTTGAGATGGTGTTAGGCGCTTACATACCCAGTGACAACTCTCAAGTACCTGGCACTTGCCTGAACTCACTGTCGACATCTGTACACCTGCTCTTAGCAGGCAGAAGGCAGTATTTCTCCGACTGCACCTAAAAATGGCATTTCTCACACACACAAAAAAAAGGCTGTTAGTCATGGTATCTTTGCCAAACTCCATTTACATGTTGGCTGCTTAAAGACCCATCTGCAGCATCGACCGCCTGACACTGGTTCACTTCCTGTCCTAAATTGCTGAAAAATCCCAGCACATAAACTGCTGGTGCCATGGCTTTTCATCGAATCCATGAATTCTCCTTCCCCGCATCTGCTCTGTGTGCTCTTGGCTCACCTTCCTGTGGCCTGTCCTTTTGGGTTGGGTGAAACCTCAGGACGTGGTCCCACAGGCATCAAAGCTGGCATTTTTCAGCTTCTTTGCTTGCGATGAGGTATATACTTGCATTTCTGCCATTGTGATCTGAAGAGCTTACTAGGAACCATTACTGGGTGTGTATGAGTAGTTTGAGTCACCTTGGGGAGCACCACTATCTGGATGAGGAAGCACACATTTTGAAGGTGCACTGGGATCCTTCAGGGCATAGGTTTTATAAATGACAGATGATGTAAATCCTGACTACCTGATGGTAGGCACTAGAATGGAACATTTTGTCATCAATGCTTATTATCTCAAGATTCTTAATTGGTTTCATTGATAATTTTGTCACACTTGAATGTTTCAAATGATTAAATGTTGCAGACTGGTTTGGTGGAAAGTCTCTCTGTTGTGTACAGCAGGACGTAATACTGACTCTAGATAGTTGGTGGAGAAAGGGTGTTCACCATCCCTTTTTCAGCTCCTTGTGGGAACTGCATTCTGAGCACCAAGGTTGGGTTGCAGAACACCGAGATGGCTGATTTAGGAGTACCAGGAGGGGGAATGGTGAAAAAGTCTGGCTTTACCTCTCAGCTTTGAATGCAGTATTTTTCTCCCTCTGTCTAGTCCACCATTCAGCTGTCCCAGCTGGACGCACACGAGTTGTTTGCCCGATTCCTGCAGAGAAAGATATTTCAGCTAGATGAGTTTTCCAGATTTAAAGAACTATACCTGGAGCACAGGTATAATAAAATAAAGGTACCTTAGGCTGCCTGCAGTTTTCTTTCTGTCTCCTTCACGCTTGTGCTGGGGGCAGCAGCTTCCCATGTCACGGCTGCAGATTGGTGAGTCTCTCTCTTTTGTGTTTACTGCTCACATCTTTGACTCCTGCCCACCCTATGTGACTCCTGCCCACCCTCCTGGCCTGGGTGAGATGTGCCTCCAGCATCTGCTGGGGCCCAGGCGGATGGTTGTGCGGTGCCTGCACACACACACACCCCCCAGCCAGCAAAGCACAGGGCCCATTTTAATCCCTTGAAACAATAACAGTAGTTCATGTCTAAGCTAAAACCTGTCCTGGATCACAAGGAGTTTTTACCACAGCACTCGGCATGTCTAGTTTATATAAAAGAAAAAAAAAAACAAAAACCCACAAATCAAAGCACCAAAACCCTTTAAAACGCCACTTCTCATAACTATTTACTTAAGCCATAGGCCTGTATGCTGAATGTCTGTTTTAAATTGATGGTATAAATTCCCTGTTTGCTTCAGCAGAGAATTTGGCTCTTTGCCTTGAGACTTGTAAGAAGAGAATGTTTAAAACTTATGGTTAGGAGACACAGCACGTTCATATCGTTGCTTTAATCAGATTTCTTTTTCCCTCTTTTTTTTTTTTTTTCCAGACCAAGTTGTGGGATTTTTTTCAGACCCCTGTTCCTTGAATGTTCCCCACAGGTGGAATGTAATTAAACTTCACTGGCATCTCCTCCTGCTGGGATTTAGACTAGGGACAGATCTTTAGGAAGCATAAAACAAATACTGTGAAAAAGGAACCCTTGTTAGAAGAGTTGCCAGAGAATCAGCTCTGCTCCATTTACACGCTGATAGTTTTGAAAATCTGTCCTTTTTCCTTTTGTGAATTGGATTTTAGAAATTGTTAATTAATCATTTAAACACTGGGGCAAGGGGGGGACCCACAAATCTTTTTTGCAGCTCTCACTCTGCTCACAGGCTGAGAGTTCACATATCAAGAAGCATTTTCTACCTCAAACCTGGGTTTTGCTTTAAATAATTTGGTGGGGAAGGCACTGCCTTGTCAGCACTGAGGAGGGAAGGGTCCAACAGCAATAGCAAGTGCCATGGGTGCCCAAGGCCTCAGCGTGCTGGCATGATAGTGACCTAATCCCTGGGAAGCCCCCATCACTGAGGAGTAGCATGGACAACCTTGTGCTACTCCTGTCCGTGAGGGGCTGCTCCCTCGTGGCTCCTGCAAGGCTATTCCCATGATGCACCTCAGCTACCTCTGTATGCAAAGAAAATAAAATATGAGGTCTACCTCTCAGTTCTGGGGGCATAAATATGCAATAACCTTGTCAGCTCGGGGGGTTACTGTGCTGTAACCAGGAAGAGAATCTGTCCCCAAACATTGCTTGACTAATGGTTACCAAAGGCAAAAGTGAAGTGATAATAGTTTGGGAGCAGCTCCTAGTGAGCTAGTGTCTATAATGCAAAACAAACCATACCATAACTGGGACTGCCTTTGGTAGTCCTCCCACCTCGGGATTTAAGATGTTTTCTTTGGAATCGGGAAAAAAACCTAATGCTGGGAATGATGTTTTTCTCACTTGCCTGATACGAGACTGCTTCCCCTTTTCTACATACTCTTGCAATAATGAAGTGACAGTCCTTATCTCTTGGTCAGTGAAGTCTGTCGCCGTGGATGGTGTAGCAGAACTCTCAGCTCAGTAAAGGAGACAGACATTGTGCTGCTGTCCTCGCAGGGCAGTGATTGCAGTTGCTGAGACCCAAAGCGGGTGCAACTCCATCTCAGCTGGAAAGTTGTCTTGTAATAGTCCTGTGCTAGATGGTGATAGGAGAAGCAATATTAAGAGATTTTTTTAAAACCGGTTGGGAAAAAGCCTGCAGCATGCAGTGTAATGGCTAGGAACTGATAGCTCATAGTCCAGTCAAAAGCAGTTTTTAGTGGTTTATGTATTAACTCTATTAATTTGCTTTTTTTCCCACCATCTTTTTATCTATGCCAGCTGCTTTAGTGTCTGGGTGCTGGATGTACAGGTGATTGCTACACTGCAGTAGTGTAAAGAGAGTACAGCTTACCACAAAGTCGTTGCTCCCCTCCATTATCTGTCCCCTCTTCCACACACTGTGCTTCTTGCTCTCCTTTGTGATGTTGGTCTCACCATGGCCCCTCGTGAGTGAGGGTGCTGGGCTCTGAACTGCTCCCTGTTTGGTGAGGGAGCTTTTTTTGTGTCGGTCACATGTGGCACCAGAGTGACCATATAGAAATAAGATGTTCCTGTATATGTTGTGATCTGAAATCACGCTTGCTCCAGAGGCCACATATAATTTACCCAACTTCACGATGGAAAAAACAATTCTGTCTGTTCATCTGTCACTTGCTATTAAGAGTATTTGTTTTCAAGAGCAATCCATTATACTGTGAAGTATCTTACTTTGTTAGACAAACAAGAAAACCCACACTTTTAATCTCCTGAAGCTTTAAATGGCATCACAGGATGCAGGTACTTGAGACACTCGATACCTACAGCAGAGGATGAAATGGCCTTAGCTTCTCCTTACTGCTGGCCTGAAAACCAGCGGAAAAGAGAGCTGTGCCATTTTAAGAGGATTTTGCAATTTTGCCAGCAAGGACAGTTTTGTAAGCACATCAGGTGCATGCATTTTGGGCAATAAAGCCTATAGATGAGAGAGAGGTCTGTGCTTTGAGCGCTCCGAATTTTCTACAGCTGTATATTAAATTCAAAATAGCAGTCTAAAAGCATACCTTTATCATCAGAGACTGCTGAAGGGGGGAATAATGGTGGAGTGGGAATTAGCGGAGGCTCTGTCACTTCATAGGTGCAGTGTTTTGGGGGCCAGGGAGGCATCAGCATCGGCTGCTGAAGTATGGCAGGAGAAAGAACAGCAGCAAGCTGGGGAGCAGGCTGCTCACCTTTCTGTGTAGCCAGAGATAAATTGCTGCAGCAAAATTGTGGGCAGTGTCTTGTAAAGAAAATGGAGGAGCTGCTCCAGGGGCTGAGGGAGACGAACGGGGTTTTGGGGCTGTCTGGAGTAGAGCGAGTTCAGGGTGTTCTGACATCTTCCAGCTGCAGCACAAACACGAAATGGGGTGAGGAGGATTGCCCACAGCCAGGCATATTATATTAAGATTGTATTATTACTGGCTATACTTTATGAATTGTCTCTTCATGTTTGTGTACATACTGTTTCTGTGGCATGTGCACGGCATGGGGATGTTTCTGTGCACACAAAGTGGTGGAGCTAGTGTTTGCTGCCATGCTTCTGCATCTTCTCTAATGATCATTGTAAATTTGCCTCTCTCCTTTTTGAACTATGCAGCTAGCACTGTAATAAAATGCTCTTTGTGAAGAGAATATTGAAGAGAAGATGGGGAAAAAAGAGGGCATGGGTGTGCTTAATAAAAACAGATTCTCTGCACTATCGCAGGTGCAGTGGATGCTGTTTAGAGCACTCACTCATCTCGCTTCAAATAAATAGTAATGACTGTTTCCTGTGACTGTGCTGTGAATCATATTCAGTCCATGCAGGGGAGTAGAAAATAAAGCTGCATGCAATCCACATGAGATGATGGCTCTTGTAATATTCAGCAGTTGGGCCTGGTTAGAAGCGTTTCATTATCTCAGAATTAAGAGAGAGCTTCCTGCTGTCGCAAAAGCTTGTTTATTCTTCTGCCTTCCCTCCCCCTCACTCCGTTCTTTCTTTCTTTAACATATATCCCCTCTTCCTTTCTCCTGCCTCTGAAATGTTGAATTGATGTTTTTGAGCAGAACTGCAAGGTCAAATTAGGGACAGTGGCCCTGGAAGTACATTAGTAGTTTATTGCATGGGGTTTTGCTTAATAGGAGGGTGCCTGAATTTTCTGTTATCTTTTGCATTCAGCTTCTTTTCTTAGCTTACACTCAAAATTTATTAGGAAGAAGCAGAAGAAGTCAACCTTCTTTCCCATTTCTCAGTGAACATCAGAGTTTTCTTCCTTATCCTTGGCTTGGTCCAAAGCTAATCAGTGGGAGTCTTTTGGTGAATTCCAGTTGCTGTTGCCACCCTAAGTCAGAACACAGTCGTCTCTAGCAGATAGCTGCTTTGTGGGTGCAGATCCATTTGTGCCTAAACTGGATGTTAGAGGTCAGCTAGCAAACGGATAGTAAAACCAGTCTGATTCCCTCCTTGACTGGAGGGCTAAGCCAGAGTTTCTTGCCTTAGATCCTTAAGGAGGAGGACAAGAGCCAGAGGCTGCTTTTCAGACTCCACCATCTCTGCAGAGTAGCAGCCTGCAGCAAGTAAACTGGTGTGAGGCTCACATGAAGCCACATCATGGGTTCCCTTTGTAGTTGATGGGGAAGGACACAGTTCGAGGGAAATGTGTCCTGTTCTAAGGTCTGAATGATCCCCTGCACAGTTTTCTTTCCCTGTGGGCTAGGGAGAAAGCGAGCCTAAAGTAGCTGAGTTTCTAATACAGGTCCCAAAATAAAATACGGTGAAACTGCATGTGCCTTACTGCCTCAGAGACCGTGGAGGATGACACACATATGAGTTCCCAAACTCATTGTATGTCCTATTTAGAATAAGTATGGATAGTGTGTCCCTGTGTGCTGTGCTTCGCTATGATCAGGATTGCTGGGGTGTCCCACTTGCGTGTAAGTCACAGTCAGCAGAAGCACACAGCTGGAAAGCTGAAGGACCACCTCAAGCCAAGTATGATTCAAGAAGCATCTCATCTGAAGAAGAGCTCTGATTCAGGTTTCAATGACTGGATGAACGCTTTGATTCCTTATGGGTGAAGGGGGACAAGCTGGGCTGTGCATCCCTTGAACACAGCCCTGCTATATTTAGTAGCCAGCACGTTTGACACTAAACGGGTGCTGCCAGGGTCTTTACAGGGTATCCAATTTTAGCTTATAGCTGGAGTGATGGAAGGACCTGTGTGATCCTTCCTGGCTCCTCTCCAGCAAGTTCTGAAACCAGAGAAAGAAGTGTACTGCCTTAAGGACACTGGCTTACATGGACAGTGCCCTCCTGGAGGGTGAATCCTTGAATAGTAATGAATTCATTAGACCTCCTAAAGCATCTCTGTTTCAGTAGTGTTTGCCTCAGCAGCAGTCAAGATGGTTAAAAGGCAATTGCAGCCACTGAAATACATAGCAAAACTATTATCAGAAGATGTCATTTTTCGTAAATGTCAGTGCGTAGATTTTTTATGGAGATATGGTGACAGGTAGTGAATAATTTAACATAAATTTACATAATATAGTGCAGCTGTTAATTTATGGCCATATTAGACTACAAGGTTATGTATCTAATGGCTTTTGGTGTCTTCCTTTTTCTTTTTTTTTTAAAGTTGAAACTTTCCCTATAAATTGTCCCACTTTACTCATAATTCATGAGACACCTGTCTTCCCTCCCTTGTGCCGTACAGAAGGCTGTGCATGTCATACCCTTTTTGTAGCCATATGATTCACAGTGAACTCATTCCCATCTCCAACTTCAATCATTTCAATTCAGTGTATCCCTGTTTTTATTCAAAGCAGGCCTGTGCACAAAGTGCTGTTCCTACTGGTTGACTTGTATTCCTCAAGGCTGAGCTCTTGGACATAGTTAGAGACATGCATTGCTTCTCTCTTGTTTGAAAAGCTGGAGACGTGCAGCCTAAGCTAACTGCTCAGTAATTCAAAGTCTCCACCTGCCTACCGTCTCCAAAATAGTCAGTGGAGGTGGCTTCAACTTAATGCATCTGCAATTGAGGATGGATTTTGTTTGGTGACTTCCCAGGGTACAAATGCTTGCCTAAATGTTAGAGATGTGTCCCTGAATTGATCCTTGCAGGACACTAGTACAGAAGTAAGGCTTTGTATTGGGTTTGCAAGATTTTGGTAGTGGGGTGGGCTACAGGGGTGGCTTCTGTGAGAAGCTGCTAGAAGTTTCCCCTGCATCTGATAGAGCGAATACCAGCCAGCTCCAAGATGGACCCACTGCTGGCCAAGGCTGAGCCCATCAGCCACAGTGGTAGCTCCTCTGTGATAACATATTTAAAAAGGAGGCGTAAAAATGCACAACAGCAGCCAGAGAGAGGAGTGAGAATACGTGAGAGGAACAATTCTGCAGACACTGTATGCAGTTTTACACGTAATCTTTGGTAAAAGGTAGCTGGAGCAGAGGGTGAATATTTGCCCTTTTGTCCAGGCTGATGGAGTGAAATTTTCTTGTTCTCTGTAGTGAAAATAATCATTAACAGTTTTTGTCAGATGATGTACAATGTGTACAACTTCACACCTGCTCTAGGAAAGTGGCATTTGCCCTTTCTTATTTGCAGGCTTATATAATACTGAGGGTGGGGGAAAAGAGTGGTGGTTATATTTCACCCTTGTCCCTGCCTTCATCATTGTGTCCATCTTGAAGCTTTTGGGAATAAGAAAATCCTGTGTGTCATTGTCATCAGGGACTATGCCCGTTCAGTGTGGCGTCAAAAAAGAAATTGGCTGCTCTGCCGAGGCAGGTAAAGCCCCGAGAGCACTGTGATCACTGTTTGTTTTTCTGTACAGCACTGTGGAAAATTATGCATGATTTAAAGAGAGTGTAATTGTGCTTTACTGTCTCACACCAGAGGAGAGACCAAAGGAAGTCTTTTGGTTACATGCAACAGAGTATTTCATGTTCTCTAAAATGAAATATTGTTCCTTTAGTTCCAAAGTTTCCAGCAGACACTGACTTCTCTTCCAACCAACAAGCAAGTTGCCTTGCTTTCCCGAGATGCTTCTCTGTACGCTTTGTTTCTTCATGAAACATGTAGTATCTTGTGCTCTGTTACCCTTCCGAGGCTGAAACGTTACACCCATGGCTGTACCCCAGGCTCAGTGCAGAGTTAAATCAGCACAATGGAGCCCCAAAGACCTCCTCTTGCAGCTTGCCGCAACATAATGATGGCAAACAAATGCCTGTTTGCCTCTCTAGGGAAGGGTCTGTATTAAATACTTAGTATGTTCCTAATTTTTCCATCTTGCTGTCTTACCTTCAATTAAAGCTCCTCGTCATAGCCAGATAGCAAGAAGAGCTGTGGTTAAACAAGATCTCCCTGTCCTCCTCCCCTCATGCCTGTTGTGTTTCCAAAACTCCCAATTCAATAATATATTAGCTTGATTCATAGAAAAACAGGGGACCAAATGCCTGCCTCTCTTCTCATGTTTCTACAGGGCTTCCAGGAATGAAAAGAATTAGCACACAGACAGCCGATTTGTCTAGTGTACCACAGAGCTGTATTTAGTGTGGCCTCAAACCTAGAGTGGATTCCCACTGGACATCATACAAATGTTTAATAATTAATGTCTCTTTTTAAAAAATCAAAGGGGGTGGAAAGAGGTTGATCTATCCCAGCAGTTCTTAACTGAGAGATGGTAATGAATTGAAGAAGTTTAAATTGCCCTC
Organism: Strigops habroptila; assembly: GCF_004027225.2. Lineage (NCBI taxonomy): Eukaryota > Metazoa > Chordata > Aves > Psittaciformes > Psittacidae > Strigops > Strigops habroptila. Next base: position 70,966,348 of record NC_044279.2, read on the forward strand.
TAATATTTATTTTCAAGAACAGTAAACAAACCCCACATTTTGGGGACAGTGGTGCACAGCGTTCCTGGAGCACTAGTGGGAATATTAAATATAAGATAGCTATGAGTCACTGTGGTTCTTATTCAAGTCAAAAGCATAAATAGCACTTCTCATATATCCATTCTGTGTCAGTCAAAGATACTGCATTTCCTTTCCCCTCTGCCTCTAATAAACATCCGCCGACCTTAAGCTGCTATATACAGGAAACAGCCTGTTGGTTATTGTGTAAAACTGATAAGGTCCCCTGGGATGCTTTATCTGTCTCTGTTGTGCATATAAATTTAGCTTCAGTCATTGTAGGTTTTGTTCTTACACCCTTTTTCCTCTCCTCCTTTTTTAATGCCTGCTAAGTAAACATGGCACTGTGGAAAAGGGGATAAAGTAATTATTTAGCATAATAAGATCAACATCCAGAGACTTAAGATTCCATCAATACATTTTGCCTTTCAGTTCTTCTGCCTGCCTCTTTCTTACAAATAATGGGTTTCTCTGTTTTGAAATCTATACTTGTTATTTGCTACTGTACCCTACCCACACCCCTATTTCATGCAATTGTAAACTGCAGCAGACCAGAGTGCCTGTCACTATGATTTTGCTCTGAGACATGATGGTATTTACAGCAATACTATATTCCTGTCTGCGTTTATGGCAGGTTATGGAGCTTTCCTGCTTAGCACAGTGCTGTGAGATGGCAGCCAGAATTATCTTTTAATGCAGCACTCTCAGGAGGTTGAGTTCTTGAAGCTGTAGAGCAATTAACACTCTTAATAATTCCAGTATTGCTTAAGGATTTGGTGTTGGGAGGGTGGAGCTAGGGTTTGGGTTTGTTGTTTTGTATTAAGAGAGTCCTATCTCTCATTCTTAATTATTGGTACATGGGCCAAAAATATGGGCAGCTGTGTCTCAAAGGTGGCTCCAGTTTCTGGGTGGGATGTGTGTGGTGCAATGCCATTGTTCCTCACTTTTGCCTGCAGTATGGTCCATACTGAAAGCATGTTGGAGAGCTGAAGGATGTGGCTGGATGTAGCAATCCTTTCTTACTCTGCAGCCTCTCAGGGGCCATTTGAATTGTTGTCCTGAGGTGACTCAAACTCTTAAAAATTCACTTACTGCTTTCTGTTATCACTCATATTCCGTTCAGGGCTTCGTGAGCCTGATGCCCTGTGGTCTGTCTTTGTGTAATTCCTTCTTACACAGCTCCGAGGTGAAGCACCTGAAGATGCATTTTATGCTCAGTTTGTAAAAGAATGACTTTGGCAGGGTGCTGGACGGAGAAGATTCAGGCCAGACATTTCACCAGCTGCTTCTCAAAGGCTGAAGTGGTAGTTGGGCCAGCTGTCTCCCATTTGTGCCTTGGAAAATCCCCTACAACATTCTAGGCTAAATCTCACCATTCCTTGGTGGAAACTGGGCTCCTGCATACTGGTTTTGGCTTTCAAAATGTCCTCTTGAGTTTCTCTCTTGCTGATGGCTGAGTGACTTCCTTTATTGCTGAACAAGCCAGCAGGGTCCTGCTGCTGCTCCTGTAAATGCTGTTATGGATATATATGGGTTGTGTTGAGAGCCAGAAATATATGTTACTCTTGATTTCATGCCAGAATATATATCTCTGCCATGAGAAGCCAACAGCCTACAGGACCAACAAAACAAGTCAGAAGCATTCAAAGGGGCATTTGAGTGCCAGTGAGAAACATTTCACTGGGCCTTTACCAACTCCAGACACATAAAAGATGTTGAACTGGGCCTGATCTCTATACACTCCATGTTTAATAGTATGGCTGTTGCTTAACCAAGATAATAGGTTTGTTTAGCTTTTAGTTAACTAAGTAACCGTGGCCCAGATGACAGAATAAATTAATTATGGAGCCGGTTGTCCAGAGATGTTGTGGCTGCCCCATCCCTAGAAGTGTTCAAGTCCAGGTTGGATGGGGCTTTGAGCAACCTGGTCTAGTGGAAGGTGCCTCTGCCCATGGTAGGGAGATTGGAACTACATGATCCTTAAGGCCCCTTCCAACCCAAGCCATTCTATGACTCTATGATTATCTGAGCATTCACCTAGTTACCCAGGTGAATTTCAGCTCTTCCTGAGCTTTCTACTTCTGGTGTGGTTTTCATTACTCTTAGCTGGCTCAAAGCTAGCTTAGCAGGTATATTCATATTAGTGGCCTTAACTACAGTATAGACTTACTCTAAGAAGCTTGGTATGGTTTTCAGGACAAAGGAGATGGGATCAAAAAGTTTTCAAAAGTTATAAGGTGAAAAAGCCAGAGAATGTCCTTTTGACATCTTATCCTTGTGTCAGCTTCCCTAGGGCAACAGCTACATCTTTAATAGAGAGCCGTGGGAAGTCTAAGTGACAGCAGGATCTTCATAAAAAGGCTAGATGAACTCTCCACAGTACTGATGCTTCCCAAATTTCCCCAGCTAAATTCAAAGTAGTTGCTGGAATCTTCCATAGTGTTTGGACAAGGAACTTGTCCAGGGGTAAGGATCTTGCCCTGCTTTCTTCATAGATGATTTTGTCATGAGTGGTGCATAAAAATGCATTAGCACTTTTTGTCAGTAATGAACTTCTTTGTTCATTAGGTTAACATTGGCTGCTGTCACTAGTAAGTACATTTTAATGAGGAAGAGAGCATTCTGAAATTGTGGAAACCTGGCACTCCTGGGTCTAATTCGCAGCTCATTGAAGTCAGTGAACAGATAGACTCCCACTGAATTCAGGTCCCATTCAGAGCTAAGGCAATTTACCCTGGTTGAGGACCTGCTTCTGGTTTCCCCATGTGGGTACTCAAGTGTAAAGTGCAGCTGCCGCTGGCAAGATTTTTTTCTTCCATTTAGAGTTCTGAATCCATCCGGCATTATTTTCAAGGCAGCAACACAGCAATTGAAGTTTTGTTCTACCTCTCCAAATTAAACATAATTCTCTTACAGCATTTACTTCCACTTGCTGGTTTGCTTTCATTTGACCTGTTAACCATGTCACACAGCATTAGCTTTGTAAATGCTGTCACAAACTTGGTTTGAAGGTTTGTGCCAGGTCAGTTTTAATTCCCTGTTTTTCTTTTCTGTGCCAGAACAAGCAGAGAAATGTATATCATGGGTGTGAGCCCAAGCTTGCAAAGCTTTAGTTGTAAGTAAAATGAACTCTGAAGATTTAAAGAGTTTTCTGCTAGTGAAACAATCAAGCAGGTTCTTGGTTACTGACGTATTTTAAAGCTGCTAATTTCACTTCTAAGTTCCTCAAACTTGCTTTGTATCCCTATTTCTGCTGTTTCTGATTGAAAATACATATTTTTGAAAAGCAGACAAACCAGGGTTTCACAGTAAATAGTTCTGTGTACAAATTCCACTTGTTGCTTTGTGGAAAAAATACGGATGTGTTTTAAAAAGCTCCTTCTTCATTATTTCCTTCTCTTCTTCAATAACAATTGTACTTATTTTCATACAAGCCCTCTTTTCCTGCACAGTGCATTTGAATAATTTACACATCCCTGCTGCATGGGAACCAGAAAGCAAAGCAGACTTCCTGAGGGAATGCTGCTGCAATCCTTATTCCTGTGATTATTGCTACAGTACAGCTGAGAATTTCCACCCTAGATCTGGGTTTTATTGGAGCATACGATGTTCAAAAAACCTAATAGGACACGGATTCTTAAAAGCTTGCAGTGTGTACTTAAACTGACAAAACAATGTGGATTTAAGGTTGTATATCGCTGTTAGAGACGTTGACTCCTTCCCTAATACAAGAACTACAGATGGCTAGATCACTGCTTTTCAGTGAAACACCAGTGAACTGATTAGAACTGTAGGTAAGTACTCAGGTTCCCAGAGTCCCCTCTGGGGTACTAGGGCTTGAATGATTCTTGGATCATCAAAACTTCTGACTGTGGTCATAGAGTCTTCTAGATGCGCTTGAACTGGATTCAGGCGAGCAACAGTTGGCCAACCAACCTTTTGCCTGCACTACAGCTTACATTCCCTTCAAATCTACAAGCTGAGTAGTTGCCCCCCTACTTGCCTCGGCCAAAATGACCCTCTTTAGCATGAAGAAATTTTAATTTAGTGTAAGACTTCATCATAAAGTAGTAGGGATTTTGAACTGGATGAGTGGAGAGCAATTACCTGAGCAGATCTGCTGTCAAGATCTGAGGGGTTGATAGCTTGCAGTTGAGGGTGGTGATGAGCAATGGAAGCAGTAACTTCATCCAGCTCAGATACAAGCATAATGCATAGTGTGCCTACAACACAGCCATGTGCTGACCTGCCCAACTTGATACCACAAGGCAACAGCGTCTCATAAAGCTGCTTCCAACGGCTTGTGTGATGCACTCCTGTGACCGTGGACTGCTGAAATTAGTCCACTGCCCATTCTGAGTAAAATTCAGAAAGTTAAAGAAACAGCATGAAAGGAAAATGCGATCTTAGATTTTTGCACTCCTTCCTCAAGAACTCCAGGAGACCACATGGGTCACCACAGCACATGCCCTCATGTGGAAGCAGATGCTCAGGGTCTCATTTGAAAAGGCCCACAAAAGTCCTTCTCCACACACCAGTTACACATTATGGATCATGGAACGTGTCCCAGGCCTTCATAGCCAACTTTAATCATCTATTAAAACATCACTAGCTGTAATTATAATGTATCACAGGAATAAAGAAAGAGAGATCAAGATCTTAAGTCCTGGCAGTAACAGGGCATTTGTTAAATAAAACTCATCTTTAATGATCAAAGCTGTTATTAGTACATTGGTGAGTACAGATATCTTTTTAATGGTTTTCATTTTCACATTAACCTTTTACTAGTGAGTAAAATCTTGCTGAGCTGTAGAAAGAAATTATATTTTCACAGCTTACCATGTCAGAGGAAGTCATAAAGGGGGCCTTTTCTAGGTGCTAATTTTTCTGAATATTGAATTTCTCAGGACACTCCCATAAGGCAATGGTTGAATCTGCCATCACACAATCCAGGGTCACTTCCCCAAAGTCATCAGTTTACGCAAGGTTTCCCTCGGATTCCCATAGACAGCTGCTGGAAAGGATTCTTGCTTGACTTCTCCAGGCTCATGTTGTTTGGTTGCTCTTTTAGTACCGCCTTGACCTCCAAGGTCTTCAGATAGGAACAGGGCACATCACAGTTGGGATACGTTTTCCTTAAGGGTATTGTATTGTGGCCCTTTGATATGAGTGGATTGAACTTGATTTAGGGAGAGCAGGAGTAGAATGAAAGGGATGTTTCAGTTTCCTAAGGGAAAATGAAGTGAGCTGTATAATCTTAACCATTTGTTTTAACTCTCACTGCAGTCTCTGGCTTTCTCCTTTGTGTGCTGGCAGTGACTGCAGAGTGGTTTATAGCTTCACATGCTTCAGCTTTGCGTCGTAAGAGAAGTGGTACATATAGGCAGTGCTGTAGGCAAAGCCTTTTATGTTTTAGTGGAGAGTGTTTTCTCCTTTAAAAATGTCAAGCTTAACGCTGTGATGCAAAGGAACAGGGCCTCCATTAACCTTCTCCAACAAGGAATGATCCCAAGATCCTGCTAGTTCTTTATTAGAGCAGTGGGGTTTTCCCATAAGGCATCATTTGTTATATTATTTCCACCTTGTTAATTACATTTTCTTCCCTCCCCCCCCCCCTTTTTTTTTTTTAATTATGCTTTGGGGAGGATAGGGGAGGGAAAGGGCAAGGTACACCTCTGAATTAGGGTATAGGGGGTGGGGGAAGAAAGGAGCATAGTGAAATCCTTTCCATCCAAATGTAGGGAATAGAGTAGGCTCCGTAAGGAGAAAGTATCCTGCAAAGACATGCGGAACAAAAGAATTTTAGAAGAGGTCTTGGATCAACTGCATAAGGATTATTTTGTCAGCCAGGTTAAGTGCTTTTGGAAACCTATAGTGTTTGCACCTATATTTTCCATCTAGTTGGTCTTTTTTTATATTCTTAGGAGGGATCCCATCACCGTTGCATTCTTGAATACAGCCAGAAAACCAATGATGCTTTGTGCTAAAATGATTTGATCCACCTCAGAACCGCTTTGTTGTCAGTAGTGAAATCTGTGTGGTAATGAATCTATCATTCCTCTTCCCCTCTCATGAAAACACACTGAGGTCTTTGAGCTGGTCAAGGACTACTAAGACTGGGGACACTGATTATCAAGCCAAAATGAAGGAATGAGTGCCTTAAGAAAGAAAGTTCATGCACCTTTTGTAATCCTGAGAACATTTCTTAGCAGCTTCTTTAGCCAGTATCAGAGTCCCATTGTACTCCCTTTTGCAAGCAGAAATGAAAGCAACAGGGCTAAAACCTGGTCAGTGTTTTAGCAATATCTGTCCTCATAAGATGTTTACTTGCATAAACATGGCTGCTTCCCTCTGTCCTTCCTGGATACTATTAACATAGCTGTGATACTTTGATGTGGTGTCATATAAATCAGTCCTTATGTATCCATCATTGATCGATTACACAGTGACTGTTAAGTATTTATGTGATATTTTTCAATTGATCCCACAATTTCAGCATCCAGGTTCCTTACAAAGTGTGATAATCTTGGTGACCTATACAAATACCTAATTAAATTGAATTTTTTACTATGTGTGTTACTGGCTTCAAAGGGGCTATGCTGATTTGCACCAGTTGAAACCCTGGCCCAAAGCCACGGGCTCAAATCCAGAAGGTTCACAATGGAGAGGGACATGTAGCCCAGAGGCAGAGGGCAACATCTCTACTGAGGCAGGTTTTGATTTTAATGTATTAGGAAGGCTTTTCAGATCTTTTAACTCCTTTTAATAATCATAGTGTTGAAATTGTGACATTTAACAGTTGCAACTTCTCCTTATTTATTTCTTCATTGTCATTGAAAATAATGAATACTGGATCTTTAAAATCCTGCTAAGGCAGGTTAATTGTAATTAATCATGAGCCCTTCATCAATAACTAATTATTCAATTACATTAAAGATAATCTTGTTTTCAGGTGAATATCAATCATTAAATGAACTATTGTTTATTTCTAATTCCTTACATCAACACTATTAATTCTGTAATTGCAAGTGTCATGAAATGGCCAGAGCATAATAAAACATACATGCCCTATAACCTCTATATTAAATCAGAATGTCATACTGACAGATACTGGAACATTACAGATAAGTCACCCTCTTCGCAGCCACCTTTTCCCAGTTGAAATAGCTGGGATTAAATGAGAAATACTGTCTCTGTCATAGTGAAGCCTGTTTGGAAAAGTCTGAAGAAGCAAAGTAATAGTTAGCAGACTGATAATTACAGATGTTTGAAAATAGATACGTAGCTATTTATGCTGTCTGGAGTATTAATAACTTTATGTACAACTGTAATAAAGCTCAGCTGGGAAAGCCAACCCCTATATGACATTTCCTTGTTCTGTGTGGGAGCAGAGGTGGCTCTACTATTTTTGACTGGCAGAGATTTCACCAGAAAATTTTGTAGCAGATGTTGTGTCTGTATGCGTGTACAAATAAAGCGATGGGGGTTTGTGAGAGCATTATTGTGTAAAACAAAAATGGCAGAGCTTATTCATTCTCCAAACAGTGCAAACAAGATGAGAATATTTTGTCGTAATACACTGGCAAACAGAAAAAAAAAAAGAAAGCTCATTGCCTTGTAAAGGACCTTGTAACATTTTGCAGTGTGCCATGCTCACACTCAGCCCATGTTGCCATATGCTTGTCTTTACAAGCTTAGAAATGGCCAGGGAAATCCCTGCTGTGCAGGTCCTGCATCCTTCCTGCTCTGGCATGTTGTTTTTCCAGGCTGGGTGCTACTAGGGGCATTGCCCCCACTCAGTGAACAGGGGAAAATGGGGCTTACAAAGATTTTACTGAGGGTTATAAAGTTCTGCTGGGGCTGGACCTATCCGTCTACACAGCAAGAGCCACTCCCAGGTGGCAGTAAGAAAAAAGATGCATTCATGCAGGAATATTGGCATTTAATAATCTGGGAGCTGTGGAGATGATTCAGGTGAGGTGAGCTTGCAGGTTGAGCAGCGGTTGCCTGGGTCTGACCTCCAGAACTCAGTGCCAGCTGCATGATGCCCACAGTAGCAATCCCAGTAGTGCAGGCGAGGAGGCGGTCATCTGTTCAAAGGCTCGTGCCAGTGATCCTATAATTTCTCTGTGAAGTGGAAGTAGACATACCCATCAACGCCTGGCTTTGCTGCTTCAGCAAGGCAAGCTGTTTGTATTATTAAAAGATGAGAATTTGAATTTGCAAAAGCGTTTTTTCCCTGTCTTATTCAATCTTTCTGCTGCAGCAGTTTCAGCCGCTGAGCAGGGTCTGTATGTGTTAATAGGCAGCCATGGAGAAGGCTTGGGGAGCAGAAAGGGGAGGGTAAAACGAAGGGCTATCCCTTTTCCATCTGCAATCCTCATCACTCCAAACTGCCCTGCTTTAAATACAGGCAGCCAGATGCCTTGCAGAGCAGCCCTGCATTTGTCAAGAGCCATCCAGGGCTGGTGCACAGCCTGCTCATCATGCTGCTTGAGGGCACCTGCAGGGCTGGAGGAGTTCAAACCCTCCATTTCTATCCGAGGCTATGGGCTTGCTCGGCAGCAACATAACTACTGGCAAACACAGCAGTGTGAGAAAGTAGCTTCTTGTGTTTGTCATGACATAGCTCTCCCAGATGAGGTAGTATTCATCACTCTCTTAATGAGGGCTTAACACTTTCCCTGGCCTAGGCTGCTGTAGTGGCTGGTGTTTGTCCTAGCCCCTGGGTGCAGAGGCTGTGTTGCCCCTGCATCCAGCATCAGGTATGTATCTGCTTAGATCCTCTGCCGGTGAACGGGCTGAATTAAACTCACAGGTCTGCTTTCTCACTCCCTGAACTGGACAGGGCTGTCTCCCGCAGTAAGAGCCCAGGTGATTTGCCATGGAGAAAGGCTGCCTGGTGGGGCTGCTGCTATGCCCTAGTCGACCTAGGGACAGTCCAGAGATCTCAGGCAGGAGGCCCTTCCTCTGGCAGGAGGAAGGTGCCAGCAATGACCTTGAGCAAGAGCCTGTATGCAACTTTGGCTGTTGGCTCCTGGCAATCAGACTTCGGGGGTTGGACTAGATAACCTTTGAAGTTCCCTTCCAACCCAAACTGTTCTGTGATTCTATGACTCTGGTTGTACAGCTCCAAGGGGAAGAGGGTAAGATCTGAAGGGGTGTAAACCCCTGCATCTTAGGTTTCTAGAATATGTAAGAAGTCATGTAGCTGTAAAGTTTATAATTGCTGAGACATCCCTTAGCTCTCTTTTCTATCTGGTACATTCCGCTTTGGTTCTGTTGGTGTATCAGCAAACAACAAGGGCTTTGCTTATTAGCTTGATATAGCAGCATGTGGTTTAACTGCTTCATCAACATTATTGCTTGTGAAGCAGTAACAAGCTTGTCCTAATAGTTGCACCCCACTAGCAGCTAAACAGTTAATCCTGTGGAAGAGAGATGACTGTACGGCAGAGTGGCAAAGCAGACCCACCACACCATGGCTTAGTTGTAGGACATAAGCGCTGGAGTGGGTGACAGAGATAACGGCATCTTCAGACTCAGAAGATGTGGGCCAACCTTTTTGTGCATGACTGCCCCTCTTACCCTGTGCCAGCTGGCACTCAGATCATCTGCAGAAGCATATGTTTGACCAGCATTCCTGCCAGGAGAAGGTGGTAGCTTGGGCTAATTTAAGGAGAACAAATCAGTAACGAGCCCAGTGAGCAATACAGTTGTTTCCTTTATCAGTAGGGGGGTGGGTGTGTGTGTGTGTTAGTAAATTCTAAGCTGAAAATATTGTTCCCTTTTGATTCAACTTTGTTGTGCACTCAGGTCTGACCTATGGCATCCATTATCATAAAATCACAAAATCATGTAGGTTAGAAAAGATCTTTAAGATCATAGAGTCTGATTGTAAACCTAACACTGCAAAGCCCACCACTAAACTATGTCCCTAAGTGCCACATTTGCACATCTTTTAAATACCTCCAGGGGTGGTGACTCTATCACTTCCCTGGGCAGCCTGTTCCAACACTTTATGTTGAGCTTCTCGGAAGGACCATAGGAAACTTGCTAAGAGGCATGCTGTTTGTCCTCCTCTGAACAGAGAGGGAAAGGCTGGTTTCTGGTCTGGGGAGTGGATGCTGGCTAACATTACTTGTACTCCTTGATTCTGACTTTTCTTAACTTCTGACTTGCCCTGAGACCACAGCCCCTTCATGTGGTAAATGGAGCATGCTTATATTTCTCATAATGGATGTTTGAGATTCTCGGCTGAAGGGCATTAGGGAAGAGAACATATTATTATAATTTTATTATATCTCCTACTTTTTCATGACATTATGGAAAGTTCATAGTAGTATTTCAGCATCAGCCTACACAAATAGTATTTAGCAGTGGTATTTTCAGTCACGGGTGGCTAATGTTAGGCCCCTAACTCTATATTAGGCAACTAAATAGGTGCCTAAGTTCATTAGAGGGACTAACCACCAGCAATCTCCACCAGCATTAAGAGCTTTAGATGTTCAGTGCCCTTCAACACCAAAACATTTATTTATGAGGGTTGTCCTAATCTGGTGTCTCATTTTAGGCATCAAAGTTTGAATATGGTATGTCACCACTGATTTTGTCATCCTATTTTTGCAGCCAGCATTTAACTGCAAAGAATCAGTAACTAAGTGTCAATGCAGTTTATGCAGCTATCAAACATAGTTGGTGTCTCTTTGGGGCTTCTGCTTAAATCATCCACTCCAGGAAACACAATTCACATGTTTAGCAGTGTTAAGGTACAAAATATTGTATATTTTTGAATTAAACCAGGTCCTGAAGGGTTTTCTGGATCTAGCATCACTTATCTTCCCCATCAAGGTACACAGCGGTGAGCGCAGCCAGGCTGTTATTGTTTTTACTGTATTCTAAACATGCACAGGCGTACACACATCTGTATCATCAAAATCTGGCAAAAATATTTGTTGTTGCCTCTAAGAAGGAGTAATACTCTCCTGCAATGTACAATTTATAGGCACTAGTTTTTGCTGCCTCTTGTTATAAAAACTATTAATCTCATTGCAGAATGTGTGCTTAATTATAATTTGCTAATGCCCTTGAGTTTTTTAAAGTCTAATTTATTGCTCAAGTGTACTGTAGCCAATATTATCTGGTGACAAAGCAGGGGAATTAGCTGAAGGAACTGATTTTTCTAGCACTGAATTTGTGATCTGTGACCTTACGCAAAACATTTTACCTTGTTCATGAGTCAGCTTCCCCATCTGGTTTTCAAAAAAATGGCTGGAGGTTACGAGGCAAAAGGTGCTGTGTTTTTATTTTGTTGAGCATCAGAGCACTGGATCCATTCAGCTCATTATTTATAATGTACAGCTCTGTATTTGAAACACCTCATCATATTTATACTTCTAATTTGGCTTTACTTTTGCTATCGTTGCTAAACGTAAACCACCCGCAGATTAAGGACATTGATATTCATAGCGGTCTAAGTCATATCAGTGATTCAACATAAATTTAATGCTATAATCAGTCAGTACTGCCAGGGGTCTTAGGGCTTGATCACAACAAAGCAGCATGAAGAGTGAATCTCGTTTTTGTCTTGGCATCTGATTCAGACCAAACTGCTATTATCCTGCTTGTGCAGTGGCCAAGGCACATGGGCTGCGTGCGTCTTGTCTGCACTCTTCATCAGCTCCAAAGACCCTTTATCAGCTATGCCAAAGGAGAAGAAAAGAAGGGGATGTTGTGTAAAGATGGTAAAGATGGTAAAGAGAAAGAAGTCTGCTTTTTTCTCCAAAGACATGAGCTTTCTCTGGTTTGTGGCAACTTCAAGTAGCCTGCTAACAAATCTGCGCTGCTGCTTCCGTTGCAGAAGGCTGTGGATGTCATGTCAGTGACTGCTTTCAGAGCAACCCCAGGGGCATTTGAGTGAACGTTTTCTCCAACTGTTGACATCTTGGTGGCCTCAGAAAGCTGGCCCCCTGTGGCTCATAATGGGATGTTGGCTGGATGAGATGAAAAAGGGCGTTTAAACAAACCACCGTTGTTTTTCAGTTCTTGCTTGCATTCCTGCTTAGCTGCTTATATATCATATCACACAATGCATCTACATCCTGTGAGGCGTATGTAGTTGATAGAAAAATACCTTTGATGGGAGTATGCAAAGAAATTCCACTATTTTTTAAGCAAAACTGCCCTGAAAACTTTGCTTTGCTGCAGACAGCGCTGAGATGTTTCTTTTACAGCTACAATACGAGTACCACTGGGGGGAAACTGTGTGCCCTGGGGGTACATGTAAACTTTTAACCCTGCTTAAACTGTGTGGCTCATGACACCGGGCACATGTCAGCAACATTTGTGTGTTCAGCACCACCGTACCAAACCATGTGTTATGACACATCATTCATATCCAGCCGACCACGGGTGCGGCAGTAATGTTGCAATCACTGGTCCTGATCACTTCCTGCTAAATAACAAACACAGCCTGTGCTCCCTAAAAATAGGAATCTTTCTTACTGCACGATAATCCCCATGCCAGCACCAGAACCGTACCTCTCCACAGTCTGCCTCAAGTCTTAAAATATTTTTCTCCTGCTTTCTTTCTGGCATAAAGCACAGTTTGGGAAATCTATTAGAGCTATTATTTTTGTTTCGGGGAGTGCAGGGGTGCTAGTGTTTTATTAACACAGTAGCTCTGCTCAATGGCAACATCTGGTTTTCGGTGAGGTTTCAGGAATGGTGTTTTTTTCACTTCATTTTCCAGCTGTGTTGACTCAAGTCAGAAGGCAGTCAGCCACTTGTGAGAGTAAAGTCTCCAAACACTTAAAGAGCTACGATATTCTTTGAAACTCCTGAATGTTGGAAAATTAGGGCAGAATCTGACAATACCAATTTTTCGTCCAGAGGCTTCCAGTACTCACAGTTCTGGTTCCAGCCAGGACCAGGAAATTAAAAATTACATGGAAACTTTTGCAGTGCTTTCACAATGGCTGTAGGTTAGATCTGCATGGAGGCAGAAAGTGCAGGAGGGAGACTGTGTTTTCCCAGGTCATTTGTGTTGTGTTGTTCATGTATCCTGAAAGGTGATTTACCCTACTTGAGGAAATGTGTAAGTCAAAAGAATAAAATCTAGATTGTCTGGAGTGAAGAACGAAAATGCAGCTTTGGTGTCAAGGCATTAACAATTCATTAGGCTTACCTGTGTCCCAGCAGTGGGGCCAGCCAAGAGACAGATACTCTTATAGCTAACACCAGCTGCATGTATGATGTGTGTTATAAATCCCATCCCTTTGGGACTTCCGCTGGCCAGGTGTGGGTACGCGCCTGTGGCTTGAGCTCCAGCAGAGGAGGGAATGAGCAGCCGGAAGGACACATAAAACGTGCTCCTCCACACTGTTCCCCAGCTCTCCCACTCTCTGCTCACCGATGCAGCCTGGGCCCCAGCCTTCCCACAGCCCCAGACCTGTGTCACCCTGTTAAACCTCAGGGAAAAGCTGGGATACTGAAAAGCTGTGACTGCTGATGGGGTGGCTCCCCGCCACCCCATCCACTACTGCCTCTGTCCTTGCTTCCTTCTCTTCATACCACAGCACCCACTTTTTATTCGGGTCTCCTAATTTCTCTCCTCTCACTGCTCCTGCATTATTCAGCTTTCCATCTCTTTGCCTCTTCTTTTTCACCTCTCAGCTCACCATGCTCCTTGTGCAGAAGGAAAACAGCAAGCCATGCAATACAGCCTTGTAAGCCATGACTAATGGCACAAAGAAGGAAAAGGAGGGAAGGCAGCTTTAATACTCAGCATCTGAACTTTAAGAGTTTGCTTTTTCTGTGGTCAGTTTTGTTAGAGGAGCTCTGGGGTTTGTTGTTCCTGTCCCATTTACCTGACTGAAGCAGAGGGCACAGTTAGCTTGGGAGGTGGACTGTAAGTCCAGACTCTACCTCTGTGTCACTGCCCAAGCCCAGTGGAATGTCAATGATGCAGCAGAAATTTGCCCAGAGTTAAGATGGCATAGATGGCATCCACTGGCTGTGATGCCTCATGTTCTCAATTTTAAGTATATTACCCCAAGGTTTGCCCTATTCTCAACCGTCATTTATTTTCCGGGGGGAGGAGAGTCTAGCCAAACCTAGGAAAATCAGTCTGCAGAACAGGAACTGTTGAGTGGTTTTAGGGTTAAATTACAACTGTGTTGGTTTTTTCCATGCATGGGGTTTTTTTTCCCTTTCCCAGACTGCTTGAGTCCTAAATTCCCCCTGTAAATCTGCTTTCTGTACCGTCAGTTCTCAGAACAATGAACCACTTGATATACCTGATAAGAGTTAACATGAAAAATGAATAAATCATTTGCTACTCCCTTTTCTTTTTTGCTGTATCTGGGTGTTGGTCTATAAAATGAAGGAAGTTACATTGAGCAGGAAGTTTAAAAATGCTTAGACAGATGTCATTAAAAAAAAAATATCTAAATTGGCTTCCTGCCAAGTGACTGTAATTAAAATTATTCTTCTTAGTGAGAAAAAAGCAGATGCAAAGGGAGGTTTCCTGTCTCTCAAAGTAGGAAATATAAATAACTGTTAGTCTCTCCTTTGTGTGTGCATGTGTGCACGCGTGTGTTTGTGTGAGTGTGCATCTTAATGTAGGACCCAGTTGTTTATTTCTGAAGTGGTTTGTGATTGAAAACTTTAGTCAATGCAGCGTGGATGGGTGCTTTATTAATCTATCCTCTTTTTGGTCTTGTTTTTAAATTAGATCTTTGTTGAAAAATGATGTATAGAAATGGCAGTATATGAATTGCCCTGTCTGCATTACAAATTACTGAAATGGCTGCTCTTACAGAAAAGAACAGTAAATTTCTGTGTACAGTGTGGAAGGGAGAACAGGATGTAGGTGGGTGTACACACATGTATAGAGCTATACACATCTATACACATCATATAGCTATAGCTGATAGCTATGTTAATTTAGAAACCAATGCAGTCAATGCCATGCAACTTCCTAGCATACATGGAAGTATACAAGTATAAACCTGCTTCTATCAGCATACCTTCTTTTTTCCTGTACAAGCATCTTTAGTTTGATATAATGCCTTTACATCATACTTTAATTTTGTTTTAATTACAATCATTTCTCATCTGATATAATTATACAAATTCCAAAACAGTCTATTAGCCAAATTAGGCAAGTCTACCATCACGGGATGTGCTCTATGGCTCTTTTCTGTCACCACAGTTTAAAAGGAGGCTGATTCCTTTACTCTCCTATGCATAGATAGATGACTTAAGCAGACTGAACAAATTCTATCAATCCACGTACTGTGTTTTTTTCAGATCATAGAATCATAGAATGATTAAGATTGGAAAGGACCTTAAGATCATCTAGTTCCAACCCTCCTGCCATGGGCAGGGACGCCTCACACTAGACCATGTCATAGAATCATAGAATCATAGAACAGTTAGGGTTGGAAAGGACCTTAACATCATCTAGTTCCAAGCCCCCTGCCAAGGGCAGGAACACCTTGCACTAAACTATGTCACCCAAGACTCTGTCCAATCTGGCCTTGATCACCACCAGGGATGGAGCATTCACAACTTCCTTGGGCAACCCATTCCAGTGCTTCACCACCCTCACTGTAAAGAACTTCTTCCTTATATCTAATCTGAACTTCCCCTGTTTAAGCTTGAACCCGTCACCCCTTGTCCTACCACTACAGTCCCTAAGGAAGAGTCCCTCCCCAGCATCCTTGTAGGCCCCTTTCAGATACTGGAAGGCTGCTACAAGGTCTCCACGCAGCCTTCTCTTCTCCAGGCTGAACAGCCCCAACTTTCTCAGCCTGTCTTCATACGGGAGGTGCTCCAGCCCCCTTATCATCCTGGTGGCCCTCCTCTGGACTTGCTCCAACAGCTCCATGTCCTTCTTATGTTGAGGACACCAGAACTGTACACAGTACTCCAAGTGAGGTCTCACAAGAGCAGAGTAGAGGGGCAGGATCACCTCCTTTGACCTGCTGGTCACACTTCTTTCGATGCAGCCCAGGATGCAGTTGGCTTTCTCGGCTGCAAGTGCGCACTGAAGCTGGCTCATGTTAAGCTTCTCATTGACCAACACCCCCAGGTCCTTCTCCACAGGGCTGCTCTGAATCTCTTCTCCGCCCAACATGTAGCTGTGCCTGGGATTGCCCCGACCCAGGTGTAGGACTTTGCACTTTGCTTTGTTGAACTTCATAAGGTTGGCATTGGCCCACTTCTCAAGCATGTCAAGGTCCCTCTGGATGGCATCCCTTCCCTCCAGTGTATCAACCAAACCGCATAACTTAGTGTCATCAGCAAACTTGCTGAGGGCGCACTCAATCCCACTGCCCATGTCGCCGACAAAATTGTTGCACCGAAGTTCTGTTTCTTTTAAAAAAGAAGTTCCTTTTGAGGAATTGCAACAAGGCATGAGCATGTATTTCAGTGCTGATCCATGAGAACTGGTAAACGTTGGTGGAACAATACTCCTTGGCAGTTGCTAAGGGTCCTACCTAATGCATTAGCTTGTGTAGACTGTGTTCCATATACATACTGGATGGGACATGGTTTGCTGATTTTAGCAGCCTCACATTTACACAGGTTGGATGTACCAGGTGGTTTTTCCACCGATGCTCATTTATGAGTTTTAGTTATTGCATATCTGCATTTAGGTGTATTATAGCATAGATACCTCTGTTTTTCCAGCAGTATGCTACAATACAGAGGAATAGCTTAATTTTGCAGCTGCTTTCTTCAGAACTCCACAACTGCTCAGCTTCTGTTGTAGGCCAGCCAGTCTCAATGCAAGAAGATACCTGCTACAAGAACCACCGCT
The DNA here is from genome assembly GCF_004027225.2 of Strigops habroptila. NCBI lineage: Eukaryota > Metazoa > Chordata > Aves > Psittaciformes > Psittacidae > Strigops > Strigops habroptila. Next base: position 70,983,233 of record NC_044279.2, read on the forward strand.
TATATTGGTAAACCCTGACTGACCTGAATATCAGAAGCTGGGTGACATGCAGGTATAGTGTGTACTGACCTTTGTAAACAATTTTTCCATGATTTTGGCATTTTTCAGCATGCCTGGAAAAACTTTGCTTGGAACAGATAGCAGGACTCGCTACTGGATTTTGAGTTGCCAGATCATCCAGCAAGAGAGCTGATAAAAAGAGGTTACAAGAACAGCTGAGAAAGAGCAAGTACATGGCTGCTGCAATCAATAGAGCAACCAGCACCCACTGAGCAGGAGTAGTGGTGATATGAAAGCATGCAAGAGAAATATGGACATGTACGTCTAATGGGTTATGCAGTGCTGTGAAGGCCAAAGAGAGTTCTTAATTGCTCAGAGAACTAGAGGTTCTAGTCCAAATGAACAAGTAATGTAGGCTCTGGAGATGAGATCAGGTTACAAATGCTATTCCCAAGAACACTGTTGGAAGCATTAGCAACAGGTAAGCTTATAGCTCTTTCATAAAGTGAAACAAACATTTCAAACTCATAGTCCACTTTACAGTATAGCCCAAAGCCAGAGGTAATCTACCTCTGCCAATCCTAGGATGTTCCCAATAAGAACATGTTTATGAACTGCATTGCAACAAACTTCCTCGTGCCCTGAAAATAGAGTCCTGCCTCTTGAAATCCAGAGGCCCTATGAAAAGGTAGGGAAGGTCAAATGTACAGCACAAACCATGAGGAATCCACCATTGTTCCTCCAGTCCTGACTCTGTGCTTTTCTGGAGAGCAGTTTGCTTAAATCTAATCCAATTGTGTTTGAAGTTGTGCCTGCTACTGCTAGAAGTCTACCAGATGTGCCTTTCAGAGAGGTCCCAGGCAGTCCACTGCAGAGGTTTATTGCTGCTTCCCAAGTGGGAAGGGAAGCCATGTCAGGATTAAATGGCCACTTCCGCAGCAGCACGCACAGCTCCTAAATTCCTGTCTGATGCCCTAGGCTCCAAATCAGCAAATACTTAAACTTTTGCCTTGTTTTAAGCTGCTGAGCCATTACATGGAAAAGATAAGACAGTCTCTGCTGTTGGCAGTGATGCTTTCCTCGCATGCTTCCCCCAGTAGTGGTGTCGTATGTCTGCATTTGGGGAGATGTGCTGTGAGGGGAAGGGAATGGGACAGTTTTATTTGAGTCAGGTAGAGGGAAGACTGATCCTTCTACTGAGAGTGTCAGAAAATACACTGTTGTATTTCACTCTTGTGCTGCTCTGCTGCAGACATTTAGGAAGCAGAAAAGGAAAGCGATGTGGGTTTTTGTTGGCATTTTCACAAAGTGTTTTCATGAGCGCTGCTGCCCATTGAAGACATCTGTTTAAGTTCCCAACCCAGGATAACAAGCAGATTTGGGCAAACGTTTGGGGCTGTGCTTTTCCAGCAGGCTCACTTAGGTTTCATACACGTGAATCCAGGGACAAGTAACTCATGGGCTAGTACTTTCAGCTGAAAAGCATGTTTCATGTCCAGCACATGGGAATGAGATTACATTCCCGAGGAGCTCTTTTTGAGGAATGCTAAGTAAACAATAAATCTATCCACAATGGAATTTATTCTGAGTGAATTATCAGGGTTAAAAAAATACCCCGTTGCTTTCAGCTCTTATCTTTGTTTACTGTATCGCCAAGGACAGTGACCTGCCTTTGTGCCCTAATACTAAACTGTTAGCAAGAGGGACAGGAAATGCTGCCTTCTCTATAGACTCAGCATATAGGCTTAATGAGAAGAATAACATCTTAGCAGCGGCTGTTGGTTTTGCTCAGTTCAGTTTATTCTCTTTTGTTGTCTTACTTCATCAAACTGCGATAATCTTAGAGAAGGGCCTTTGTGCCAAATTTCTGCACTCTGTAATTTAGTGACCTTCAGATATTTAAACATTATTAAGACCAAGTCAAGCTGACAAAAGAGCCTGTATCCTTTTCATTTCCCACTGAGCCAAGCATGCTGCATCCTGTCTGGAGCCTGGTTGTGCACAGCACTCTCTGAACACGAGCCATCTTTCAGCTCCAGCAAGGAGGGAGAGCATGGACACCAAGCAGAGCATCAGCTCCGTCCCTTGCTGTGATAATGCTGGGTTCATAGGAAGCCCCACCACTCCTGAGTCACCTTATTAATAATCTCCTTAATGAAATAAGAAATGTGTGGTGGAAAAAATAATCAAATAGGGCAGCACCATCCAGGCTGGAGCAGAGATGCTCTGATAGTGCCACACACAGTGGAGTGGTATTACCTTGTCCCAACAGCCTCCACTCTGGATTTTGGGGAGTGTGGGACATGACAGTGGCAGAGCCCGGTTTCTGCACCAGTTTCTCTGACACTGGCTGCAGGAGACTGACCTGGTGTCTGCTTGAGGAGCACTTTTGGTGCGGTTCCTCTTCCAGAGGTCCCAGAGCAGCAGCAGTTTCCCTGCATTGTTCTGTCTTCATGATTTGAGAGGGCAGAGGTGCAGGGAGCAGGGCGAATCCCCATGGTTCCCAGCCTCTGTTTGGGACCTAAGGGCATCACAAATAGATAAACCTTGAAAGCAGATCCCTTAAACTTCAAATTACAGCTATTTTTTTCCATGCACAAGTAGGCAAATGGTGAGTTTCTTTCGCTGTTCGTTGCTGGTGTGTGGGTAAGCATGTAACACCCATTACGTTTTTTCCCCCAGTAATTGCACATCATAAAGCAAAGCTTTAATGGCAGGTGAAGTTCACTTTTTTATTTGCATAGAAGGAATGTGTAAAATTTCTGTTCTGGTAGGCCATCCACAATTTTGTTGTCCGTTCAAGATTTACCTTTATTTCACAAAATATCAGTATTAACTGCCAAGACGTGCCTTACCCAGGACTTAAAAAAAAACCAACCAAGCAAACCCAAAAAATCCCAATCCCCCCATGAAAGTTACTGTTAGTACCATGTAATGATCAGGTTTGAACAGGAGCATCATATGCTGCCTGCCTCGTAGCATGCCAGGAGTATCCACACGGTCTCATGATTAAGGTTTACTGGTCTTATTAAAAGTGCTGGAGGAGAGGAAGAGACTTTCCCAAATTCGCTTGGAAAGCTGCGTCAGGACTTGACCTTCTGACTGAGAGCCCTGTGGCTTTGCCACACAACAGCTACTCCCTGCACTCCTCCTGCCCTCACAATAATGTGCCTGGAATCTGACCCCGCATTTCCTGCTGTCACGTTGGTATCAGCTGGAGATAAATGAAGCCTTTTGTTAACTTGTTCCTTGCTTTGCAGGCTGCTTTTCTCTTCTGCTTTAAAGGAGAGCCAGTGGTGATGTGGCACTGAGGCAGAGCTACATACACGCGCTGTCAGCACGGTATTTATAATATACTGGTTGAAGAATCTCTTGTGGTAGAGATGAGACAAGACTCCATTATAAGGAACACAAAAGGGATTTTTCTATCAGGTCCACTAGAAGCAAGGAGCAAGCTGTCATCTTCCCTGGCTCTTCAGCTTCCATCCTGTGTAGTACCAAGGAGCAGAAGTGGTGACGTACATATGCAGAACACAAAAAAAAGTCTTCCCACATCCTGACCTAGATAAATAGGACTTGGAATGAATTTTCTGACTTAGCAGCACTGACACTTTGAATATTCTGGGATTTAAAGATCTTTTTTTTTTTTTCGTTATTTTTATGCCATTTCAAATTGATGGATGTGTTACAGAAAATACACATGCATACATGTGTGCGCACATGAAGAGAGGCCAAAAGTACTAATACCAGTCTCTCTCACTGTGCCATAATGTGAAATGGGAAGCGAATGTGTTAGGAAAAGCAGTGGATATGGACAGAAGTGCAAGATTCCCTGGCTCTTCTGAGCTGCATCACAAATGCCTTAGGAGCTAAGGCAGGGAAAACCGTGAGGTTGCTCTAACTTAGGCTGGCAGAAGGCAGGTCTAAGTATGCAAGAGGTGCAAAAAGGAATCGCATCCACTTCAGTTTTTCCCAGCATGTTTCTTATGAGATGTAACTCAAGCAGAATATGATCCCGATTTTGGTTTCCAAAATCTTTTCCTTCATAATTGATCCAAACCCCATTCTTTTTTTAGAGCGTGATGGGTAAGACTAGGACTACCAAGATGTTGCACAATGTCATTTAAACTAGAGCAGCAAAGTTGGAGTAGCAGCAATGTGCCATTGGCTTTGTGATTATCATGCTTGTTCACTAGAAAGAATTGTAGGGTTTTTTGCATGCATGGAAGTCAAAGAAATAATAGGCACCCTTCATCAGTCAGATAGTCTCTATTTATACATCTGGGTAGGTGTGGGAAGCATGAATTCCTGTTTTTTCTCTGTTTTTTTCTTGCTGATTTTCATTTTTTACTTTTTAATTAAATTTCTTCATTTAGTGTCACACAGCTGTCTGGGCTTCAGCCATAGATAAGCGGATCTGTGTATGGCAGCAGCAACCAAAATTTATCTTTCTTTTCCCTCTCTCCCCCTCACTTCCTCCCTTCCCCCCCCCGCCCAGTACCCAGCAGAAACAAAATGCTATATATAGACTCAGCACAGTTCCCCACCCCCCCCACCCCCCGCACCCCCAATTACTTTGTCTGCATGTTTCAATTTCGTTCTGTGTCAAGCTTTGCAAGGCACCAAGTTTGGCATTTTCAAGAGGGGATTGGATGCTTCATCCCTGAAGCCCCTCTTGCAGTAACATCCCCCCCAAAAGAAAACATGACATGTGCTACAACACTGTGGGCACTCTGAGGGGCAGCTTCTGCTTCTGTGGTGTTTATTCACATAAAGTTCCCAGTCTTGTAGAGTTTTTGCTTTTTTGAAAAGGTCTGTGTGCTTCTAGCCGAGTGCTAGCAGCAGATGGCCAAGGGGCAGGCAGGGATGGCCCATGGTGCTCTGTAAATGGAATATTACCAGCATCCTGCCATCGCACTGCAAGTTTCTGGTATTTGTTTTCTGTTCTCTCAAATCACTCAACACTGAAGTCAGGTGTATAACCAGAATCCCATCTTTCATTATTAAAACAAAGCCCAACCAATTAAAAAGGGGGGGGGGGGAAGATTTCTAGATAAAAAGGTAAGACGGAAAACATGAATTCTAGTTCAGAAGCCAGAAGGCAAGTGAAGTTCAAAATGTTATTATTTGTCATAAATTTCATGTGTTTTCCAGCCAATTTCTAAGTATGTTGGGGCCTCACTCATAATGTTTGAGTGATTGGGGTTGGTAATATTCTGAGTATGCCTAGCTGCTCTTGTGTGTGTGACAAGCCCTTTACAGGAAAAGCCTACAGCTGTGCTCCATCTTTGTACTCTCAGAAAATCCATCCCCACAAATTAACCCATCTATAGATATGTATAGATCTTTGTGCCACAACTCGTGCTATAAAGGGCAAAGGATACCATCTTTTATACAGGCAAAATTGCTAGGTAACCCCCTGCAGAACACTATGGTTTATGTGCTTTTCTGGCCTGAAAGTGCTCTTTTGTGCTGAATGATTCAGCAAATGTGTCACTTTGGGGGTGCCACCTTTGTGTCTCAGTGGCAACTGGATCGAATAGCCCCCATGTCAGGGCTGACTCAAATCCAGGTAGGTACCACTGTGTTGGCCAGGTTCCCCTTCACCCCAGGGCTTTTGTGACTTGGTGCAGAATACAGCTTTGAAAAAGAAGGAGAAAAGATAAAATGCTAGGTATTAAACTAGTGCGCCCGTGAGTGAAATCATAGTGCAGAGGTGAGATGTGGGGAATTGTAAAAATAAGGGTATCCTTGGAAATATGGTAAGGCAGCCAGGTACTGAGACAGGAAGGGGTCAGGTTCAGGGAGCAAAAATATCCTTGAGAAGCACGAGAAAAAGAACAGCAATTTGGTCTTCACACCAGGATTGTTGTTGAACTGTGAGGTAATAAATAAATAAAGGCCAAAGCAGCTTACTCATAAAGCAGAAGAAATTGTGAGCAATACTTTCCATTTGCTTTCCGTATAAAGTCTTATATCATCCTAAAACATGCTAGAAATGACCTTGGTCAGATTACAAATTAATTCTGTATTTTCTCACTGCTGACCCTGTGACTTCGTCCTGCAGCTTTTTGGGTTGTGCTTTTTTTTCCTTTCACTCTCATGTGCTCACGAGGGCCAGTGATCCAGTACATGCCAAGGGGCCTCCTACCCGAGGCAGTGCCCCCCAGACGGCTGCGCTTCCCAGGCTTCATCCTCAGATGGTGCAAATCGATATGGTTCCTCTGACTGTGATTCAGGGCTGTGCTAAAGGAGACCATGGATGGCCTCCTTGTGGCCTCCTGAACTGAAAGCTGTTCTTTATAAACTCTTCTCCAGTGTGCATCTTTAAACATCAGAAAGGCCCAGGTCTTGGTTTCTCTTCAGTTTGTGTGGATCACTTGGACACTAATAACTGCAGAAGAATTCCAGATAAAGAATTAATTTTTTTGTTTTACTTCCTGGGATTAAGGACAGGAAGGCTGTCCTGGAGGATGTCCCAGTGGAGTTTTTCCACTGGCCTTTTTTCGATTGGAAACGTTTCCACAATTTGGGTACAGTTTGAGTGTCATTACAGAGGTCCAGTTGGCCTTCAAATAACCTACTGTGCTTACCAGTGTAATCGGGACCAAGTCATTGTGTGAAATAAATCATAAACAGATGGACAGCCGTGCCATGCTGCTCTACAAAGGGTAGAGGAAAGCAAAGATACAAAACAGTGCCAGAACATGACACCATGATGGCTTCACTAAATCTAAGCGTGAACAGGCTTAGAGAAATTTCTGCGTTCCCAGATGGGGAAGAGATAAAGTAAGGAAAGAAAAGGAAAGAAATCCTTGAACAGGCATCTGCCAGGATTCATCACAGACAGCTTTATCTGAATATCTAGAGAGGTTTGTCATAGGATAGTGTCATGGTAGCAGACACCCTTGCTCACAGCCAGCTTCCCACTGAGCTTGGGGTAGTGGGTTTTGGACTGGCATGTAGTTGTTGGGGTTTTTTGGTAAAGATCCTCTTCATGCACTGGAGGGAGAAAACACAAAAGCTGTTTAAAGTGCTATCAGGTTTTTTCACATACCGATTGTAAATTGCTTTGTTGTACCCAAGGCAGTCAGCACTTTCCAAACGGAGCAGAAGAGGAAAAGGCATTGAATAGCTTTGGTCAGAAAAGAATTTTTCCCCCTTTTTCACATTTTCAGCTAAATGTGAGAAGTTTCCACAGGAAGAAACTTTCCCCTCATGCCTTATAGAAAAGGTATATGCTGAAGTTCGGAGCTACAATTAGATGTGGCTTTGACCTGTAGACTTACCTGTACTAGGTAGGAGGTGCAGAAGTCTACAGCAAGGAATTGGAGCTTTGACACCAGAATAGCTGCTTAACTTTCTGTAATTTTAGTACCATCCGTTTCTCAAGGACAGGCTGAACCCTGAGTTATGATCTTGTCAGCTAAAAACAAACAAAGCTCCTTTTATTTAAGAGATATTTAAATGCCGTGTAATGGATTTCTTTCTTATTTCAGTCACTTTTAGTCTATTCATTCAGAGCAGTATTTGCATGTTTACTTACAGGAGTCATGCTGAGGCTGAAAAAAATATCAGGCTACTTACGAAGGCTCCAGTTGTTGGGTGCTCAACTCTTGAGGTTGTAAATTGTTGGCCTCAGTCTTCAGCACCTCTGCTGGCCCCTTGTGTACAGGGAAGGAGTATTTACCAGGAGCACCTCACACATCCATTTGGAAGATGACCAACTAATTAATGTTTGCTAAATGCTGCGTGTGCCTCAGGGGAAAAACAGCTATGGAAAGGCGAAGTTTTTTTATCGTTGTACTGCACCTAATGTACATAAAATGTTTTCAAGGCATCAGGCACTACATAAATGTTGTATGGTATTAAAACTGACCTGCCCTTGTCAGAGCAAATAATAATTATGCTGAATGATGGGAGAATCTTACAGTTTCTTTGCTGTGAATGTTTGCCTGTTTACTAATTCAGAAAAGGTCTCATTCAGAAACTGCTGAAGCCAATGACTTCAGCAGCTACTGGCTCCAGCCCATATTTAAGTGTCTGCAGAAGGGCGAATTACTGAAGTAATTTATTTTGTGTAAAGTTCTGCTCTCCTCATAGGTTGGACTGTGCTCTCTAGGGCATATTTCCCTAAACTGCAGGCCTGGGGCTGAGTCGCCTCTCAGTCCATAAGGCTGCCAAGCATATGAGGCCATAGAGATGAAGAACGACTGAAGAGGACCTCACTACATAGCCCATATGATAGCCGCTATTTGCAGCATGAAAATTCTTGCTGATGCCTTTTAATATAAACGTAACGTGAGGAAATGAACATTTGATTAAACTAAACACACGGGCCTTTTATATGCAAGTCCCTAATTTAAAGCACTGTCACCTCCATACAGAAAATACCAGCTGGAGCAGGAATGATTAAATTAAATCATCTGGCTCTTATGTGATACCATGAATGTCTGCTGAGAAGGGAAAAAAAAATCCCTCCTCTTTATTCCTCTAGATCTGCAGCAACCATCAAGGGACACTTCTATAGCAGGAAGGATTAAGTCTTGCGCGAACTTCAGTGCTTAATGTGCTTTGGACTGGTGACATGCCCTTCGGACAGACCTACCCCAGTTTTATAATTCTCTTTCTGAGCCTTTTGGGCCTCTGGCAGTCCTTTCTCGTGTTTAATTTCCTCCTTGCCTCCCTCCCACTGGGATCCTTCACCATTCAGCATTTCTGCCACCCAAGTAGAAATTTTGATTGTGTCAGACAAGTGTAGAAAGAGAGACTTTTGAGCCTCAGTGGGCTGAGGAGGGAACTGGGGGGGATTTCCTGGGGGCTGAGTGGTTTTTAAGGAGGTGAGAAATAGGCAGTCTCCGTGTCTCTGATGGGCTTAGCCTACTGCAATGCATGGCCAGGGATTATATCACATCCACAAATAACTGGAGCAAGGCACACATTGTGTACAGGTAGGGAGCCACGCTGGGAGAGGAGCTGCTCTTCTCTGCTAAATCTAAGGGGAAAAAATTAGTATATTGAGATCACTTGTGTATGAAAAGCTGCCTGGCCGGGTACTATCAGCACACTGCGTACCTGCCCTTTCCGTTGTGACCCAGTCGCCCAGTCTCAATCCCAGTTATTCACTTTTTGTTTTAAGGGCACCCACTTCTCTTGGCATGGGAATCTGGGACTAGGTGGAGTTGACAAATACACAAAACCGAGACTGAAACAGATTATTTTTCCACCTTTCTTTTCCTTTGTAGCTTGCCTCATAAAAGGATTTCCTTAGTGATTTTCTTCTCTTTTCCTGCCTTTATTTTTCCAGACCTTCTACCTGATGGCACTCATTCTGTTCTTGCTGATCACCATGTGTCAGTTGTAATGTAGGTGGAAGAGGATTTCTGACTGTTTTGGTGGCAGCTTTTGTGTTTATCTGTTTGGTTTTGGGACACTGTTCAGTTTCAGGAAGTATTTTTACCTCACAGAAGTTTCCTTGTGAATAGTGATGCTACGAAGACCTTGTTTTAGCACTGTGCAACCTACTGGAGGTAGTGCAGGTCTGTCTTCTGTCAGGAGCTGAAGTCTTTGATTCGAAAACCAAAGTAACATTAAAGAGAGTCAACACTGGTGTAACTTTATACTTTCTGGCTCTTTCCCCAGCACTATTTGGTGCATACTTAGAACCGCATTTTCCTTTCCCTTAACACTGATACAACCCCAGGGAGCTGTGTGGATTTGCACCAAAGTAACAGAGGGAATTTGGCTGCAAGGTCTGCGTGTAATGTGGTTATCAGTGCATAACTGGTGCACCGGCCTTTCCCACCGCCTCTGAACTCGACATGTGAATCGACACCTGCCTCTGCCTGTGCTCACGCAACTTGCATGGTGATGGACATGGCAAGAGGGTGGATTTAGAGGAGGTGTGAGTGTGACTGGCAGGTGATTTGAACAAAGAGATTTAATACTAAATTCATCTGGCACATACAGTCTTTAGGAGGAGCGGGGAGGAGTTTGTTTGAGATATCTGAGGAACTGAATGCTGTTGCAGCTTGGGAAGTGCATCCGTGAGCAAAGTAATGCTCCCAAACCCAGTGAGCACCCACCAGAGGTGGGGGTGAGAGCCTTCATGCTGCATTTCCATTTGAATGACAACCCAAGCAGATGCGAGGTGGCAGGTAACCAATGTGGAATAAAGAAATAGAGGCAAAGCTTGGGAGTAGATGTTTTGGATAGCGTTTGCTTGCTGCTGGGGAAAGAGTCATGAGGGGATGGAGCTGAGGGCTTGCTTTAATGTTCATTTCTGAGACCGTGTGAAGAGTCACAATGCTGCTGGTGAGGCTTTAGTGCTACCAAGGTGTGCTGTAAGGACTCAAGAGGTGAAGTGCTTGGCAGCTCAGGAAGCCTGTTGTTGCTGCATCTTAATCTGGAAATCAGGCTTCTTGTGCTATTTTTTGTTCCTGAACCTTGCTCTCAATTCTGTAGTCAAGAACTTAATATTTTCTAGAAGATGATATCCTTCTGTAGGCCTCTGTCACTGGAAATGGCCAAGCAGTGTGTCTTAAAGCAACACTTTCTTCCATGACCTGCCTCCTGGGACAAGTGTGATTTGGGATATTCAGGGTCCTGTTTTGCCAGAAGTAAAGGCTGGTTCTGCCTGGTGCCACACCTCAAAAAGGCATCTCACTTGGCCACCAGTCCCAGGGAGGACTGCAGGCAGCAGAGGGAAAGATTTTGCAGCAAGTATCACATGAGGACTGCCTTCAGCATTTTTTTTTTAGTATTTGGTTCAAGTTCTGAGGATAAAGCCAAGAATTTTATTTTTCTTTTTACTTCATCAACTTCATCCCTATTTTGCTCCCTGACATTGTAGGGAGATTTTAGTTTGGCACTTTGTGGGTATTCCAACATGTTGTTGTGGAAGAGGTAAAACAGGAGGCAGACTTTCTTTAAGCAAGTTAAAGGTAGGTGCCTGTTAAACCATCCCACCCCTTCTGTTCATTGATCTGCATTTTGAGTGCTGTCCTGTCTCTAACCTTTCCTTTCTTAATATGGTTGTTAGGAAGGTTGTCGTGGGGCAACCCTAACTTGACACAGTATTCTTGCATTTCTTCCCTCTCTCCCTGGCTGAGCGTGGCACATAGCCTCTAGTTCTGTTAGGGGATAAGCAGCTCTAGAGGTGACCAAAGAGAGGTCAAAACCTCAGGCAGAATCTTTGATCTATCAGCAGCTTTTGATTCGTTTGATCAAGAAACATTATTGACCTGTTTGTGAATCCTGGCTATGGCTATAGTCTGAATAGCTCTTTGGGCAATTTGAAAGGGAGTGTGAGAGTCACTAGGGTGATGCTGGCTTGTTTTTGACTCACTGCCTCCTACCCTATTGCTATCAAAGTCTGCATTTTGGGCAAGAGATGATGTGGGCTGTGTGGCTGTGCGTACACAGATAAGTCATGTATCTGCATCTGCACTTGAGCAGATCTGCACGTCATTCCTCTGACATGGACTTTGTCACAGTCACACCTGCCCATAAGGTATTTGATTGGGATTGCAATTGCTCAGAAACTGCAGCCAGTTCAGTATCAGGCCATGACTCAGCAGTGCTAGTGTTATGAGGAATGTGGTCTCTGCAGCCTTTGCTGCTTCCAAATTGATTTCAGGTGCACGTTACACTGTCAGCCACACAAAATTTCCCCTGATTTTTTTCATTTCTGGCTGCTGAGCACCACCAGACCATGATCAATAGGATAAGTGGAAATCTCTTATTCACTGATGTGTGCTTGGATTACCATTCCCAAAACAGAGGTGGTAGAGGAGGATCTGTGCCTCACTCATCAGCTGCTTTGGGGAAAAGTTAGTATCTCATCTTGAACTGTCTCTGAAGATGGGTTCATGCTGGACGTTTGTATAGAAGCAACTGAGGTGCAGGCATATGTTCCCTTCTGCTGACTTGGCTGTGGTGATGCTAACCGTAGCCAGCAAAGAAGAGCAAGCAACTGGGAACAGTAACATCTCAAACTGCAGCAGAAAGATTGGCCAGACCTCTCCTGTCAGCACTTGGATTCCCTTGATGTTCATTGAGGAATTAAAAGTTAACTGAGGGTGGTGGCAAAAAATAGATTTGCCTGCCTAGAAAACGTTAAAGCCAATACTGAAAAGCAGAGGTGGATCTGAAGGCACTTATCTCTCTTGGAATTTATATGGGGATTACAACACACATCATCCTTGTAGCACATATGCAATTTTATAATCACTTCTTTTGTTTCACTTCAGGGTACCCTGGGGGGTGAAGAATGAATTTCCCACCTCTTTCTAAGGAATAGGGTCCTGGGATTTGCTGTCAGTCTTGAAGGAGAGCTTGTGGCCAAACTAGATGTTTTCTGGACCTCAGAAGTGATTGAACGGTCTGGGATGGGTGAGGGTGTACCACCACACCTCTGGAAATCAAGCTGGGGAAACATGCATACAAAGAAATGCTATAAGATATTACATGGTCATTTCACTTCCACATCAACAGGAAGAGATACTACGAGGCTGTGCATCAGACAAACTGCTGTGCAAAGCAGTGGCTGAAAAATTAGAATATAGGATGTTTAATTACATGCAATGTGGTGCTTCCTTTCTCCCCCCATATCTCTACTTGTTACAGAAAGGAATCTCCTTCTTAATGAAAAAACACCTAATCTTGAGTACGAGGCAGGGGGTTAAAGTGGCATCTTGGCACAACACCACCCCCCACCCCAGCAAAACTGCCAGCAGTTGAAAGATATAAATAGGGACATTTTGGGAGAAAAGCATGTTTAAGTTCCTTTGAAATGTGCTTGGCTAAAGGAATATTTTGAAGAGAGGGAGTGGAAAAACAAATGGAAAATATTGTCTTTGAAAGGGGAAAAAAAAGCAACAAACTGTCCTTCTTAAATAGAGATACTTGGCTGGTGTGTACTTTATGCAGCTGTAGGTCAGACCTTGCAAACAAGTACTAAATTAGGTCCAGCTACTTTGATGCTAAAAGCATGGAAGTGCCAGTAATTAAGTTGCATCAAATGTAGGAAATGACTGATGTGTCTGCCATGCTGAAGATAGCAGAGTTCACTGTGCTGCCATTTGACTGACCCCATTTTATTTAAGCAAAAGGAATTTTCTTCTAAGGAAAATCAGCTGGTTTTACACCTTTGTTTTGTTTTCTGAACAGCTAATCCCCTAAAGGTATAGAAGCTATTTGAAAGAGCAAATCAAAGCCACCATAATTTAGTGTTTTATTATTTGTTGATGTATGGTTTGATTTAGTGGCTACTTATTATATCAGGTTACCATATAATTATCTTAATTATTGACTCCAGAAGTAAGTAGAGGGATTATGAGAGAGACAGGAAGGCCCAGTGGAAAGAGCGTGGCTCAGAGAATCGAAGACATCGCGGTGTGCTCTTGGCTCCACCATTCATTTACTCTGAGCCTGAACTCTTCCCTCAGCCAGCCTGGCCATGAAATCAGGAGGGATTGCAGGGACAGGACTCAGATGCTGACCCAAGATTCAAAGAGATGCAGGAGAACAGTATAAAAGGGACAGAGGAAAGTTCTGAAACAGAGATGTAAAACTATAAAAAAAAAAATTAAAAACTAATACACACCACAGCATGCATTTTCATCAAAGTGTGGAGCACCTCCGTGGTCACCGATAAAGGCAGTTTTGCCACAAAGGCCTGAAATTTGAGTCCGATCATGGTTCATTTCCAGCCTCTGCTACAGATTTCCCATGCAAAATCAGGTAGCCCTCGGATTCCTTTCTGCAAAACAAGGCTGATAAAAATCATCCTCCTGTCTTTGTTTTTAGCTACTCAAATTATCGGAGCACAGCTTCTCACACAGCCTTCAGCCATGGTTCTCATGACATTGCAGCCATTTGGGGCTTTTAGTCTCCTAGTCCTTTGTCTGATAACCATCGACCTAAGCCAAAGGGTTGAGTCAGTAGACACTACTGCAATAAAAAAGCAACATTGAAAGGCTGTCAGTGCAGTTGGTGCTTCCTGTATTGATAATATTTGACATATACTGACAAAATACTTCATCTATTGACAAGCTGAGTTGCATCTTTTTCTCCAAGATAGAAGCAGACACACTGGTTCTGCTCAGCCTATGCAAATTACTTTCTCTGGTTTTTCTTTTCTTTCCTGAGCCCAAAACCGGGGATAATAGAATGTATCTATTTCCTTCCTAGAAAAGATCAGTTAATGTGAAATGGTGCGTGGTGGCTTAGTGCTGAATAAGTGGGATACCCTAATCCAGCAAGGTATCTGTGTTCTATTGTAGCCTTTTCTGCATACCATCTGGAGTTGTTCTCTGCTTAGTATTTTCGGTATGTACCATATGTTTTTGCATGAAAATTCAATAAAATATGCATTATACATGAAAAGTGCTGTAGTAAATAAAGGAAGGATGGAATCCAGTCCCCTTCGTGAACGGCAGGGGCCCCAAATCTTCATAAAAGGTTTAGTCTAGTCTGACGTCTGTGCTTTTCTCCAATTTACTCTGTGTCAGTCTTTAGGAGATGCTCTAATTTAAAACAAAACTCTGCTTTCCTGATGAGGTTATTAGATGTACTTTGGCTGCCCTCTGCTGAGAGCACTGAATAAGACAGGGAAATTGTCCTTTTTCCAAGGAAGGCAAAAGTGGGAAAAATTCTCTTTTCGTCCATGCACTGAGTCATATCACTGCTGCTGGTGGTCATCTGTGGTTTAGTGTTTGTCACTGCTGCCTGGCAGAGGGCAAAGCCTTCCAAGCTACAGTCCTGTTTGGGTTTTAGTGCCCCCCACTTGTCACGGGCCAGGTGCTTTTGTAGACTTACGGAGAATGTGGGCTCAGGCATTGCCTGCCATGAAAAATTCAGCAGCATTACACAAGGGATGGCCAAGGGAGGAAAGAGGCTTCTCTCCTCAAGCACTACTGCGGTTCTGCAAGGTGGGATTTGAGCTGTACTTCAGCCCCCTCTACTCCCCATCTACTTGGCAGTGCAATTCACCACTGTGTGCTGTTCCTTATCAGGGTGCTGGTTTCTTCCAGTGCCATCTCCCACCCCTCCGCAGGCATCACAGCACTAGCACTTTGCTTCATTTCTATAACTGGGAAAGGGTTTGCTCCAACATCAACAAGAATAACTGAAAGACCTGCTGTTTCCTGTGAACAAAGCACTCCTGGTCTGCCACGCTCTTGTCTTTGGGAAGACACAAGGGTCCTGTGAAGATTTTACTGCAGGTATAGAACAATAGCTCTGTTGGAGCTATTGATGCTCTCTGTAATACCCTGTTTTTAATAATTCCTACCAAGCTGATTTATTATTGTATCTTCAGCTGGGCTGCACACCAAAGCATTTTGATGATGAAAGGAATGTTATACACACATTTAATTACTGCCCACATTTTTGTATAATTTTATCATTTACTGTTTTAGATGAGACATCGAGTTCTTCTACAGGAAAAATGCCCAGTTAAAAAAATGGATGATTTAAAAGCTAATCTGAGATGAGTTTGGCACTTAAATGTGAGAAAATGTAATTGTTACTTTCTCGCTGCCTTTTCAGATGGTTCCTGATTACCACAATGTGCAAGAACTCCCTTATCTGGACATGGTGATTGCAGAGACATTGCGCATGTACCCACCTGCATTCAGGTATTCTTTTTTTTTCCACTTCTGATTCCACAGGGTAGATTCCTAGCTCAAAAGATGGAAATCTGCTGTTGGAAGACCAGTGTGCCCTTGGTCTCTGTGCCAATATCAATACTGCTTGTGCATTTGAAAGACATAATGTAGCCTATTGAAGGAAAACTGGCCAATACTGGTATTTCTGAAGCACTTTTTTACAATGGACTGGCCAAGATTATTTCCTCACTATTCTTCACATCCTCCAAGGTTAGAGGATGGAGCCATTTTGCAGCAGGACTGGCTGCAAAGCTGGATGTTGCTGCTTCCATATGCCTCAGGCTTTGGGGATACAGAGCAATAGACTTACCCTAGCCTGTTGGTCATTAAGGCCCTGATTTGTGGAAGTGTTGCACATTCACAAAGCTGTATTTTACATGTGTGTTTAACTTGGGCCTTTAATGATTTGCACTTAGTATTGTGTTATACTAATATAACTAAGCTAATGGCTACATCCATTACATTTTGAAAATTTTGCCCCAATTCACACAAGGCTAATTTTACTAAGTTATATTGATGAACTGAAGACCAGGGGAAATAAATTAGAAAACCGTTTGATTGTCAAATTTCCAAGTTATCACAAGCATAAATTCAAATGTTAAGAATGGAGCTTTTCATATCGGTCAGCCAGTTGCACTGCTTCTTATGAAGCTGGGGAGAATGTCAGATGACTGGAAAGGAGCCAAAGCTGAACTTGCTGTGAGAGCCTTTGAAAAATTTACCCCACGACAGCAAGCACTTTAAAAGAAAAAAGCTTAAAATCATATTCTCTTTTATATGTTCACAAAGTTCAGAAGTCAAGATTTTTCCATGGATGTCTGCAGGATTGTTCAGAGACAACCCAAATATATTGTCAAAGATATTTGCTCTTGGATGAGATGACTGGGCTTTACTATGTTATACATGGCATAATATAAGTGGAAATTGTTTTGCCAGTTAAAGCATCAGGGATCTTTGAGTTTCAGCTGAAACACTGGGAAACAATCAATGTTTGTCAGATAGGAAATAGAATGAGAATGGAGCAAAGTTGTTCCGAAGTTTCAGTTGGCATTTTCAGTGGTGTTTATTGATCTGGCTTTTATTCTGATGGATGTGGAATGGATAGGACAGCCCAGTACCTCAGAAAGATGCTAATTGCTTATGACAAGGATAATGCTGAGTTGGGGGAAAATTCAGTAGCAGCCAAGCTTGTTATAAAATGAGTTGTGTTATTAAAAAATGAACTTATTAGCTAGAGAACTTTCTTCCCCAGAACTCATGTTTCCACTATCACCAAATTCATGTAAGGATGAGAAGGATGGCTTGTCAATGTGTTTTTTAGCATGCCAGTGTTTTGTTTCAGGTTTGGAGCTTCTATTATTTATTTGTAAGAAACACAGAGGTGGGTGACAGTGAGGAAAGAATGTGTTTCTGTAATGATACCAGACTGACAGCCCTGAAACTGAAATCTTTGTTCCTGTTCCTATGCCTGTACTTTTTAGGCACAGCGCAGGGAGCAGCAAAAGGAGCTCCTTCGTGTGTTCTCACCCCTGTGGTGCCAGCTGGTGCTGGGGAATAGCTCCTCGGCTGAGATAGCAGAGCATTCACCTGGGTCTGGGCTGGTTTGGGGTCTGCAGTGACCACACAAGCACCAAAAAATCTGGATCAGGATCTGCCACCACACATGCACACCCACACACCGTTTCTTACAAGGTTTACAGACCCCAAGCTCAACTTTGGTAGGCAGCTTTTCTTAGTCTTGATGTCATGATGTGATTCCTAAGGACAGTCCTACTCTGTCACCTATCACCACAGGGTGGGAGAAAACCAAAGAGTTTTGTTGTGAACATCATGCCTGTCTTTGATGAGTATATGTGAAATAGCTTCCAAAGCTTTTGAATTGGTTGTGTTTTTGTAGCAGCAGCAGCAGAGCACTTAGCCCTAATATAAAAACCATACCTTGCTAAGTTTCAGGTGCTGTCCCAACGCAGGGGAGCTTCTCAAGTAAACAAGCTCAAAACTGTATTTGATCCAATTTTTTCCTGAAAGCAAACCAGCATAATCTTTCTGCCTGTTAGAGATGACTGACACATTTCATCTGCAGTTTTCATAAAGAACGAGTCTAAAACCAACATTAGCAACAAAATTGCAGTTTATCAGTAAATGTTTGGGGAAAACTAAGCAACCAGAAATGCTTTACTGTGAAAAGGGCAAAAGTTAGCCAGCTGGGTCGGAGCTGTGTGCTTCTAGGTGAAGATGATTGTAACCAGAGAAGACACTAGCATCAACAACAGTTGCTGTATTTATCTACTGAGAATGTGCTACTCCTGAAATTGCAGGGTCAGTCCAGCTAAGAGATTGACTTTTACGGTTCCCTCCTACTGAGTTTTTACCTTTATTAATCATCTGGGATACACTATACTTACTGTTTCAGGTTCACTCGGGAAGCAGCTAAAGACTGCGTAGTGCTGGGGCAGCGTATTCCAGCTGGGGCTGTTGTTGAAACCGCAGTTGGGCATCTCCACCACAACCCTGAATTCTGGCCAGATCCTGAGAAGTTCATCCCTGAGAGGTACATGGAGTAACGCTTTCCATTCTTAGTTGAAGTCCTTATTTCCTTACAGAATCGTAGGGTTGGAAAGGACCTTAAGATCATCTAGTTCCAACTGGGCCTCTTTAGACCAAAGGCCTGCCTTAAATGCTGTTTTACATGTAAGGGTGGACACAGGGCTCCAGCCTATCCAGTGGAGACACCAGATCATGATGCTCCTTCACAATCACAGTCACCCACTATTCACCCAAAGCAGTATTGCCACCAAGAGGATTAGACTTTAATTTAAATCATAAAAATGTTATTTCCATCAAAATACCCACAGAGGGTGCAAGGTTTAGTCAAGGTTGAAATGTGGTGCAGTTTTTCAGACCTGTTCCCAAATCAGATGCTGCAGATAGTGTCTCCTCCAGATCCAGAAATTCTGAGGTGAGATAGGATATTCACTGGCATGGAGGTACCCAGGAAACTCATCCAGTTCCTGGCTGGTTTAGAGCAGACTTTTCACCTGAGATCTTGTAATGGTATTGGTACACAGTATCAGGGGAACCTATCCCATCTCCTACTGGGAATTTACTTTCTGTCTGTAAGTTAGGATCCTGGGTTCTTAGCTCTACTTGGCAAGACATACTTTTACAAAAAGCATTTATTCTCTTCAGCTGGGAGGGCACTGTCAAGCTGTGTTTTACTACCCTGCCCTGTCTTACTGATGCTGAGTTGAGTTTACAAGGGGAGTTTCAGCTGATGTGGTGCTGTGTGGAAGCACAATTCAGTTTCATGGGCATCTCTATTTTAAGCTGTTCTGTGGGCAGTTGCATTAAGCTACCACCACATTGAAAAGTCTACTAAGAAAAAAAGTGCATGCTCCACAAACAACTCTGTGTAAGGCAGACAGCCGAGAACTGTTTTTACCAGCAAGACAACACATGCACGGTGTAGGTGGGTTTGCCCAATGCTCCTTCTGGAGCAAATTTTGGGGTATGCTCTGTCAGGTATCTTAGGCCATAAAGAAGAGCAATGACAGGGTTAGAGAAGCTTTTGTTGTGGGAGAATCTTAGCAATAACTAGAAGTTTAGGGGTTTTTTTAGTTTATTTAGAAACACTGTTTATTCACCACTTTAATGATACTATGAAAGTGCATTACAGGGTAAAACAGATAGTGCGGGCTGCAGTCCCCTTGACTTATATGGTGCTGTTTGTTATGAATCTGAGATGAAATTTCCTTTTGAAATTTCCCTGAGGAATGAAGCATAATTACTAACTCTCTCCCCAGCTTCTATCTGTTCGTAATGTTAGTAAGAATTATAAAATAAGAGCTTAACAAAAATTAATTCAGCTACAGCCTTTTTTCCCCCTAATATTTCATTTTGAAATCTGCCTCAGGAATAATACAAGGGAGACTTTAAATTTACCAGAATGATATATGGGGTAAGAATTGCATTAACCTGTTTGCATGAGATATGCAACGGTGCTCAGTACCTGAGTTAATAGACCTTCAATCTCAAATTATGGGCTTCTATAGTACTTTTTGCACTAGTATCCCAATCTTATTTAGGATATCTAAGCATGGGAATGGGATTAGAGGAATACACAGTATTATTTTTTCCTAACTTCAAAATAGGCTATATTATCCAATATCTGAAGGGGACCTACAAGGATGCCAGAGAGGGACTCTTCATCAGAGACTGTCTCGACAGGACAAGGGGTAACGGTTTTAAACTTAAACAGGGGAAGTTCAGGTTAAATATAAGAAAGAAGTTCTTTACTGTGAGGGTGGTGAGGCATTGGAACAGGTTGCCCAAAGAAGTGGCAAATGCTCCATCCCTGGAGCCACATTGGATGGAGCCTTGGGTGGCATGGTTTAGTGTGAGGAGTCCCTGCCCATGACAGGGGGTTGGAACTAGATGATCTTAAGGTCCTTTCCAACCCTAATAATTCTATGATTCTATGATTATTACCCCTTATCTCTTTCTACCTTGCATGAGATCTCCAGGCCACAGCAGTCTAAATTTCTTGCAAATGGTATCCAAACAGATGAGAGATTTTCAGGGATGACCCTGTACATGAAGAATGGAACTTTTATCCACATGCAGAACTGGAAAAGTAGTTTTGTACTACCAGGACAGCTCTGAATAACTTAAGACATGAGAGGACTATGTGTATTTCTAGGGTAATGCCACTGCTGTAAAGGTTTGCTTGTTTTAAGGAACTACTCTGGTCAGTGACTCAGCACAGGCCAGGGTGAGCCTCACCTTGTCTATTAGGCATTGGCCTTAATAACTTATACTGGCTCAGACTCTGTACTTTTGTCTGTACATATTCTGTCCAGTGTACATCCAACTTTGCAGATGTTGGCAAACAGGTTTCACTTTTTTTCCTTTGGACTTTTGTTCAAATAGGAATTTTTGTTTCCTTCCTTGAGGAAAAAAAAAAAAAGAGACACATTTCTAGATGGTTGATCAAGTATTTTAAAGCTAGCTAGATGTAGAACTGCATCTGCATACAGACTTACACATTAATCAGCCATTCCAATTGGACTGAGGTACTTCAGCTCTAAGAACAGACTTGTCTGCAATTTCAGTGTTTCCTGGATGGGAACCTGGTCCCTTTGGACCAAGAGCAGAAAGAGGGCCTCCACTGAATTATAACAACTGTCTTCCATGGCCTAGCCAATCCCATGAGGTTTCATCTGCCCTTGCAAGCTTCAAAGAAAAATTCTTGTTGATCTGCATCTGTGATGTACAGCAAGGAAGCGATGTTGCTAATTCTAGTGAGTTTGCATTGCAGCCCCTTAGTTTCCTCTTAGCTGTAATCTCTCCCTCATGTATGCAGAGATCTACAGAGGTAGCATGTCTGCACCTGAAGTTATCATTCTTCTGGTAATGCAATGAAAGCAATCCATTAAAGATAGTTTGAAAGCAATACTAATGTCTGTCTGTCCTCTCCTGGAATCACCAGGTGACAAAGGCAGATGGCCATAAGTCAATTAGCTGTTTACTTAAGGGTGTCAGAGCCATCAGGACACAATCTGTCAATAGTGCCCTTGACCTGTCCATTAAGCCTAATTGAAATAACCACCTTTTGAGATGTAAATTAAAAGCATGGAATCAGGAGCAAAAAGCATTTCTGGAACCGGTTTCCATCTCTGCACCTTCTAGGTTTACAGAGGAGGCTAAGAAGGAACGTCATCCCTTTGCATACCTGCCCTTTGGGGGAGGACCCCGTGGCTGCATTGGCATGAAAATGGGATTGCTGGAGACAAAAATTACTCTGCTGAGGATTTTGCAGAAGTTTCAATTTAAGACCTGCCTAGAGACTGAGGTTTGTACAAGCAGAGGCTTCAGGGAGTTGACAGTGTGTCCTAGAAAGGATGTCTGACTTGCCTTTCTGACTTCCTCTTAATTTGAGAGAACTGCTAGAGCCACTTTGATAATGAGGAGGGACAAGAGGCCTGGACTGCCAGTTTTAATCAAAACTTGATTTAACCTTTATGATTTTTCCAACAAAGCAAACAGTTACACAGCCCTGCCTTAATGGAGAGCAGTGTAGCAACACCACAGTCAAAACACCTTGATTTACACAGGGTGAGGATGGGTATACATCTTTCATGGGATCTTAGCACTTTGGGTTATGCCTATTGCTATATACATTGCACTTGGCACGTACTCAGCAGCAGTAGAGTTTACAGAGTTAATTTCTTTCTGTTCAGATCTACAGTGTACCTGGGCAACTACTGCCTCAGCCTCTGGCTGTAAATTCTATTTAATATTACACTACCACAGCTTGCTGTAAAACAAGTACTTTACAGCTTCCACAGTAATCCTGGTATGAATTGGTCCCCCAGCAAAAATGTCTGTCTGTATATGGGGGTGTTGGACACACATACACAAATACATACACCTGTACATAAGATGATCTTTTTTTTTCTTTCAGATTCCTTTGCAGCTGAAATCAAAAGCCACACTTGGACCAAAGAATGGAGTCTACATCATGTTAGAATCTCGCTAAAAGAAAATGTATATCCCGAAGCCTTCTGGGCTGGGACTCCTTGTTCAGTGATTCTCTGGGTATAATTATTTCTCAAAACCCCAAAGACAGGTAGGAGCCTAAGTCCCACTGATAATCAGTAGGCGGGGCCTCACTGCCTTCCTATGGGAGAGTCTCCCGTCACTTTTTTAAATGAGACATAGGCTCCACAGTCTTTTCTGGTGGTTTTCAAATCACTGTGAATAGTATCTGTAAAGAAGCATCCCACTTTCACTTGCTTTTCTACATCGCACT
Source organism: Strigops habroptila (assembly GCF_004027225.2). NCBI lineage: Eukaryota > Metazoa > Chordata > Aves > Psittaciformes > Psittacidae > Strigops > Strigops habroptila. Next base: position 71,005,715 of record NC_044279.2, read on the forward strand.
TCCTTTTACTCATCTTTAAGAATGCTTTCTTCATGCTCAGGTTCAATGAATGTAGCAAGTGTAAAATGTATGCACAATTTACAATAGATTTTAATTACAATTGATTATTTCACATATCCTTCCACGTACTTACGAGTCTCTACTCTAGAAAAAGCCCAAGAGGCACCACAGTTATAGCAGAAGACCTGAGGGCGAGTGCATTGGATTTTATCATGAACTCTGCTAAAAATGAAAGCTGAGTCTCCTGCACAATGCTTAATCTCTCTGTGTCTGTAAAGTGGAAGGAGTTGCACCTTCATCATGCTTCTGAAGTTATTTGAAACACACTTACTTAGATTAACAATTTTTACTTGGTCCATTGCATCAACATGACTGAAGAGAAATGAAGCATTCCCCTGCTTACCAGTTAAGTTCTAGTAGCTAAGACCAAAGACTTGAGGTGACAGCCATTCTGCTGGCTACTGAACTGTTGGATAGGTGGAAAAAAGATAGGTATTTAAAGAAAGCCGGATGCCTGGAGGAAATTTAAGGATAATTAGAAGGTGCTGATACAACATCTGCTTCATGTTGAGGCCTTTCCTTTCCAAGCGTTGCAGTTGGCACTATCCTTTTCTAGCTCATTGTCTCAAGGAAATCAAGAGTGCTGCATGCACTAGAGCCAATGGCAAAGGAGTCGGATCCAGGACCATCAGTCCCAGCAGCTCACTTAATTCCTTATGTGACCCTGGACCAGGTCATGTCCCAAGTGCCTCACTCCACTCAGGAAGGAACTTGTCTGATTGCCAGCTGCAGCAGTGCCATAGATCCATTCAAGCTGTATGGCTGCACACATGCATCTTCACAGCCAAAGCAGCGGTATGATTTTGTTACTGCAAAAGTCGGTTGGAGAAACTCTCTAAGACTCAATTCGGAGTTTTAGAGAGCAGGCATTCTTTATTGCAGTGCTGGGCACACACATGAGTCATTTTGCAAAGGTGAGTGCACCCGTCACTTGCTGGCAGCGGCTGTATATTCAGCATACTCATGCATATATACAGCTTTTCCAGGAAATTGTTTACATATTCATGAGATTTCCAGGAACTAATTATGGTATCTGCATTCTAATTACACATGAGCTTTCTTGCTGAGTGGGGGTCTCTGGTGGTCGCCGATAGTCTTCCTCACTGTGTTTACTGAATGACCTCAGTGCCTGCTCATGCTTGCAAGGTCCTAGCGCTGAGTTAGCAGTTGGTATGTCCTCGCTTCTGTTCTGTTCCACATTGGGCCCCACTCTGCTATCTTGAAAGCTAGCATCCTTGGTCTTATTTACTGTTTCCTTAGTTGATATCAGTCCCATGACATTCCTTCCCCCGTCAGCTGAACATTCCTTTCTCTCTGCGTGTTAGCAAGTTAGAACGGTTTGCTGTATTCTACTATGTTAGTTTAAAGACACACACACTATTGTTAGTTTAAACCTACAATTTAAGCCTATAATTTCACTCTTCACATTCTCTCCACACTCTTTCCTACTCTTCTACAAAGCCCTTCAATCACTACACAGCTAGTGAAGCATCACACAGCAGTGAGCAACTGACCAGGAAAAAAAGAAACATTTACTTCAGTGGACACCACAAACTATTGGCTGTATAACTGTGCTGCTTTTGGCCAGGTTATAGTTAATTTTCTTCATAGTAGCTAGTATAGGGCTATGGTTTAGATTTATGTTTTGTTACTGCTGAGCAGTGCTTACACAGATCAGGGCCTTTTCTGCTCCTCACATCTCCCCACCAGCAAGCAGGCTGGGGGTGCACAAGAAACTGGGAGGAGGCACAGCAGGGACAGCTGACCCCAGCTGACCACAGGGATATTCCATGCCATATGACATTGACATTCAGCATATAAAGGTGTGGTAAGAAGGAGGAAGGGGAGGATGTTCAGAGTGATGGTGCTTGTCTTCGCATGTCAGTTACGCATGATGTCCTGGGGATGGCTGAACACCTGCCTGCTGATGAGAAGTGGTGAATGAATTTCTTGTTTTGCTTTGCTTGTGTGTATGGCTTTTGCTTTACCTGTTAAACTGTCTCTATCTCAACCCACAAGTTTTCTCACTGTTATTCCTCTGATTCTCTCCTCCATCCTGTTGGGAGGAGTGAGCGAGTGGCTGCATGGGGCTTAGCTGCTGGCTGGGGTTAAACCACAACAACAACAAAACCATGAGAGGAGATGGTCTTGATCTCTGGGTCCTTTTTAGAATTTCTTTCTTTTTTGGGTTTTTTTTGGGGTTGGTTTTTTTTTTTTTTTCAGTTTTTATAAATAGCAAAAAATTCCTATGACCATAAAAATGAGGAAGCACCTTTTGGTTCTTTGCAAGTGTTCACCTTCTGCCTGCTAACATACTCTGCTCAAGGTTTCCTTACGTACAGCATCTCTCTTGGTGGTATGCACAGAGAAGTGTGGCAGCAGGAGGAGGAGGCTGACTGCTCAGCTTTACTGCAAGGGTTTCTGGAAGGAGCCATCTGCTCACTGAGCCCTAGCTAGTTCCCGAGTTTCTCTCCAGCAAGCACCTTTTGCTGCCTTCTTCCCACATGCTGCCTTAACACTGATAAAATTACTGTATCTTGCTCCTGGAAGATTTTGTCTTTCTCTTTCATGGGATTTTTTTGTTTTTAAACAGAACTCTACAGGTAGTAGTGGTGAAGTACTGACCTGGGAGTCTTGGCATTGTTCCTATTTCCATGGAGCATCTATGGCTAAAACAGAAGTGCCTCTTACAGACTATACTGATCATATGACTTACTGATGGAGTGAATGTTCTTTATTTGAAAAGAAACACACTGTATATACCCTAGTTTATACACATTCTCCATCGTTCTTCCCTCTTGAAAATAGCTGGCAGCTGATTTACTGTACAGCTTATACATACAACTGGCAAAAATTTGGATGGGCCTTGTCTAAAAACTTCTCACCTACCTGAATAAGCAGGAATCAATAAGTCAGCTCTCAAAGCCATGTTTGTCCAACCAGAATTTTTTTTCCTCTTTTTCTTCCTTACGTGAATTATCAGGTCATTGTGTGTGGAGTATTTTACCAAATACTCCAAGCCTAAATCAAGGCTTGTGCCTTTCTTCCACGTATTTATGTATGGATTGTTCTCAATGCTGTTTATATCCTCAATAATTATCAAAAAAAGTGTCACTAATGTGTAGAGTAGTTGAACTTATATTTCTGTGCCTGAACAGAAGCATAATCATAGAATCACAGAATGGTTTGGGTTGGAAGGGACCTTAAAGCTCATCCAGTTTCAACCCCCTGCCATGGGCAGGGACACCTTCCACTAGAGCCGGTTGCTCCAAGCCCCATCCAACCTGGCCTTGAACACTGCCAGGGATGGGGCAGCCACAGCTCCTCTGGGCAACCTGTGCCAGTGCCTCACCACCCTCATAGTGATACAGTCACCAGACACCACACAGACATTTTACCAGGATACTTGATGATGCTGGCCCTCATCCTAGCTGTGTGGGCTCAGAAATACACCTAAAAAGCAAGCTGTGTTGAGGGACCAGCACTGCTCTAGCCCCCTGGAAGCATATATTTGCAAAAATCAAGACACAAGACTGACAGCAGCTCTCCAGAACAGAAACTGGTAATACCATGTTCATCACAGTGCATTTGTGCAACCCTGTAACATGGCCGAACTGATCCTGAGCAGAGTTGTCTTTTGGATTCATACCCCCCCAAATAAATAAATAAATAAATAAATAAGGCCGTATGTTTATAGTTGCAACATCAAAACATAGTTGCAACATCAAAACATAACTGTATATCCTAAAGTTATAGCGACTATTAGCATTTCTGTTTGTCGTGGCTTAAGCCCAGACAGTAACTCAGTACCATGCAGCTGATCGCTCACACGCCGCCGTCCCCACCCCCCCACTTCCTCACCACCTGGGTGGGATGGGGAGGAGAATCAAAAGAATGCAAAATGCATGGGGTAAGAACAGTTTAATAACTAAAATAAAGTATAATACAATACTACTACTACTAATAGTAATAATAAGGGAAATAATGAGGACAGAGATATAAAACTAAAAAAGGAAAAGGAAAAAACAAACAAAAACCAAACACAAGGGATGCACAGTACAATTGCTCACCACCCACTGACCACTGCCCAGCCCACCCCCAAGCAGCAATGGGCCCCTCCCAGCCAGCTCCCCCAGTTTATATACTGGGCATGATGTGCTGTGGTATGGAATACCCCTTTGGCTAGTTTGGGTCAGGTGTCCTGTCTCTGCTTCCCCCGGCTTCCCCTCCTCCCTGGCAGAGCATGAGACTGAAAAGTCCTTGATTGGGGTAAACATTACTTAGCAACAACTAAAAACATTGGTGTTATCAGCACTGTTCCCAGACTAAAGCCAGAACACAGCAGTGCACCAGCTACAAGGAAGAAAATTAACTCTATCCCAGCTGAAACCCGGTACAGCAGTTGAGTCTAGGGAGGAACAAAGAACCTGAGTTAAAATAATTCCTCTCCTCGAAAGTGTGTTGTCTTGCATTGCCGAGCTGTGGGTTTGTTTGAAATTGGGCATGTCTGTTTTACAAAAGGGTCTTAGTCATCCTCTGACAGCTGTTACAAAGCAAAAGCTGCTTAGTAAAGGAAAGCTTCTATTAAAAACATCAGCTGGATTTTGCAATGATTACAGAAAGTTATCAGTATAAAATGGTATTTTTAATGAGACTGCTGATACAGAAAACCTTTAAAGTTTTCTACTTTATAAACAGTATTCCTAGAAAAATGGAGCTGGATGTTAGAAGTTACAATGTGTCACTGCTTGCAAATTTGAACTATTTATTCTTACCTGGCATTAAACTGCAGAATTTCCTCTCTGCGTGTGATACTTTCTGAAGTGACCACCTTCTCATTTCCCTTTGTTAAACCATGTTCCCATCTTGGACACATCTTTACCTAATATTCCTCTTCTGTGCATTTACAGTAGTAAACATGGTAAAAAAATTTAAAGCTGACTTGCAAACTGTTTATTTCATTGCTTGGTTTGCACTGGCCCCACTCTCTTCTGACTGTGAGAAGTCTGTTCAGTCCCCAAGATGTTTGCTCCCTGTATTGCTGGGTGCTATGGCTGCTTAGGAGGGAACTGGATTACCTTACCTCTGGTAAAAATGGTAAGCACCAGTAACACCGGCCATGTAATGGCCATCTCTCCTGGATGTTGTGCTGGAAGTACTCAAACAGCATTTCTACAACTCGCACTTGCCCTTTGGCTCAAAGGCAGTGCTGAGCAGCGGTTTCTTAGAAGCAAAATGCAAGTCTTCACCAACCAAGCAGCACTGAGCACACTACCATAACTGGCATGTGCCATCCACCTAAGTTACTCTTACCCACTATCCCTACTTCCCCAGCTGCAGGTATCTATCTGAATCAAGTAGTGTACTGCCACTCCTTTGCTGCTGCTGACACCTACATCTCATAAAATCTAGGCAGAATATCATGACAAACCTGATTACAAATGAAACCCATTAAATGATGTGGTGGGTTGACCATGGCTGGCTGCCAGACCCTGCCCCAGCCTAGTGGGGTAGGAGCTGGCGGTTCATGAACAACCCTGTTCCGTACTGCACTACTGGTAAACCAAAGTTGTTTGCCTCTGCTAGCTTGCTATCTGTCTTCATAGAATGGGTTGGGTTGGAAGGGACCTTAAAGACTATCTAGTTCCAACCCCCTGCCATGGGCAGGGACACCTTCCACTAGACCAGGTTGCTCAAAGCTCCATCCAACCTGGCCTAGAACATTGCCAGGGATGGGGCAGCCACAGCTTCTCTGGGCAACCTGTGCCAGTGCCTCACCTCAATGTAAAGAGCTTGCAAGGATGGACCTGTTATCAAAATAAGACACAATCTTCACAGCTTCTCCTCCTCACGTAGTGCAGGATTGAGTAAGAGATTATTACATTGCTGCTGCTCAGTTTTGTCCTAAGTAGCTAAGAAATGTCCTCACTCAGAAAAGAGGTTCAATATAAATTTTTGTCAGAAGTTTAGATTCAATGCAAATGACTTTTTGATCTGTTCATTTTCAAATGCAATCCAGTCAGCTGTACAGGGACTCCACTACCTAGGAGCGGCATCTTTAAGAAAGTTTCCAAGAACTCAGAAATGTAGTGAAACATGGTACTCTCATTATTGAGAAAGTGAAAACCATGACAAAGAATCTAGTGGTTTGAATGCCTGTTTATTTACTACACACAAGAAAGTTATCACTGCAGTTTCAGAAGTGGAAAACATGGTAACTTTTCCTTTTTGTGTGTTAATGGAGAAATAACAGATGACAAAACACAACCAGCCATATTTTCCATACACACACACATACACATCCTCTCCAAGAATAAAGGCTTTAAAAATTCTACTAGCTATAAAAAATGTTCTTAAAAGATCTCTTTTTTTTGTAGGAAAAAGATGTTTGTTTCAATTTTCTGGCAAAAGATTAACATGACTTTTGCTACTCCAGTTCTTAGCTGAAATGCTGGTTATGCTCAGAGGAAGAAAGGCATACTAGTATTCTCATTTGCCATGAACATGTAGATGAACATGATTTTGTTTTGGCAGAAAAATCTTATTCTGCACAGGTATGAAAGCTCTCATACAGAACATTATCCTCTCTCAATGCTGACAAAACTCATGTCAGCAAATGAGCTTGTCACGTATGCTCTATTATAAATCTTTCCAAAGAAAGAATACAGTCAACTTGCATTTCCAACATCCTGTGTTTTACTGGGTTTAAACACAAATGGGAGTATTTTCCTTTAGATATCATGCTGCTAGTTTCACATTTCATATAAAAAGGAGTTCTGCACAGCCTTCTTACACCAGCTAATCATGGCTAAGCTCCTGGTTCACAGTGCTGAAGTAATAAGGAGTTACCCAGTGTATGCTTGTCAGTCATCATCCAGATGAATTAAAAAAGAAGTGCTTCTAGAATACAGGTTTAGATTTTTTAGATCCTATACAAAGTTTATCTTAAGGCTTTTGCAGTACACTATAGCTAACAAGCACTCATTTAGGAACATTAAAGCTGTGATAAACTATCTGTCTATGTATTAGCAACTTTAATCTTAAACACGTGACCGTTCAAGTTTTACTGTCTGCATATATGTATGCTAATTGCTCAATGCTAATAACATCTTTCTCTGGGAACAATTAAATATTCAACTTACTTAATCTTCAGATTTTTAAACGTTTCAGCTCTGTGGCTGAAGATCTGTCCCTAGGTAAGCACATTTTTCCTGCAAGAAAGTTTAAAGACCCCTTGATTACACTGCTAACCAGTGTATCTCCTGCAACTAAAGGGCTGTACTCCTCATGAGAGACAGTCACCCACTGTCCTTCCCAACAACTGTAAGAAAACCATGAAGTTGCTCCACAGGAACAGGATGCTGCTAATCAAGCAGTGCATTTTGCACCTGAGTATGGTATTCTTAAATGGCCTTTGAGTTGCCTCCTCTTCTCCCCCATCAGCACCTGCCAGCACGCTCTCATACAAAGGTACAAAGTCATGGAAGACTTGTGTTCTCACAGACCTAAAATACATCAGTTATTTGATTGGAGTAAGTCAACTGAATAGTACAGCACCAAGCAACCCTTGTTCTGCTTCATGTCTTTGGTACTTGTTTTCAATGAGAAAATTAACAAGTTAAAATAACTCTGTTCCTTCTCAACAAGCCAGTTTAATTTTTGAGGCTTTGTTGGTGAAGATTAAGTAGGGACAAACCCCAGTGCTGCTAAGAATTTATGCAATGAGTTCATCATAGAGATTGTACAGTCTCATTTGCAAACACTTGAATGTCTACTGTTGCAGGAGACAGATTATTAAAAAAGCAGGTTTTATCAAATTTTGAGTTAAAATATAAACGGGTAGAAGGAAAGAGCCTCTGACCAATGAGCACATGTAAAGGTCCTGAAATAATTATAACTAAATATTACTTAAACTTGGCAGTCATTGCTAATCATCATGTTACAACCATCCGTGAATTAATCTAATAAATTTATAAAAGTCTCTAGTAATGCATAGAAATGTGATACCTGCTAAAGAATAGGAGACAGAGACAGGATTTTAAGAATTCTAAGACATCCTTTGTGTCTTTTACTTCTCATTTTCTATTGCACAGAAAGGATGGAGAATAAATGTTTCTGCACACTCATCTATCCAATTATATAACTTCTAAAAATCACTTTTTCTCTCTTAAGCCAATGCTAAAAAAATGTTTATACCAGTTAAACATAATGATGACAGGTTTTGGTGCTACAGCATTTTAGCATATGCCTGGTCAACGTATTCTATGAGATATTCTGGATAAATCTGCTGCTTCTCAAAAATGACAAAGATAGAAGGGTTTGAAGAGCTATTCACACAACTGTCATAAAAGCTGTGTTTGTCCTTCATGGGAGGCCGAACATAAGAAGGATTACCAACAGTGAACTCCCCCACCAGCACCCGGGCCAGAAACATGGTCTTGGTGCGTGAGTCTTCCCTGCAGTAGTTGTCAGAATAAGATGCATCCCTTGCAAAATAGCTTCCTGCAGAAGAGACACCAAGATAGAATTGATAAGACACCAAATTGTAGAGAAGTGATACAGTGTGAAAGCAAATTCATAAGCAAATCCATTAAGCAGTTCATGAATAGCCTTCCCAAAGCCTTCATATGTCCTGTATGTCCTTCTTAGTGAAAATGACCTACAGTATTTTTCACAGCACACATATTAAAAAGCCACACAAAAGTGATGTTTCAAATGTCGTCATATTCCTCAAGATTTCCTCTTGACCCTAGATGTCCACCCTTCCCAATCTCACCCAACTCCCTCTCCTGACAGAGGCTACTATTATTCACTAGCACATTTCTGAGAGTTACAAGGTATTCAATTGGATGGGTGGGTAGTCAGTCAGTCAGCCTGTCTCTTGGTTATTTCCCTTGGTATGTTGATCCTTTCCTGTACACAGGACAATGTAAAGGAATGTAATTTGCTAACAATGCAAAAAGCTTATAACCAGGATGGCATTTACTTTTCTGAAAAAAAAAAAAAAACCCAAAAAACCAAAAAAAAAAAAAAAAAAAACACCACACAAAAAAACAAAACAAAACAAAAAAAAAAAAAAAAAACACAAAAAAAACCCACCCAAAACAAAACAAAACTAAATAATGCCACATTGCCTTCCTGTAGGAGCTTGGAGAAATTAGAATAGAAGTAGGCCTGGTCTCTAGGAAAATCATCCCTGTAACTGGCCTCTCCTATGCTTGTCTTCTTGCAACGACAGAGTGCAGCATAGAGGCAAAGGCCTTTCAGTATACCTTAGCTCCAAATGATCATCTTGCCAAAGTCAGCTATGTTGTCCACATCATCACAGAGATAAGCCTTAGACTGGATGAGTGTCCTGACTTTACACCTCTGCAGTAACTACTGAGAATATTTCAGCAAGTCTAAGGTTAATGAAGGAGCTGAAAAACAACCTTTGCCATAGACCGTCCCATGAATGCCGCAGATCCTCCAGTCAAAGTTTTGCTGACAGATGGCATCAATGTATTTTCTACTGGTCCCATGAAATAAAAATCGCTCATCCACAGCATTTCCGCCATTACTCTTCTGCATTTGTTCCTTCTGCCTGCAATAAGAAGCAGTGTATTTGCAGTTCCATTGTGGCTGAACCCAGACAGGTTCCAGCCATACTAGCACTCAGAGACAAGTTTAGACGAAGAGTATATTCTGACAATCCTTATGTTAAGGCCTAAACTTTGGGCACACAGGGTATCTTGCTGTCTAGTTGCATACAAACATGTTTTCATTATACACAAATGCCTCCAGATATTTAACAATAAAAATGTTTTGTTTCATTCACCGCCTATTGGGAGAGGGGGAGGAACCTTGGCATTATTTTTTTCTAAACACAGGAGTTCAGGTTAAAGCTTTCCCTCAGAGGGTTTTCAATTTAGTTTTGAAGGCTGTTTCAGTTTTGACCAGCTTCAAAACAGTGTCTGTGCCAAATGCAAGTGATTACCAGCTTCAAGGCTCGAGTGGAAGGCAGCTGTCCTGGACAGAGGCCTGGCAGAAGTCAGAATGATTTACCCAGGATCAGGAATTCCTCCCACAGAGCTCAGCTGACTATTCAAAACTCTATGTCTTGACTGAGTTTTGTTTTTTTCAGTACTTCTTTATCTACATGTTGATCCTGGCTAGGTATTTCAGTTTGGGGAGTGGAAGCAGATTCTTGAATGCAGCTGCATTTCAGGAATGCGTACGTCTATCTTTAGCATACAGCTAACTGCAGAAACAACAAACTTCATGAACACATACCAGAACAGTATTTTACACATACCACTGATACAGTTCCCAGAGAGATGGGTTCTGAACTCTACGAATCCTTTTAATAACTGTTTTGGGCATTGTGCGTTGAAAGCCCACCTTGACTTTCTTATATTCTTCAGAAGAACTGTCAAGCTCAATCAGCTGTAAGGAAAAAGATTAAAAAGCTACTCTCATCTTTTACTAAATCGTAACAAAGCCACCCTACCTAGTGCACTACTCAGACCTTTAAAGTCTTTTTTGTGAAGCAGAGGTATGAGGAGTGAAAATACTCTTGGAAAGAAGGCAAATTAGAGATCCCTGATCTGTAAGAGAGCTCTCAGCTAGCGTACATTAACTCCTGGTGTTTAAGACATGCACGTTGCTCTCTCACAGGACATTAAAGGAGCTGCATGCTTTTGTGCACCCACCCAGACCCTTTGAATATTTGGCCCTAGATACATTTGCATGCATATATCAAAGAGTACCTAAATACATAGAAGAAATGAGCACATAAATACAAAACATATATAGGGAAAATTTATGTTGCAGTATATCAAAGAATACCTCTACACCCATGCTTTTTAGATCTTTATACTTCCTATGGCCAGTGAACACAAACTGCACTGCCCATTATGTTTTTAAATAAATTGAAAAGGCCAACCATTTGATCAACCATTTTAGGGAAGAGTAGGGACACACTGCCAAAAATCAGTTTCTTACATGCTTTCCCCTGAAAGCAAGCAAAGTTTCCTAACTGCGTGTTTTTCTTAGGAACATTAAGAATGTCAATGTTAACCTTCCCTATTTTTTATTGAAAATTTCTTGAGGATTTGCAGTTTGCAAGTCAGTAAGTTTCAATCTTCATGTAAGAAGATCTTTTCTGTAGGTATAGTTACTGGAGTTGACAGAGGTGGTGGTGGAGGCAGGCAGGAAGCCAGCAAAGGTAAACCAGGCAGCTATTAACTGGGTGTGCTACAAAGGTAAACAAGTTCACTCCACTGGACTTATGGTACATTTTAACAAGTGATCCCAGCCTGAACTTTGCTGATTTCACTAATGCTCCATAGATGTGCAACAGTCTACTTACACACAGCTCACAGAATGGCTACCCTGAAGTTTAGAGGCTTCAGCACAGGTTGGACTTCAAAACTACGTATCTTGGGCACCAGTAACAGTCTTGCTAATACAGCCTGAGCTTCAGCCAAATTTGCCAAGTTACCAGACCCAAATTTATCAACGCCTCTACATTACGTTACATAGGAAACGTTCATCTACAAGGGCACAAGAAACACTGAACTTGTGATTGTAACAAACCTATATGTGACAAAACATATGGAGATGATGGAGTGAAAAAAAACCCAAAAAGCTCCAAACCTTGAATCCCACTTCAGGCAGGGCAGATTTGTCCCAGTGAGATGGAATGCCCTTAAATTCTTCTGCACATTTAAAGCTCCTGTGCGTTACAAGACATTACAAATAGGTAATTAAACAAACCATATCCCCACATTTTATGTACCTATGATACTAAACATTTTTGCCAAGTTTAGGGAGAATAGAGGTAACTGAACATATTAAGAAATATTTCAAAATTGTCTTTTCATTTCAGTACATGAAAATATTTGTTCCCAATCATCATGTCAAGACTTATGGCAGGAAGCAAGATGCCAAATGAGGGGAAAGAAAAAAAAAAAAAAATAAAAATATATATACTGAACTAAATATTGAAAGTAGTTTTCTTAGTTGCAAAAAGCTGAATGTATACATAAAACCTCTGCTACAGTGGGATAAATAAAAATACATCCAGGATCATATCAGTATGGCAGAAACAGGATAGATACAAACAACCCTCCCCTCTACTTCCACCCCAATTTTAATTAGTGTGTTTAGCAGCTCTTTTCAGTGTTGTTCAAGAAAAATTTCTCCCCTTGCAGACTCTTATTGTTTGCTCCACCTTTAATAACTACTTTCCTCTCAGCTTGTCTGGCTGTTCTTAAAAGAATTGTTTCCAAATTTTACTTAGCTTTGAAAATTACTGATCTCAGACATCAGAAAGGCTAGTATGCATAAACATTATTGCTTCCATCTGTATCAGCTGCTCTAATAAGACAGCTCCCTCTAATCACCAGCTTCCTACAACACTGATACATGCTGAATTATTTCCTATGCTTCCACACTTACTGTAGCCAAGTCCAAACTTACTTCACCCACAAGGCTCCTGAGTTGCTTGAAAACTTTTGGCCAGGCTGCAGTACTGCCCTGGCTAGACATTGTTGTAGGACAGGTATGTCCCTTCCCCTCTCAGTTCCTTTCACAGTTGACTTAACAGCTACTGCTCCACTTTATTTACACCTTTGGAAGACACTGCATTCACAATGCACTAAATCCATCACCTCAGAATGAGCAGTTGCAGTTTACCTGGCTCTTGTTTTCTCTACCTCTTCCTGAGACACAAATATGGGTCTTCGGCAAACCTCTCTCTCTGTCGAGTAGCGAAGGTTTTTCTGAATCATGTCTGGGGAAAAAATACAACAAAACACCCTGAGCAATCAGAAAGATGTCTTAGAGAGCCTTCGCACTGCAGCCACCAAGTTGTTTTGTCAAAAATGTTGACAAAAAAGGCACCAAGCTTTTTTTCTAGCATCACAAACGGAAGTCAAAGCAGGATGTGGAACCCACAGTCTGTGTAAGTCAGTTTCAGTTTTACTTTTAACTTTAAAAGGAATGATAGACACTGGTAGCTATTTTCCCTTCATTGTTCCTCCATTGTTCACTTAACCGAGAATTGTACAGTAAGTATCTACTTTTGCTCCGTGGATTGCATCCCCTCCTCAACTTGCAATCAAGATACTGTTTTCCTACAGGTAGTTGTAGATTTCAAACCACATAAATGCAAGCTAACAGCTATCACAGGCCATTCATTTTTATTGACCACCAATAGAAAAACAAGTCACAGCAATATGAATTTTAGACATATTCTTTCTGGATCTTGGAACCTCTGTAGCTACTGCCACATTATAGTAGCAACTAAGAGTCAGTAGCAGCCAGGAGAACAGGCTCCATCTTCAGAGAGATACACAGGAAGAAGACAAACAAACAAACAAAACCACTTGGCACCACCAAGCCTAGAAACTTGGAAGACATCTACACTTGCATACATCTGCCTAAGTCACTAAAAAAGCCCAAACCTTAGGAAAGAGATTTATTTACAATGCAATTTTCTCTTCTAAGCCAGATAAGTTTCCCCAGCCTATAAAGAAGATTACAACATAGCTTTCAACTAAATCACCAGCAACGTATTACATGCCCTTTCTGTTTTCTTTCCCCTCCCACAAAGAATGAGATAGCATTGAAGAGTTGGATCAAAGGCAACTACACCAAAATGACAGTCTAGGCAGGCCTATTCCCACCACCACCATTCCCCACAGTTTTTGAAAAGGATACCTGGAAAGGCAACAGGTCAGAGAGGACAGTGCCATCACAAATGGCTCAAATATCCTGAACTCTTGGAAACACATCTTCCTACTTTGAAATAGTTTAGGTATTTCCTCAGCTTTTCCAGACTGGCAAAGCTATGAAAAGAAAATAACTACATAAATCTTGCAATGGTAAAGATTATCTGGACCCTACACCTTGCCAAAGTATTAATTTTTCTGCAAGCCACTGATTAAAGCAGACCAGAAGCTGGCTTGCCAAGTCTTCCAGAAGTTTCTCACCATTTGTGTTGGCGCATCAATGGCAATGTCACACTTGGACTTGCTGGCAGACATTTTGAAACCTAGCACAAGAACCTCTCAAAACCAAAAGGTTTGGAGGAATAGAAATGCCACTTTGCTTCTGTGAACAGCTCTTATCCTGCAAACTTTGACAGAAGTTCTGTCTTTGTAAGCACTGCAGTTCAAAGTTCAAATTTCTCTCTCCTATCTCCCGTAGCAATGTAATTTAAAACCACAAAAGACCTGGGAGAGATAGACAAAAGAAATAAATAAAAGAATAAAATAAAATAAAATCCAAATAAAATGAAATAAAATAAAATTAAATAAAAAACATAAGAAAATCCAAAGCAAATGGAACCTACCTGCAAAATTGATTTCATATTCGTGTCTTCCAGCTTTGAAGTTCAGCGTTGGAGAACATTTGCTTATGTATGCTTTCTCCAGGTCTTCACTGGAGACAGTGGCAGCTACATGGTCCACATCCTGTCAGGCCAAACCCAGAGGGAAGAAAAAAAATAAATCTCCTGGTCTCTTAAATACAAGCAAGTTTAAAACCCAACAACTGTCATATGGTATCGTGGCCGAAATATGTATCAGCTTTTGGGCATGACAGTAGCTATCAGGCAAAAGCTATGTATTAAGCTGTTGAAACATCTCCCAAAACAACCAAGCAGTATTATGAAGCCTATGCTTATACTGTGCATGCTACGAACACTACTACTGAGACCCCACATTCACCAACTAGACCTTAGCAAAGACGCACAGAGTACTACTGGAACCTCAGAAAAGGAAGTTTTAGTCAGGAGCAATAAAAAGAATGTATTAATGTGATCCTATCTGACATGACTCACTGAAGTCTGTCAGTAATATTTGTGGCTTACCAGTGAGCACTCCCCTACCTGACCCAATCAAATTCCCAAGGAAATCATCCCATTAGGCCTCTTAGTCCATCTGTATAGTATGAGTGAGAGGGAGGGAGGAGGAGGAGGGTGACAAGACAGAGAAGATACAAACACTGTGCACTTCTCAGTAGATCTGCACTTTCAACACAGAGTAGAGAGTCTCCCCATTTCTCCACACTTACTTTTTTTCCATACTCCTGCCACAGGTCATATTCATCTTTCCAGTACCAGATCCATTCTGTTGTAAGAATGAAGTGAGGGGGTCTGGTCACAGAAGAAGCTGTAGAAAGACGTCTAACCTTTTCGAATCCACAGCACATATTCAGAAAAGAGATACGTGGCAAGGCATAGCCATCTTCAGTAACAATATTTCTAATTCTATAAAGGAGGAAGAAAAAAGGGAGGGAAAAAATCAGACAGTTTGTGAAGCTTTACTCCTAGGATCAGAAGCCCACCATAAGTTTGCAAATTAGGTCAACATCACTCAAAAGCAGAACAGAAGCCTGCAGTTTCCACAACAATCCTAACTCTGTTTTGTGTTTGCACATTTTTTGTATTACAGTATTGCATCTCACAGTGGTTCCACGGGCAGTAACCATTATCAACTTGTAAATTAGTGAGTTACATAAGTTGAACAGAAACAATGGAAAATACACACTGCCTTCCTCTTGCTAAACAACTATATTCTAAAGAGAACAGTGTTGTAACTTAAGCATGGCTTCAAATAACCTCTAAAGTAACATAAGAGGGCTAGGTAAATTCTCCAGTATGGGACATAGCATACTGGTATGAGCCTCTTCCAATACCCTCTTTGTGCTACATAACCAGTTCCAAATCATTAAAGCTATTTCCATATTCTTAATGTTCTCTGCATCCAAGAGTATCTCTCTCTCCAGGCACACAAGGTATTCTACCAGTTCCACAATATGAACTTGGGAAAAGGGGGCAGGAGGGGCAAATCTCATGCTACCTTTCCAATCTTCTCTTTCACCTTTTGAGGTGGAGGTTATTTCTAATCATGGGATCAAGCTGTGTATTGACAAGTTCTAACCAAAGACAGATTCCCACAAGTGATAAAACTCACCATTCTCTGCAGCTATCCAGCCATTCTTAGTGAGGATTAAGACTTCCTACAGTAGCAACAGTAGGAAGTATTTATACTTTTACAATCACAGAACTGTTGTGGATTGACCCTGGCCAGCAACCAAATACCTACGCAGCTGCTTGCTTACTCCTCCTTTCCTCCCAGACACAACAGAGGGTTGAAAATAGGAAGGGCAAAAGCAAGAAAAGTTGTGGGTCAGTATCAAGGTAATTCAATAGGTTAAGAAGGGTGTGTGTGTGAATAAACAAATAAAGCAAAGCAAATTGCTCACCACCTCTCAAGGCAGTGTAATGCCTAGCCAGCCTCCAAATAGCAGCTACCTTGGTAAACAAAAACCCACCTCTCTTCCTCTGCCCCAGGTTTTATTGCTGAACATGATGCTGTATGGTATGGAGATCATGTTGGTCAGTTCAGGTTAGCTGTCCTGGCTGATCTTCTCCCAACCCCTTGCCTGCCTCCAGCCTACCCACAGCAGAGGAGCAGGTCAGAGCAGGACAAAGAGAAAGCCCTGACTTGGGGCAAGTACTGCCCAGCAACCCCTAAAACACTGGTGTATCATCAGCACCATTTTATTCACAAACCCAGAAGACAGCACTTTAGGGGCTGCTATGAAGAAAGATAACTCCATCCCAGCCAAACTCAGTATGGTAACCAGAGTGTTCTACATGGAATCCAGGCCTAAGAAACGGATCTCCAACAACAGTAGATCAGCAAAGTGAGGTCAGCAGAAGAATACCAAATAAAGCTACTTAGGTAATGACTGCAGTAGAATCATAGCAATTTACAGCTACTAAGGGCCTGGTCCAACATAGCAAACTCTAAACATTATTAAATTTCAAGAGTTTATACCCAGTGTAATCGGGGTCACAATATGCTGCTTCTACATCTTCCATATTCTTCAAGTCCTTCCAGATATTACCATGAGAGACCTGCCATCTATATGGCAAGTGAAAATGAGTTCTGATACACTTGTCTGCAAAAGAGAGAGAGATGCATTATTTTTACAGGTTATGAGAAAAACACCAACATTGCAGGAATGTACATACAGCTGGTGAGAGTATCAAATGCATGACTATGGAAATTGTTCACCTATGGAATCTTTACAAGCAGCAGTTCAGAATTTTTCAGCATGAACACTCGAAACTTAATTTTTGAGCTTAGACACCAGTTCATTTTCTATACCTACCAGATTCTATTTCTGCAACAAAATTGCTAGCAGGAGCTCAGTAATGAAGGACTACCCTGTATCCTCAGTTTCAAGAGTTAAAAACTTACAATGAGTTGAGATCACAAGCTCATGAGGCTATTATTTCATATACAGAAATAATAAAAGTGTAGACTCAAATATCTGTGCTTAACCACTCAGTCCCAAAGTGGTACTACTGAGGAAAAAAATAAAAACACAAACAGTGCTTAGTTTTAGGATAGGAGGAGAAAGACTGACATGGTTTAACCCCAGCTGGCAACTAAGTACCACAAAGCTGCCAATCATTCCCGGTTTCCCCAGGGGGATGGGGAAAGGGAACTGGAAAAAGATAAAACCCATGGGTTGAGATAAGAAGAGTTTAGTAATTGAAATTAAGGAAAAAAAAAAAAAAAGAAAAGGAGGATAACAAAAAGAGAGAGAGGAATAAACCCCAAGACACACAAGTGATGCTCACCACTCACTGACCAATGCCCAACCCATCCCCAAGCAGCAATCAGCCCCTCCCAGACAACTACCCCCAGTTTCTCTACCGAGCATGAAGTTGTATGGTATGGAATATTTCTTTGGACAGGTTGGGTCAGGTGTCCTGTCTCTGCTGCCGCCTGTCTTTTTTGTGCACCTCCTCACTAGCACAGCATGGAAACTGTAAAGTCCTTGACTCACGATAAGCACTGCTCAGCAACAACTAAAACATCAGTGGGTTTTCAGCATTGTTCTCAAACTAAAGACAAAACACAGCACTGTACTAGCTACTAGGAAGGAAATTAACTCTATTCCAGATGAAACCAGGGCAGTATCCACCCTATATTCTACACCATTTACGGCATGCCCAGGTCTCACACTTTCCAATACATCCCAGTTAGCCACCATCACCTTTTCTGTCTTTGGAGATATATACACACACACACACACATACATACACACAGATATCGTTCCTTCAGTCTCAAAGTCCTTTACCCTTCAAGAAGTCCCTAAGGGTCCAGGCCTCACCAGGAACAACAGCAGCGGTAGCAGTGGCCGAGGTATCACAGGTATTACTCAGAAATCTTTTAAAAAGTCACGGAGCAGTCATTTCTCAGTAAGAGTGAAGATCACATCACCAGTACAGACATGCATAAACTTGAGACTGGCTTTCACAGTAGAACAACAGGCAACTTAAGTACAGGGAAAGTCAAGGAGACTGCACCACACAGTTCATATGAGAAGGCGTGCAGTACATCAGGGAGCTACTACAGGTCAAGACCATCAAGAAGGAAAAGAATGACAAAAGGACAACAAGAAAGCTGGCACAGCAACCTTTTTCCTGGACAAGCTGGAACATTTTGAAAGGGAGATAGTTCAGACAGATGGAACATAGAGAGAAGAAACAAGGAAGAATGTAGAATTCAGAGTATCTTTTGTAGCTGTTTGGAAATAGGATTCTTATCATTCAGGAATCCCTTAGGTGAACACAGGTGGATATTATACATTTCGGAAAAAAACAAAACAGCTCCTTTGTTTGGCACAGCAGGTAGGTCAAGCACATTCCTACCAGCATTCAAGATTTTGCTAAGGTTTAACTAAAAATAAACATAAGCTCTGAAGTTTACCCTTTCTGTGAAAGATGTCTATCACTTGCTCTTTATGAGAAAAGGAAAACAGACTGGACTTGCTACATTCACAACCTACCTTTAAAGCCACAACCTTTGTACAGATGATATAAACAGATCTGTTCCAATTCATCATCATTTGTACTTGAAGATTCCCGGCTAGAGCTGTGTTTTCTCTCTAGAGGGAGGAATTATAAGCCTTATTAATACACTTTGTTTCAACAAGTCCTCTTTAAAGTGCACCTATGGGTAGGGAAGATAGCTAAAACCAGTGTTTATAACTACATAACTGCAGTCAGTTCCAGAAAGACAATGAAGTCTTTGATAACTTTGTATACTCAAAAAGTCCTATCCCTTTCAGGCGTTGACTTTCCTGTAACTGCTAAATTCCTCACAATTTTTAGGTTTCACTGCAAAATAAAAATAGGATCCAATGCCTTTACACTTCTAGACAGACTTGAGTTAGCCATGCATTCCACATCACTGTTCACACTGGCAGCTATAAAATCTGATGTCTCAAAATTTGATACTTTTGTAAATTAAACACACACCTAAGGAAACAAAGAAGGGAAGAAGCAACTGTGGGAGAATAGCAGAGATGAACACACACACTTGGATTTTCCATTCTGTTATCTTTTTGTTTCCTGCTAAATTATACTTAACTTACAATTGTAAATAACTTCAAAAGAAAAGAACAAAATATAACATCTCTAAGAAGTAACTAGGATAGTGCTGCCTGTGAATTCTTGTTCTAGGCAATCATTAAAGAAAAAAAAAGATAAAATAGTTTAGAATCACACATGTAAAGGCCACCCCTATTCTTAAATAGTTCTCTACCCTTGTTTATGGTTTTTTTTACTGCAAAAAGATCTCCCTATTTCCAGTTCCTGTTATGCTTTTCTAACCTCAGATTTGATTTTTATAAACACCAAACACTTCACTTCTCAGGAACCCATAATGCCTTGAATTCACTTGTCAAGACACAGATCTCTGTCAAGGTTCCTCCTTAAAGACGCATCAAGATGTGAATTCAGTTTTCTTTTTCTTTGTGACATCTGTGAGAACATTACATGGACTACAGCGACTCTTCTGATGTTTTCAAAATATGGTCTCATTTACCTTTGAATGGTGAAGACATGCCATCTTCCATGTCATACATGTTCCTATTGCCATTTTTTATGTCATACATATTCCTATAAATGGAGGGTAGTTGCTCAATAATGTTGTAGCTCAGTCCCTGCCTCTCCAGTTTCTCATAAGATTCCGACTTTAATAAATCATGGGATCGCCTGCAGCTGCTGCCAAATCTACACTGTCCCCGGAAATAGTACTGGCAAACATGCAGTTTGGTGCAGATCTTTTTATAGGTACAAGATCCATAAGGTCCATCACCTTTGTTATAATGCAAGCAGACCTTGGACAAAGGAAAAAAAGAATAAAAAATTAAAGATCAAAGCACAATGTGCTCATATAGACTGTCTGAATTAACGATTTTAAAATTTTTACAGTTATGTGTTTACATTTGCATTTAAAAGACTTATGCGAGTTTCTTCTTCTTGTTTTCCAAATGATTACTTGATAGCTTTTCCTTTTCCCCGCTCATGTCTAGAAAGATCTTTCAACAGAAAACCACCATCTTAAAAACATTCTCAAGCAGATTTTGTTCTAAGTCATGTAAACATAGGATAGTGGATTTTATGGTGTCACTACTCGAACTCTTTGGTTTTCTAGTTTTGAAATAGTGAACATTTTTGACCTGAATTTGGTGGCAAGAGGTCCCAGATCTGACTGGGATAGAGTTAACTTTCTTCATAGCAGACCATACCACCCTATGTTTTGGATTTTTGACTAAAACAGTGTTGATAACACACCAATGTTTCAGATACTGCTGAGCAGTGCTTGCATAGTGTGGAGGCTTTCTCTTTTTCTCCACTCTGCCCTCTCCAGATTAGGTAGGCTGGGGGTAGGCAACAAGGTGAGAGAGGACACAGCTGGGACAGCTAACTCATTCTGGTTTATCTCGGCAAGCAGCCAGGTTAAAACTCATAGATTGAGATAAAGACAGTTTAACAGGACAGAAAAGGAAGTGACTATAATAATCATAAAAGAATATACAAAATGCGATGCACAATGCAGTTGCTCACTATCCACTGACCAATGCCCAGCCTGTCCCTGAACAGTGGGCTGCCCCCCCCAACCAACTCCCCTGTTTTACTGTTCACCACAACATCATATGGTATGGAATATCCCTTTGGACAGATTGGGTTAGTTGTCCCAGCTGTGTCCCCTCCCAGCTCGTTGTGTACTCCCAGCCTCCTCACTGGCAGAGCATGAGAAACTGGACAGTCCTTGACTCTGGGTAAGCACTGCTTAGCAACAACCAAAACATCAGTGTGTTATCAGCATTGTTCTCATACTAAATCCAAACACAGCACTGTACCAGCCACTAGGAAGAAAATTAACTCTATCCTAGCTGAAACCAGGACATAGTACAAACTTGCCAAAGGGATATTCCACACCACAGAATATCTCGCTCCAAAATAAATTAAAAAAAAAAAAAAGAAAAAAGGTGGGGGGTTGGGTGCTGCTGTTTCTTCTCTGTTTCTTCTTACAAAGTGGTCTTCACTCAGGCACTTGCTGGGCAACAGTCTGCTTGTGGAAAGTGGTGGCTAACTTCCTTTGCAACACTTGTTTTGTCCTCGCTTTCCTACACTTGCTAAAACATCTTTATCTCCATCCACAAGTTTTGTCGCTTTTTGTTCTTGTTTTCTCTCACCTGCCCTGCTGAAGGCAAGGGAGATGGGAGTGAGTGAGGAGGCTGTGCAAGTGCTTAGCTGCCAGGTAGGGTCAACCCACCACAGTCGAGAACAAAGGCTGCACATTTAAAGTTCTAGATTTGCATTATGCAAACAAAATTGACACCTAACCATCCAGTATCAAGCCTCTTCCACTTTGCGATGCTCACTGAAACACAAGGCCAAGAAACTCACAGTATTACTCACCTCTGGTAAGACAGAAGGGTCATTCTGAAGCAGAAGCTGGCGAAGTTCATCACTGTTTAAACTCTCAAGTCCATATTGTTTTAGAACAAAGAGATTGTGGTCCGAGTGGAAATTGTGAGCAAACCTGCATTCCTTCCTACAAGTTGAGAAACCCAAGTGCAAAACAAGTGTAACAGACTAACACTATTTTGCTACCCCAACGGTATTACACTAAACAGTTTATAAAGCACACCAAAATAGCTAGTTTCTGAAAAAATCTGTATCGTTCCTTGACGAAGCAATTATGTGATTTGCTAAGCAGATTACATAATTGCTATGAGGATAATTGCCACGCTATTTCTGATTTACAGTCATTATAGCATTAGCATAGTCTGACAATATTGGCATTTTTGACCTGCGGCTCACAACCATGCGTAAAGAAGACACCAAAACACCAGAGTAGCACCCCCCCCCATTCAAATCGACAACCACACTCCCCAGCTTCACCACGCAGCACAAAGTGCTCAGATCTCGGCGTGTGCCGGGAGGGGAGGCCTAAGCTTTCACTCTCGACCACGGAAGGATGGGGTGGGAGCACCAGAAACAGGGTGGTGAGCTTGGGAGGAAGCGCTGCAACCTGTGAAGCGTTCAAGCCTGTGAAACAACCCCCTGTGCCCCTCTCCTTTGGGGGAGCGGGGAGGGAAAGGCGGGTAAAAAAAGGAGCATTTCCCACACGGAAAGGGCAGAGGGGCTTTTACTGAAGCCTTCTTTCACTGAAGAGGGCACACCGAGCGCAAGGCTGAGCCTCCCCGAGGCAGAGCCCCCCTAAACAAACCGGTTCCAGGCGCAAGCTCCCAGCCCACAGCGAGAGAGACGGAAGCGGCCGCAGCCACTCCCCTCGCTGTGCCACGACGACTCGTTAAAGTAACAGACTCTTCTCTCCATACCACTTCCCTTTCCCACAGCCGCGTTCGGTGAGCACAACCACCGGCAAGGGGGCAGCCAGCGCAAGCCGCCTCAGCGCCCAGCTCCGCTCCCCGCCGCAGGGCATACGCGGCTTGGCTTCGTGGCGCCCCGAGGCCAGGCGAGGCCCTGGCCCCTAGAAGGAGGGGAAGCCGCCGAGGCCAGGAGAGGAAGGCGGGCCGCGCAGCCTTCAACCGCGCCCGGGGGCAAGGAGCCGCACACAGCCTCCCCCGCAGAGGCAAGCGCCCCCCGCCCGCCCTGTGCCCCGGCAGCGCAGCGCGGGGAGGCCGCCCCTACCTCTCGTGCTCGTTGCGGCAGAACCCCTTCAGGTGGTACTTGCAGAGATGCAGCCGCCCGCACCGCCCGTCGCAGCCCGCACCGTGCTCCTGGCACAGCCGCACGGGGCTGGTGGCCACCACCACCACCTCTGTCCCTGACCCCGCTGCTGCTGCTGCTGCCGCTGCCGCCGCCTCGCAGGGCCGCCGCACCAGCGTGAACTGCTGCGCGTCCTGCAGCACCAGCGCCAGCTGCTTCATCGAGGGCCGGCTCGGCAGCCGCCGCTGGAGCTCGCCCTGCTCCAGGCAGCCGCCGTTGGCGCACAACAACTGCAGTGCTTGGGCAACGAGCGCCATGACCGCAACGAAGCTGCCTTCCCCGGCTGGAGGTGTACGGGACCCAGGCAGCCCCGCCCCGGACGCTCCGCCCACCGGGGTCAGGAAACGAAACGAAACTGGCGGCGGGGGACGACCCCTCCGGGGAGGGGCCAGGGCAGAGTGGGCTGTGTAGTGGTGCAGTGGCGTGCTTCTCTTGCAATGCGTTTTACAGCCCCATTATGTCTGGAGCTATAGGCTTGGTCGCTCTCTGAGTCCTAACCCTTATCCTAACCCTAATTTGAATGGCATCTTGGAGGTGAGGTTCTCCAGTAGAATGGGTGTCCCAGATGAGAAAGGTGTTGAAGAAGCAGTGTTGGTGCAATACCATGCTCCCCTTGGCATACCTTTGGCAGCCCCAGTATGGGTTCATGAAGGACAAGTCCTGCTTGACCAACCTGATCTCCTTCTATGATAAGGTGACCCGCCTGGTTGATGAGGGAAAGGCTGTGGCCATTGTTTGTTTGGACTTCAGTAAAGCATGTAACACCGTCTCCCACAGTGTCCTCCTGGAGAAATTGGCTGCTCATGGCCTGGTTAGGAGGATTCTTCACTGGGTAAAAAACTGGCTGGATGGCCGAGCCCAAAGAGTGGTGGTGAGTGGTGGTAAATAGTGTCACATCTAGTTGGCAACAGGCCACTAGTGGTGTCCCTCAGAGCTTGGTGTTAGGGACAGTGTTGTTTAATATCTTCATTGATGATCTGGATGAGGGGATTGAGTGCACCCTCAGTAAATTTGCAGTTGACACCAAGTTGGGCAGAAGTGTTGATCTGCTGGAGGATAGGAAGGCTCTGCAGAGGAATCTGGACAGGCTGATTTGATGGGCTGTGGCCAATGGTTCAACGAGGCAAAGTGCCGGGTCCTGCAGCTGGGCCACAACAACCCCATGCAATGCTACATGCTTGGGAAAGAGTGGCTGGAAAGCTGCCTGGTGGAAAAGGACCTGGGCATATTGGTTGACGGCCTTCTGAACACGAGCCAGCTTGTGCCCAGGCATCCAAGGCAGCCAGCAGCATCCTGGCTTGTATCAGAAATAGTGTGGCCAGCAGGGCCAGAGAAGTGATTGTCCCCTTGTGCTCAGCACTGGTGAGTCTGTACCTCAAATCCTGTGTTCAGTTCTGGGCCCCTCACTAGAAGAGAGACATTGAGGTGCTGGAGTGGGTCCAGAGAAGGGCAACGGAGTTGGTGAAGTGTCTGGAGAACAAGTCTTATGAGGAGTTTAGTCTGGAGAAGAGAAGGCTCGGGGGGACCTTACCGCTCTCTGCAACTACCCGAAGGGAGGTTGTAGTGAGGTGGAGGTTGGTCTCTTCTCCTAAGTAACAAGCAATAGGACAAGAGGTAACAGCCTCAAGCTGCACCAGAGAAGGTTTAGATTGGATATTAGGAATAACGTCTTCACCAAAAAGGCAGTCAGGCATTGGAACAGGCTGCCCAGGGAAGTGGTGGCATCACTGTCCCTGGAAGTGTTCAAAACTCTGTAGATGAGGCCCTCGGTGATACAGTTTAGTGGCGGTCTTGGCAGTCCTGGGATAATGGTTGGACTTGATGATCTTAAAGGTCTTTTCCAACCCAGTTGATTCTATGATTCTGTGAAGTAATTCCATGGCTTGGGCTGTCTTTGTCCTCCTTTGTTCCAAAGACAGCCTTTCCTTAAGAGGCAGACCTGTAGATGATCTGCAAGATGTGAGTGCATCAAATGTGGCTTTTCAATAAATTTTTTTGATAAAATATTTATTATTTTGTCTTCTGTTTCTTTCCTAATAATCCTTACAGTTCGAATTTGTTGATTACTTTTGAGGTTGGAGTGTCACAGTTCACTTAGATACCTCAAATTTACAGGACAATGCACTCTGTAAACTGAACTTTATTTTATGCGCTCATTAGGAAAGAAGACAAGCATGTCAAAGAAGGGCTCAATCCCCTTTTGTACAGACTTCTCTAAAATGTGAATTCACTACTCATCACTTCATTAATTCATGAAGTTTCTGACTCACAGGTTCTCTAGTTCATAACTCATAACTTGTGCACCTATGAGCAAATAGTTACCTAGCCAAGGGTGAGAGTGTTCATTCTTCCTGCTCTGTCGTGGTGTGGGCGTCCATTGTATCACACCAGGAAGCACAAAAGCCCCAGCAGTCTGGCTGCTGTTGGATCAGCTTCAAAAGCTTTTTGAGTAAACTGATAGTGTTACTATAAAAGTTGGTCGGAGAAACTCTCTAAGACTCAATTTGGAGTTTTAGAAAGCAGCATTCTTTACTGCAGCGCTGGGTGCACATGCAAAGATGAGCACACGCGTTACTTGCCACAGCAGCTATGTATTTAGCATACTCATGCATATTCATAGATTTTCCAGGAACTAATTATAATATTTACATTCTAATTATGCATGCGCTTTCTTGCTGAGTGGGGGTCTCTGGTGGTCGCCGATAGTCTTCCTCACTGTGTTTACTGAATGACCTCACTGCCTGCTCATGCTCGCAAGGTCCTAGTGCTGAGTTAGCAGTTGGTATGTCCTTGCTTCTGTTCTGTTCCAGTCTTGCTCCACGCTGGGCACCACTCTGCTACCTTGAAGGCTAGCATTGTTGGTGTTATTTACTGTATCCTTAGTTGTTGTTAGTCCCGTGATGTTCCTTCCTCCATCAGCCGAACATTCCTTTCTTTCTACATGTTAGCAAGTTAGAACGGTTTGGTGCATTCTACTATGTAAAGACACACACACTACTGTTAGTTTAAACCTACAATTTAAGCCTACAATAGCATTTATACCTTCCAGCTTGGAACTTTGGTCTACACCATTTCCGTAAGTTAGGGGACGCTGTGATTTAACCCCAGTTACCAACTAGGTACCACACAGATGTTCGCTTACTCCCCCTTCCCAGCCTAGGTATAGGGATGAGAATTGGAAAAAAGGCAAAACCTGTGGGTTGAGATAAGAACAGGTTAGCAATTGAAATTAACTATAATATCATTGTTATTATTATTAATAATAATATTGTTAATATTATTATTAATATTATTATTAAAAGGGGGGTAACAAAAAGAGAGAGAGAGGAATAAAACCCAAGAACTACAAGTGATGCGCAAATAAAATTGCTCACCACCTGCTGACCAATGCCCAGCCCTACCTGAGCAGAGATCAGCCCCTCCCAGCCAACTCTCCCCAGTTTATATATTGAACGTGATGTTCTATGGTATGGAATACCCCTTTGGCTAGTTTGGGTCAGGTGTCCTGTCTCTGTTCCCTCCCAGCTTCTTGTGCCCCTCCTCACTGGCAGAGCATGAGAGGATGAAAAGTCCTTGGTTAGGATAAGCTCTGCTTAGCAACAACTAAAACGTCAGTGTGTTATCGGCTTTATGTTCAGACTAAAGCCAAAACACAGCATTGTATGAGCTACTAGGAAGAAAATGAACTCTATCCCAGCTGAATCAGGAGATTCTGAAGAAACTTCCAGAGGATTAATATGCAATAATTCAGAAGACCATGGCTGCAAGAGACAGCAGCTGCAGGTGGTAACCGAACATAATGACCTTTATCTTTTCCTGTCCATCCTGTCCTCCCTGTGTGTTGATCTTGCTTTGAACTGATGGTGCTGCTCCCAGCATATGAGTTGGAGCTAGTGTTTTCAGAGAATGATCCCATTTCCCTAGACCTTTATTCCTGACCGGTAGTAGTTCAGGAAGTAGTGAAGTAGAAGCCATCACTATCCATATGAAGATAGCATAGTTTCTTCCTTCTCCTCTAAATCTACACTGAATTTCAGCTGGTGTTTCATCATCCAGTGATGATGAAAAGGGTCTTTATAGTTTGCCACGATCACTGTTTTCCTGAATAATATAGTATTCTCATCATATCTTCCCATGTTAGCCTCTTTTCCTGATGATTTATGAGTACGTTGACCAGTACAGAACTGAGCAGGCCTGCCCTGGGGGACTGCCCTCTGCTGGGAAGAGGTTTTGGAAATCTAAGTCAACTGTACAAAGTCTTCTGACTCTTGCCTACATACTTGTTGATGCCCTCAAATAGTTCCTATGTGTTTCCGAGGTATAAATTTAAAAAGGCCTTGCTGGATTTTCCTTAGTATTTTCTATTTCCAGTACCTTCTGTTTCAAATCATAGTTTTCAGTGATTTGGCTTCTTGCTCTGCAATTCTGTGGATCTCCTCTGTGATCCATGTGCCACATTTGCTACTGAAAGTCTTCTGGCAGTTAGGCACTTTTGAGTGAGAGATCACACACCACAGATAGTGATTGATATTATCACAGGACAATTGGAGGTTGGAAAGGACCATAGGAGGTCATTTGGTCCAACCCCAAGTTCAGCCATTTCCTCCCTGAGTTGTGGAAGCTTCATAATTTTGGTCTTTTGTCTAATGTTTTCAAGTTGTTGGGTAATGATGTATACTGCCATGTCAGTAGAAGGTATCTTGACTGAACCAAAACTTAGGAAGCCCTTTAGGGTAAAAATCATTGAAGCTAGCATGGTACTAGACAACTCCCATTCTTCCCAGTAGGCCTCCATTTACTTCTTCTGTTCAGTGCCCTAAATTTATCTTATCTAACTGGTTCTGAGCCTCTTACGTCTTAAAGACCTGTCTGAGCATCACTGTGCTGTCCAGGTAGCTGTTTCAACTGCGTCTCCCCTCCACACTTCCTTTCCTCATGCATCTAGAAAAAAAACCCAACTCTCACTCATTTGGCAGAAATACAGCATATTTTTCGTCATGAAATCTGTATAAATAACTACACCAATGCAGATCTTAACATTAGAGTGAGAGAAGTACAAAGGTGAGCAGTATAAGATCGGGGTCGAGAGGTATTTGCAGGTAGCTGTGCACCATTGCAATTCATTCGAATGTCTTGGTGTGTGCATCACAAGGAAGTTCACGTTGCTGTTCCTGCTTTGCAGTTAGAATGAGTTTTTCGAGGCTCTGGAGCAGAGCTATCATTCTGTCTCTTTTCATGAGAACAAAAGTAAAATGAGGAGAACAGGAAATGATTGATGCAGAGAGATTTGCAGAGCTGCTTTTGAATTTAAGTACCTTCCCATCCCTGAACACATAGCTGAAGTAAATCGTAGCTTACTCCTTCTCACACAAGTTTCTTGTAGTTTGTTTTGTGGCATGTTCCTCAGGAAGAAAAAAAGTACCTCTTTGATTTGATAGAACTTCCCCACCTATGAATTATATATAAGCAAAATTGTTCTTTGTCCTTCTTCAGAAGAATTGTCTGCTAATGGAAAAGTCAGTTTTCATGTGTAAAATTAAGTATCTCCAATGTAAGAAGGGATTACATTAGACCTCAGTGGCACATATGGCAAGTGGCTCCTCTTCATCTCTCATATACTTTAAAGGTAAGGCTGGAACTGTTTTCTTAAATGCCATTTTAGCATAATTACATAGGAGCTATGCTCCTTTTACGCAGTTTCTATTGTTTCTGAACAGCTGCTGAACTCAGAGGACATGAATTTTTAATAATTGTGGGACTTTAGGTACTGCAGTTACAGTGAGTGACCTTTGCTAACATCTGATATGTTGTGCTATGAAAACTCTACTTTAGAAATTTTCAAGTGTCATTCAATAGACTATAATGGCTTGTATTTGCTATATATTATTGCTGGTACTACTCTAATTTCTTCACTTATGAATTGTATGTCTGAAATCTGGACTAATTGACAACATATCAAGCTTACAGCTACAATTCCAAGAGTTTTCCAGTGGCACACTAACCTGAAAATCAACCAGCCAATAGATAACACATGCACCCACAACTTGAAAGCAAGAAACTGGAAGCTCGGTTCTCGTGCAGTACATGAGTAGCACCAGACTGTGGGGCTGTTGGCTGTCCCAGAGCACTTGCAACCTCTGCAAAGAGCAGGATAAATCCTATTTTTCTACTGTTGCGTTAGGACTGGGCTGATTTTCAGATATTAACAGTATAGTCTGGACATGATATAGGACAAACAGTCTTATTTAATAAGTACACACAAGAATTTGTGTTATGTATGGTTTTCTTCGTTGCGTGAGCATGTTTCAAGTGGCCTTGCTTCTGAAAATAAAAATAATCTTGGGCTGCAGATTCATAGTATAGTTAGTGATACTGTTATTTGTCATTGGCACATAACAAATAACATGTTTATTTGTTAAATAAACATGTTATTTAACATGTTATAATGTTCTATTACAACATTATATAATGTTATAGTTATATCTATTGAAGTTTTAGTTACTTGGTGCAGTGTAAAGGTCTGTTTATTGTGTGAGCCATAGGCTTTTGTTCTCTGTTTCATATGCTTAAAAAGGTATTGTATTCACACAGGCTCATCGCTGTCTATACTAGCTTCCTCCATCTTTCAGAAAACTCCTAAGAACCTCTCTTCTAGATTCCTCTTCCCTCTATGCTTTGATTCTTCTCTTCAGAAGAGGTCTGATCCTAAACTCACAGACGTTAATGTGGGAGGGAATCTTTCAATTACTTTTGAGGCCGCAGGTCTCATTCCTGATGGCTGTTTCCCTAATCCAGTATTTCAAGAGGTTTACGTCTTGCTAGAAGAGCAATGCACATCCCTGTCAGCTCACATGTAGACATGTCCCTAAAACTTGTGTGTTTGCTGGAACTGAGCCACCAAAGCACAGTTCTCTTCCACGACTTCTTAACGGGGTTAATGACTCCTTTAATATTACTATGATCTTCAAATGAGCAGTAAATGAGCCATATCCTGGGCAGCAGTATTTTGATTCACCCATGGAGAAGCGGTGTGAATGGCAGTTTATAGGCCAGCTACAGCTATACACAATGCCCTTAACAAGTGGATCTGCACGGTTTTGTCCAAATGTCTTGCCATGACCGTTTTTATACCAGTGAAAATAACTTAGCCCACAAAGCTACTCCTTCAAAGGACAGGGAAGGTGTCATCATTATGATGGGGGAATAAACCCAAATCCATTGATTCCAGATAGGTTTTTATGTTCCTTTTTCTCTTCATTTAGAACAGAAATTCATGGTGAAACTCGTGCAAGGTGGAGGGGAAAAGCATATGAATGAACCAAAACAAAAAAAAGTTTATTGAAACATGCAAATAGAGAGGGCCAAAGTCTAGAAGCCTTTTGTTGTCTCACAACAGTTTTGCCTGCCTTTGTCACCACATTATCCACTGTCTGCATTATCTACTGTCCTACTATACTGAATCTGAATATGCCTGTTAATTCCTCATTTAAACATTCCACTTTCTGATGGGAGTGACCTCCCTGTTGACAGCCAGTGAATGGCAATTCTATTTTCTTGAAGGTATGAGTTGCCACCAAACAACTTATCTTTGTATCATAAAGGTTTGCTTAACATGCATGCATTTAAATTAGCAATTCCAACCATTGAAAAAGTTCTTTTAAAAGTTCAGTATTTTTCCAGAGTTTCTTATGATTATGAAAATGTAATTTGTCAGAAACCAGAACAGTTCCTGAACCCTATGTCACATTTCGTTTTGTACTGCAATCAGCAACAATACAGAAGTTGGCCTCATCATATGGTGTTTCATCCTGTGTTAGACAAAATACAGAATTCCATTGATAAGGAATTACCTCTGCTCAGTCTCCACCAGCTATATGAAGAGATATGTTTATGACAACATGCAGTACTTATGAATGAAAATTCTATGTTTGCACATAGTAGTTCAAAAAACCCTTGCTGTTTTATGGCTAGATTATTGGTATTTTTATAACATCAAACCAAAGGAGAAATTTGGAACAAAGGGCAGAAGGGCTCTAATAGATCATCATCACTAGTCAGTCATAATCACAAGCGACTAATTTTTAGATATCCAATTCAGAAAAGTTCACAGCATAATCCACAGACACCCTGAGCCCTAGAAAGCTCTTCAGAACTTTGCAACAAATTTGAGACCTCTAGCCTTTGAACACACCAAGGAAAAGTAGGATCATCATCACTGTAGCAAAGGGGAGTTCCCATGTTTCTCAGGCGTTCTGACCCAAGCCTTTGAAGACGGCAGTCAATTGCATATGGAAAACATCCCAAGCAAATATAAAAAAACCTTAAAAATGTCTTTGTAAGAAATCAGAAACTTTTCGAGCTGCTAAGCCCTACTTTCCATTGAAACTTCCTAGTTTCAGTGAAAACTCTCTAAAGTTTTCTTGTGACTTTTTCTTCTGTGAATTCATTTACTTCTCAGTATATTCATCAGCTAAATTCACAATTGCTCATGCAGTGTGTCACACATCACCTGGAATGTCACAGCAAAATGGTTTGGAGATCAATAGCAGCTACTTATGGTAGCAGCAGGTAAACAGAAGGAGTAAAGGATCTTATCAAAAGCAAGCAACTATCAGTGCTTTCAAAAGCTTCTTGCAGTAGTATACTAAGGGGTATAACTAACATACTCATGCTATCTTAAACAGCTGTCTAGAATCCCAAGTGAAATAAATGCTTGGTAAAGGCAAACCTAAATTATATATAATACTTAAGCGTATATTATTTAACCAGAAATGAAGCAGCAAAATGGGAATGTATTCAGAGATATGAATCAGATAAAGGGCATTCTGCAGAAAAGTACTTCCAGTAGGACCAAAGGCAATATGCTCTATAGAACAGTGTACTGCTGGTGCAGAAAAAAAGCATCGTTTCAGAGAAGTCTCTTGCATCTTCAGTTTTTTTGTCAGATGGCCCACAAGAGATGATTTTCACCCAGGTACCCATTCCAGTTAGCAAGATAGGCTGGCTAATCTGGATTATCTGTGGTTGATCTGTACAAGGCAAATATTCTGCAGTGACACAGAACAAGCATGTTTATCAGCTGAACTGCTTTTAGCCTTGTCCTCCCTCTTGCAACACAAGAGCAACCTACCTATGTAGACAAGGGCTATCTACCCATGTAGTTCCTTATAATTTATAATAATATAATAATATTATATATTATTATATATAATAATAAATTCAATCTATTTTTTGTGTAATGCTTGCATTTAATTCTTCTTCAAAAGAGTCTTAAAATAAAGCTAGTATGTCTGCTGAAATGCAGGATGTAGAAATACTGTTTTTGTCCTGTGAGATGGTGATAGTATATATTAGCAAGTTTCAAGTTCTATTAAAAAAAGAGGAACTTATATGTAATAAACTTTATGCTAAGTCATATAAGTCTTCTAAATGTAGATTTACAATTGTTGCCTAGCATTCTTGTGGAATTCCATACTTGCGACACAGATGATTTTAATCAAAGCTGATAACTATTATTTTTTGGCTTATTTTCCTTTCATTTTGTACCTTTCAGTTCCCAAGTTATTACTGGTCTATAACATTTTCACAAGCAAATATTTTTTCATCATTTGCTCTGATTGTCATTGTACTCTGAAATAGCAAAGAAAGAACTCTGAAGGGCCTCTTGTGGGATTTGTTATCACTGATGCTTAATATTTAACTGTAGGCAAATACTCCTGAATAAGAGACAATCTGATTACTTTGAAATGATGCACAGACGAAAATATAGCCATGTTCTTTTTCTGCTTTTAATTTTGCTTATTAAAAAAAGACCTGATGTCTCTCTTTCCTCATCTGTATATAAATGGATGACTGGTTTTGCACTACAGGGAGGGGATCAGATGTGCCAAAGCTCTGGCTTCTTAGCTACAGGTGCATCTCAAGCTCTAACTGCACCTCATAACTAGCTGGAGTCTGTACAAAGACAGAAGCTGTTTAGTAATCCAAATTTCTCACTGGTGCTGCTGAGGCTGGCATGGCTTGGAAATTTATTTACAAGCTCAGCCCAAAAACTTTTACAAACGGAGCATTAGCAGTATGTTTGTTATCTCTGACTGTAAACAATCCCAGAGATTCGCCTTCCCACAGCTTTCTGAACTATGTTGTATGTACTTTGTGCCTGTAATAGAGCTGAGATTTTGTTATTTATTTTGGTCAATTTTAAAACAGAGATGAAAACTGAGAATCTGAGAATGGAGGGCAAGGAGTTTTTAGCTAGTTATGTTTTTGTTAATGTTGTTTTGTAAGAATACCTCTATCTGAGTCAAAAGTCTTCAAAACATTTTGGAAAAAAAATCTGTTATTGCTGTTAAAAGCACCTTCTGGTAAGGATCGAGAAGTCCCTTTAGAAGTCTGTAATTTTTTTAAAAAAGGAAGATGAGACTATATTCTAAAGTAAAGAACTATTAAAAACACAGCCCTCCTGTCTGTGCACACAGTGGAAACTCCTTTAAAAGTATATTAAGATTACAAATAAAGCAATGAAAAGTTAGTTGTAACACAGCAAAATTAATTTGACTGGTATGACTTTAATTTGCCCTCCCTGAGTACATTGTTATGGTGCTATTTTGACATGATCACCAGCTGTTATTGCTACAAGATCTTTCCTTCATTCAGTGCATGTATGGGATAGAGCTCTTTTAGTGACTAATTAGCCAGTGGGATTTCAATATTGATTGCATCCCCAAGCCTTATTTACTACACAGTCAGATGTTGCTTTCAGGAGAATGTTGCTAACCTTATTATAGACTTTTTTTGTGCTTCCCCCATTACAGCATATGAATGCTATACAAGCATCGAGACATTTATATTCGTAAGTTCATTGTGATGTGAAGGTAATTGTATTCTCTGCTTTACATGTGAAGGCACAAAGAGGTTAAATTAGAGAATACTGACTAATTTTGTGTATTCGATATATTAAAACCTCGTGTTTGAGAGAGTTCAACATTTCTGGGCAGTTTGTGGGCTCAGACCAGTGCTCAGTGACTACGCATGCAGCTGGTACTGCTCAGCATTTCTGCAAATCTGATACTGGGGTCTCAAGTCAAAAATCCCAAAAATGAGGAACATACAGTAAGCGACCACCTGTGAAAGTTTGTTCAGAGGGACTTGCCTAGCATCATTTGGGAACTCTGTGGTAGAGACAGGGTCAGAACCCACTTCTCCAGGGTAGCATTCAGCTGCTTTAATTTTGAGAGCATCCTCTCTCTTCCTTATTCACTAGACAATTTATAACTTCTGCAACAGATGCAGCAGGATTTCTGCAAATGACAGTCTCATTTACTGAACAGTCCCAGTTCACCATTAGAGCAAGATTTATTTCAGGCACATAAAAAAGTGGGGTCTTCAGAGGAAAATGTTACAATATACACCCAGGGAGGAGGGAAGTGAGGTGATTATGCTTCGATTTGGTATTTTCTGTCTTTGGAGTGCTCCCGCATTCTCCTGGAAGAGGCTTTCCCATGCCCTGCTTTCAGATTCCTCAGTTAACAAAAATAACATTTGGGAAAAGCCTTGCGTAAAAAATTCCCTGCAGTCTGCCACCTGCATCTCCACCTTTTGTGTTAACTGCACAGGTGATGGCAATAGCAGGTTGCTATCTTCCTACTTCACCAGAGAATTTCACAGCTATTTGCTGCAGCAGGGAAGCATTAAAAGTCCAGGTAAAATCTTGGGCTCCATTGTAGTATTGGGAGTGAGAA
This sequence comes from Strigops habroptila, assembly GCF_004027225.2. Classification (NCBI taxonomy): domain Eukaryota; kingdom Metazoa; phylum Chordata; class Aves; order Psittaciformes; family Psittacidae; genus Strigops; species Strigops habroptila. Next base: position 71,040,614 of record NC_044279.2, read on the forward strand.
GAGGATATTGGTTCTTCCCCCTCCATTCCTCAAGCTTGCCACCTCCTTTCCTTATGTTTCAAAAGCCAGTCTTCCCTCTCCACTATCTTTGGCTTCCATTCTTCTTGGCCTCCTCAGTCCAAGACACCTTGGCCCAAACTTCTCATCCCTAATCCTACTCTCTTCAGCCAGGTCCCACAAAATTAGTCCATGTTCTTTTACGAATCTTAGACTTTCTCTTACCTTCTTGCCGAATAGGTTTCAATCCTCTCTTCTGAAATCCCAGTCAAATCTCTTCCTGAAACCTCTCCCCACCACCCCACTGAGCACACTGGAGTTCAGAGCCAGTGTCTGCAACCACCTTACGTCTCTGATGACCTCCAGCTCTGTCTTACTTCCCAGCATCTTCTGCTCTTCTAATTACCAATGACGGTTTCCTTCTTGCACCTCTCTTGGAGTCCTGGGTAGCAGTTTCTGGTATTGCTTCCTCCCAAATTCAGACCTTCTTGTGCCTGTATTCCAGTCGAGCAGCTATTTGTCCCATGAAGTTCCAGTGCTGTCCAGGTGGCAGTAGAAGAAAAAGTTGGGAAAAGACAGTTCTCACACTGCTAGTACTCAACCATATCCTGGTACAAAGCTTCAGTTACAGGACAAGCCTTGATTTGCTCCTGCCGTACTTGTTCACAGTATATGCCAGAGGAAAAGCAAAATGCACAATGTCCCTGGGAAGAAGCTGAGAAGAAACACAGCATATTTCCTTGCCCAGGGTCCTCCACTTTCAGATGTTGAAGTATAAAAATTCATTGAGCACGGGTGAAGCATTGCAGTGCTTGCAATGTTATCTATGTTCAGATGAGTTTTTATGGAACAGAAAAAAACATGACCTCAACACAAACAATACTGCAACTGGGATATTTTCTATATAGGAGCAATAGCATAATTAGCATAATTATAATATAATATATCATTATATAATAATTATATAACAATATAATATAATAATATAATAAATAATAACAAATATAATAATAAAATAATATAATATAACGAATAATAATTATATAATTATATATAATAATATATTATTATTTAATAATAATATAAATAGCGTAATTAGCAGTCATAAAGAAGATGTTTCTTTAAGGACAAAGCAGTACTGCTTGCTGTGCATTTCAGCTAACACTGTTGAACAAATATTCAACATGAGGCACACAGTGCCATAAAAACGTAACATCTATTCAGTTATTTCTGTCATGATTTGCATTTACAGACCTTTCTCAAAATATATTTTGAATCAGCTTTGAGAGCAGGCTAGAATTACAGGTCATCCCCCACGTTGTTATAACTCTCAGATATGGGATGGAGTAAAGTTTGCTCTCTATAGGCTGTGTGTATGAAGTATATAATGTTTCTGTGCTTAATTTAGCTGAGTAGGCTCTATATTCCCTGCATCTGAAAGCTGTTCAAGCCTCCAATGTGTATTTTGGACAAGTAATGTTAAGGGCTTGGCTTAAAATGAGAAAAGTACAGCAGACACAGGTGAAAAATACTATTTGATTTGAAGATTGGTGTGGAATGTTTCTCATTTTCCCTTGAGGCGTCATGTTAACCATGTAACTTGCAAGCTGCCTTCTCTGGAATCCTGGTTATATTTGTTTCTGTAAGGTATTTGGCATCTTTTTGGGCAGCTATAATACAAAGCATTACCTCTTACTATGCAGTAATCAGTAGCTCAACTTCTCTGGGTATGCTAAGCACATACTTTGTTAAAAGTTAAGATCTGCTTCTGATTAGGTAGGAGTTTAAGACCACATCTGAACATTTTCTAGAAGTGGGTTCCTAGCTCTGAATACCTTTGAAGTGATCTTTAAAGATGTCACTTTAGATTAAACCTCTCATGTCTTTATTCTAGATTCTTGTGTATGGCTGAATTAAGCAGCTGGCCAACAGCGTAGTAACAATTTCATGAAAGAAGCCTTATTATAAACCCATGATTTCACTTCTCAGTTCACTTCATGTTTTTTCATGTTTCTTTTATATCTACCCTTATCAGATACTACCTAGAAAACTTGAGTGAGCTAGACTCTCTAAGATCATGTAGGTATGGGCTGGGGAAATTCCATGGAAGACATTTACAGAACATATGTAAGGCCTAGCTGTGGCAAAACTGTCAGGCCTCTTGCTTCTTTTTTTAATTCCATGGTAATACAAAATGCAGGCATATAGCTGTCTTCTGCTGTAGGTCTCTCTTAAAGGAATTAGATTTTAATGTGTCTATTTGATTCTGTGGGCTTCTGTGGCTGATGAGTGGAAATGGGAATGGCAACATGGCCAAAACCACATTCCTAATTCTTCATTTTAACTGATAACTTTTCCTATTCTATTTCACTTTTCTAGTGAATGGAAGATAGGGGGAAAAAAACCAAACCACAGACAAGTTAGTTGTTAGATTTTACCGTTTTTTTTACCTCAAAAAGAAACTGAAAAGAGCATGGCCAAAGAGAAACCTTTGCAAAACAGTTTCATTTGAAATTTAGAACCATAAACCACTCAGCTTTAGAAAATTTTCTTTAAAAAAGTATTCTGAACCAGGAAATAATTTTACTGACATGCTTCCTACCCTGCCATCAAGATTCAAGATTTCTTTAACACCAGTTTGTAAAAATCCCCAAAGCCTAAGTGCTTCTTCAGCACTTCCCTGGTAATATAGGAAGCATTCATTTGCTACTCATAGCACTTTGTGCCCACATAACTGTTTGCCTCATCAAAACATAAAACCCCATTATTTGGGACAGCTGTGTTTTAGCCACCTTCAGGGCATAATAGCGAGAAGAATTATATTTTTAAAGAATTTCCTTTACCGCTTTGCAGTTCCTATATTTCTTTTATCTAGAATTCTGGCAGAAATCTGACCTTGTTCTACTTCAATAAAGACAGAATGTGCTTGGGTTTTGGTTTTGGGTTTTTTTGTAATATGACAATTATAAGACCAGGAATGGCCTTAAATAGGTTTTGTATTTGAACTTCTTTTATTCAGAACATTTAACTGTAAGGTCAGAGATGTTTTCCTGCCTCCAACTGAACTAGATCAAGCAATTACCTCTCACAACTGTTTATTACTTTCTTCCTCCCAACCATAGGGCTTTCTTCTTTTCAGATTACCTGGTTTTAAGTCTTCACTACACTACTTTTTCCATCTCAGATCTGTGTAGGAAATATCTGTCCAGCTCCCTGGTGGGAATCGTTGTACATGTCTGCCCCTGAAAATGGATGTTTTGTCAGAGGCTCAAACTGCTATGCTTTTGGTGGTTGCACGCTTAAACATTTTCTTAACTTTGTGGTACCAGTCATGTAGCGTGGTAATAACTGTGGAATGATGTTGAAATGTGATCCCACATTTTGCATTAAAGGAAAAATAGGAACACATATGTGTCTGCCTGGGAAAGGCAGTTGGCCTTCATATTGCACATTGTGGAATTTGGGCCAACCTGTAATTATTGTAACTTGTAATTATTTAAGACAAAAGTACCTGCAGCAGAAATAGCTAGAGAAAAATTCCCATCCAACATTCCATCTTTCCAGTGAGAGCCCAAACTGATTTTTCTTTTCAGTTTTCAGGGGGTTAATGCCAACAGGTGTTTGCTTTTCTAGTTCTTGGTCTTCTGAAGAAATTGCACATTTTCCATGACAGGTGGTGCAGAAAACTCATATTTGTATTAAAAACATTTTCCTCCCATTTTAAATAGAAATTTCTTTTGTAGTGTCTGGTACTATTTCTGCCTATTTTGAAGTTTTAAATGAAATACATACACTTCATATGCCTTATACTAGTATCCTGTAGAGTGCTGAATTTCGTTGAAGCTAATGATGAGAAAAGCAGCTTGTATTCTAATGATAATAGAAGCATGTTTTATTCATATAATGTATAATGTTGGTATTTTCATTAATAGTGTACTCATTATTTCTGTTCTCTAGCACAACAAAGTTAGGAGTCCCAGGTGGGCCCCATGGTTTTCTTCAACTGCTTTTTGTTACAGGCATATTTTTCCATCGCTCGTAATTTAGAGAGGATTTAAGGATAATTTAAGGTCTGCTTAATAATAGATGTTTATTTTTCCTCGTCCGACAACTACAGATGTGGTCCTTCAAGAGATGCTTACGTAGTCTGCCTGAACGTGGTACATGTCTTTAAAATGTTTGGATTATATTACATTTATACTGTTTTCTTCTATATAAATCTGCTACAGGTCTTTTAATTATTGTTTGGTGTGTTCGTTCTTCTTTTTTTCATCTGCTGCAGTTTCTAAGACTTTATTTTCCTTTTTCCTAAAATCTCTGTTCTTTTTTTTCCCCCCAGTTACATCTCGTTTGTGATAAGTATCATCAGTGTATCCAGAACCTTGGTGGAGGTCCTTTAAAGTCAACTGAGAATTGAAATTAACAGTTGATTGCTTAGAAAATTATTATATTTGATTTCCTCAGTTTCACTATTACAGGTTCTTAAAATACTGTGTTCTTCTCTATATATGCTTTCTCTTTCAGTAAAAGACTTCAATTTTTACCCTTTATCAGGCTTTTTCCTAATGACAGTATTCCCTTTATCTATTGCTATTTTAATGAAATTAATATTATTATTTCTGTCTTACTCTGATAGTTTTCCACTGAAGTATTATTGACTTATGGGTGTTTTAGCTATCCTAATATTTAAGGAAGTATTGATTATTCCTGTATATTAATCAAAGTCGTTATTTCATTTTTCACTTTAAAATCTTCTTTTAATTAGTAGTTTGTGGGGGGTTTTTGTTGGGATTTTTTTTCTTTTTTCTTTTTTTTCCTTTTTTCCCCCCAAAATGCACTTTTTGTTATTAGTTCCTTGTGCTTCTGTTGTGGTTTCTGGTTTTCTATCTTCACGGGGTTTCCCAGCAGAAAGTCACTTCCTTTGGTTATATGGAGCCAAAGAAGCAGCTTCCTGAGAAGCCCCACTGACACGGACAACTGGACCAATACATTGGATCAAGTTGTGAAGTGGGGGCTTTAGATGTGGGTTTTCCATTGAAGAGCTGATCTGCCCACTTACGCAACTTCAGCCTTCATGTTGCACTTCTCTTTTTAGGCCCCAGAAGAGTTAATTCCAAGTTTAAACCTAACCTCTGCGATGATTTATCCAAATACCTGATTTTATGACTGTAATTATTCAATGGTTCTTAGTAAAATATGTTACAGATGTAAAACTAACCAAGTAAATGCATCTTTTAAGGTTGGATCATAAGTTATTAAAGCAAAAAGACATTAAAATTCAAACATATCAGTGGTTCCATTTATATCTTTTATATTAAGATAATCATATGTAATTCTGGAATAGTCTAAAAATAGAGTATCTTCTTAAGAAATAGCAAGATATTTTTAATTTGCACCTTTAAAGTCCACAAAATTATTAACTCTAAAAGGATTAAAGCATTTTAAAAGCAAAATATTTAAAGCAATAGCAAAATTAAAAACACGATTCTGAGATGGGAATCCCCAAATGATATGCAAAGGTATGATATGCAAAGGTATGAAACCAAAGGTAAGGAAATGAGTCTGATTGATTGAGATAATCTCTCATTTTAGGCTTAAAATTCAATTCATAAAACATTTTCAGTATCTTTTTTCTTCCTTAAGAACTGAAAAAGCTTCATACATAACATGTATTTGGGGATAACAGTTGGACATTGCTCTTCTAAAAAAATGATGCCCTTTAAGTAACTTTAAAGAGCTCTTGCAAGGATTAAAATGCAAAAAATGCCACAAATATAGTGTAATGCTTTATAAGGTAGCCAAAGAATTAAAACAAATCAGGAAGTCAGAGAGGAATGTGCAACATTAGTGCTGGCACAGCAAGTTTCCCCTTACTGTACTGAAAGTAATACTAGTATCAACTATGAGCCAGAACCTCTGTTTCTACAAATCATCGATGATCCTTTGGCTTTGGTGGCTCTATACCAATTTCCACCAGCTAAGGAACCAATACTGTAGCTCCACCAATTACAATAAAAGTCTGTATTTTGCATTGCAGAAAGTTTGCCATTTGTAGAATCATTTTTAAGGCAAGTGAAGAGTTTGGGCTTATGATATAGCCACATCTTCAAGTATCTGAACAAATGATCATGTTTGTTGAAATGCATAAAGTCTCCCAACAAAAATGGAATAATTAGACCCAGTTTCATTTGCTTTTGTGATAGGATGCCGTAACTGTGGTTTTGGTTTTTATGTTCCCTTTCAGTTTGTTTTTGTTTTGTTTTGTTTTGTTTTGTTTTGGGGTTTTGGTTTGGTTTTTTTCCTGTATGTATTCTACATTAAATTATCTGACCAAAATCATGGTAAACAATAGTATTTAGGCTGGTACTAAGCAGCATTTATTTCCTTTTTGTGTTTGTTTGGTGTTTTGTTTTGTTCTGTTCTGGTTTGGTTTTGTTTGTTTGTTTGTTTTTGAGGAGAGTTTTCATTGTATTCAGGGGCTGGGAATATGAATTCAGGCATTTTCTGAGCCCACTGAGTTAAGTTCAGATTGCAGACTGATTCGCTGCGAAACAGTCAAGCCTGGATTAACACTGCAATCTACAAGTAGGAGAGCTCTCTGAGTGTTGATCCCTGTTGCTCCTGCGCAGAGAAAATGCTGCATCCTTGCTACAAGAAACTTCCAAGTTTCTTCTGAATGTTGAATGGAGCAGACCAGAAGCAGCATAATGGCAGAGATTTGAAAGTTCGCTGTCAACATGGTTAGACTCAGGAGGTGAGCACGGGCATGTGATCTCTCAACCCTTCCGTTTTCAGGGAGACAGCATCCGTGGCTATGTAATTATTATGAATTTACACCCATAAGAATTCATGACAAAGGTTATTACAGAGCTGCATGGCCAGAAGAGGGGTAGCAAAGGGGTCTGCCAAGGGCCAGAACAAATATGTAAGCATAGAAGCTCTCCGTGGCTGTCACATTCACCAATTTCTGATTTCTGGAGATTGTTGAGCTGGTAGGCAATCTTTTATGCATGGTCATGACTCCCTGTGACAGAATCATTTTTACAACCAGTTGTTTGTTTTGGTTATTTTTTTCTATGAAATACCTTCAATCGTGTGTGGTCTAACTGTGATATTTGGGCAGTTACAAATTGCCTGACATTCAAAAAAGTCTGAGAAATCTACAAATGCCTGGTGAGAAAACTTGCTTTTTCATGTTTTACATTCCTTTAAGAGAGGAGAGGCTGTTTTTTATTCTACATTTGAACAGTGCCTCATGCAACGGTATTTATGCTTTCTCAAGCCCTCCAACAAGTGCTGTACTTGATTATTTAGTTCTTTTTTTTATTCAGAGAGGTGAAAACGCCTCTTCTGTACTATTACTATGAACTAGCTTTGATTGCCAAAGAAGAATGAAAGTTCTGAAAATTAATCATTCTGTTGTTGGAAGTTTATTTTTAAAACATGGAGGAAGCAGAAGAGCTCAATGATGTGGTTTCTCACTGATACCAGTCAATTTTGATACCAGGCACATTAATTGTTTTAGACATTAAAATGTGATTACTAAGTTCCCTTTCTCAGGCTTGTATCTGGAATCCGTCTTCCCATCCAATGCCAAAATCAAAGCAGGCTTTCTTCTGTAATAACATTTCTTGGTACAGGCCAACATACTGCCTGCCTTGACTGTACTGTGATTTGTTGAGGACTGAGCAGTTAGTGTTAGCTGACACTCACTCCTGAGCTGTGCCTTATTCCGTCTCTTCCAAACACTTACAGGTTTCCCAGGAAGGAAGCCTAAGCCCTTGCTCTGAGCTTTTGATGGGCCAAAAATGCAATGTACAAATGGGTTACAGAATTTAAAACTACCTTGTGAGACAGCATTTGCTTTTTTTTTTTTCTGTTTTTGTGCTATGTATGGCACCTTCCCATCTTCTCTGAAAACAAACCTTTTGCTGACCTGCCTTATGGTGTAGCCTCTTATGTGAAATGAGGACATTCTGATTGAGCAATTTGATTTAGGAAGATTGATCGTTTTAATGATGTTAAAAACATTAGCTTTAATTTCTCGACCTTCACCCTCTTTTACTACTGGGGTGTGTTGGCCTCAGACAGCACCACACACCCACACAGCTGCTCACACCCTCTGGGAATTTAACTTAACTTATTGCGATAATATATTTTGTTGCTGATTTAGGTATTGGGAAGCAAAGAAGACAAACATTAAACCAATTTTCCTTCCCCTTTCCCAGGCTCAGCTGCACTCCAGACACATCTCCTCCCCTCTTGTTATCTCCACAGGTTACACTCAGACCCTTTGGTGAGACAATGAGTGGCAGAGAGGGTCAGGGTCAGGATGTAGTGGTTTCTCTCTGCTTCTCCTTGTTTCTCACCCTTTTCTCCCACTGTTGCTTCCTTCTTGCTTATTTCCTCTGATCCAGCATGGTCCCTCTGTGGGCTACAGTCCCTTTAGGGGTGTGCCTGCTCAGTCATGGAGCACCTCCAACACATTTGACCGAGTTGTCCACTCATTCCCTTGTTTCTATCCTTGTTGCCTTGTTCCCTCCTTGTCCCCTGTGGTGTTCCCTCCCAGGTTTGTCTCCTCCCCTTTGGCGTTTTCTGCTTTTTCCTCAGTATGTTTTCACAGAGGTGCTGCACACATGGCTGATGAGCTCTGCTTTGGCACACGGTGGGTCCATTGCAGAGCCAGCTGGAATTGGCTGTGACCAGAACACGACAGCCCTGACCTCCTCCACAAGGGCCACCCTGCAGTTTCGTGACCAGGATAAGTGGAGAGCATAGGAGGCCAGAATAGTAACTGCCCAACTTTAGGTAGACATATAGGAGTAGGAAGGTCAGATAGCATCATCCAAGAGCCTATTAGAACATTATTTATTGGGAAGGAACCCAGGAGAGATCTTGAAACTCACTCATAACTTGAAATCCAATACATACTCCTACTTCAGGAAAGAACTGAACCATGAAATCTATGTTTTTCTGTGTTGCGAAGTAAAGTTAACTGTGTGTGGAAAGGAAGTTAACTGTATTTTGGACTGAAATCCAGTGCTGAATCAATTTGGTGATTTAAGAGCACAATTGCCAGTTCCTACATAAGCTCAAGTCACACTAGAGAAGTACTACAAAATGGAACTTGTAGGTCAAATAAATACACACATTTATTAATGTATTTCACTAAGAAAAAAAAAAGTCAGCTTGCGTCTGAAACCAGCCGAAATGTTTGATGCTAACATTGTTGGACTTGATGACCTTAAAGGTCTTTTCCAACCTAGTTTATTCTATGATTCTACAATTTGCTTCAGATTGCTTCCACTTAGCAGCCATAGCCAGGCTAGTTCTTGACTATAGTTCTTGGTTGAGGGAATGTAGATAAATATTGTAAGAGGTAATTACTATTTTACATCAGTTTCATGGCAAATGCTGAGGCAATTTTGCAAAATGTGCCTCTGAAAGACTTGGCTGCAAAGGGCTATGGTACAGGATAGATTATGTCAACAGTAAGAAGTTTTGTAGTGCAAATATAGAGTTCTCATCCTGTGGGATGCAACATCATGGCTTGTAGCTTCTCAGGAAATGTGTGGCAAATCAGCAATTGCACTTGTCTGAATCTGTACTGAATGCTTTAGTTAATGCTTTAGAGCTGGACCTAGGTTACAAACATGAGCTTTGAAGCAGAGTTCTGAAATTCCCTCAAACTATATTTTGAGGTCTAGTTTTGCCCGCTTCTTACTCTGGGCTAAGCACGAGGTTCAGATAAAACCTCAAAGTCCACTGCAGTCTATATGGGACAGATGAGGGATGCAGGGTTTTGCCCTAGATATAACACAGCTGTAAGAGATTTGTTAGGATGTGCCACAGCCAAAAGGAATCTCTCCCAGTGCTTAGAATCTGCATGTTTCGGACTACAGTTAAAATATTTATTTTATATCAGTATAAATCACCCTTTATTTGGTGCAGAATGAAGGGCCATGCTAGCAGTTTACTATACCTTTACTCTCAAAAAAATCCCTAGCCAAAACACTTCCCTAAAATCAGCTATTTAATGCAGCCCCTTTGCCAGCCCATTGCTATGGGAACTCAGTCTTTCATTTATTTATGAAACGAGAGAGATTCTTGTCTTGTGTGTGGACCTGAAATTCTAGGTAAGTGTGCAGATTTTTTTTTAAACTTGCTTAAAGTGTGACTTTTGCCTTTTTTTTTTTTCTTTGGTGTGAATTCAGCTTTCTAAATAGTATGACCATTCAAAAGTACTTTGCCAATACTTGAACATTTTAGGCTTAGAAAGGCATCAACACTGACTGTAGATGTTCCCTCAAGGTTATCAAGTATCATTTTGGAGTTTGAGTTAGACAAAAGCAATTTAAGGAAAATTAATTACTTAAAATTAGGGGGAAACTAATAGAGGATCTTTACAAAAGACGTCTTTAATTTCTACAGCTCTATACTCCAAGAATCTGTGTCCGCCATTGCAGCTAAAGGATTAAGGTAGCCCATTCTAGTTTTACAATAAAGTTAGATGAATTTATCAAAATACTTGCTGCACTGAAGTCAAAGAGAAAAATCCCATCGACTTCAGTGAGGTCACCTTACTGAATTGCCAAGATTTCACCATTTTGAAATGGTTGGTCATCAAGATTTACAATAAAATTTAAAAATTTTGACAGAGGCATAATTACTAGGTTAGAACATTCATAGCTAGTCTTGGATAAAATTCTTCCTCATTTATATTTGTGTATCTTGTTTCTCCTTTGTATTTTAAAACATCACACAGAGACCAATCTTGCATCTGCTGAAATCACTGCCAAAATATCCAGTATTTTCAAGAGATTATAATAAAGTATTTAATGAATGAAATACTGATACATTGATTATTATATTTACAATTTTGAGACAATAATGTAAAAAAGAACAAGAAAAAACCTGTAAGGCAACAAAACTTGATTATTCTAATCTGTAAAAAAAAAAAAAAGAAAGAAGGGATACTAAGGAATTGTTTCTGAGTAATGTTGTATAGAAAGTATAATCCCTGTTAAACTGGCTGAAAATGTGTCTATTTATTTTCACTGTTTGTTAAATAATCAAATCTGCTTGTGGAACCCACAATTAGCCTGAGAGTTTATGTATATTCATATAAGGTCATATGCTAATCTGCATTATGAAAGAAACCTAAGCTTGTTTCTACTGCATCTGCAAACCAAGGGACAAACACATTTAATTCAGGTCAGTATTTTCTTCGGGAATTTATTAGTTGTGCTAACTAGGGCTGAATGGCAGCAGTAACAAATTTTCACTTTATAATGTCTTCAAAAATGTGTTTATAATGATGTGGATTGTAATCTGAAAGTTATGATATTAATGAAGTAATACAATTAATTAATATAGTTTTATTTATACTAAAAGAATTATTGTTTATTTTGAAACATACAATTTTTAAAATATTCTTTATTCAACAGGATTCCAGTTTTGATATCTAAATGATGGTAAGTCTGCAATGCCTTTATTCTCTTTCATTATTGAGTGCTTCAAACATGATACAGAAAATTTAGTCAAACTCGTATTTGGGGGGATTTTTTAGCTGTTTAGAACAAGATGTTCTAAAATTAAAATAAGCAGTTTTCTGAAAATCCACACTCGGTCTCCTATACTGGCATAGTATAGCATTTTATCTACATAATCACTTCATAACTTGCTCATAATAATTTTTGTCATGTCAGTTTTATTGAATGGCAACTTTGGCTGCATAAATCATGTTACACAAGTGAGACATACCTCTGAATTATATACTATAAAACAGTCCAACAGCAGTAACACGCTATGTAAACTTCTGCTGCAAATTAAGGAAATGAACCTTGAAACATTTGCACAAGTGAGTGATGTTACCCATGTGAGTTGTCCCATTAACCTCAAAGAGACTTCTCAAAGGAGTGAGAACTTTCTCATAATAGTAAACGATTATGGTAATGCCTCAGTGCCTGCAAAATACATATTCCAAGAGGATGTATATTCTATATAATCACTGTATTTATTTGGGATTTTCTGACTGACAATGTTGAAAGGACTAGCCTGTTTTTTTCGGACTCCTGACAGAAAAATGTTCTTGCAGAGTTTTCCTGAACAAGATGTACTGGGCCAGGCTTTTGAAGATGCGCTAGAAGTCCTGCAGCAGCACTCTGACAGAGAAATGCAGTATTCACCAGGTAAAAAAGACCATTGTTCCATTTCATTTACCACTTTTTATTTTTACAGAAAAGTACATCTTGAAGCACATAGGTGGGAGAAGAATTTCCCAGAGGTGGATTAATGGGTAGCAGAGGGGTATGCTGGGAGGATGGAAAGGGGGAAGAATATCTGAAGGGTTTCTGCCCCTCCTATAGTACTGACCAGTGTGCATTGTCCATGTCAGAGCACAGGGAAACTGTTGCACAGTTCCTCTCTACCTTCCCCTCAGTACTAGCCTAGGTGCACTGGGCTCAGTTTTCCTGTAATCAGAAGATATATGACCATAGTACATCAGCCATTTTCCATTTTTAATGTTTTAACTGAAAAATGCCCATCTGTTATGCTGCGAATAAACTCATATAACAATGAAATCTAGTGGGGGGAAAAAAGACCAAAAGTGTAACAGGTGAAATTAATTTTCACAATTACTTTTTTAACATGAAAATATGAATTTTAAATATTTTTATGCAGAAATGATAATTTGACTCTGGATAATCAATAGAAAAAGTGTTTTTTCTTGGCTTCGAGAGTTTTATGCTTTACAAAACTTACAATACAGGCAAGCTGTATTTTGTTCCAGTTGAGGCAAGGTTTTGGCAATTAAATTACTATAAAATTTAAAATTTGTGTTTGGTGTTATTGCATTGTAAATAGAAATAAAAGCAAAAGAAAATAGGAAGCTAAACCACAAACTGTCTAAGTCCAGCATAAAATATTTACTGTCTTTTGTGTGGAATGCATTTCACATGAGAGTTTGTTTAGATATTATCTATTACATACTGAAATGCAAATAAGACCAATTGGGCCATGTCTTCAGCTGTTGTAAAAAAATTTTCTGCTCCACTGCACTGGTAATTTACATATGCTGAAGGACCCAACTCACTATATGTAATTACTTGCAATGTTTTTATCAGTTGTTAGGGCCAATGGAGAGAGGTATTAAAACACTTACAACTCAATGTTTAGGATGTCCCACAGCTGCACCCATGTTTCCACTTGCAATAGAGGTACCCTCACTAATCTTCTTCTGACCACCTGCAGTGTGTAGTTTATTCCAAGTGCCTCAGTCTGGCGTTCTCCTCTGCTTCTATTAAACATTCTAAGATCTTGGGTTCCTCCTGTGTCATTCTTTCAGGCACTGCAGATGTTCTGATGCTCTTTCACTTCATTCACAATTGGAGACTCTGACTTGAATTGTACTAATGGCCTGCAGAACTGCGTAACATTCTCTTTTCCTTTCTAATACTTGTAGTATAGTAGTCTATAATTATCCCATTCATTATGTTTGCCCCTCCTTTTTCTATTAACCAAACTATTTCATGATACTGTGAATTATCTGAGATTTTATCTTACGAAATATTGCTTTTTGTGAAAGCAAACAAAACCAGCACAAGAGTGTGATTAGCAGTAACAGTACAGATTCTGTTGGATAACCTGCTGATAGAACATCTTGGCTCTGGAGACTGTATTTTCTAGAAGGCAGACATAAGATAAACGCTTTTTGACAGATTCAGTAGCATGTTAGATTGTTTGCGGCTGGGTTGGGTTTTTTTTTTGTCTTTCTTCTCTCCCTTTTACTCACTCAATTTTTGCCCCATCCTCCTAATTATCAGGTTATAAAAGTTGCCTGACTGTGATCAACCATCACCACCACCTCCGAGCAAGTCCCAGCTATTCTGCGGCACCATCTGCAGAGGACCAAGGGTATAGCTGGAGAAATGTGATTGTAAGTGGACTGATTACTGATGAGAGTCAGACATAAATGGAGAATTGGCTGCCCATTTGAGATTTCTAATACAAATCATTATGCTAGTTCTAAGAGAAATTTGGTCTGGCCAGGCATGATTCAGATAAAATTGCCTTGGGAACTGTTTGCAAAGCAAGTTTAATAGTCTCTTTTTAGAAGTAATCTTAGCTGTTTGCCTCTGGCGCCTTTCTGTGGTTCATCATGTAACATGACAACTAACAAACAAATCTACTAGTACAATAGGGAAAAGGGCTTCTCTCTATTACCCAGGAACAGCCAGAGAACAACAGCTTCCAAACGCTGCACAGCTTCTGCTGCTGTGAGAAAGTGCCGTGATTTCTTTAACATCAGTTTGCTGTAAGAGTGCTGGAAAGCCCAGGATTATCTGGACTCTGAGTTCAGTTTCAGCCTGCATAGTCCACCTTCATTCTTGAAGACACTGGGAGTATGGCTTCCAGGAGTGATGGACAATGAACATTTCAGAGGAGATAATTTCACATAAATAGTTTCAGCAAAAGTCCATTTTCAACCAGCAGGTTAGCAACAAGTGACACAGGAACTGTAGAGTGTGTAGGGGCTAGCGTCCAGGTGGCCCTTGTCTTCTACTAACTATGGAAACAGAGTCCACTCTTCCTGTTCTGCTTCCAGCAGAAGGGTTGAAGGTCCAGAATGAAGCAATTGCTCTGTTTTCTCTCTTAACTTCTCCGCTGGTGGGCAGTCCTTCCCACTGGACATAAATTAGTGCTACTTGTTACTGGTACAGTACACTGCATATCTTTGTGGCTGAGAAAAGTCTTCCATGGGTGAGGTGATGCAAGGTTGCATTTTGAAGGCTTCAGGCAATTAATTGCTAGAAGTTTCTTTTTATTCAGAGAATGTATTCTATTAGTAACTCTTTGTTGTCTTAATTCTTGAAGAACAGTGCAGCGGATTTTTATGCAGATGAGACTGTCTACCATATGCTGCAGAATACTCCAGAAAGCCAAGTGATGCATGCCACTGCTGGCCAGCCAAAAGCAGGGAAAGGTGTGTAGAAAGAGCATATCTTGATACGTACATTATTTTACTTCAAAAAAATCTCTTGGCAAATCGTGCTTTTTTTTTTTTCTTTTTTTTTTTACATTTAACAGGAAAAAATAGGTAAACATTTAATATTAACTAGAGTAGAACTGCTAGTGTTCAATTCCAATCTGCTAAATCTCATAAAATAAGATAAATCTGTTATCATCTTGTTCTGTCCTCTTGTTTAGTACATGGAAATACAAACCAGAAATATGTTTCACTACAAATCATCTGGAATGAACTCTGATGCAGAGAAGTAAATCAATAACATCTTTAATAACTTATTTTATGTGGTTCAACAAGGAGTGGTTTTCTTGAAGGTTCTTCACAAACATGAATATTTTTGCACCTAATTTTATGCATTTCTTTGTTTACTTTTAAACTTACCTCTTAGTTTTGCCACCTCTGGTGTGCATTTTTATAGCTATTTTGTGCTCCTTCTGGTTGACTTTGCTTGAGTGGATATCTGTTTTGCAAAGAATAGATTGGGTAACATTTGTCATTACAGTACTCTGTTTATTGAATTAATCTGTTTTTTTGTTTGGGACTCAGCATCTTTCTATGATTTTGCTAGATGAGATTTCCACAGCTTCCACTCTGAGCTCTTGTACCGACTTTTGACTGTGGAGGTTATTTTAGTAGCTTCCTGGCTTTGCTGCTTTTTGAAATCCCCTTCTTTCAACTTTAACCACATGGTGTCATTTTTTGGTATCATCTCTTCCCATTGATGCTGAACACTGTGGTTCCTGTTGCTTAATAGCTACTACTACTACTACAAATTTCTTGGGATGATGGGAAGAGTAGCCTCTCCTTCTAAGTTCTGTATTTCTAGTACTTGGAAATCACCATTGCAAATCTTTCAATCCAGAAACGTTGTTTATCTAGGTCTTAGTCAGTGTTACACTAGGGAATTTTACATGTCAGTACCTGAACTCGCCTTCAGTTATTACTTCATTTCCTATTTCCTATTTCTTTTACATTATTACCAATCTTCTTTATCAGAAGGTCATACTGGATAAATTTTCAGAATGGCTGACTATTCTTATGGAGTTTTTTTGTGTCCTCTTATGGGTTTCTTTGTGTCCATGGTGCCATTCCTGCCAGAAACTGATTTGGGAGACTATTTCCGCTACACCTAAATAATTTTAGTCCTCTTGGCTTCTTCTTGTGACATGAGAGGTTTCCCATACACTAGCAAATAGTGTGGCCCTTTAGGAATAGATCTGTAGATGAAACGATCACTACTGAGGACCTAAAGTCTATGTTTGAAGTGTTTCACAAGGGTTTATTTAGGGCAATCTCTAAGCTGGCCACACATTCTGAAAGCTGCAGTGACTTAGCTATGCTTCAGGTTTCATCTGGAAGGAGTCTAGTTCATGTACATCAAGACCATTCCATGATCTGAACTAAAGCTCAGTGAGTGGAGACAATCAAGCGAGGTACTTCTGAAATACATCTGAATGAGATACATACACAGAGAGTTAGACTTCTTTGGGACAATTCAGCACAGAAATCTAATGCAGATGCTCTGAAACACCTGCTGGAGGAACCTGCCTCTCCCCAGTAAGCACAGAAGAAACCTTCAGACACTAGCCTGCTAGCTTAGACTGATGTTTAGTGCCTGGTAATGAACACCACTAGCTTATGCAATGTGGTGCTCTACAAAGATCTGTGAACTAATCCCAGCTCAAACTGGTAAATCCACACTGTGTAGCTCTTTGGAGATAACAACTGGACTCTAGAAACATAGCTACATTAACACATAAGAGCAAATAAGCCCTCTCAAACCAAGACATCAGCTAGAGACGATGTATCTAGAAATAAAAGCTTGGGCAGAAATGACAGCTGAACTAAGCATGAAATCAGGTGGTACTACAGATGTGGCTACACTATCATTTTCCAGCAGAGACTCAGTTCTCAGTAATCTGCACATTTTCCCCTGATCTTGTTTGTTCTACCATAGGTTCATAGGTTTGTAGGATAATTTGGATTGGAGGGGACCTAAGGAGGTAATCTACTAAGAAGTGTTCAGTGTGAGCAGGCAGCGTCCTCCACTGGTTTGCTTTTAAGCTTCTCATTTTGCTAATGCTACATGTATTTCTAGCAGACTATGTACTTCTAGTCACAGGCCAATTTTTATTTACATAATGAAACTTTATCAATTTTTTGGAAAGTACCTCTGATTTCAGGCTCTTCTTCTTCCCAGTCTGTCACTTCTCTCCTCTTTCCTTACCACCAGATGCAGAATTACTGTCATCTCTAACAGATGTCTTGGCTTAACCTCAGTGTTCCTTAGCAACTGTCACTTTTCCCCCAGTCCTAGTTTAAAATAGCCATGCAAGGCAAGACTTTATGAACTTTAGGTGCAGCTGCTTTTTTCCACTTTGGTTAAAGTGGAAGCTGTTCTTCTGCATAGAATCTCCTTTCTGCAAAATGTTCCTCTTTGTCTCATAATCTTAAATTCTTCCTCCTTACATCAGCTTCTTGGTCACCCTTGGCTTTGTGAAGGGAACTGGAAGTAGTTCAGAGAAAGACCTAAGAGAAACTAAATAAGCCTCACTAGTAACCCGAAGCTTGAGAGCTGAGCCTGTGGGGAGAAGCACTTAATTAACTGACAAGTACTGTAGTACTGAGCTCGCTTTATTCTGCATGGGAATGCAAGGTGACACTTCTCGACATCTTTAGAGAACTGCAAGGTACCAGAAAGTACCTCAATAAGTAGCTCCTTATTGACTGGATGAGGTTTATGGTTCAAAACTAGCTTGCTCTTCTTGCTCACCCACTCACCCTTTCTTATATCAGAGACTACCTTGCATTCCCAAAACATTCCTGAGTCATCTCAAAATCTGTGAGTTTTGATTCAGCAAAGGGAAAACATTTATTCAAAAACATTCAGGTTAGCTCTCCAGAATCTCTTTCCTGCACTGTCTGAGGATGCAGTTTCCTGGTGTGAGTTCCTTGACCATGTATCTGCACAGCATGTATCTGAAGACTGCTGAAAGTGGCTTCTGAGACCTACCACACGGTGAATTCATTAGGTGTTTGTCATGATCTGCAAATAACCTGCTCTTGAAACTCTAATGACCAAGTCTCCTGCTGTCACATCAGATCTGTATGTTTCAGACTTATCATCCCATTTGCTGTTTCTAGTCTTCCATTGCATAGTTTATACCGATACTTTCATTTGTGATGGGGTATTAGGTTTACCTGTGCCTTTGCCTATAAGAACCTTTCCAGGAAAAAGACAACTGCTCATCTTTTAAAACAAATATAAGTTCTGTTCTGACCTTTGTACTTTATTTCTTCATAGGTAGAAAAAAACTTCGACTATTTGAGTACCTCCATGAGTCTCTGTATGATCCAGCTATGGCAAACTGCATCCAGTGGGTGGATAAGCCCAATGGTGTCTTCCAGTTTGTCTCCAAAAACAAGGAGAAACTTGCAGAGATTTGGGGAGAAAGAAAGGGAAATCGCAAGATCATGACATATCAGAAAATGGCCAGAGCACTGAGGAATTATGGAAGAACAGGTGAAATCATTAAAATTCGAAGGAAGCTGACATACCAGTTCAGTGCTGTTGTTTTAAAGAGACTCACTCCATCTTATTTCTTGGGAAAAGAAACAGTTTATCATCCATACATTCAATCTAATCAAGAATATCAGTGTGCAGATGACTGGATGAGTTACAACAATTACATGTATAACAATGGTTATGCGTTACAGCATGCTAACAGCTAGACATATCTTTCATATAAACAGGTCTTTGCTAGCTAGTAATACTTTCCAGCACAGGAACTCTTGTCTGTACATAGCTTTTCCTTTAAGATATCAAACACAAAAAGAGGAGGGTTTTAAAAATTATATTGGCCTAGTTTTGTTCCTTTTGAAGGTAATGATAAATGGTCACTGATTATTGAAGAAAACCAGCAGCTGTAGGGCATGTTCTATTCTCCATGGCATTAATCAGAGGAATTATTTCAGATTCAAGCTGGTATATCCAAAATCCAGGATTAAGGCTTTTGTTTGTTACTGGGTATCAAACACATCCCATCCTGACAACACTCATTGGAAGTTTTATGCATATCTCCAGCATTTCCAATAAGAATTTAGATGCACTTGTATCATAGTGCATGTAATCCCTATCAGTTGGGTGCCTGTGAATTAGAAAGGGAAGAGATTTGCCAAATGCAAGAAGCTACCGTCTGCTTAATGTTCTTTATTAAGAGACATTTTCTGAGTGAATGCCTGGCTGAACAATAGAGACCACATGAAGGTGCACCTGTTGGCCAAATTGTTAATCCTTAATCGCTTAAATTAACATATTTTAGCACAGATCCTGACATATGGTGTTAGAATTGCCAGGTGCACATTTCACTGTTGGCAGGGGATTCATTGAGAAAGCGACCATACCATGAGAGTGTTAGTAAAGGATTGTGCTTTTCATGAAGTTATTTACAGGTCTTCCCCCACTAATACGAGAAGCTGCACTTTATCCAGCAGTTCCATACTCATCTAACAGACACAGCTTTGTTATTAATTTTTGGAGTTATAACTTCATACATATAAACACAATTTCACTTCTCCAGCTTTTTTCCTACATGGGAATGTAGATGAAAGGCTCAGTGATTTTACACTCTCTTCATGGAGAAGAAGGGCTAAATTTAGATAAAAAGAGTGTATTAGTTTCTAATGCCAGGATGATACCAATAAGTCTACCTTTTCTCATGCTTCTGTTACTGGATCAACTAATATCATCATATGACTTGTTTGTTGTGCCAAAATACTTCCATTCAATTGCATTTAATGCAAAGTTCTGCATTTTGCTTCAAGCGGGTGCAGGGCCGGATATTAATAAAGGCAAAATTAATTTCTGTGGAGAGGTATAAATGGTGGCCTGATATGTTTGATGAAATTCACTGACTGATAGTTGCCCCTTGCTCTAACTCCTGCTTACTTGTACAGGGTTATGATTTTATGTAATAGACATGATGCAACACATTCTGCTCAAGCAATATTCAAGGTTTTGAGGTAGCACTTTGGGAGGATGAAAGATGTGTACTCTTAGAAATCTGAGGCATGTTAAATAGCACTAAAAACAGATCCAGATTTTAAGTCAGTAAACATCTGCCAAAATAAGAAGGTCCTGTGTTGTTAATATTTCGTTTTTAATGTAGTGTCCTGTAAAATGTAAGCATTACTACAAAAAATAAATACACACAAGAATGCCACTGGTCTTATAGAACTGGATCTGTGATCCTGCTGTAGCACTGAATGCACTTCTACAAAGGTCTGAGATCTTTCAGTTGGGATGCCTTCACTATCTGAGCACATACGTAAATACAACACTTCAAATCATAATGTACATAAATTTGCCAAGAAACTGCACAGTTTAGTTACTCCACATCTGTCACCCTTTGCACACCGACTTTATGTCATTTACAAAGCTGGTAAGATACACTGGGTTAAGATTCTGCTTTGTGTAAAATGCACACTTGATATGTTGAGATTCACTTTCTTCAGCCTCATCTACTTGTTGAGGAAATAAATACTTATTCAGATTCTGTGTTACCTTTCCAACTTCATTATGAACTTTAGCATTTGCTTCTTACAGTACCGGTAACCAGGTGAGATGTTACAGCTGCATCTGGGAGAACAGTACAGAGCTGAATGAGAAGAGCATAAGGGGTACAAAGACCTGAAGGAAATTTGGGCAGAGAAGAAATGAGGCAATCATAATATCTGTGGATAGGAAGAGACAGATGTCAGCCATGGGAGTAACCATGGGGACTGACAGTGTTAGAAAGAGATTTCTTTGAAAAAAGATAGCCTTCTCCTTCTGCCCCCCTTTGATTCTCAAAGTAATCCTCTGTGCACCTCACCCTCCATCACTGCCCTCCCACCGTAAGCCTCTGCATTGCATCTCCTCCCTCCCATCTGCACAGGCTTGGACATAAGATGCGATGGTGCTAAGCACCCAGGGGAAACACAAGAGGCAGCTGCCAAGACAGCAGCTTTATCCCATCTACGCAACACTTGATAACTGGCCCATTGCTGCCATTGCTGGCTTCACCTTTGTCTCTTTCTCCTCACCCCCAGCACCCCTATCAGGCCAGAAAGCAGTCTGCCTGCCCATCCATCTGCCTGTATTTCACGCTCACCTCTGACTTAGAGGCTGCATCTTGCTTCAGAAGAACCTGGGATAGGGCCTATGGGTGGGGAAAGAAGCTGGGCTCCTCTCAGCTCCCACAGTCGGTACCCGCTTTAAAGGACATCCCAGTCTGAGCAAGGTGTCCCATACTGAAAGTCCCAGCATGTAACTAATACTTTGCCTCATGATGCTTCAGGCACTTAGTGAGGACATGAGGTATGCCTCAGAAAGGATGGCAAAAATCCTCTTGCACAGGTGTAGCTTAACATGTGGACGAGTCTCCTTGCTCAGCCTTGTGCTGACTTTGCAGCCTGGTTTCTGTTCAGATGTGGCAGACGACCAGAGAGTTCCAGGTGAGTGCTGGACTGGTGCTTCTCCCCAGCACACAGTTCTTGTTTGCTTAAGTGACTGCAGGTAGGGTATCATGCCTGGTACATCTGCTGAGCTTCAGTGTTGTCTGATGAAAGGTCCCTGTGCTACAAGCCGGGATGGTGTGAGGTGGGGTTGCACCTTGGTGGAGTCTTGTCTCTGCGGGGTAGGGGTGGCTCTGGTCCCACAAGATGGCACTAACGGACAGCTTTTCACACTGAATTTTGAGGCTTGCAGGCCTCCAGGTCGTTGGTTCTCTGCATGTCCCTTTCGGTTTTCCCTTCCCCCCCCTACATGTTTTTCATCTTCATTTTTTCACCAGCACTGCCGCAGGTGTGGCAGAAGCAACACCTTTCCTTTTGAAGTTATTACCAGGCCAGTTCCAGCTGTGGCAGATAAAGAAAATGTTGTGACCGAGATGATGATATGAAACCCATGAATTAAAGCAGATACCTTACGTGAGCAGATCCGCAACTCTCTGTCAGCTACCCTGAACAACAGTCAGCTTTGCAGCTGCGGCTCAGTGCCTTCTCCAAAATGTGTGGCTGCAGTGGCTTCCAACATTGCTGAGGGTGGTGCATGAAGAAGAAATAAAAGCTGAGTTCTGAATTCCTATAAGCAGGAATTACATCAACAGCCTTACTGATCCTGTGAAGGAGACAGAACCAGAGCATCTTTGTAACATGTTTTATCTACCCCGTCTTGCTCAGCCTATGCCATACTTAAATACATCTATTCTGTTCAGCAGGCCAAAAGCAGCAGAGATTCTTAGCTTCCAGTTGAGAAATTATTTTATTTCATTTTATTGACGCCAGTGAAAATTTTCCCTTTGGTAGCACTTTGATCACATATCAAGTACCTGCCTCCAACTCATCAGATGTTTACCAAGGATGCATTCTGATGGTAGATAGGTCAGACTGCCCCAACATCCCAAGTGCAGGTGGATGCTGCTTCATAGAGAGCATTGGGTTACCAATTGCTACTTTTTACAAGCTGAGATCTTCAATTATATCATAGAGCTCCATTTGTGGGTTTACCATTAGTACATTGCTCAGTGAGTATAAAAAGCATAGAAAATACTGCAAACAGTGGTAGGCTTTTTTTCCAAGAAACTGCCCCATGTATTGTTTCCTAAAATGTATCCTGAGTGCCAGATGTAAAAAAAATTATGTCATCTTCTTTTGGGGTTAATGAGAGCTACTGCTGCATTCTTGGCAACATCTAAACAACCATAGTTAATGGCCAAATAGATGAACGACTGTGAATTCACTGGTATATCAGGGTAACACTGGACCTCAACTTGGGTGTTCAGGCTATTTTCTAGTTATGTTTCATTGACCTTGCCATTAGTTTCCTAGTTTCCAAACTTTCTTTTACAAGGGAGGTCGAGGCAAACTCCCAGACTCTCTCTAAACTGCAGGAGCAGATTCCTACATCTGTGCAAAGCTGAGGTCAACGACACTGTATATGCCTGCTGCTGTCTGCAAGAACAGATTCACTTGAGGGACTGGAGAAAGTCTGAGATCATAAACCAAAATTTGTATTTTAAATCTTTTTTGGACAATGGTTTTCAGTTCTGCTTTCAGTCAGGTTTACAAACACACTGCATTTCAGACCAAAACTTTTTCTGTAATAATCCATTAGACAGTGTGATTAAGGCCTCACATGTGTTACAGAAGACCTGGAAAACTGCAGTAAGTGCACTATTGTACAGAAATCCCTTGCTGATAGTGACAGCAGAGGGCGTTCGCCAAAGTGCATCATTTTCTTAGTTTTCTAGGTCCAGCATGTGAGTCATCAACTGGCTTTCTGCAAGTGGCACTTCATAGGCAGTTACTAGCTATCTGTATAAGGACTTCTGCTGAAACCTAGCACTGTTTTAGAGCCTTATTTCATCCAACTTCTAGTCATCTTACCTGCTGACGTGCTATGAATTTCATGTGGGACCAGAACCTAGTGGCAGCATTTGTGAACAAAACGTGTTATTCAGAAAGCGTATAGACCCTAACACCTGAGTAAAGTGTATCACCAGCAACACAGTGCCTATCTTATAATATGACTGTATTATGGTGTCTTTTACTATATCACCTTCACCATGAGATTTCAAAGGGCTCATAAAAGTACCATTATCTCCATTATATCTGCAGGTAGAGCAGAGCACCCATGTGGTACGGTCAGATGCCTGTGGACTTAATGGCAGGTGAGGAGAACGCCAAAATCCTGAGCCTGTCCTGCAGACAACAGCCAGACCCACCTTGTGCTGGTCCAGCCTCTTACTGTTTCCAAGGCATCAAAAGAAACAAATAAAATAATTAGCAGAATCCAATCTGTGTATTGAAATTGCCCGAAAGAGAAGTAAGCCGTGCTCTGCTGACACATAGGGCATGCCTGGAGGCAGAAAAATCTTTTTGTATTACTCAACAGCACACCGAAGATGTGAAATGTGGGATATGCTAGTGTGGAAGGGCAGTCCTGAAGCAGATGGGTAATTTTTTGCCTGAGCAGAGTGTTGCTTTTGCTCTTTTATAGTGAAGGAAGTTGTATCTAATTATGACAGGAGCTTCAAGCCAGACAGCCTTGTTGCTGGGCATACATTTCAAAATACCACTCTCCCAAAGCGCTACAGTGCCTAAGAGGCACCAGCCACCTTGTTAGAAAGTTGCATATTGAACAGTCAGTGTTGATACAATGGATTATAAGGTGAATTACAGTGCAACCAGGCTGTATTAGCAAGATGCCATCAAACTGCACACAGAGTGTAAACTGATGGATGGAAAAGTAAATTCCTTATTTGACATTCCAGAAACACATAACCTGAGCCAAGAGTTCAAGAACCACAATGAAATAAAAAGACAGACAGCTGGTTGTTTGTCATGAAATCTCTGTGTAGAATTAGAGGCATTAATTACATATGGGGAATATTAATGACAGTTTGAAGTGGAATGTAGCTAATCATTACAGTAGTATCTGCAAACAGAGCACTGGTTAAGCCGTATAATATTTTCTTTCAGAGGAAATGAAAAGTCAGCAAATCTGTTTGGAGTACTAGTAGCATGTAGTAGTCCAAGGGTCTAGGTTGACTTTTCTGCCTCATAAGAGCAGAGTTCAATCACAATTAAAGGATACAGTTCTTTACAGATTTGGCTAAGCCCATTTGTCTTGTTGAGATCCAGAAGGCACAGGAGATGGCGCAAAAATAGTGAGATTGGCTTAGAAATAGTACTTGAGTTATTTGATTTGCCTTCTAGTTTTTAACCTCCTTGATTTCAGGTTTCCAGTCTGCACCCAGCAATGTTGAGGATAACACTGTTCTCTGAAAAAGAACCAAAGACTAGGAGAGGTGAGATTGTTGGGAAAGCAGCACACTTGGAGAGGTGCAGAAGAGTGAGTTAAAATCCGTCTTCTGTACAAGCAGCAAAATGCTTCGTAATGGAGGCAAATCAATACCAGCAGTTAGTGACTTGCAGACAGAGACAAAGGAAAAATGATACAGCACTGAGAAAGTCTCTGGCCCCTGGAAGTCTGAGCAGTCACCTAAGCAGCCACATTTTCATCCAGCTCCTACTGCGCTCAGTTTCCTATTGTCTTGCTTTAGGCAACTGGATTACTTTGGCCCTCTGAGGTTTGCAGAGCCTCTCAGTCTTCCTAGACTAAGGGAGAGGATTTAGATGGCATTTTGGCATGCTGGGGCAAAATCATAGAATAGAATCAAAGGCTGGAAAAGACCTTTGAGATCATCAAGTCCAACCATAAACATAACATTGCCAAAATGGAAAGTTTCCCAAAACAATCAAATTTGCTGTAAGTTTTAGCTATTCTTCTTCTTTAATATTTGCTAAGATACTCTAATTGTTCATTCCACTGGTTTAACAGTCCACAGTATTTAAAGCATATGTGATTCAGGCTTAAATGTCTCAAAAGGCCTTGGAAGGTCTGAGCATCTCACTAAGAGCAGTCCTGAAGGAAAACTGCAGTTTTCACCTGGTGTCACTGTGAGATTATGCTGTGTCGTGTGAAAAGCATGCTAGAAATGGAAAGTGCTGGGCTGGCTACAGAGCATCAGGAGCCTAAGTGCACATCACTCTTTCCCTTGGGTTTGGGAGCCTGAGCTTAGGGCCAGGTTTGACAAGCAGCTGTATTGTCTTGAAAATGTTGTGAAGAAAGAGCTGTTTGAGAAGAAGCTGAAAGGAGCCTCAGTAGAGGCTGCATCCATGCCCTGCCTGGACATGTATTTTAATGATCCAGACCCTCCTCCTGACACAAATACTGGCTTCGTGACCTCAGACCTTGCTCATCACCATGGACTTGTCTAGCAATCACTGGACTGTGTCTGACCTCATTACTGCCATCATATCTGTTCTGCTCACCTTGGTTTGGTGCTGTAGGGCTATGCCCTTGCCAGTGAGATCTCTGCCTGGTCCACCTTGTTATGCTCAGCATCCTGTTCCCTTTCCTTGCATCTTGCGGGATGCAAGGAGTGTCTTGCTCTTGCTGTTCATGGACACAAAGGCAGCCAAGGTGCAAATGATGCCACCACATCCTCGAAGTGTAGTGAAACACAATCTCAAATGGAATTACTTGAAAATAGTATCTAATCAGTCCTTCAGAGTATTGTTAGGCATATGGGAATCATTTAATTCTTTCTCTGATCTCTGTGCATCTACATTTTACATAGGTCTTGTCTACAGAAGGAAGCTGTCTTATTATGGGCTAAACTGCAAATTTAAACCTATCTTGTTACACTAGTATTCCCCTCTTCTTATGTGGGCTTTTATTCCCTGTGGGTCTCTGCCAAATCCACACTTACTTTGACATAAGCATTACACAAGTTTAGGTGTCAGTAATATAAGTGACTTCCTTATCCGGACTAAGCAAAGACATTGTAATGAAACAGCTCTGCAGGATTTGGACTGTTGTAGGCTGCAAGTAACTGGAAACATCAGTCTTTCTGTGTTGATTTCTCTCAGATACAGCATGCTTTATTTTCCACCATGTGTCTGCTGGTTTGATTTCTTCTCATGTTTTGGAGTCCCTGGGTAGCTGTAATTCAGCCCTTGGCTTGCCCTCTGACATGGTGAGAACAGCAGCACATAATCAATGGCAGGCTTGCTCCTGTTAATCTTGTTCAGTAAGGGCCTGATCCTCTTTCTTCAAAGGGTAAGAGGACAGTTCACACCAACTTCAGTATAGGCAGGAGAGTGCCCCAAACACTAACTGCTTCAGCAGCAGGTGTTCCAAGGAACCCACATTAATCTTCCCTTTTAGTGAGATTAATACTTTTGCCACCCTGTGCTGGACTGGAAGCCAAATACCCATGCAACCTGACTCTCCAGTGTTAGGTGTGAAAGGTGTTGCCATGCAAAGCTCTCCATTCATTTTAATTGCAAGAAAAATTAACAACTAGCCCACTTGAAAAATTAAGACCTTTAAAAGTGCTCACAATTACCTTAAGCTTTTGTATTTAATGATCTTCAGAGATTGGAAGGAAGAAGCACTATATACTGTGAGGAAGGTGAATTTCTTACTTTCCAGGGGCAAAAATCTCACTTTCTTATGTTTCTTAGGCCTGGACCAAGTACAGATACAGGTTTTGAATCAGAGAAATGGCTGTTTCATTATCCTGAGAATTGGGCCAGAGTCATTTGGAAGCAGGGGAGCCCTTATCTCAGAGTATCAGTCTGCCAAGCCTGTGAACTACCTGCACTGGGACTAGATGTGAACATAAGCTTTTGTATTACTGTGCCATAGTTCATTTTCTACCAACAGCTGTTCAAAGATATTCAGAGGGCTGGAATGTTGTGGTACTTCCTGAGAAGGTAGGTTAAGCTCCAGTCTTACAGGAATTTAACCCTGCAAGTCTCAATATTGTATGGTGTAAAACTCACATAAGTCCTTCTAGGCACAGGCTTGTACAAAGGACACCCATGGAGTAGGCTAAATGCAGGCCAGCTTGTCAGGACCCCAAGAATTATGCAAGTTATATGATTACACAACCAGGTATGTCATTTATTGCATGTAGCTTTCCAAACAGTTAGGGGCATATATATGTGCATAACTTAATCATTCAATGTCTAGCATTTAATGTTTTTATATATTTGCATCATTTATGTTACATAATGCAGAACATATATCTGCACATAAAACTTTATATATATAAATGGTCACCAATATAGTAAATACTTAGATTTTCTATATAGATAGAATGAAAGAAAGGCATGGTCTATTTGAACTCCTTTGACTTCTTTAATATGATATATGATTGTTGCTGTTCAGTTGTTGATCTAAGAAGTTGAGCAAATAGGTGAACTGTATCTCACGAAAATAATTTTCAGATCATGTTGCCCTTTGCAAATAAGTCTATTTTTAAATTTATGTATGATTTATGCAGGTTTGACTGGATCAATTTTTAATTTCATGGTAGCGAGAGGTGTGAGTGGCTATAGAGATACTGCAAGTTGCTTGCAGTTATTCATGACAACTTCTAGTATTACTCAGAGCTGTTATTGTCCTAGTTGTCTTGAAGGCTTTGCATTATGAAAGAGAAAGAGTTAAGCAACAGAGATTTATTTTTGTAACTCTGCTGTTGTTAATACTTGATAATAGATAAATAAATACTTTGTAGAGCAGTTTGAAATAAATTTGCCTAGAAGTGGAAGAGAAAGCTACTTTGTACTGGTTGGAAATAATTTTACTCAAATGCAGGACAGAAAGGGTCTTCTTAATGACTACATGTAAAGGAACCACATACATACATAAACTTTACATACACTCATATCATACATGCACACTCATATCATTCATATCAACCCAAACTATTCTATGATTCTATAATCATCTTGCAGATAAAATATCTGAATTTTTTTTTTTTTTTTTAATATTTATTTCCCCATTCAAACATAGGTAAATAGTTGGATTGTTTGCAGTGACTCAATGTCTCATTGGGAAATCCAGTTTCCTTTCTATTCCCTTAGACCCTGCATCACCCCAAAGTGTGATGCCCACCTCCATAGGGAGAGGTCTCACCCCAACCCAGGTTTCCCAGAGGTGGGAAGGTGTCTGTGGGGTTTAAAGGTCTCAGTGATGCTGAGACATGCTGTGCTGGGGACAAGGTGAGATGAGCCCCAAAATGTCTCCTAATAGCTTCTGTTCAGACACTGAAAGTTAAAATACAAATGAGAGTTTGCTACAGTTAATTAAGTGTTAAGGCACCAAAATACCAGTCTGGAGCATCTTTTGGGAAAAAATACCTGGGGTGATTAATATCCTGCTGTGCTTCATGCCCCCTCCTGTGAAGGTAACACTCCCCCGACCCTGATCTGCCACTCCAGTGGCTGTGGACATGGGAGTGGGGAAGGACGCTGAGGTCCCCAGCAGCATTGTCAGGGCTCCCAGGGCAGCCTGGTGGGGTCAATTTCTGCAGACCAGGGTGCATGCGTACAGGCATTTTTCAGTGGGTTTTTTCTGTGTCAGCAGCTGTAACTGCGTTTTCCCAGAGCAGCCTGGTGGGGTCAGTACCTGCAGGTTAGGTGTCAGCGTCTGTGGTTGCCTTTTCATGTGCCAACCAATTCTCATTATAGGTACCGCAGAAATTTCCAGGCTGGGCTGCTTCAGTTTCTAGTTTCCAGCAATGGCCCATGCCAAGAGCGTGGGGAAGGGTGCAAGAAAGGCTGACAGTAGTTGATAATGAGGATACCTTGCCTCTCGTGGGCATCTCTTCTTTGGCACTATTTGGTAGCTGTGGCATTGCCGGAGGGTGGTGTTGCCTGGAGGATTTACAAGTATTTCATCAGAGTATTTCATAAAGAGGCATGCAAAGACTTCATACACTGCTTTGATCATGATCTGAATACTCCCAGTTAATTAATTCTCTTGTTATAACTAGTCTGGCCTAGGAGTCACAAAATTAGCATTTCAAATTCCAAAAGGTGATGTTGCTTGGTCTGTTCCATTCAGGGACGAGTACACTATGAATTCTGTATTTGGACCCACCTCCCTTGTACTCTATGAGACTGAGAGGTATTAAAAATTGGTGTTTGAATTTGATCCTCTCTTCAGCTTAAGGTTGCTGTAGAGTGAATCTTGGATGGGAACATTTATTGCTGTTTGGTTTTCACCCTTTTTCTCTCTTACCCTTTACTGACACATGTCATGCTCCTAATACCTTGCAAATATACTCACTAGGTAACAGAGAAACAATGCAGGCTCTTGCCAGTTGTCAATCGCATGATCAAAGTGCACAGCACTGTATGTTCTAGGTCAGTGATGAATTTACATCCCGTCTTGTCTAGCACTTTCTTACTCAGGAAAATAGAGAGAGTATTTAGATGTGGAAACCCAGAACCAGAGAGTCTTTGCCACTGTTGTGAGCTTAAGGCCTTCAAAGGTTGCAGCAGAGATCATTCCTTTTTCTCCTGAGCCAGGTAGAAGCAATGTCACCTTCACCACTTTACCCTGCATGTGACTTCAGTTGATCTTGACCCGTAGCCAAGATGCTGAGTGCTAGCTTTATGATTCAAGCTCTGGCATGCTGAAGATGGGAACAAAAATGTAAGACTTCAGATTACACTTTGGCAAGGTCTGTAAAACTCAACACTAAACCCCTCTAAATCCTTTTGGTTAAAGCTTCATTTTTTTAAAGGTTAATGATAATTTGATCATCAGAATGAGTTGCTGCTGCAAATAAGGAGCATAAATTAGATCACAGTAGAGCTAATAATTTTTCTTTCATGCTCTTTGCATGCAATTTAAGCTTTAGCTTTAGAAGATTGTTCTACTCACGTGGACAGACTTGCTCTGCTTTCCTCTTTAGGAAAAGAGCTGAGATACCAGCTAGTTGACAACTCCTGCTTGTAGTGAGTTGAGAGCTCCATTACAAGCCATTGTCCAGTGACCTTGGTTTTGGTGTATTTATAATATGCAGGACAGATAAAGTTATAGAATGACAGAATCATTTAGGTTGGAAAGGACCTTTAAGATCATTGAGTCCAACCATTAACCTAGCACTGTCAAGTTTACCACTAAACCATGTCCCTAAGCACCACATCTATCTTTTAAATACCTTCAGGGACGGCAACTCAACCACTTCCTTGGGCAGCCAGTTCCAATGCTTGACAAACCTTCCAGTGAAGAGATTTTTCCTAATACTCAGTCTAAACCCCTCCTGGTGCAGCTTGAGGTCGTTACTTCTTGTCCTATCACTTGTCACTTGAGAAAAGGGACCAACACCCACCTCGCTACAATCTCCCTGCAGGCAGTTGTAGAAAGCTATAAGGTGTCCCCCAAGCCTTTTCCTCTCCAGACTAAACAACCCCAGTTCCCTGAGCTGTTCCTCATAAGACTTGTTCTCTAGACCCTTTGCGAGCTTCATTGCCCTTCTTTGGACCTGCGCCAGCACCTCAATGTCTCTCTCGTAATGAGGGGCCCAGAATTTAACGCAGTATTCGAGGTGTGGTCTCACCAATGCCCGGTACAGGGGGATGATCACTGCCCTGGCCCTGCTGGCCACACTATTGCTGATACAGGCCAGGATACCATTGGCCTTCTTGGCTGCCTGGGCACAAGCTGGCTCATGTTCAGAATGCTGTCAACCAATAACCCTAGGTCCTTTTCCACTGAGCAGCTTTCCAGCCACTCTTCCCCAAGCCTGTAGCGTTGCTTGGGGTTGTTACGGACAAAGTGCAGGACCCGGCAATTTGCCTTGTTGAACCTCATACAATTCGCCTTAGCCCATCAATCCAGCCTTCCCAGATGCTTCTGTAGACCCTTGATTCTTCTGTAAAACCTTAATAGCATAGGATGTAAACAGTGCACCCTAATTTTGTAAAGCTTTATTTCAGAGCTTTGGGGACACAAGTATCTATGGGAGGGAAAGATTCCCTGTTTGGTGTAAAAGAATTGCTGCAGTGTTGTAACTGTGTCCATGAGCTCATATCTGTGGCATTTCTTTCAGGAACCTTAGGCTGACGTGTGCTTGGCCCACTGTACTGTTAACATTATTCCTATCGGCTTTCTCTCCATCCTTTTCCCTCCTCTCTGGTCATCTCCCGTACTTTGACCTTTTCCATTCCCAAGTCCCCATCCCCCAACACTTGCTA
This sequence comes from Strigops habroptila, assembly GCF_004027225.2. Classification (NCBI taxonomy): domain Eukaryota; kingdom Metazoa; phylum Chordata; class Aves; order Psittaciformes; family Psittacidae; genus Strigops; species Strigops habroptila. The sequence continues at coordinate 71,072,244 of NC_044279.2, forward strand.
AAGTTCCCTCAATGCAGTCTTCTCAAAAGCTCCCAGTCTCACTGTCTACCAGCCTTCAATGGTATAGGTTCATGTTTGACATTGGAATGGCCTAGCTGAAATTTTAGCATGCCTTTTATTGAGGACAACTCAGTTCTCAGTGTACTGGCAATGCTAATATATCAGCTTTTCACTTTTCCAGTAACTGCATCACATATCTGTGTGTAAGGTATACCTCATCTGTTTCCTCTTGCTAGACATGAATCCATGAATGTTTTATAGCTTTGTATAGAAATTTTTCAGCAATAAAAATAGAAACACTGATGTCAGTCCTTGATAAGTAACTCATATCAGATCACATCCCAACGGTAATCTGGCATAGCTCTTTCTTACAAAAGTATTATGTGAATGGATGCCCAGAATAACATTTGCTGTTATTAGGAGTATCAAGGTCTCGTCTGTAATAGCAATAACTACTGAAAATCCTGCAAGAATAAAACAGATGATGGTTCTTATGTAAAAACATACTTGTGAGTTTCTTTTTAATTTCCTTGTGTGAGATGACTTACTAAGATTGTTCCAGCCTTACCGTTAAATGTCATCAGTGATAACGTAACTGATGCTTTTCTGAAAACTGATTAGTTTTCAGAAAACCTAATTTTCATGAATGTTTTTAGGTCTTTTCTCCAGTTATAAAAATTCTGTAAAAGTAATTTCACAAATGCCGAGATACAGTAAAAATTGCATTATTTTCTTTCATAGTTCACCTGTAAGTTTTCCCTGAAACCATTGCATCTGCCACTTAAAAAAGTCAGCATGTACCACTATGGTACCAGATATGTTAGCACGGAAGTTTCAATTTAGTTGTTAGGAAAATTTTAGTAGTGGGAGGGCAATGAAGCAATGCAATATGTCTTTAGGGAGAGTACACACTCTTCAGCCCTGAAGTTGTCTGCAGTCAGGTTAGAAAAAAACCCAGGAATAATACTAGGATAGATGATCTTGCCTTAGCATAGGAGCTGCATAAAACAATCTTTTGATATTTCTTCTCATCCTATTCTCTTTCAATTTTATGTTACAGCATTTTCTATAGTAAATATTTTTACAGGAATAATAAGTAATAGTAATAATTGCAGGATAGGAGCTGTAAATAAGCACTGAAACCTCTAGGTACAGGAGAAATAGTGTCAAAGACTGAAAAAAATTACTGGTGTAGTTAACTTAATCAAAATGCAATGAAATCCAGCCAAAGGAAGCTGAAATAAAATACTGAGGAGGCTATTAGAAACTGAGTGGTGCTTTTGTTCACATCTGAACACCCATTGATATATATGTGTATATATACATACAACTTATGTACATATAGATAGGGGTCTTTATTTGGGGTGGATGTAGGGACGTATGAACATAGGTCCTATGAATCAGAGACTAACTTGACTGTCAGATCATAGGATGGAGAAATGAATATTCAGGTAATATTGTTCTGTCCTCAGAATATGTTAAGGCCCTGTTCTACTTATCTGTGCAATACCTGTAAGAGAAGACTCTTTCAAGACTGGCAAGGCTCTGACTGCTTAGGCACAGTTGGGAATCAGCAGGGGATGAAGGTAAGTCATTCAGGAAGGCATTGATAGGCTGAAGCTACCTGATCTTACTTGATTTTAACAATTTAACTTCCATCATTGGTCTCTGGAAGTGACAATGTGCTGAGAATGAAGGATTCTGCTGTTCAGAAATTATTAAGCAAGCCTTGGTAGGGAGGGGAAATGCAACATACCTGTGTGGTTCACAATTCTTTCTTGTGCTTGCAAGATTTCCTGGAAGGGGGGAAAACTGCACATTTTTTGCCAGCTTACTACTGTTTTGGATTCACTCCCAATTTCTGCAATAAAATCTCCACCCAGGAAGAATTATTCAGTCTTCAACACAGCCTCTAGCCTGAATTGCCACTCTGAGTTTTGATTAAGTCACAATTCCTGCTTTAAACCACTAAGCAAACAAGGCAATTGTATGTTCACACTAGAGCAGAGAGCGTGAACTTTCTTCACGTACCATTACATATGTTACAGCTGTGACAGCTACTCATACTGTGGTTCTACATTAAACATAAGACAGAGGGTACTATCCTGCAAACACTTGCTCTAGTCAACAAACTCATTCCCATGGAAAGTGATTAAATCTGATTTTGCACAGGATTGTCCTCGAGGAAGTAAAACCAGTATGTGAAGGAAGCCAGGTGGAAATAATTCCAAGAGAACTCATTCTCAGAGCTTTCTGGAGCTCTGCTTGGTGCTCACAGAAGTAACTGCATAAATTTTGCAGTGCTAGCAAGGATTAAATTCTCTGTGCAAGACAGCCAACTTTAGAAACTTATCCTTTCATTTCCTTTCTTTCTTTTTCTTTTTTTTTTTTAATCATAAAGGGCAAAGAAATTGATAGTCAGCAGTTAGGCACAGAACTATGCCTTATCAGGCAGTCTCTGTGTATTAGATTTCTGTATACAAATTCATAAGCAATGATGACATTTCAAGGGGTTTTCTAGAATTTCCATAACCTTTCTATCTGGATCTGCTGTGTATGCCAATGGAGACATGAGTACATGCACTGTAACACCAGCATAGCTGTTCTGAAATTTTGCCCGTGGTCCCATCCTTCTAGCCATTAAAGGTATCAGAAATCCTAGAGATATATATAATAAGTTCTCAGAATCTATCTAGGCAAAATTATTAGAACAAATAGATTGTGTCAGATAAATTGTACTTATACAAGAAGCTCAGTTGTTCAGGAAGTCTTACTAAAATGTATCAGATCTTGACCATGCATGTGTAATTACCTTGCACTGCTAGTTGGGAGAGAGCAAAGCAGAGGACAGCAGAGAGAATGGCAGCCTCCTGGCGGCCTGCTGTCTGCATTGCTCTGTGTGAGGCATGAAGCTGTACCACAGTAAATAGATAAAGCTTTGTTTAAGGAGTGTAGGGAGGGGAAAGTTAGCCAGCCCATGGGTGAGCTATGGCAGCAGCTGAGGCCAGAACATTCCTTTTCAATTGAATTTTCCTGGCATGCAGCTTCTACTGTGTTCTCCCATAGAACTGCAAGAAAAATCAAAGTGGTTTTAATATCTTCCAACATGAAAAAAGAAGGAGGCATTATGATGCCATTCCATTGCTTTATTGGCTTATGGAAAGAAAGAAAGAAGAATTTCTTTTGATCCCACACAAGAAGAACCATGTCTGTTTCTCATTTTGAATTGAAAACCCATGCACAAGGAAAAGGAAAACAAACTGTCCATAGCTCTGTCCAAGCACATGTAGGGGCACACAAATAATACCTGGTTTTACCAATAAATGCTTTCCACTAAGCCCATCCCATACAGAATGGGGTGGAATGGCATGGGTTTATCACAATAAAAAGTGGTGTGAACACTGTACCCTATGGCTGTAATTCACTAGTAAATTACACACCGATTCCATCTCTTGAGACACTGAATACTGAGTTTCTCTTTCTTCTGAGTTCTAAGTGTGCTACTTTGATATAACTCATCTCAAGCGCCTGGAGTCAGCATCTCAAACAAACCAGTAAGCGTGAAGGCGTGTTTTTATATGCAAAACCATGTGTGAGAGAGGAAAAATAGTGGAGAGAGAAGGGAAGGAGAGGAAGAGAAAGAGGAAGAAGAAATGAGAGAGAGAAACAAGGGGAGGGAAGGAGATACAACAGTGAAAGAGAGGGATGGCAAAGAAGGAAGAGGGGGAGAGGGAAAGGGAGAAAGGAAGAGAGATAGAAGGGAAAGAAATGCTAAGTGGGAGACTCTGATGTCTTTTACTATGTCTATCCTGTGTTTATTTTCTGAATTATGTTGCGCAAAACCCATTTTGCCTTATTGTAAAGAAAGCACCTGGGTAAAAGTATACCCTTTATACAAGTACAAAGGTACAAGTATGCATGTAAAGTGTTGCTCATCACTTTATTGAATTATTACCCAGGCATTATTTAAACTGTTTCCATATGGCACAGGTCTTTTATATAAAAACCCACCCACTCAGATACCCTATTAAAACAGGCTATCAGATTTCTTTGGCATTGTCTGATTCACAAATCCCTCTTGGCTATAAGCCAATAGGTTTGTCTGCTGTATCCATCTAAAAATAAATGCTTCTCTCAGGTTTTGCTAATATTTTACCTGGAACTGAAATCAGGCTACCAGAGCTAGAGTTACCCAGTTCTTTTTCTAGTCTTTTTGAGGATGGCAAAATTTTTGTTCTTTCACTTTGTCCCTTTTCCAACTTTTGACATTTACAGAAACTTAGGCATTCTTCTGAACATGTGTAGAACTGTCAGTGTTGCTAGAATAAGTGTTTGCTACCACCTCTTTAACGAGAGCTTTGACTTCCTTTTTCATTATTGTGCTCTTGTAAGAATTAGAGTTGATAAATCTGAAATCTCTGGTTGCTGTTATCTACTAGCATCACTGCTGTGCTGTCCTCCTCTACAGATCAGCAAAAAAAAAGTTCCTATTTCCCAGCTCCTGTGTAATGTAAGAGTTTCTATCTCTTTTTTTTAGTCCCTTTCTCTTTTTCTAATGTAACTAGACTAGACTGTAACTTTCGGGCACAGCTCTGAGGAACAGCTGGTGAATAAGTTGGGCTAGGATAGGAGTGAGCCGGCAGTGTGAGTTTGGAGGCAAACCTCTGAGCAGGAGAATCCTTCTTGCATCATCCTTGCTTCTCCAGTATGGAGAAGAGGGGAGTAATTTGTTACTAATCTTCTTTCTCACGCTAGCTTAGCCACTGTGCACAGCAGATAGTGGCGAGGGGACAGAGCCAATCATTGCCTGTGTATACGAGGTTTCTCATTTCTCTGTGCAGATATTTAAGCTGAATTAGACAGCAACAGAAGTGTCTAGTTTAGATAAATGCCAAAGCTGCAGTGATTATTCAAATCTTGTCAGAGCCTGTTGGCTGGAGCTATCACGAAATTGTCAATCTTGTGGTTTTGGCACGCTGTGTGCTTATAGTTTCTAGCAGGGAAGACAGAAACAGCTACCCTTCCTCTAGAGCTCCAGCCATAGCCAGCAGAAGGGAACACAGGGATAAATAAAAATTAAAAAGACCTTTAAAAAAGAGTGCAGGAAAAACGAGAGTTGTGACAAAAGTTTGAACCCCTTCCTATTTTACCTGACTTCAGATATATTCCCTCTGATTTCTCTACTTCCAAGAGCATAGTGACTACTATGCAAAGTAGCTCTTGCCTACTGCTGCCCAGACAGCAGGTGTCTCCTGTCTTGCAGCTCCAGGGATAGTACGAAGACTTCCATCATGCCATCACCTTGACATCATCAGGAATAGCAACTGCTTGTTTTCCTTCTGATATATTACTCCAAAACAACATAAATGTCAAGTGGCTGCCTGTACATATTACACTGGGAGAAAACAGCATTGCTCTGAACCTCGAACACAGTTTGCGGGCAAACTGAAGTGCTTGTATCCTTAAAAAATTAAACAGAAGTAGAATATTGTAAAACAAGTAATAGTTGAAATCAAATTTGCTTCCTACTTATTGTGCTGCCTCCTCCTTCACACTGCTAGGGCAATTTTTCATACATTATTACTTCTTGATCCCAGCCAGTTTTACCTCACTTGTGCTGGTCCCAGTCATCAGCATAAAGCTGTATTCATTTGTCTCGGACCTCTTTCTGCTTAGTGATAAAATGATCCTAAACAAAAAATACTAAATGTTGTTACCTCCCCCAGTGCAACAGGTGTCTTCACACCCTGTTTAGTTTTGAGGAAAATAGTTCATAAAAAATGGTAAGAGCCAGTCTCTCAATTATTGTCAGAAAGGGAACCCAGGACTTGGCTTGAATGATGGGATTCTCCTTGTCAGGAAAATGGATAAAATCACTGACATTAAATAGGAATCTTTGTATGGTCCAGCAAAGACTTGTTACGTTGCTATAATGCCTTTGACAATTTTGTGAAAGATTAGTTCTTTTTACAGAGTTATGTGTGTGAGATCCAGTATCAGTATCTCAGTTTGAAATTGCATGAATAATTGCACATGACAAATCCAGTTAATTTTAAAGAATGCACTTAGGGAAGCCCAAGTTTTAAAAGTTGTCTCTTAAGTAGGTGTAATCTGTCTTCTAGCTTTGACAGTACACCTATCTTTTTTCCCATTTCCTGTCTGGAATGGTGTAAATTGATTTGCAACTGTTCTCAGAACAGCTCAGAAAAAATAGATTAAAGCTGAACCACCAGATATTCAGAGATGAAGTCTGCCCTGTTATGGCTGCAGTTTTAAGAAAACTATTTCAAAGACTGTTTGTAGTATAGTCACAGTATCATGGAGCTCTGTACAGCTTGCAAAGCCCCTCCAAATTTTTATCCAACCTCTTGCATGGGTTTTACTGCCTGTACTGTATTCCTGGCTGCCACAGCTAAATCTGCTACTGCTACCCAGCTTAAATACTGGGTAGGTATCCTTTAAATGGGTAGGTTCCCATGGCAGGGCCTACAGTGCACTCATCACAGTAGTGCAGATTCTTGCATTAAGGTTAGTGGACCCATTCTTGCAAGCCAACTTATTCATGTGCTTATATGTTTGCTAGGTGCTGATATTATGCATAGGGCTCTTCTTAATAAACGAAGAGAGTCAGTACTTGGAGGGCAGTTTGCATATACATCTCTGTAAATTAGATGCATATGAAATATTGTACTCACCATACATAAAACAAATATATTAAGGTTTCCAGAAATTATGCAGAAGGTAAGAAGTGTTGCCTGCTATTGCCCTCTTAAGAAGAAATGGTAAGTTAAAAGAAAAAATACTGCACTCATAAACCAATCCCATTGCACAGTAAAAATAAATTCAAGTAATAGCAAAAGATGAAGTTGTAAAGATGTCTACGTTATACTATGTGTTATGCTATGCTGTACTGTATTTTGCAGTTCTACTGTTACATTTTCTGTCTTAGCCATTTTTCTCTACACCCTGCAACAGAGTGTTTGTTGGCTTTTGTTTTGCAGTTACTGATTACTGCATAATTGCTCAAATTCAAGCAAGTCTAGGGAATAATGCACTGCAAGAGACTTCATTTTTTTGTACTTTTCTGAATCTGTGGAGGCCATATTTACCAGAATAATTTAGTAAGCATAGTTTTATCATAACGCTTCAAAGTAACTGCAAACCTCTAACAGCTGCAGCTGTTTTCAGACCCTATAATGAAATGGAAGATGAGTCTGACACCAAGCCAAGGGATACTACCGGTGCAATATTACCTCTGTGATACCTCCAGTGAGGAAAGCAATGTCAGTGAAGAGGAGGTGTCTAGAAAGGTTGAGCCAAAATATGCCTTAGTGACAGATATCAAGAAAGGAGCTACATCCACAAGGGAAACCAGTAGATTTAAACTTGCTCATCTGGGTTTGGCACTGTCAGCTTCATCAGTTGAATGGACAGACCACGTCTGCTACAGAGTGCTTACTGGAGAACATACTTAAAGACATGCATGTCTGCTGGTAGCAGGATCAATGAGTTCAAAGGGCCACACGCACCCAAAGATGTGTCCTCCAATGCCTTCTTCCAGAAGCTTCACTGTGTATAACATTGTAAAAGAGAAATGTGGGTAGACTTGGAAAATGAGGCAAAGGAACAGCATATACAAGGTAACAGATTCCAAGATGGAGATTTTTTATTTTAGCAAAAAAGAGAGGCAAAGCGTAAAAAGTGACCATAATAGATTCTGTCAACAACAGAACAGCATAATGGGAACTAAGCCTAGGAAAATCTAAAGCTACAACCCTATAATCTTTGCTATATAGAAAATATTAGAAACCTACAAGGTTTTGGAAAATTACTGCTCAGTTCTTAGCATTATAAGCTTTTATCAAATCAGACGTACAACCTGATAAGCAACTCAATAAATGTAATCCAAGTTATATATGCAACAGTCCAAATGGCCTCCCAAATAACGATTCTCATAAATTTAGATATTAAGTTGGTACTAAGGAGGAGAGAGAGCACATTTTGATCCCCCAATCACCTCCAGCAAGCATACTTTGCTCTTTGATATGTTTTCTTTTGCTGAGTAAGTAAAATAGTACTTGATGTGAGCTTGCTGGCTCCTGATAGCACCATTTACTAAATAGCAACAAAATTATGAACTATTATGAACTATTTACAGTGGACCTTTCCTCAATGGGTAGTCACTTTTTCCCATGCAAAATGCTGAGGGCAGAAAGGATAATTTAGTGTCTAGGACAGGATTAGAAACCAGCTTTATAAGAATATAAGAACTTTTGGCATCCTGTCAGAGGCCATTTGGTCTGCAGTGTTTGCTAGTATGAGATCCTACAGACAGGGTTAAAATCTTGTTTAAGTCAATGTTTGTCTAACTGTGGGAAGCTGGATGTTCTTTTACATCTAGAAACACAATGGCTAATACACCCTTATATTTTTCTAGCTTGTGTAACTGTGGATTCAGCTGTTTAGACTTCTGAGAAATAGGCAGCTTCAGGGACAGCTGAATTTTTTCTGGCAAAATCTTCTCTTCCTGTGCAAGAATCGAGCTGGCAACCCTCACTCTTCCTTCTGCAAGTGCTAGGAAATGACACCCTTATCTGGAGGGTAGCAGAGTTTCTTCAGGGAATGATGGATTTTTGCATTTTCCTTGAATTCCCAGAGGCCTCTTCATACATTTCCACCAGCATCTGCATTGAGGAACACTGCTAGGTTTAGTGGGAAAAGTACCTGGGGAGAAGCAGGCCTCTGTGAAAATATGGTTATTCATACACCAAAACTGTATGAATGAGTATGGCTAATCTAACATGTTCGATGGTGTCATCGTGGCTTACACTAGAGCTATTTCAGTTATTCATATGTTCTAAATATCCCTTTGTCCTTTAACCTCAGTTTGTAACCCAAGAGAGGCTGAAATGATCGATAAAATCACTCCACTCTGATACTTCACATTGCTTTAAACCTTTTCACAGCTTCCTTCATTTTCATCATGCCAAATTGCATTTCATATTTTCAATGTTTAATGGCAAGAAAAAATGATAGTACTACACAGAGCCTACTGGCTGATCCTTTTGACATTGCAGAAATCTGATAGTTTGGTTTTTTCCCTCTATTTTTATAGTTCTCTGCAGCTTGATCCTTGGCAAGAGCACATGACAGACAAAAATTGCAAAACACTAACAAAAGAAACAAGAGAGGGTGAGAAATTTGAGACAGGAGATAGGAGTAAGCAGGGATATGAAGGAGAGACTAAATAGTCTCTCCCAGCATACACTGGAAGACCCTGGACACAAAAGCTGGGTGGCTGCTGGTGAAACTAGCAGAAGGGTTTAAGAAGAGGCCATATTCCGGTAGTCCCAAATACTGGACAGCCTGAGAATATGCAACAGTACCTGAGAGTTCTCCTGGTTCACTTCAATGGGCAGTTAGCATTGCCAACTGAGATCAGTGCTGAAGCTACGCACAACTGCCAAAGGAGGGTGAGAAGAAAGCAGCTGAGATAACAGTAACTGCTTAAACTGCTAACTCATACCTAGGAGAAGACAGTAGTAGAGGGAGTGTTGAGTACCATCCAGCTGACTTGGCCAAAATGTTCATAGGAATGATTTGCTGTGTGACTCACAAGGAAGAAGTGTTGTGACTGACAGTCTGGGACCATGGCTGATTGCTGCTGGGCAAGGCACGGGATGGACTGCCACTGCCTGCCTGAGAATTTTATACAAAAAAGCATTTTCAACCATATAAATGACCATTTTACTGCATTTCAAGATTTTTTTATTTTTTTTTTTTAATTTAGCACTTGAAACAAAAAAGTTTGTCGTGCTTGTTTAGGTGCCAGTAGATTGCACACAGTCTTCCTGCTTATGCAGTTAATATGCCAGGAAAAAGTCCTGCAGAAGCAATCCCCCAGGGGTTATTGAACTCTTCATAAGAAAGCAGTGACGGCACAGTGCACAAATGCTGTTCAGCCCTGTTTGGGCTTCTCATGTGCTTGTATTGTTATGGTTCCAGACTGCTAATACCCTAAGCCTCAGGCTCTAACTTGAGCAGGAAGGGTTTATTTTTGGAAGAAGAATTTTTCCCATAGATGACTGCCTGCAATACCAACTTTTTTTTTTTTAAATATGAGCCATACAGTAAAATTTAAGATAAACTGAAAAGATTTTGCCCAAAACATCATTGTACCACTGAGAAAGAATATCCAGAACCTAGACTGTAAATTCTGTGCAGTGAGATGCACTGCATTGCCAACAGCATGTCTAGGAGGTGGTAGTGGAGAAGAGATGGAGCTGAGTGGCTCATGTATGCACACACGAAAGACTTTGGCTGACATGCAATTCTGAAGTTGCACAGCCACTGCAGGGGTGAAAAGCCAAACTAGGCTGATCTGCTGTGGCCACTCAGGGAGAACCTGCACAAGCTCTCGGATTTGGCACACATGTGGCAGCTGCTGGGAGGAGCCTGTGGGAGAGGGGAGGAGTACATGAGAGGGCTCACTTTTGGGCATCCACTATATTGTTGTACTTATGAGCCTAAAAATCTCTCATAATCATTAATGTCTGTGAAAGATGCATTGAGCAGGGCTCTCTGATATCTACATTGGAGCACTGACATGTTGGCTGGTCATTGTAAAGGGTATCACCATCGAAATCCAACATTTGAGACATGATATCCTAAAATTTACTCTTGCATTGCCACCTAAAACCTATTTGATAAGGGCTTAATTCAGCTCCCTAAACGTATGTGTCTGGTGCCATCAGAGGAACCTGCAGTTTCTCAGTCATATGGAAGAGATGGATTTGACTCCAGACTTACTGATGACCCACATGCTCTGCAAGGGCAATGGGAGGCCATGACGGATACCAGTGGGGACTCTCAGATGGCTGTGTGTGATCATGTTTAAGTAATTGAGCTGAGCCTGATGACTAGATCTCCACTGACTGCATGGCTGGAAAAGACAAGTTCAGATGCAGAAGCTGGCATTGCACTCACTAAAAATTAAGCACAAAGGATCTCACCCCCAGAGTCAAAATAAGTGTCTGTTTTGAGCTTCATATGTACAGGCCAGGGCAAAAGTGAAATGTATCCCCTTGGGATTTCTCTTCTAGGGTTCACAGATCCAGAAAGCAGCATATGCCTTACACTAGGAGCTAAGGGCAAACACTGAGCCGCATCTCAGGAGTCCTGATCTTCCACCAAATACTTCACATGGCTCTTCAAATCCCATGACTTGTCTCTGTTTATTTCTTTATATATAAAATATTCTTTCTAGCCTACTTTCACAAGGCTGTTTGTGAAGTTTAATTAATGCAGTAAGTCCTTAGTAACTGATATTTACAGTCTGTTTTTCTTTAATCTTACCGCTTCATGTAACCTTTTGAGTTACAGCCTATCTTTAAAATTCATTCTGGATGTTCTCCAAAAACCCCAAGTCAGAATCTTCTACATATGGGGTCTTCCCCAAGAAAATCTCCTCATCCATTTAAAAGACTTCACAAATTTCCAGCTCAGTGCTGACTTGGGGTGAACAGAGTTTAGAAAGACTTTGGAAATAGTGGCACTCTATTCCTGTTAAAGCCAACAAGTGTTAATAAATGAAGCTATGGCGATGCCACAACGCTCCTGTCATGCAGCCGTATAAAGTATGTTACATAAAAGATTGCATTTGTTAGTGCACAAAGGGAGTATGCTGTTCTTTTCATTTCAAAATGTATGTAGGAAGAAGGTAAATCTTCAGCATCCGTCAAGTTCAAGGGGAACCACAAAGCTATGAAGACTCGTCAGGCTCACAGAGCAAATGATTGAAACTGAACAACCCTCATTTCTTAGTGAGAAGGTGAAGACCTCCACCAAAGAGGAAATTCAGAGCTAGCTACTGCAGGTTTGCTTTGTGCACCCAGTGGATGGTGCTGCCTTTTCAGTTATATTCCCTGTACCCCATGTTTGCTCTCCTCAGTTGATCAGTGGGACCACCCAGTGGCTCACTGAAGGTTGAAAGGAATTTGTGTTTTTTTCAAATTGAAAAAAAAAGGAATAAAGATTTGGATAAATTAAGGAAAAATCTATCTCCACACAACAGACGTTTTTGGAATTGAGATCTCAACATGCAGTACTTCACATGTATCTCAATTATCTTCCAGAATACGAAGCGGATGTTTATTAACTGTGGATCTTGGATACAACAAGGGTATAATTTCCCGTTAAACCTAACACTATGTGTGTGTAGGTTGCAGCTAAGAGGGACAGTCCCACTCCCCTGCCTGTGGCTGTGTGCTCCCTTTGCTTCATATCCAGCCATCACAGGGCTGCTAAAGAGTATTGCTTTACCTAACCAACCCAGCAAGTATAAAGTACTTCCTGCTCTAAATGAGCAGGATTCACCCAGATCAGCAAGCTGAACTGACTCATCCTGCATAGTCATTAGGTCCAGCACACAGAAGGGAGCAAGACGTTCTAGCCAAGGGAAGAGGAAGAGAGAAAGGAGGGGAGAATGGGCCCATCCTGATAGCAAGTCTGCAGTGGCACTGGATTATGATATTATACTATTATTATACCATTAATATGTCAAACAAATTAGCCCACTGTATTATACTGTTATAATTACACTGCAGTTCTGCTAAGAGCAAGTGATTTAACAGATAAAAGGAAATACGAGCCCCAGAACTTGATACCTTTTATTCCATCTATTCATATGCAGCAGTAATTTTTAGGCACTGTAAGTAGTAATATATCTTACTAGCAACTGAGATTAAGGTTCCGTTGTGTAAACAGGTACTAAAGCACACTCCATAGACTCTCTGAGGAAAGAAAGAATGATGATAGCTATAGGGTAAAAGAATGGGTTATCAACCCCACTTTACAAAGAGAGAAATGAGGTATGTCTCAGTTAAGAAAGCTGCTTATAATTATGTGTATGACCTCCTTTGGATATGTGGGAATCGAATGCATTTCTCTCAAACATCTTCATAGAGTGATTATTATACAGTGAGCATGACCTTAGATGGTGGCAATCTGAGTGGGAACAGCCCCTCTGGCAACATTTCCAGGCTATCAAATAGTTACAGTGAATTTTAAAGTTTTGTTTTTAACCCCTTCATGGTTGGGACTTGAATGCTTTTCTTTGAATGCTAATGTATTCTGACTTGGATTTACATCATTCATTCTGAATTGTTGAAATATTTATCTACCTTTGTGAAGTATTAAAATTTGTAGGACTGCAATATTTAAAATTCTAAAGGAGAACAGGTAAAGTTTTTTAATATTAATGTATTTCTACTTTTGCTTGGAGGCTTGCAACAAATTTAACATAGAATATTGGTATTGTATGATTGCTAATTACAAACTCTGCCTCTGTCATTGAAATAATTCTAAAATTGTGTCAGAAATGTTAATCCAGGTTGCTTGGAATCCCCTGTGCTAGCACTTCCCATAATGCATCTTTGAGTACAAAAAGTACCTGCAGAATTTTGACACTGGAACATGCTAATTGTAACCAGTAGGGACGCAGACTTGGAAAAAGTAATTTGGGAAAATCTGCGCTATTGCTGGAATAGCTCTCTATTTCAGGAATTTCCAGGGTTAAATTTCTACAGGCAAGTTTTTGAAATTCTGCAGACTTGTAATAAGACAGACCAAATGTACTGAAAATAATTTAAAATTGATCAACCAAGTTCAAAAGTGAAATACTATATTTACATCAGAAAACACAAAAAATGCAATTCTGAGAACCTGAAATCAGAGCCCTGGATTTATAATGATGAAGGGGTGTTTTGCTCATCCCAAGGCTCACTGGCCAGTGCTGGAGACACCGTTCCAGCATGATACACCATAATCTGCTGGGGAAAATCACATGCTTACTCTGTAAAAGGAAGTGTCTCTCCTCTCCTGCCTAGAGGGTCCTCGTCCAAATTTCCTCTTACAAGCAGAGTGAAATAAGCTCTGGCCCTGGTCAGTGGCACAATTCCCATCACTTTTGCTCCTTTTTCTAATTTTTTCTGACTGATCGAGCCAAGCAGTCAACAGAAAGAAGCTGCTCTCCTTCTTCCTGCCTTTTTGCCTGCTGCTCTGACCTAGGGACTAGCTCTTGACTGCGGTGCTGAGTGCCTCAGTGCACTGGAATTTACTGTCAGAAAGGAAACACTCTGAACTGCTATAAGACACCATGGGGCATGTGTTGCTTACACAGTAATGTCACCCTTTGGGTCATTGTAAGGCAGAAGGTAAAGCTGTCAAGTGGTGTTTATCTGTCAATGACATCTTGTACATGCCTTGAAGTGTCTCCAAGCTGACTCTTTTGGGAAAAAAATGCAGTCTAGGCTTTAAAGTCTAATCTTCCGTTGTCTTGCTACATGTTGTAAGACCCCATTTGTGGATGCTACTACTATACAAAAAGTATTTCTCATCACTTCTCAATCAAGATCATGTCTCATTTACATGGCAGGAAAGCAGAGTGCGTGACAGAGTAGGAATGTCTTTTTTTCTGGCAGGTCTGCAGTGCAAGGCCATGATTAAACTGAGCTGGCCAGGTAAATGCAGGTGTCTTCCACCAACAGTAAATTCATTCATACTTCCATCCTAGTAAACTCAGGAAAGTTGTTAGACAAAAAGGACTGCCTTCACAAATTAAAGGGGGACTTAAAAAGTAACAGATATTCTGAGATTCAGCTTTCTTCCATGCTGCGGTAATTCCCTCTCTTGCAAAAGTGGAAGTTGTGCATTTTTTGGTTGTACTCTTTTAGTCTTCCACCAGCCAGCATGGTAAAAATGGAAATAATTGACTTGTTATTTTTATTGGTAGAAAAGAAAAAAATGCTCTGTGGATTATCAGTGATATCAAAAGAAATGAATTCACCAAAATCTATAATGTCCTACTGTAAATAGAGTATGTGGCAAAGTCAGAATTTGAGCACAAAATGACATCACTATGATGTGATTCTACTGTTGACATGGAGAACAGGATTTTCAGGCCTTGTGCCTGGTGGGAGGGGACCTGGGACTCGAATGGGGCTTGGGCACTATCAAACCTCATTCCAGAGTCCTTCTGGAGAAATGCGTTTATGAGTTCCTCCTGACAGGAAGGAAGGCTTCATCTGCAGCTGCTTCTTATCCTCCATCCTTGGACTCAGTAAATAACTGTTTCCTAGAGGCTCCAAAGCTCCAAATATTAAAAGTGGTGAAAGATGGATTTCTGTTATGTAACATTTCAAAACTTGGGATTCTTTATTAGCACAAAACTAAGATGTCGTTTATTTTTTAATGAAAACACATAGACACACCAGCATTTTGGGCGTTATTTCCAGATTTTGTCCTGTGTGGACTAGGCATCCTTTCCTATTCTCATCTAACCTGATTGTTTCCACCCAGCGTTCTTATTTCCATTGATCACCTTTTCTCAATACCAGTAAAACCTTTCCATTAAATAGAATCATAGAATATATCAAGTTGGAAAGGACCCATAGGGATCATCAAGTTCAACTCCCTGATCTTCACAGGACTACCTAAAACTAAATCATACTACTAAAGATGTCATTTAGTTAAATAGTTTAAAGATTTGTCTCTGACATCTTTGGGGAATATCTTGATCCTTTGGCTTTGTGACAAGACAAAGATTTTTCTCTGGTAACAGAGAGTGACTTACTAGAATAGAGACTGAAGTAAGTTAGAGAGTTCAGTCCTAGGAATAGCAGCAAATATGAAGTTATGGATGGAGATCTAGCAGCTGCAAGAGCAAATAAGGGCTTTGGATGTTTGACCAAGGGAATTTATTAAAAACAGATGAGAGACAATGATTTAATTATCTGACGCCTTGGTTAGCTTTTTGGAAACTGCTCAAGGAGCTGAACAGAGTTAAAATAGGATACTCATGTTCTGGAAAGAGACCATGGAAGATTAATTGGGGCAGCCATGGAAGGGGAAGGCTTAGCATATTTGGCCCGAGGTGGCTGAGAAGAGGGCTTACAGTGGTACACAAAAGTCATACTGCAATGAGGATAAATTTTGGTCAGAAGATATTCACTTTATGGAAGGGCAAAATGCAAGGTCACAAGCCAGCTTACTGAAGGAAGATATGAGAAGGGATGTTTCCATCCAGAGATGTGAGGCTGCCCGTGCAAATTTATTACTTTTAGCAATAGTGTAAGTTAATGAAAGGATGACAGAAGCTCTAGTTCTATCTACTGAGGCACAGGAGGTGGGCTAGAAAGATGGTGGCTGAGTCAGAAGGTGGTTCACGGCCCTTCCACTTGCTCAGGAATTGTGTGTTCAGCACAGATGAGCTAAATGTTTCTCTTCTGGCTCAGGTCCTTCACAACAGGAGTTGCAATCAAATCAGCTGAGTGATTGACTTCATACAGGGAAACAGGCAAGTTTGGTGACTACCATGCAGTCTGCAAATGTGGAAAAGAAGTATAAGAAGGCAAGCTCTGAATGACGTCTATCCAATAGCACCAAAGTACGAATTAGTGTTATAGCACAAGCCAGATGGGATCAACATTGGGACAGCATTTATGCAGGAAGAAAAATAAACTGAAATTACTAGGTTGACTTAGATTGGAGTATGAAGTATCTGCAGGTGCTTGAGGCATGGACTCAGCTGGGAATTAGACAGAAACAAAAAAATATGGCTTACTTTCTTAGGAATTAAACAGCTTTCCTTGTCGTTGTTAGTGCTAAGGTACACTAAGATATCACTGTCTAAATTTACCCCAGAGGCATCTTCTATAATACTATTAAAAATTACATTACAGGAAAGTTGCAACACTGAAATTTTTTATCAGAGTAAAAGAGAATGTAACATGAAATGCAATTAATTATGCAAGTATAATGTAAGGTTATGAAGAGGTAAAGAATGAGCAAATTTTCAGATGGTTGCTACTCCACAGTTTCAATTTATTTTGTGCGGTTGAAGAACCTTTTGCTTGCTCTCTCAGCTGGCCTTTAGAAAAGAGAGACCTCCAGAAACACACATCTCTTCACATGCTACAAAGGCAAATATAGTGTTCAATTCTTTTCTACCCATAACCTATCTTCTTCCCTTGCTACTTCGCAGAGGTTATACAGCCAATTTAGTTTTTCTAGCTATGTCTATACCTGTCAGTAAAGCAGGGCTGGGGCATGGGTTCAAATGTGGTCTTGTGATTATCCACACTGGGGGATGGTTAGCATGCTCTCTGGTACCATTTTGGCTCAGGACAGCAAGCACTCTCCAACCTATGCCTAAGCATAGCTCAGGCACATGCCAGCAACCATTTCCTGTGTACCTTTTGGCTGCGGTCTCCAGGTTCTGGGGTAGAGAAGGAGTTCTGCTGTGCAAATGAGAGCCACATAGTTTCACTTGGCCTCTGGACCAGTGAGTGGTCTCAGTACAGCTTAATTTATTCATACAAAGGTAGTCTATGAATTAGATTGTCCTCCCAAATATCCTTCTTCCTCTTTCTGTAGAGAAAGCCCTTTAAGGCTGTAAGAATAAACACTGGTCTCCAATCCTTTCTCACTGTGAGATTGAGATGGAGGTCCTCTCTCACCCATCCAGTACTCAACTGTGTAATTGTATTTAACCCTGTTTGTATTAACAGGAATCGCCAGACATGTAGTTCTCAGCACCTCTTGGCATATGATGGGTGAAACGCAATGCAAACTGTCTTCACATCTTAAAAGGGGCCACTAAGGAAACACTATGCTGAAGAGAATCAGCAGTTGCTCTTCATCCCATTCTGGTTCCAGCCATCACAGTCTTTGGTTCCTAGATCTAAGTAGAAGAAAGGAGAATATGAAAAAATAATGTCTGCAATGTTGTTAAGTCTGTCCATGCACCAGTTCGCCAGTGCCACCACACATACACAGAGGGAGAAAATCCCGTTACCTATCTAGCATAGTGCTCTATTTGCTTTCCAAGGACAGGAATTATTTCAGTGATATAAAGAGGTTTACCTAGATAGTGACATGAAACAAAAGAGGAAAATAGTTTTAATATTCCTTGTTTAGGCTCTTGTAGACAGGGATCTTGCCTTTCTCTGTATTTTATAGGCACATGGATCAGTCAAATAATAAAATACCACAACGAGTAAAGCAGAAAAAGCAGATGATAGTCTGGTCTCTTATGAAAAGGAATTAAATGCCCATTCCTCATAAGATATCTGTAAAATGGTTAAATAGAAAACAATAGACTGTAGAGGAAACAATCATGCATTGGCTACAGGATAAACAGGCACATTACCACTATTCCATCTCTAACTCCTGTTCAAAGACATAAATTATGTTTTTCATGACATTTGGGTGCATTTAGACACTGACAAATCTGTCTAGTAGCCGAATTCATATTGATATGTGATAATGATAGGAATGTGTGTTTTAATAGCATGAAATCCTTGAGGAACACTTCATCTATTGCACTAATCATTACAGTTTTGTCTCAAAATCCTAAGAGGGCATAAAAAAATAAATCCTAGTACTCCCTGATTAACTTGTCCTGCACTACTATTGCCTACCTACTCATAGTGTTAAGTAGGAGTTTCAGAGGGCAGCCCAGTGGCTTAGTTTAGTGGCTTGGGGTGTGTGCTACAGATAGGATTTCCATTCCTTCTGTCTGGTTTCCTGGTTTGGCAAAGACAAGGAGTGTTGCATCTCCTGGATGACTGGAAAAGAGAATATCTCATCTCTCAGCAGTGACCGCTCCAGTTAATGAGGTAGCAATGCTGAAAGAAACGCTATAGTGTCTACCAAAGCCAAAATGAGGATGGCTACAGTGAAAGAATCCAAGAAAATGTAGCAAATGTAAACAGAAGGGAGAGATGGAGAGTCTCTACTGCTCCAAACAGAAGCACAATAATCTTTTTTTCTTCATTAATACTGCAAAATACTCCTCATTCCATCTTTGCATACCACTTTCTCTTTAAGGAAGGAAATGAAGTTTCACTGCAGGCATACTATCTCTACTTTTTTGTCCCTTTTATGTTATTTGAAAAGGCGTAAACTTATACAGGTAGTTCCCATAAGTTATGCAGGCAGGAGGGGCTCTTTAATTGTGTGACAGTCACTTTTTTAAACTCTATCTACGTGTGTATGCATGTCTGAATGTTACAGAGAGAGACGGGACAGCAAGCAGTGCGGCTGAATTTAGAAAGTTATAGATGTTCTCATCAGCCCCATGCAATGCAGAGATTCCTTCCAAAAGCCAAGAGAGCAGAGGCAGCAGACAACAGATGTGAGAGGGGTTCCCATATCTGTCAGTTTTCAAAGTGTTTGCATTGAAAAGAGAGGAGGTGCTATTTTGATTGATATTTCAGTCGCAGTATATAAAGCAGAGGAATTCTTCTTACCCTCTGCTTGTCATACCGATCTGTATACTCTCTCAGCTGGACTTGGGGCTACTGCTTACTGCATCTGAAAGGCTGAAATTCACTGGGAATAAAGAATTCTTGTAACAATGCCGGAACCCACCAAGAAAGATGGTAAGCATAACAAATATTACCTGAATGTTTCTTAATTATAGGAATTACAAGTACACACACACACAAAAACACCTTTCAGACTGTATTTTAACAACAAATAATATCTAAGAGTGATAGCTGTGTAACATCGTAGTATCATTACAGTTCACTGATCCGCTAAACTAAAACATTACTTTCGGGTAGGGGTATAGCACGGCACTGTTTCAGCCTCCAACTATTTCAGGCAATAAAAAATGGTTTTGCAGAGATATTTAGAAACTACTTGATTGGGAAAATGCTGTATTCAGTTTTTAAAGACTGCAGGATTTCTGTAGTGCTATTACTAGTTTCTCTATAGCTAAGATATCTAGACTCAGGAAATGAGGGAATAAGCATTTTTTTTTGTTTAAAAAGTCAACATCTTGATATGTTTTTCATGAAGTTTTATGAGTTATTGAATAGAAAGGACGTGTTCATAAAACAGTTTTACGGTTCTGATTAAAATACATTCTATATGTCTAATGCGTATGTAAAAATGTCATTTTTCTGTACAGGTCAAACTGGAATGATACACTTTGCCACACTACATAAATTATTATTTTATGTTTCAGAAGGATAGTTAAAGACAGTAATACAGTCTTCATGGTACTATTAAGTTTGTAGCAATGAAACTGAGTATGTTGTCTGCTAGTGAGACAGAATTGTCTATTAGAAGCTGATTAAACAGGCATAAAATTTTCAGGGTCTATTAATTCATATCTTTTTAAAAGCTAGCATTCATTTTTTACTAGTTTGAAAAATTAAGTTAAATAACCTTCTTATATTTACCTATTTCTGTAGCTCTTCTTTTATTTTACTTTCAAATTTAGATATTTTGGTAAGAAATTTTGATGATTACTGTTTAACATTGACAATATACATAGCTTCTGCAAAGCCATAAATGTGCAAACTGTATGTGCTTTGCAACTTCTGGCAAACAAGACAGGTTCCCTAATGCATTCCCAGATGAAAACTTGAGTTTAATCTTAAAGATAACGCGTGGAAAGTATAGAATTCATTAAATAGCATTTATTTCCCAACAATTCTGAAAGATCTGATAGGCCCATGTGTGTAGTTTGAATAAGTACATTTGATTTAACACTGACCTATCAATAGCATTTGCTTTATTCTAAAAGTCTTTTGAAATGTTTCATGAAAGGCAAGAGAAAGGTAACTATTGGGAGCATTAGGCAGTTCCAGCACCTTGTTGAGTTGGGGGTATATGAAAACTAAACTTTTTGGACAATTGAGTCTCAAGCAAGTTGTGTTGACAGACCAACACGATCATTTTACCTTACCAGCCCTCCTTAGTGCTCGAGGACAATGATGGATGAAGTATCCTTCTGAAAATAGCTACACCAAGTGCATGTATTAATACGAGAGCCTAATCCTCTATATCAAATCTAGAGCCAAGCCCCTTCTAGAGTGTCTTATTTGTAATTCAAATGATTTACACATGTATTAAGTGTCCTTTTTATTTGATCTGTTAGTTGACTGGACATTACACAGTTTAATCAGAATGCATTCTGTGGCTGCCAACTTCAAAAAAAAAAAAAAAACCAACCTAAAATATTTCTGCACTTTCAAAAGATACGTGCTTTGGAGAAAATTTGTTAGGATGGTCATGGCTCTAAGGGATATTATTCTGTTTAAGACTAGATTGTTTCAAAGATGTTCTTACAATGCAGTGATTACAAATGCAGCTCTGTGGTTGTGTTACAAAATAAGTTTAGCAACCCTGAAAAACATTATATTGACAGTAGAATAAATGTGATTTTTGATGAGTCAATATTCAGGAACATAAAAAATATTGAAACCTTCTGTGCTGATAGAGCAAGGGTTCACAAGTGGTAATGAGCTCTGAAAAAGTGATACACACAAGTTGGTTGTTCCTCATTGAACCCAGCTTATTTGCAGCTGGTAGATCGGGGTGACAACAGGTTTATCCTGTTGTACTTAAGATATTAGCTGCTTCCTAAAGATTTTTCATTGATCAAGAACTCCTGTAAGTTGGTAGTGGTACTTGTAAGTATAGTAAGTATACTATAAGTAAGTATAGTAAGTGCACGTACTTACTCTATTGTGTCAGCAGTATTCTGTATCAGTAATAGTACAATACCACTTCTACTACTCATACTGTCTCCACCAGTGTGTCCACCAAATGTCTGTTCGCAATGTAATTTCCTAGGTAAGAAGGATAGAAGTTAATAGATTAATGAAGGTGAACCTTGGACTGACTACATTCTGGAAGGTATCACTGGAAAGACTCTCTCAGAAACCTTTGGGGAACTTGTTGGCAGACCACAATAGCAAGCAGAGAGAGGCTTAAGGTTTCTGCATTATAAGGGCACCTAAGCAGTATTCTTCTGACATTTCCAAAAGAAGTAACCTATATGAATGATCCCACGCTGCTTATTCTCATAGGTCCTGCCAGTTATAAACAGCACACAAGAGCAAGCAGCTGAGAAATCAGAAGCTGGCTAACACTTGAATGTTAAGAAAATCTCAGCTTTGTAATTCTTTTCTGTCACAGCAGTCTCTGAAGTGCATAGCGAGATTTTTCAGAGGCAGTGCTGTAGCTAGCTCCTAGGCCTTTTTTCTGGCCAAATGCTCTTTGAGCTATTTAAAGATTATTAGACTACCAAAGTGAGAAATTTCCTGCCTTGGTGAGAGTGTAGCCTCACAGTGTGCTTTTAACAAATAGGATCACGAAATTAAACACAGCATTCAGCTTAGAGAAGATTGCTGGAGCACTTTAGCCTGGTGAAATTTGTTACTGTAGAAACAGGCTTCTATGACTAATGATTTAAGGCCTTCATTGTACTCTTAAATGTTGAAGTCCCATGTATTAATCAGCTGTAGCTTCTTTGGAGTATGTGGTCATGCCATTGTAAGATAGTTTTGTCTTAGCCTGTTCAAAATTTCATATTCACAAGGTGAAGTTTACATCAGTGGATTAACTGATCCCAGCAGATTACTAGGATAGGACTGTGATGCCAAAGACCTTCACCAGTGCATTTAAATTTAACAGCCTTCAGTTTTCCTAGTGACTAATAAAATAACCCTCCCTCATATAATTACTTCCTGTAATTTATCGTAATCACTCAGTCAATCTTTCCTCTCCCCCTTTTCCTTTAACCAATATTCATTATAAGAGCTGCCCGTTAATTAGGTGCCCTCTTAAACTGTCACAGACCATGGTATTTGGATATGCTTTTGTAAAATTGCCAAGTCTCCCAAGAGCAATGGTTTCAAACTATGTGTGGGCATCATCCCACAGGGACAGGTGCAAGTCAGTCTCCAGTAGGCAGCTCTGCAAATTTGCCTTATTTATTCTCCCCAATCTAGGAAATAACTCATGGCCATGAGTTAAGTGACCATTCCAAATTCTAAGCCTAAGCATTTATCAACTGTCTGCCAACTTCATTTTCTAAGGGTTTGCAGGCTCTGCTTGAATACTGCCTGGAGTATCCACATATTGGCAGGGAATCAAAACTAAAAATCAGTGTGTCTACTTCAGGCAGTATTTTAGTAAAACTTTTTTCTGTCTATAAACAGCATAGATGTAAAAGTTGTGAAGAAAACTATGTGCATGTATTGTCTGTTAGAAGAACAATCTCCAAAACATGAAGCAATTTGTGAAAGGAGGTAAAGAGACATATTAGTAGAGACTGCTTTGGAGATATGGTAATACTGTTCTTTCTGAAGAAGCCACTTGAAACAGCCTTTACTTCTACTGGCTTTTAAACATGACTGGTTTTGGTTTATTGAATGATTCTTCTCTAATTATATTTGTATTATATGTATGATATTTAAAACAATACCACAATCTGGTGTATCAAGATAATAGGCACTGTCAAACAAGTGAGGTAGTCATATAAATCATGCAAGTAGACATGTAGAGCAGCATTCCAGTGGGAAATCAATCTCAGTATTAAAGTTGGATAAGAGTTAATTAAAGTCAGATTTCTTTTAATATCATATTTTCAAGGCCAGACAATTTTTCAGAAGTGAAAAATAAGTCAAAAGGAAATTCTGCTTCACTATAGGGATTTGGCTTGTGTCAAAATTAAGACTGCTGATGGAAAGTTTTCCTGAAAGTTCAAGAACCCAGCGTGTAAACATCATATAACATTGCTTAGTGCTTTCCCTGCAGAAGGCTGGACCTGTATAATTGTTTTATGATGGCACCAAACTGGGTAGTGCAGCTGCTGCTGTCCTTGCTGCATAGATACATGCTTCAGCGAGTCAATAGAAAGCATACAGACGTCCATCTTCTGCCATCATCATTGCCCCTCTGCAGGATCGACTGCAAAATGCATTCCCATTATTTCTAACTACCTTCAGTCCTGGAGCCAAATCACACTCAATGTCAGGCCCATATATATCATTTACAAGCACTGTATTAAAGTCACAGGTAAATTGGGTTTGGTGGATGAAGGAAAGAGGAAACCCTAATTCCTTATCTTATTTTCCATCTCAATTCTTTAGAAAGTTTCTCTTCATCACCTGTAGCTAATAAATTTAAAGCCCCCACAAATGGGAAGCAAACTTACGCCTAACTGTTGTAATTAGATCTGTTAGGGTGGGCCCTGTTTCCACCCTGAGCCTCATAGAGCACTGTCCTCCTGCACAGATCTTGTTGCACGCTGGGAATTGAGTTGTTCTTAGACTGTCTTTGCCCTCCCATTCCTAATTTCCAAGTGTTGCTCCCACACTTCCTTCTGAGATACCAGAACATGTCAGATTTATTCTTCAGCCTTCTGCCCCCACTGCTCCTAAGTTTAAAACTAGTTTTCCTGTCAGATTAATCTGATTGAAAAAACCCTGCATTGGCAAAGAAAAATTCCCAAACTGTATTTATTTTTGAGGTTTTATATTTTGCTTTATTATTGTGTAAATGGAAGGAAATATATTGATTCTTTTTCTTATACAATGCATTGATTTAATGTTAATGTTGGTGTAGGTGGATAATACAACATTGATCTGGTTTACCATTGTTCTTAGTTGAAAAGCTCATCCACCCTGTGCAAAACATGATGCAGCTATGCACAGGGAAAATGTTTAATATTGTCACAGTAAAATAAAAAAACCCCATTGAGTTTAGGAGAAAAGCAGGGAACAGTCTTTCAGCAGACCAGAGGGTGCTTTGTACTTGGCAAAACTGAAATTAGCAAATGCTGCCTTTGTGCCTCCCTATGCTGCACCTGTTGGGAAGATAAATAAAGGACTGCCCGGTTCTTTCCCCTCATACCTCCTAAATATATCACTTTAAGAGAGCTTTAAAAAACAAAACAAAACAAAAAAAAAAAAAAAACAACAAAAAACAATGCTACAGTACCCTTCTGTTCCACGAAATACTGGATGAGTTTCTTCATATTAGTTTCAGGGATCTACCAAACAAGATGGCAAGGTCCATGGTCACATAACAAAAAAATAGCAGAGAGACTTCAGTTCTCAAAACATTAGTAGCTGCAATACATATTAACAGTCCTTGGAATATATGTTGTACAACATATTTCTTGTTTCATGAGGGGATATTCAGAGGGTTCCTTGAAGTGGAAGAGCAAATCAAGTTTGAAAATAATTATCTGGGGAAATTTCTCTTGGGACAAGGACAAGTACTAGACTCGTCACTCAATGAAAATACAGAGAACCCACTAACTTACAGGTCGTAATTTAATAATTGCTCTAGAGTGAGGGAAAAAAGGTTTTTCTCATCCAGACACTAATGTGGCTTTGCACTGATTGTAAAAATCTGTAAAATAAAGGAGAAAGCAGCGGGTAAAATAATTAACTTCAGTTGTAATTAATTTTCTAGGTCCCACTGCAAACAGCTTTGTCTCTTGAGTCTGATCAACTCTTTGGCTGAGAAACAGCTCGCTCTTTTCTCACCTAGCCCTCTCTCTCTCTCTCTGCTCTCAGTCACAACTGAAGTCCTACTTCTGAAGTCTCAAAAAAAAGGCTGTTAGGGAACCAATATTTCAAACCATTTTTCTATCATTCACTAGGAGACTTTGATGCGCTTTATGACCACTGGGAGATTTTATTCTTTTGCTTTGAAGTATTTTTGGTGGTTTAAAGAGTCAGGGAATAGACGACTGATCTGACATGAATGTCCATGTTAGTTCATTGAAGATGTTGATAAGTTTGCAACCGTGCAAAGATCCTAATGATCTTTACACTGCCACAGAATACGTCTGAGTTAGGAACCAGATACGCAAATGGAAGTGTGTGCAAGTGCATTAGGTGTCCCTGCTCCTGCTGGAGTCACGGACAACAGGTCATTACAGTCAGTGGAGCCCGGACTGCTGCTCAGCTGACCAACCAACAGTTGCCTAAACATAGGTGCCTACTACCACATGAGAAGCTCAAGGATACACAGCATATCCATTTTGGGCTGGCAGATGTGACTCAAACCCTATCGGAGATCTGCAACACCCTGAAGTAGCAGCTAGAAACTAGAAGGATATGCTACAGCATGTGAATGTCATTGACCACCTATGTTTGAGAAAATTAATTGAGCCAGAGGCAGCTATTTTTGGTGAATAAAAATCCAGTTCCATTGATTATAGTGGTACCTTGGACTCCTAGCTCACAGCGTAGACACATTCATGTGTCTTTTTTTTTTTTTCTGAGTACCTTAACAATAAAGCTGCAGAGTTATTCTCTATAAGTTGTCCAATTAGTGCTTAAGGATTTTCTGCATGGGTAGTTTTATAAGAAGACAAGGAGAGAGTTCCACTCCAGCATTATTTGCATGTGGTACTCAGATGCTCTCCTTAAATAGATAAGGGAGTACATTCCCCTGAGCAGAGAAGAGTGCACCCTTCTGTAATCTGCTGGGTGCACTGACAAAAATAAATAAATAAATGAATAAAGATAGATAGAAAAGTTGCTATTCCCTTTTGTTGTTGTTATTTAGGAGATCCAGCTGATTTTACTTGCTTTATTTTTTATAAGAATGAGTCTATATATTTTCTTTCATGGCTGGCTGATATATCAACTCAAAATTAAATTTCCTTTTTGCATCAATTAGAGGAAACAGAAAGTCTTGTTCCTGTTCAAATTTATATTAATTCCTCTTTTTCCTTTCTACTTTAGCTTGCTCTCACTTCCTCCAACAGCTTCATGCTGTTAGATTAATGACTGGTTACACCAAAGATATTTGTAGCTATGAGTAACAAGCACTTGTTACATTAAATAATAAAGTGTTTCTGAATATTCTAGAATGTGTTCAGCAAAACACATGCAGATTTAGGAATCTCCATGAATTCCATGAATATTTCCGGAATTTACTCTTTCTAATTTGTCAGGTGTGGTTTTAGCTCCTGGAGCACACTGAACTAGCAAGCGGTTCAGCCAAGATGAAGATGCTTGCAGAAAAGAGTGAATTAGAGTCAAAATCCAGTTCCGTGTCCAACAGCCTTTTACGTCCTAGGAAGCCATTCTAGCAAGCAGGTTTTCACAAAAGTTTTGGTCAATCTTCACCACTTCCTGAGGGACAGAAAGATACTGTGGATTCAAGAAGTATAAAGATAGATTTCTGCTCAGAGACCTCTCAGAACCCATAAAAATGTACCATTCACAAAACAGAGTGGTCTCTCTCTGGCTTCCTTCCCTTGTTACCTGTGTTTGTATTGTTAATGTCTTCTCCACAGACCAGTCAGTGGCACTTACGCTATGCAATGCAGGATGTCTTACATATACACAGCTTCTCCTCTGAAGAAGCCCAATCACTCCCTCAATCCTCTACTGCTTGGCCAGGTGTCTTTATGTGCATTTTCAGTTCAAGGTGCTAAAATAACCTGTGGTTCTGGTGCAGTTAGCCATGGTGGTGCTAGATGTTGTAACACTGAGATATTGAATGTGCTGCTCTCTGGTAGAGCTAGATGGGGGTTAATTTAAGACATTAGACCTCCTGGCGTAGTGTCGGAGGGTTGTTGAACAGAAAGTCAAATATGACACAGTCTCAGAAAAGTTCTAAAACCCAAAAAATTCACCATCCTAAAAATTGCTCCATGTTCTGCCCTGGAGTAAAGTTGTTTAGGAAAGACCCTCACAAATATGAGAACTTGCAAGTCAGCCAGTGCATGTGACTTCCATGCACTAACAGGACGTGGGAGCATAGCTGGGTGACTCATTCCCTCATTCCACAGTTTAAAGTCTCCCCCGTGTCCCGTCTCCATATTCCCAAAAGTGTACAGACACTGCTGCAAGAAAGGAGTCCTGCTGTATCTTGCAGTAATGGAAAATGTTCGAGGCAGTCATTGCTGTCCCTTCTCTGGATATTATGAAATAGTTCTTACATAATTTGCTATCCCCTGGCCCTATTACTAATTTAAAATAGCATGTGATCCACTTCTTAGGGCAGTTGTCCTTATATGTGATGGCTCCAGCAAGTTATTTTGACCAGGTGATTATTAAAAAAAGCTCTGTTCTAATTTAATTCTCTGTAGGATCAAATGGTGGTTTTAGTGAGTGTCCGAAAACACTGTTCAGTAGTACCACAATGCTTACTGAAAGGGGTCTGTATTGAAATACTCATTCATCATGACTGCAAGCTCAGAATAACTTCCTAATTTTGGTCATAAATGCCAAGAGTAGGTTGCGGTCATACACAGACATAAATGAAGATTCCGTTTTTATACAGATTTCTGTTTATTGATCTTAGCTATGTGTGTATAGACATAAATTGCAGAGACATTTGCGCCACTTCTTGTTACTGAATCGACCGGATGGAACATGTTAGGTAGGGGGTGAGCAAAAACAACTCACAAACCAGCTCTAAGAGTTACTTTTTTTCTTGACTGAAGCCGTGCTTTGCTCAGTCAGCAATGCAAACCGAGTCTGAAAGCCGATTCCAAATTTTGTCTTCTCTCAAAGCCCTGAAGTTGAGATGAAATTAAACTGAATACAAATGCAGCTAAAACTGAAGGAGATCCCAAATGAGAATCTTACTGATTCAATTGATGGGTTAAGTCTCACTACTTAATACTACTTGATACTTGACTATTCCAGTGTGGTATTTGGCCAGAAAGAGCAGTAAAGTATACTTGTTGAATAATTGTTGAATTCCAACCTTTAGATATTTTTATGCTCATTTCTATCACTTTCAGCAACAAGATCTTTTCTGTGCAAGAGAAATGCACAAATTATGGCCCCTAGCACCAGTTCCAACTGTTCTAGAAGGAAGAAAAACTTCCTCTTATCAGTCTGAGCTGATTGTGCTAGTACAGTAGGGCCTTTCACTCTTTTCTGACTTGAAATGAAATGTTTCAAGCCATTTGCATGCTTGAATGTACACAGCATTGCATTTCTGTCCTTTTTCCAACAGCTTTATTAGTTTCCAGTACCACTAAAGCATTGTTCCTAGCAAAAAATACAGAAAACACTTATCTTTGCCGATACGGAGAGTATCTGTGGCTACAGATATCTAGGAACGGTCACATGAGAAATGCCATGTAGATGGAGTAATTCATTGGCTAATAGCTTCTGGGTCTCATGCTAATGTCGTGCTGTGATATTCATGTAGATAGAGATATACATACACATACTGTAACACATTCAGTATCTTCTTTTTTTATAAGGACATAGTATCTAGGCCAAAAACCTTATTTTAGACCCAAAGAGGAGTGCAATACCAATGGAGGCTGTGGCTGCCACTCCTCCACAGATGCAGACTTCAGTGAAGGCACAGAGGGTCAGATGCCTGATGACATTTTTTCCATGGCATTCCCTCCAGCCTTACTAATCTTTCATCTAAGCTTTCCTTAGCCCTATTTATAAAGGGGAAATCTGACCTCTGTCCTCTGCCCCTTTTTCTTTGCCCTTGTTTTGCATTTCAGTGTTTTGCAATGAAGGTTTCTCTCTTACCCAACAGCTTGTTTAGCTGCAGAGAAAGTATATTCAGTGAGCTGTGACTGTTATTCACAATAGCATCTCAAATGCATTTTGTTGTCATGCTTTGTAAGAGCTTTCTTTTATGCATATCACTTACTGATTTGCTGATGCAAATCTGCACAGTTTGTCTGCAAACACCCTGCTGTATGCAAACATTCCCTAAAGGCAAAGTTAAATGATTTTTTTTTTAAAGCAAAGGCTTATAATTCTCACAGTTATCTTCATTGCTGCGGAATGAGACAGAGAGGTAGAAAATTTAAGAGTATTAACACAGAGGGATGTGTGTAATTTCGTATGCCTAACACCCACAAAGGGACATACATGACTTTCATGCACATGAATACTTCCGGATGATCCACCAAAGATTTGCCTAGTGCCATAGGTGTCTGGGACCTTAGATCTCCTAAATTTTTACCCACAGAAAAAGTCTGTTCTCTCCACAGGTGTAAAATATTCCCAAAGGTTTTTCCACACAATGCTGGATTCCAGGCGTCTGAACAACAGTAAATATTTATATGCAAGCAAGCTTACAAAAAAAGAAAACTCCCACAGTCAGTAGACAGAATGCCGGTTAAATAAGTAAGTTTCTGAGATCTAGGGTAACTTCTGATTCTTTCAGTGATTGATATCAACAATGCTGCAACTCTAATAAAAAGATCTCCTGCATTGCTAATTGTGTTTGGGTTTTCTTTAATTCTTCTCCAGACATAATTACGCATCATCTTTGGTTGACATGTACTGGAACATTACTCAAAAAAAGTAACAGCCCCTGAATTTTGTATTCCATAAATTTGAGTTACTTTTAGTAAACTAAGAAAGTGGATGCTACCACCCTCTTTTTTATCTTGAGTTATTTTCCACAAGCCTGATGACTCAAAATTAGCATTGAGTAAAAAATTCAGATTGATGTAAGTAATGGATTATTAGTGGTTAGCTACTTGAAACGATCTCTAATCACTAATGCACCTGACAGCCTTGTGTCAGGGTTCTTCATTATAATCCCATTCTGTAAAACATTGTCTCTCAAGAGAAGGCAGAGTACTGAAGTGCAGATGACAGGAGAGTGCTCTTATCTAAAGGAAGTCTAAGACTCCTCCTTCTTGAAAAGATCAGAGAGTATCAGATTATCTGTCACCCACTGTCAAATAGATTTGAAGCAAATGCTTTTCTTATTTGGACATAGTCATGACGATGTTTAGACACAGTTGTAGTACATAATACTTTGACAAAGAGCTGATAACAAGCTGATAAATTCAGTGCTGGGGAAATCCCAACATGTGCATATTTGTTTTTGCCCTGACCCTCAAAGAAAAGTCGACATTTCAAAAACTATGGAATGGGAATACAAGCAGGTATTAATTTTAAATTGTCAAAATGTTGTAGTCTGAGATTTGGTTAATACGAAACCTATCAGTAAGTCTCAAATGCTTCATTCTAATTTGCCGAAGTAAGTTAGATTGCACGAATCCACAACACCAGAGCATTATGCTAATGCCCTCATTTTCCCCTAAGAGTCAAACTCTCTAAGTGGAATGATTTCCCAGTATATGCACACACTGACATGGTTCTCAGGGCTAACCTGAATATACAGAATGACAGAAGATATAGTGCTTTGTAGAATCCACTCCAGTTATGCAGAGCATCAAGTCCATAATGCGTTTTCCATGAAACAATACAAAAATTGATTTCCTTGATTCAGAGTGAAATATTTCAGGATAGCTCAGCAAAAGAATAGTGTTGTGATTTGGGTTGAGCAAGAGTGAAGATATTCTTCTGAATTAGGACGATGCTTCCTGAGCTGGTTTGGACAATCTGAAAAGAAGTTCTTTACTGGTTAAGTACTCGTCTCTTGAAATAACTGCCCTTTCAACTCTACTGCTGACTTCTATCCTATAATTAGAAGTGCAACTGTCATTGAACATATACTGTTAAATTTGAGGAATAAATCACTGTTGTTCCCAAGCAGCAGTTGTGTTTGATAGTTTTTAATCCAATAACCTCGTCCACTTTATTATGTTTACAGCTTCCAGAAAGGAAGTTATCGTTACTCAGTGTACTGATATCTCTAGCATCATATGTTTCCCTAGCGAATATCTTGAACTAAATGAAAATATTTGCTTCCAGAGAAAAATTATTAACAAACTATTGCAAGAAAGGAGAGGAAACTGGGAAGAAAGTCTATCTGTTGCCATAATCCTTTACACTGGATTTTCTGATGAGTGAATTGATTGATTTTAGTAAATAGATAACAAAGATTAATTATATTTGGGTTATTTAAAACAAGAATTTCACTTGTCTGGGCTAGAAATCATTCTGAAAACTTGATTTCTTAACACCTGCTGCCAAAAATCATATTATTAAAAATGTGTTGCAACATTTAATGAATGTAAAGAAATCAAAACTGTGCTGTGTTCCTGCATCTTGGATTTATGCAGAAGTCTGAACATTGAAGCTAACTGAACATTAAAGCTTCTGAACATTGAAACTAACAATACATGGCTCCCGCGCCTGTGTGTCTTTTATCCCTGCAAATACTAAAATACAGATGACTGAATTTTGACCCGTGAGCCAGATCACTAATTTTTAACCTGAAGACAAGAATCAGACCTGCTCTGACTCTTCCCTGCTCTCTGGAAATCAGTCATAGCTGAGGCTGGGAACCCAGGCAGCAAATGGGGGAGGACATGGCAATATAATGAGCCACCAGCGCCCCTTACGGGTCATTAGCAAATATAACACAGAACATCAGGTTTAGATAGGAAGTGTGAATCTGTTCACAGACTTTAATGGGACCTTTTCAACACACTCTAAAAAAGGGAGAGTGAATACTCATAGCTGAACGACTAGTAGTGGGAGTGATTCTGCAGAGCTTCCACCACACCTTTTTTAATACAAGAGAAGACAGAAAGCTGTGCTGACTGCTGAATCTAAGCAGAGTTAGGGCTTTCAGGTGTGAAACTGTAGAGAGAAATCTATGAGGTTGAAAAGTCCAGATCAGGTGTTCCAGGACTGTTTTATTGTTGGTTTTGCAACGTAAAAATAGGAACACTGCTTCTGTGCTTTAGACATAGGGACCCATGTGGTTGGCAATATTTACGCAGCCAGTTTTCTCCTTCCCCTGTTTAACCAAAGCCAGAATCACGTAGTACATCATGTGAAGCAACATGAAAGAACAGCTCACGTGATTGAGAACAGGTAGGTAAGAAATACAGAATTTCAGGAGTAAGGAATCATTTCAGACTTATGTTAAATTGGTGGTATATAAACTGAGATGGTGCCATAATACAGGGAATTTTGAGACTTTCTATCATTGAACTACCATTTGCAGAAAGAAGCTGACCCTGCATGGAATTTCCACAGTCTTTGCTATGCAAAAAAAGTCAGTGACATTTGGGATTGCATACACCTCATGTTATAATAAGTTCAGCAATGATAGTTCAAAATAAAATGGTTTTATTTCCAAACGTGGAAGTAAAATTTCACACATCAAGATGTGGAAATAAAAATAAATCAGTATAGCCACAAGCAGACACAGGCCTAGAGAAATTTTCAATGGCTTTGCAGGCACAGCTGTGCTGACAAAACCTTCTCATAAAGGTACAGTTATGATGACAAACTGAGTTACCTTATTAGCACAAATCACTTCAGTAAACACCATAACACATTTCAGCAAAATCCTTTTGTGACATAGATGGTGTAACCAGCCAAACTTTGGCTACAATATTTTGCAGCATAAGATAGCATCACAAAATTTCATTTTGGGAAATATAAAAAAAAAAAAAAAAAATTTTTTTTTTTTTAATAATGGAATGAGTTACAAAACTGAAATTTTGAAAAGCTCAATGAAAAACATTTAGTCAAAAATTTCAATGAAGCGTGGCACTCAAATTGTAGTCTATTGCTAATCTGTGATCTGTGAGGTACAAGCATGAATATTCTTTTTTCTCTTAGATACAGGAGCTAATTTTATCATTAATTTCTTTAATAAAAAGTAAGAGGAGAAAGATACAATGAAAATACAAATGGAATTTAATTACTCCTTGTTGGTGGCTTGTGGGCTGAGTAGGTTAAAAATGAGTTTAAGAATGCATGGGAACTAGACTAAAGCCACCAACTTTAGCTTTATTTATCTATCTGTCTACTGTTGGCAGCCTCCTAGTTCCCAGCTATGGTATATGTACAACTTCAAGACTGCCAAGAAAGTGTTCCACCATCTGATGAGGGTGCCGACTGCTGATGGCTGCCTCGTACCTATCAGAAATTATATATGGGGAATTTTACTGCTGACATGGGCTGACATAGCCCTTTACTGGACAGTCTACTTGAACAAACTTAGGAGAATATAGATATGTAAACATATATTTTATGTAAAAAAAAAAAAAAAATTACTTTTGTTCAAGATCATGGTTACAGTGTTACAGTGTATCTAGCTACCTGGGTACAGTTACAATGAGAGTAAACCCTACATGAAAGCAAAGTTCTATTAAGAAATGAGAAAAACGTGGAAGATGATTACATATGATCAGATTTGATCTAATAGCATCATTTAGTAAAATGGGAACTGCAAGAAAAGCACACTAAAAAGCAATGATTGCTTTATGCACTTCCATTATGCACTAATGATGGATGGCAACAAAGACAAAATCTGGAGTCACGAATTACACTGCAACTCCTCAAGTGAATCTATAAACTATTCTTTGGTGTCTAATCCATTCCACAGAATTCACTCTTACTAGGATTTGTTCCAACTTTTCATTCAGGTTTTCAGTCCTTAAGCTAGAGAGCCACTCTGCATTTGTCATGTGATGGTTTGATTGGCTCCTGTGGCCAATAAAATCCTTTGCAATCGGAAGTATTTAGATTATCCTGAAACAGGAGTATTGTAGGTGAGATTATATGAGACAAATGTTTGTTTAATTTTAATCATATGCAAAATTAATTTTTAAGCAAACTCTTTGTTAATTTTATTTCTTCTACAGTCCCTACCAGAAGATGCATCAGTGGATTATGACGCTTTTAGTTGTTGGAAAATAAAGATAATTTCAGCTTCAGTGAACATGCCGATTTGTTCTTTTTGTTGCAATAAGGGACAGTATTTAACCTAAGGTTGCTGTTTTCATGTCTAACTAGCTTCCCAGTTACAGTCACAGTGAGCCAAAGCAGGCAGTCTCATCTGTCTGCACCACCATTACAAATGGAAATAGAAAATCAAAATACATTAATAAATTTATCAGCCTGGCTCCATCTCACTGTTGCCCACAACAGTAGTAATCTAGACAGCCACCAGAGCACCACTGCTTATTCACTTCAGTCCTTTAGAGTGACTTCTTCTCTCAGGACCTAAGACTGAAGTTTGTTTAGAATACTTTCTGTAGCTTTATTTTAAAAATAACATAGAAAATGACCATTTATATACATTTAAAAGGTAATGATTTCAGCTGGTATTACAGTTTATTGCTTCCACTCCGATTGGGAGTTGTCTGCAGAAGTTGCACACAAATCAGATTTCTCAGTGGAGAACTGAGACTCATGAAGCAGCAGGCAAACCGTTTGCACGACTGTAGTCAGCTTTTGAAGAATGCTGAGTATTCCAGTTTTTGTTGATAAGAACAGTAACAACTTCAATTTAAGTCCAACTGAATACATTAAGAGAGCTTTTATTGATTACAAATGACTTTGAATCAAGCCCTCTGTTTCCCAGTTTATTTAATCTGAGGTCTGCTAACAGTATTGTTTACCAATGAAATGCTCATCATGCCCTGGTAATCTCTATAGTTTGTTGAGCAAGTTCCTGTCTTGATAACACTATGGCTTTTAATCACATCACTGATGCCACTGTGACTCTGTACTGGCCTGGATGAAGTGGCTCATAAAAAATGATCAAACCATTTTGAGCCATTTCTCTTCTTCAGAGCACTTTTGATTTTTTTGCAGGGAATGTTAAGAAACACTGAAAGAAGCTTTACTGCTTTTACCTGCTGGTAATTTGGACATGAAGTCTATCAAGTAACTGATCCATACCCTTGGTCCTTCCCTGCCCACCTATTTACATTGAACACCTACCCCAGGAGAAAGCTGGGTGTCACAATGGCAGTTCTCATGTTTTATAGGGGCCACACACAGGGGACAATCCTTACACGCAACAACTGCACAAGGGCTGGGGTGAGCCATGTTCTTTCCCCAAACTAGCATTTTGTCTATTTTTGTCTGAGTAGCAGAGTCAGCACTTTAGGAATGCCTATGTAATAGTTATATGTCTGATCCCTCGAGGCTATGTCCGCAAGCTTAATCCACCTACTTAAATTTGACACAAGTTTGACGTTGACAGATCTTTGTGACAAAAAGCATTAAGTGACCATCCTTGTGCTCTTTGACATATGAAAGTCACTTTAATATGCTGCTCTTACACAGAACAGATATCATACCTGTATCCATGATGATGCAGCTATAGTCCTGGTTTCCCTTTCAGGTAAATGGGAGTAAGCCCTCTGGTCAGACTGGGTGAGATCCTGAATCCCTTGGCTCTTCAGACCAGAGTCTTTGCTGGGTTGTAACCAATCTATAACTAACTGCAGGAGAAATTAGTGCAGAAGACTCTCCTCTTCCCTTTGTGAATATTCCAGCCTGGTGATGGTGAAATGCTGTCTTTAGACTTTGTGCAAGCCCTGATTTAATGATCAAGGTCATTTCCTTCACCTAAGAAATAAAAGACCAAACAAATCAAACCAAAAAACCCCACTACTCTATTTCCAATATCATTGAGAGTTCCTAAGCCTATCCAAAACAAACCTGGTCATGAGTACAGAATCACAAGGTGAGAAGGATTATCCAGCCAGATCTCTTTCCCAGTATGCTTGCTGATAACCTGTAGCTCTCAAATGGTCTGAACTACAAGTCTCCAGAATACTTTGCTCCCAGCACAGCAGTAGAGTAGGACCTGGAGACAGTTTTAGAACTGTCAGCATGCCTCGTTATGTTTACACTCCAATGTGAAAAGAAATATATATGATGTCAGGGAATTTCTATGCTTGTTGCTGTCACAGAAGCCAGTGGAAGTGGGAATTTAGAGCCCTTGAAAACTGGCCTCCACACATAAGCACGCTGCTAGTTCCCTGCCAAACCTTCTTGTGGTTATTGCAGGTCATATGTCAGTGGAGCCAGACCTAAAATGGAATTGAAATTTTAAATAACGATAGTCGCAATTTAACATGGTTCTTAAGCATTTCCATAACTTTATCACATCGGTAATCTCATGAAACTTTCTAAAGCTTAGTTACCTATATGCATAGCAAGAGATTTTAAGTCTTATTTTATCTGAAAACCTGGACATAGTAAACATGGAACAGTGATGGAAAATTGTTGGTAATGGGTCAAGTTGCATCTCCTTTTGATTTTCAAGAGTGTATGTGTGCATGTATAATTATAAATCACAAATAAAAGTGTCTTGGCTCTAAGTCCTCATATCCTATGTCAGACTGGATCCTGAATGCATCTCATGATATGGCTGAGGCATGAAAGCATTTCTGGAGATGTTATCTAAGTGACAGTTGTGCTTTCACTTTATTTGCTAACTACACTTCTTAATATACTATCTTTTCTGAGTAGCCATGTGGAAAGGAGTACTAAGTTAATTCCTTTTCTTGCTGTAGAATTATATATAGCCAGCTGCTTTACAAGTTTCACAACCAATGAATAACCAAGGTCTGTGTTTAGCATGACACAACCCACTGAAATGCAACATTCTTGGCTTCTTAAACAAAGAACTTTAAAGAAGAGACCATTACCTTCGGTCTTAGAAACTGTGAGGCAGAAGTTAACTTCAGCTGCTTAGTAGAAGGCCCAGTTGACATTATGATATCAATCGAGAAGAAACTGGACCTTCGGCAGCTTCTTTCTCCTGAAGCATCGTTACAACCCAGCAAATGACACTCCTTCTCCCAAGGGGCTGAGGATTGCATGCAGGAGGCAACACTTTCTCCACTACTAGCCCCCCCGACAATGCTTTGACAGAGCACCGTATTAGGCAACAGGACCATTGGGAATGGCATCTGGGGACTTCAGTGAGCATGCCTGCTAGGGAAGGAGCACAACCATAAGCTGCTGGTTGAGTGCACAGAGCCCTTTCCTGGCTGACAAGCCTGTTGCAGAGGTCAGCCAGAGAGGGCTATCATTCTTTGGGGAGGTGGAAACTACTCGGTGCTATTAATGGTTTTTTTTCCTGGCTGTCCTCAGGAATGGAACTGTAAGCCAAGCGTGGCCATGAAAGGGGTCGCACATGGCCAAAAGATTATGTTGAAGTATCTTCCATCTCCACTCTCAGTGCCTGGAACTCTCCCCCTTCCTTTCTTCCTTCCACACCGCACTTCAGGTCTCTCCCCTGAGCTGTTCTTGCCTCAGTTTTCCTAGCAATAGACCAAACAGCTATGAATTACAGTTTAGGAAAGACTAATGACTTCTTGGTCTGGCTTCAGTCATCATCCCATCACTTAACTGCAGAATAACTAAGGTTGGAAAGGACCTCTAGAGATTGTGTAGTCCACCCTCCCTGCTGGGAAAAGGGCCAACTAGAGTAGGTTGTCCATTGCACTGCTCAGGTTTTGAATAGCTCATTGTATGTCTGCAAGTATGAGATGAAGTTCAGACTATAATAATAGTGTTTCAGGTCTGATCTGTGCTATAGATTTTGGCTAACATCTGTGCCTACTGCTAGGTAAAACAGGACTGGTAAGGTGTGTGATTTCTGCCCAACACTACTGTGTGATGAAGCCATGAAATAACTTTCAAAATGAAAGAAAAACTCCAGTCAAGTCCCTCAAAAGGCTCATAAGACTTTCATATGAATCTGGAAAGTGCTTAGTTTGCTGAGCTTTTGTTTATGAATTTGTGGCTCTTGCTGATGAGCCAGGGGGAATTTTCTAATTCAGTGTTTGTAAGAATACTCCCTGTTTCTAGCTATTGAATTTCAAAAAGATGATTATACAGTCAATAATTTTCTGCTATTACTTTTCCATGTAAGAAATAGACTTCCAAGCCACAGTGATGTTATTTTATTCTCAGTGGAAGCAGTGGGAAATGTCATGGTAGTAAAGGGGATATGTTCCAAAATGTAATTTTTGTGGTGAAATTTTCATATGAAAAAAATACATATTTTTCTAGGTCACAAAGCAAAAGTTAGTATGTTAGTAATTAGACCAGAAAAAAATAAATTTCTATGAAACTAAGTAAAGCCATTTTATTATTATCAGACTCTCTGTCAGACTTTAATATACATTCTCCACTTTCTTCCATACGATGAGTGTTATGACCAGAACCTACAGCACCGAGCTCTTTCCCTGTAGTAAGGGATTCTCTGTGGACCCTCTACAAGGACTTGTTATAGCATTGACATATGTGGCTGGAAGTTCCTAAGCCATATCAAATTCACAGAGTCAGCTGAAAATTGTATTTGTACTAAAACTATTCCTCCTTTTTAAACATTGAAAGGATTTATTAAGAATGAGAATTATGTTTTAGTTATATTTGGAGCTGAGTGCAAAGGAATAACCTTACCAGCATTTCTGTGTGAGAGCAATTGAAACTTTATTTCCTAATTATGACCTGAGGTGGAGTCCTAAAGGTTAATGCCCATAACATGACAAAGGTTAGTGAAAGATATCTGTTACAGTCAAGGTTTTCAACCTTTTAGATCTTTGATTGTTGCAAGTAGTTAAGCTGTAAGTCAATGCACTATCTCAAATAAGTATCACCATTTTCAACCAGTCTAGAGTCCTAAAGATTTTACAAGTTTAAAATAAGCTTCCTTTAATATATTAAAAATAAATTTTATCTAGTTTATTTGTCCTTAATGTTTTTAGATTGGAGAACATGTCATCCCAAGAAGATAACATATAAATAGGGTAAAAGGCCTGGTTTCTGTATCACACATTTGAAAGGGAAGCGATTTAGATTAAAAATCATCACTGAAAGAAAAAACAAACTATTAGTTTGTTTTTTACTATTTTTACTATTTTTACTATTAGTTTCTCTTATACTATAAGACCTACACAGAGCAGTTAAGCTGATTCTTTTACTTTCTACTTGCACTGAGCACTGAACTCTAGATCTAATGGTATAGTGAAAGTGAGATAAAGGTCTCTGGATTCTCTGTGCATGATTACGCTCAGTTAATGGATCCATTATGCTTCATGATTAAAGTCATATCAGATATTATTCCAGTTGATGGAAAATTTACTTAAATATAGACTATCATGTGACAGGAGCATATTGATGTGATACATTTAAGCATAGGATCAAGACAAACTGCCTTAAACATGTCAAACCCAAACTTGAAATCCAACTCGTATTCCATGATATTCCAGAACTGCCCTGAACTGAAATTGCCAAAATGTCCCAAAATGTACTGAATAGATGGAGGTAGATGACCTGTGTGCTAGGGGAACACTATATTGCTCTCTAGAACCACCTGAAAAGAGGTTGTAGCAAGGAATCTATCAGTCTCTTCTCCCAAGCAACAAGTGATAGGACAGGAGGTAATGGCCTCAATCTGTGCCAGGGAAGGTTTACATTGGATATCAAGAAAAATTTCTTCACCAAAAGGGTTGTCAAGCATTAGAACTGGCTGGCCAGGGAACTGGTGGAGTCACCATCCCTGGAGGTATTTAAAAGATGTGTAGATGTGGCACTTACTGACATGGTTTAGAGGTGGATTTGGCAGTGCTAGCTTAGCAGTTGGACTCGATGACCTTAAAGGTCTTTTCCAACCTAAATGATTCTAGGATTCTATGAGTATTATATCTCTCCAGGCCGAACAAGTTCAGTATCCCCTCTTCACAGAGCATAAGCATCTGACAATGTCACTCTGAAGATGCCATGTATGACATGTGTGAAAGCAAAAAAATATTTGAGAACTTCATTAAAATATTGAATAAACCCAAACTGTGTCTAAATTTAACAAGTATATACCATATGTGTGAAAAATATTTGCTTTTACTTGAAGCTCAATATCTGTCTTTTTTCCTTATTTTTCAGAGACTGAAACAGAAAGTGTGCCACCACCTCCAGGTCAGTGTTAAAATACTAATTTGCACTGTAACAACACTAACAATGGTTGCAGAAGACTAGATACTGCATAGCCATAATATGATTTCTGTTCATTGTCCCTTTGGAAGTGAGAGGATAGCAAGAAAAGTAAAAGAGCCATCCCAAATAAGATATGCTCACTTCACTTTGCCTGGATGTTGATTCTTCAGACTCAATTTTCATTTGCCATATTTGTTGTTTGCTTAATGAGGCAAATGTCCTTCACAATACAGGAAAATTATGACTGCTTAAATTCTGTGTTTAAATAATGCTGTCTTATTTGATGCTGAACAGCATCTAGTTATCAAAATGTTCCCTTTCATTTTTCCTTGAAGGTACACAGTGAATAAAGTTAACAGAATCAAGCATGGGTTTCATGTTCCTTAATTTTAGCCATCTGAAGATTAGATATCTTGTTCAACAGTGCTCCACCTTTAACCAGTGGAGCAGCTCTTGGGTCTCACCCATGTTCATCCAATGGGCATTTCTTGGATAACCTATTTAAATGTCACTGGATGTCTATGTATAGGCACTTGCCCTGAGGAGTCTTATTGTCTAGAATGAAGTGGGTAACTTCCAGGAAGCCAAAGTTAGGTGAGGTAAACTCATTCACAAGAACTAGGGCTTCAGGTAAAGCTGAAGCTCTGTGCAGAGCTGCTACATTTCTTTCAGTGGGAACCAGAAAGGGAGGTAAGTCTTTGCCTTGTGGGTCTGATCTGCACTGAGTAACTTGAGTTATATTCTCAGGTGCTGGTTAATACATATATGCATTATGCATGTCGAATATAAACATTTGGTGAGTTTTATTCTTTGTGTAGCTACCTACACAGCGATATCAAACAGGATAAATACTCTCCAGGTGTTCGACCTGCATTTACTTACAGTCTTGCATACTGGCATTTTTTGAGTCTGATTCAAGACTTTTTTTTTTTTTAATCATACACTCTTTCATTAAAAAATTACAAAGTCTGGAAGTAGTAAAGCCATTTGCCACAAGGATTTTCATGTTTAAATAACCCATATGTTATTTTAATGTTAGGATGAACTCTTGCATACATTTGTAAGAAAAATTAATTGGTATTTCATTCATGATGGTTGTATTTTACTCAACCGTAAGATCTGTACAGTTCATATTAAAGTAATTAATTGCAACACACTGAGGGTCTTATGTGGTATATTTTGCACTTCAATTCATGTTCTTCACCAATCTTAACTTTTAAGTAGAACTGAAATGAGAAACTGCTTTTTATAGGCAGAAAGGACCAGCATTTTTGAAGAGTTATATTAAAAACATCTATCTTCAGATAAATAAATTCTTCTTCACTTCTATTTAAGTATACAGGATTAGAAATGAAATCACTCCTACAACCCCCTTGCTTCTCCCCATACCTGTACTTCTTTGGTAAAGCAAGTAGATTGTCAGTAGGCTTTTATGTTAGGCACAGACCAAACTGGGATTTTTCTAAGCTGGAAGTGCCAGTCTTTTCTCCCTTTGCCTCACTCAAGATGCTTTCATCTTGGATTACCAAGTGCTATCACACAAAGAGGGAAGTTGGTTCAAGAAT
The DNA here is from genome assembly GCF_004027225.2 of Strigops habroptila. NCBI lineage: Eukaryota > Metazoa > Chordata > Aves > Psittaciformes > Psittacidae > Strigops > Strigops habroptila. The sequence goes on from NC_044279.2 coordinate 71,114,251, forward strand.
CTAAATACTACAACATATAAATAGTTTATTGGACATAGTCAGCGTCTTGAACTACACCAGGAAATTTTTTGGAAGCCATTCTAAGAGCTCCTTCTAGATCTCAATCTCAAGCCACCAAGTTGGTGTAGTTAGCCATGATGAGGTTTTCAAATGGGATTTAGACATAATAACAACTTTCAAGAAAAAGTAAATTCTCCTAATCCCAGTTCCTAGCAGGAAAGAAAAGTATTACTGCAGGAAAACTCCCATTAAAAAGGCCAAGATGGACAACCTGAAATTTGAGGAATCCAGACAGAAGCATCCAGGAGTCTGTCACGCTTCCAGAATATGGATTTTTCTTTCAAATTTCAAATTTTATTTTCATAGTTACCATGGCTATGCACATGTGGACAAGAAATCAGGATAAACATAATATCAACTGGCTCTTGCAGATACTTCCTCCATGTCACAAAAATTATCTTAGCTTAATCTTGACAATGACCTTCACCCAAACCCATGTTCTATCAGGCAGTTGACAGGTAATTTTGCCACAGAAAGTCATTGTTCACAGACAATAGAGCATTGAGTGTTTTCACCTTTAAGACAGCATGGTTCATATGATTTGACAAGCCTCTAAGTGGCCTTGTATGCAAATTAAATGAAATAGAAAACCACAGAGAATAGGAACCCTAGCAAATCCTGAAATCGAGAAAGGATAGAAATTTTTATTTTGTTGAAAATACAGTCCAAATTTTCTCATACATATGAGGTTTAAGATAATTCACATTCACATGCTTGGAGTAGAGGACTAGCTGGCAACTATTCTAATCAACTAAACTAAAACCAAATAGCCTAGAAAAGATTATGATGATAATGATGAAGATGGTAAAGAATAAAGAACACCCTCAATATACTCTCTCTGTTGTGTAGTTTGTCTTAACGATAAACCGATTAGAGTGATGGAGCTCTGGAAACTATTTATATTTGAAGTATTTCATATCTGATCCAGTTGCATTCAAATTAGCAATATGTAACTTATTTCAAAGGCTTTTGTAAATAAGCCCAAGAACAAGAGACTAAGAATTCCTGCTTCTAAAACACTCAGTATTTTTCTTCCACTGAGTACAAGAATATCAATCTTATACTACTCATTCAAAACATAGAAAATGCATTGATATGCAGAGTTGCAAAATGTTTTTAACTGTATATTCCATATACAAATATATCAATAATTCTTTAATTTAGGTTTTTCAATACTAGCAGAACCTAGAATATTCCTGTATTTTTTAATGCTGTGTAAGTTTTTCTCTTTACTTTAAGATCCTCTCAAAAATATACTTGTACTTCCTACACAGAACAAAAAACACCACAGGAGGGTGAAACTGGAAAGGGTAAAGGTAAGTCTGAAATCATATTTAAAAAATAGGCAGTAAAGAGAACATTCCTAAATGCTGTTCTGATGCTGGATTGCTTGAGCTTTAATTCAGAAGCTTGGAGCAGAAAGTGATGTTTAAGTGAGCCTGGAAGTTGACACTGACCAAGCTTGCTAAAACTCAGATCCTATGCACATTGGTAGCTTTTAAATTAAGCAGACAATCTCCTACTGTCATTTTAAGCTGTTTCTATTCTAAAACTGAAACTTGATATTGCATGTTTTACCTTTCAGCAAAGTCTAATAGATTTTTTCATCTGAAAAAAAAGAAATCACACATTCGTCTTCCTGTTCTTATTGGGAAGCCCAGCAGCTGAGCTCATGCCAAGTTCTCAAAAAATGTCTTTGAGGACTGTCTGCTGTGAACAAACATGTAACTGTTCAACTAGCAATGCATGTAAAAATCAGCTTCATTTTTAATATATATTTTTGCGCTGCGGAGATTAGACTCCAGCTCTGTTGGCAATTCTTCTGCTACACAAATATATTTTGAGAGAACTGGGCCAAATTTGGCTCCTGTTTGTACTAATGCCAAAGTAGAATTCAAACTGCTCATCAGCTTATTTTGAAATGAATAATCTTTTTTTATTTCTTCATTCTGATAAAAGGCTAACCCTGAAGAAAATATACTTACAACTGATGCAATGCTTGCTTTAGATTTGACACGGTTATACTTATTCATGGCAAATCAAGAAATGGCTTGCTTGAAAATGTATTCTGGCTTTTGGTCTCTTCCAGACAAAATCTTGCCTTGTCTAAAAAGACAGACTAGATGCATACTTGATGCTTGCAGATTCGTTTGGCAAAGATGTGCATGGCTACTTTTCTCAGAAAAATCAAAATATAAACACTGAGAGTGTGTGATTCATGTACCCTTTTGAAAATCAAAATGCTGAACCAGGATTCAGTGCATGTTATTTTGCCAGCTAACTTTGCATTGAGCAATTATTTTGACACACAAAATTTTGTGTGAGTAATCAAATCTGTCATCTTGATAATGGAAACACAATTCAGGCATAATTTGCATGCCTAATGATAGGAAAGAAGATGGAGGTCTTGCCTTAAGCTATTCCAGCATTTAGTTCTGCTTGCTTTAATTTTGATATGACAAAAATGTTTGTTCCCAAACTGAACATGAATGGCGTTTTACCCACTGCTTACAAGTCTACATTTTACTGAATAAAAAACATGGTAGGTATCTTCTCAAATATTTCTATGATCTTTTTATACATTATTATGTTTCTGTTTTGATTTTAGTGAAGAACACAGGTATTTCCTTAGGGGGAAAAATGCTTTCTTGGTGCTTCTCCTGTTCAGGAGGATTTTGCTTCCAAAAAATGGTTTGAGATCCTAGCATGGGAAGCGTTTCCAGTTTCAGTCTATGGTGGCAGCAGCTGCCTCAGATAGAATTCCAGTGAAAGTCTGAATATCAATATGTAGAAAGAATGACCTTCTGCCATGGTCCAGTGAAACTGTCACCCCTGCAAGGCAATGTAGATGTCATTGCCAGACACTAGATAGTAATTAATTTTTTTAACTAGGTATAGTGCAATTGTTCCTATCAGCTGCTGTTTTGTTGCAGAGTATCACCAAGTAAGGGAGTATATATTTTCTTAGAGTGATTCCTTCATGTTTGTTTGCCAGAAGAAAATCTTTATAATGATGAGCATAATTCACAAACTGGGAAAAGGTTCAATTTTCCAATCTGCCCAAAATCGTTTACACTAGAAAATGAGCAGTTCCATAAGGAATGAGGGCAGAACCAGTTACATGTTAGCTTTTGTATAAGCTATTTATAAAACTGTTTCTGTAGCTTCAGAAGTAACAGATTTGGGTACTTTATTGAATGGGAGTGAGATAGGAAATATTTCATACCCAAATTCAACAGCGATTTTACAATACCTGTGTGTTAGCAGTTATGATCTCTTTGCTGATGATTTATAAGAAACAGCACACTATAGGAGCCTGGGACAGCCTCTCTCTGCCACAAAGTCAGGATATTCTGGAACCTGGTATTTGGAAAAGAAAGCTTGATAATCCATATAAACCACATAGTCCATAATTTTCACCACATTTCTAAAACAAAGTTAACAGCAGAAGTTAGGAAGATGAAGTACACCTATCTATGTGTCTGTTTTACTGTTCTATTTATTTTTAGTAGTTATTGTCTGTGTGAAATTACATATTTATGTTCCTTTATGTTCACTGTAAAGTTAAGAAATCGCGGTTGGTGTGATAAATTCTTTGTTATCTTGTGGTTATTTTGCTGTAAAATAGTTTCTCAGAATAGTAAAAATAAATCTTTCTTGCATAAAATAATCTTTCATAACATTTCTAGTTTCAAACATCTGAAATAATGTCATAAAAATTCAGGATATATATGATCATCCTTTTTATTTTCAGAGAAAGAAGTGACTCAGCAGCAATTCCACCAAATTTACTATGTTATCCTATACTTATTCAATTTAAATTCTTCTTCCTTTGCTTTTAATTTTAACATTATCTTTCAGATTGAATATTGTTATAATTGTGTTCCCACTTGCTGGAATAATAATTGAATTTTAATATCAAATTTGCTCATTCCTTTTTTAGGTCACATCCAGCCATGATTTTTCTGCATGTTTTACTGGTACCTTTTTCTCTAGGTTCCATCCAACCATCTACTAAAATGTTTACATGTTTCATCCTTGTATTTTCCCAGTTTTCACTTATGCATTCATGTCTTTACTAAAACATCCATTGCTGTATGTATGTACTTCATTTACCACTCCCAAAGTGCCAAGTGCTGAATACTCTTTGAAAATCAGATGGGTAATTGAAGGTAACTAAATTTTAAACTCAGTCTCAGAAGGGTTAAACTGTGCTCAGTACCTTCAACATTAATGGAAATGATTCAGCCAGTTGGTTGAGTTACTCTATATTTATTTATGCATCACAAAGACATGGGTTCACTCTTGTGCTGTTTATCTGCCTTCTGCCTTAACTTGGAACACTTGCTCCGGTGTTCAGTAGTACAGATAAATGTTAAGGAACTCTAAAGACACCTGCAGCTGGAAAACAGTGTCTCTCCCCCGTTCACGACTCTGACATATCTCTCATGCCAGCTCCTGTTGTCAGTGAGTGAGAGCAGGCAAAAACAACAAAGAAAGATTAATAAGTTCACTGGCTCTGTTAGCTGATTAAATCAAGTTTGAGATGTTGCTCCAGTGGAATCACTTCCAAAATTAGCCTGTTCAGTTGTGTAGCACTAGGCTTTTGATGCTGGCTCATGGTTTTCAAGTCTTCTTTTCAACAGCTAAAAAATAGAAAAGTAAAATAATAGATCAATGTGATTTTGCCACTTCTGCAAAGTTGATCAACAATACGACTGATGGCAGAATAGCAACTTCTATTTTTGTGTGGTGGATTTCAAATCAAGGGTAAGTATAAAATATAAAATTCTTGGTATCAGCAGTTCATATATAAATCAGTAGTTATTACTTATATTTTGTCAGATTTTTTTACACTCTTACTGTGTCAGCAGTCAGAAATTTTAATATTGAGGTTACACTAACTGTGAGTATAAAAAAGTTTCACATTAGCTAATTCTGAGCTAATATCTTTCATTCTACAAGACTCTACTCCTGATGGAGCTCCAAGAGGCCTAGTTCTCAATTAATGTGATCCTTTAGGTGTACAAGGAAATAAACATAAATATCCTATTTGTTAATGAAAACATGTCACAGATGAATAGGAGACAAAGAACAAAAATCTCTATAGAGTAATACATACTATTGATTTATTGTCAAACAAAGTGTTTCTTCTTAACTAGCTCTTCTCGTACAACAGATTACTAAATACATTCTATTAAAAGTTTACTTGCAGGACATAAGGATAGTGAACTAATGATCATAGTTCTACATCTAGGACTGGTATTATTGCAATTTTTGTTATCTTTAAATAGAATTTATTGCTAACTTAAACAAGCATTCATCACCAAAAGCAAATTGGTTATAGCTATTGAACCATTTTTCATATTTATTCAGTAGTCATTTCATTTTGTCCTAGAAGCCTGAGATATAAGGAGTGATGGACTGATAATTACCCATTTGTCAAAACTGGCATGTATTGGTTTTGTACTCTTTCCATTTACAACACATTTAGTTGTGCTTTCATTTTGATACTTCTGAAATGTTTGTTTGGTTTGATTTGTTTGTGTTTTATGTTAACATTTTGTTTGAAAAATGATAGATTACCCAGAAGAAACCCAGATTACCCAGCAATCCGCCTGCAAAACTAACACCTTTTGTTGTTTTAGTCTTTCAAATGTTTGAAGAAAACAGAAGTCAAATAAAGTAGTCCTTCAACAATGTGATTATCATACATCATCATGCAGGGTGCATGACATCAAATGTTTTATGTTGATTGATCTTAATTACTTTTTTATGGCCAGAGAGAATATTCTGGCCAGAAGAACACCTCTTCATGCCAAGCACAGTGGTGACATCGACGAAAAGAGCTGAAAGCACAGTTTTTACTTTCATGAAATATGAAGAAAGATTTGCAGTAGAATTACTTAGCCTTGCATTCATTTACTTGTTAACACAGTACATTAAAACATCTGACATGACTTCATCATTACTGTACTTTCACTGAAAATCAACATTCTCAGCGTCTGCTTATGCCATTGGATGATGCAGGTGCTGAGAACTCTTCCACTAAGTGAATTTTTAATTTACTTTTTTGCTGTGAGAAATCATTTTTGTAAGATAACACATTAATCCTTCATGTGTAGGCCTACCTTCTACAACTGATCTCCTCCTCCCCAGAGATTTTTAAAAAGCAGTTTGATGAATCATTAAAAAGGAATGAGTAAAATGTTATGGCTAAGTAGTTAAATTCTATTTACAGACTTTCAATTAGCCTTCAGTGGTTAAGCAAGCACAAAACAACATTTACAAAAATGCAACTATATTTTATATGTGGTTTTGTCATAGTTATTACATTTGTCCTTGAGAAAATATAGAAAAATTATAACTTTAAAGTCAAAATCGAAGGATAACTTGAGAGTTAAAATTTGATTCTGGAAACTAAAATCTAAAATCTAAAAAAAACCAAAACTGAAACAACTCTTTCAGAGGGTGGGTTAATATTTTTCCAAAGTTGTTCTTGTTCAACTGTCTTTTCAATTTTGAAATGTTCTCCAGCTGATTTTCTGATACTGGTTAAAAGACATGTTATATTTACAGTACATATGTATTACATCCTAAATATATCTAGTTTTTTCTAGCCCTTCAAATGCTCTAGTTTTTGTTTGTTTGTTTGTTTATTTAATTAGGCTTTTAAGACACTAAGACTTTTTGCATATTTTAACAGAAACTGGCATCTCTGAGGTTTCTAGTGAACATCTAAAATTCAAAGGGATGTAGAAAACTCCTGTAAAGATAGTCTTTAACTTATTCTGTTTTTCTCATGATCATGATTACAGTATTTCAGGTGTAATGCCAGTTTCATGGGGTTTTTCAGACTTTCAATTTATATAAATATGTACCTCAATGTGCTGCATTTTAATATACCTGAAGAACATTTGCTTATAGTGATTTAATACCTGATGATGGTCAACTTTTAGTGTGATTAAAAGTAAAACCCAATGTAATGATAATAGTTTTGTCCTTATTTATTATGCTGTAATATAGGGAAAATTAGTTGTTTATTCCTTGCATTTTAATTTAATATTCTAACATGGAAATTACAAAGTATAAACATAGGGTTCTGTTTTTAAATGTTGCATATCTTGATTTAATAATGCTGAATGCATATATGGTGCACATTTTAATTGCAGACATGGTCATCAGAGAAATGGCATCTTCCTCAGGTCAGATATGTGATTGACCTTGATTTCATTGTGGCTTTTTTTGTATTTACTGCGGATTACATCTCTAACAAACAGAACCACTCAGCAGCTTTCATATAAACTCATGATTTAATAATAGATACCTCTTCACATCTCATTTTTCTTTTACTTGCTTGAAACATTAAGGTTTACCATTTCAGCTACTGAATTATGCAAAGCTTTCTTCATCAGTTTGAAGCTTCCATTGTGAATGCTCCTGACTATTATGATTTCTTTCCCTTTCTTTTGCAGGTTTTACATTTTCACATAGTCATTAGAAAGCAGATGATCCTCTGTGCTTTCAGGTTCTTTATGCACTTTTTTATTTGTATTTCTTTTCACAGATGAAGATGATACTTCAGTTAGTACTCCACCAGCAGGTTAGGACTGTGGTAGTGCTTTGTGTGTGTATGTATGTATGTACTTTTCTCTTGACTATTAATGAAGAAAGAGTCCAAACCATTAGACTGAACTCAAAACATACTAATTAGAGAAAAAGTTTCTTGAAGTGCCCTACATTAAATTGATCTCTGTTCAGAAGTACAATACCTTCATACCAGTAAGTTCCTTTCAAGTCCTGTCTTGAGGTCTTTGGAAGAATTTCTGCCAAATCAAGGTAAAATATTGGTTCGCAACTCTGAAAGCAACTCTGCTTATCTTTTTCTATCAACAAACATGGAATGTATTTTTCAGGTTAGTCTTGAGAGAAAATTCCAGATTTACAAATAAAAAGGATGCATTATGACTTCAGAAAAGGTTTATCCATGTAATTGTCTATCACCTCACCTTAGGCCATATAACCTACAAAGTAGTTTGAACATACTGCTCCAAGCCATTGCTGCCAAGCTGCCAGATAAAATGCCTTTTGCTGTTGGCAGTAAAAGAAAAGCAACAGCACAGAGGTCCACCATGATCAATGTGACATAGGCAGAATTTCTCCATTGCTTGCTTAATAAGATATAAAAAAATAAACTGAATGAAACAGAGTTTTGAACACTAGAAAACACTTTGAAGTGTTTCAAATGAAAAATATGCTTTTAATTATTTTCACTGCCCTAAATAGTCACGTTTTTCCTTATTTCTCCCAAAAGAATTCACATTATTAACTTTGGGATGAATGCTATCTGTAAAGTCAGTGGCAGTACATTACTTTACAGTACTAGAGTACCTGGTTGGTAACAGCTAAATATATAAATAACATTGTAAATCACAACCCCCTAAAATGCCATTTTAACTATTTATCATTATTTTGCTCAACCTAGATAAATAAATAAGCTATTCAAATAATTCAAAATACTGTCCTCTCAGATAAACATTGAACAACATAAATTCGTCTATTTTCTGGAACTGCACAAGTCACGAAAAAAACATTAGCCTCATGGAATCCTTCTAAATATGAACTACTAACAAGGAAAACTTGAATGGGAATTAAACTAAACTGATTTACATTTTCTAGAGAAAAAGGGGAAAGATTTCTGAATTTTTTTCTTAGCTCTTCACTTCCTTTTTCTGGTATTCAAGTAGTTCCTCATGGGTATGTTCCTAAATATCTAGCCTAATCTTCTTGCATGAAGAATTAATGTTCTTAAAATCCCGATGAAGTTAGTTAAGCAGTGATCTCTGAGCTGGTGTCACCCAAATTGCTCTTCCCTTTCAGATGGGATGTCTAAGCCAGCAGAAAGAAAAGATTCAGGTGAGACCTCCTGAAAAACATGATGAAGCACTCCAAAATTTACTAGTACAATTACTCTTAATACTTTAACTCTTACAGCTAATATTTAATTTTATTTTCATTGTTCATACAATATCAAACTGTAACTGTGGAAATGCTTTTAAGTATCAGATCAAATAGCTTTCTAGCAGCTAAACCAGGAGTGAGAGATAGGTCTGCCGTACAAGACAGGATATGAATCAGTATTTTACACATACATACATACCTATCTATCTATACTTATTTCTATATAGATAGATATGCAGCTATTCCCTTCCTCCTCAGCCTACAGGGTGACAGTGGCTCACCTAAATCCCACACACAGGCCCCAGGAGACTGTAGGAGAATGGCTTCTTCTCATAGCTCAAAGGACGGTGGGGAAAACTTAGGAAAGTCATAACCTCTTTCTTCCTACCCTGGCAGGTAACGCATACTACACCCACTTTTGTGGTTTCAGGATTTGCAGCCTCTGGAACAAAATGAGCAGCAGGTACTTCAACCATGGTTATTGACCTGGCATAGCCGCCTATGCCAGCCCCCTGAGCCAACGTCAAACCCACGTTTTGTTCTGTTTGTTTAATAAATAGGAAAACGTTAATATCTAAAGGTGATGATAATATTTAAGTGTTATTTTATGTCGTACCAAATTAATGACTCTATGTAAGCTTCTTCCTTTTATTAATATCCTTTTTCCATTTCACCCTGTGGCGTGTTAGGTTACTGCACGTGACCAGGTCCTGTACCGAGCATTGTCACCTCATTCTGTTCATGCCAGTAACTATCACTTGTTCTTACATTGTTTCCATATACTACCATGTTACACTGGCATAATCTAAACATATAGATTACAGAGAGAGTATATATAGATGTGTATCTATATATATTTGTGTTCATGTATGTCTGCGTATATGTTTTCATATATGTGTATATACATGTGTGTATATACATGAAAGTCTTTACCTGTAATATTGTACAAGCAAACATATACAGATGCGTTAAGTACACCACCCATAATTCACTGAAAGACTGAAAGGCAAAGATTTCATAGCAAAGCAATCTAGCATTTCTATATCTTTTAAAAATTCCTAGTAGACTTTAGGATAATCAAAACAGCTTGATTGCATTTTCCCATTGTTGTCATGAGTTGTGTTGCATTCATGAGTGATGGAAATTTTCATGAGTTAGAAAGGTTCCCGTAGCAGTAACCTCTACAATTCTGACTTCAGGAAAATGACTTTCTACAGAAAATACTAAGCTGGGAAAGGAACTTTTAATTTCAAGGCTAGGGTTGACTAAGGGATAAGTTTTGTGTGACTAGTTCCTCATTTATGCTAGTTTTGAAACTAAAACCAACAAAGCATTGGATAAACTATAAAAATATACCTTCACATCTGAAACAACAAGAAGTTCAAGGGGAACAAGGGAGATGCAGCTCTGAGTTGAAAGAGACTGATGGCTTTGTTAATTATAGTTGTACATTTCCACATTTGCTCTGCTCTTCAGTACTACCATGGCTACACTGGCTTTACTCAGTTTCCCCTATGCACTGGCAATAACTCCTCAAAAAAAAGGAGGTGTGGCATTTGGATTCCGCAAATTCTCACTTGGAATATGAGACACATGCTTTGCCCCTCTGCAGAAAGGGAGCAGGTAACAGACAGAAGTTTGCTGCCTTGCTCTCCCTGTCTTTTCTGTTAGGAGTCAGCTTTGGCCACAGTTTTTCATGTATTTTGACTGAGATGTAACTGCATAGCGCAAAGCCAGGACTGTTCAGATGAGCAGAAAGACCAGAAATGAACAGCTGTGCTCAGACAATTCTCTGCCCGGGGGAACCTGCTCACTTGCTGCTTCTCTCGGTACAATTGTTCCTTTTCAGTTCCAAAATCTCAATGTCCAGAAGAGAAGACGCTGTGTCTGAACACACAACACAATCATTTCCATCTGACAAATTTTTCTGTAGAACATTAGCTAATATACATGGCAGGACATGGTACTGACTGACGTCCAACTCTCTGTTTCTACCATGGTAGAAAAGAACAAGGTTCAACAGTAAACTTCATCCCTGCTCTATTTTAAGGACAAAGCATAAAAAATAGCTTGTACAATTGACTGAGTCTGGGTTTGAGAGAGACCCACTGACACTATGCATCATATGTGGTTTTTTGTGCTTATAGCTGTTTGTGTTTTCAGAACCTCCCTCTCTTCTGAAAAACAAAGAGCTGACCTTTGTGCATTGCCTCTGTAAAGCACTCATGGTTGAATGCTGGTGCCATTTGAGTTGCTCAGTACCCATCTTGGCTGACCAGGTTCCCCTCTCTTCCTCCCTGATAGTTTCATTTTCTGTCACCACAGAGGTGGCATTCTTGCAGGAACTGTACACAATGTGACAGCCAAGCAAAGGATGTCAGTGTGAACAAAAATTTACATATCTTTCAGGACATCTGAAGAGAGAGGTAATAGGGTTAGAGAGTTTAGTAAGTTCAGGTAAGTGCATTTTAGAGGGAGTAAAACCAACTCAAATGATTGACATTTCCCTCTCTCTCTGCATCTTAGTATGGTCTATTGGAGAAGGAGCTCCAGAAGAATCAGAAAAACGTGATGATTCCCAAATGTCCACTCTATTCATCGAAAAACCTCAGAGCGGTTCAGTGAGCGTTGGTAAGTGCTTAGAAACAAAATCAAAAGCCACTCCCACCAAGACAGAGGCTGAAGCAGAGCCAGGAAAGACACGTGGAGTTCTTGTAACACTCAGCTTCTGCCCTCAGCTGCAACTGATTTTAGTTGGATGCGAACTCTACTCCTCAAAGACAAAAAGGACTGTATGAAGAGAAGCAAAACCCAATTATTCCATTTAAGACAAGCTCAAAATCTAATAGTTTACTGAGCACAATGGGTAAGAGTTATAGCTTCTGGAGAAGAGAGCTGGTTACTGTAATGCTGTTGGCTGTCATAGATATGTCAGGACGATCTACCCAAAGGCCTGCAGCACAGCTTCGAGACTGCCGGGTCAACCTCTGTACCCTACAGCTGTGTGTAAATTAGCAAGTAGACTAATAGGAGCAGCTCTGCAGGGAAGCTGGTACAGTTACCCCCACTGTAACCATTCTGTGGGATTTGCTCTGGACTGGTTTAGTCCAGTGGTCTATATACCTATCACCAGCTGGAGCACAGGTGGCAAACACTCAGAGCATATCTGTGATTTTAATTTCACCCTAGAGGAATCCAGTTCAAGCACTGTGAGGACTTTCTGTGTTGTGAACTAGAGCACAGTAAATGGGGATGGTTAGGAGGTTCACTTCCAAACCGCACTCCTGAGCCATACTATCGTAGTAAAGTAGCTGCATCCTAAGCAGGGTGGGACCAATGGTTCAGTACAGGCTATCTATGTCTGTTGTGTACTTGGATACACTAAGATGTGGTCAGATGGGGGGGGGGGGGGGTGTGTGTTTATGCATGCCTATTGTTTTTATCAGTTTCTGAGTAGAAAATGATCATTTTGGGAGAATATAGTTAGAGAATAAATTTAAGGAGTTATTCTTCTCTGGAGCCCATGAGTGTTAGGATGGAAGCTCAGCAGGGACTGGGCAGTGGCGTTCTGAAAATTGAGTTAACTTTCACTGTTCCCAAACTATTGTTTAGAGAAGGCTCTTTCCCTCTCTTCTCAGTTTAAAGAATCTATGATAGAAATGCATGAAGAGCTCCAGGCTTTCATTTACAGACTGGAGTTTATTCATGCTACAACTGCTTAGTAGCTTAGAAATACCTGTCTTTGTTTTAAGCAAGGAAATTCAAATATTGGGAACAATTCACCAATGAGAACATGGAGTTTTGCCTCAACTAATTTATCCTGCTTCTCAGTGTCTCAAGGTCCACATCAACATGGGCAGAAGGATTCCAGACCCCAAATCATTAATATCTATAAGACTGCAGTACTTTCACAGCCTGCGTGACTCCATTTGATTCTTACTGTCATGGTAGAGCTAGCACGTGGAGACTGGAGGGAGCAGTGGTAGAAGAAACTTGTACGGATGTGACTGACCAACTACACATTCCTCAATGACTGCATTATTCTTTTTTCCTTTTCAAAAGGTGGGAATATTACATTTATAGCCAAAGTAGAAGCCAAAGATCTTCTCCGAAAGCCAAATGTTAAGTGGTTCAAAGGAAAATGGATGGACCTGGCCAGTAAAGCAGGGAAGCACCTGCAGCTGAAAGAGTCCTTTGAGCGTCACACTAAGGTGTGTCTTTTGCTTTTCTTTCTTAATGGGGCAAAGCTCCAAAGAGAGCTTAAAGATCAGTTTAAGACAACAGGTAGAAATTCAAGAGCAGTGGCTTCTAACTCTGCCTTCCCCATGCAGATTTCAGCGATGATCTCTGACCCTGTGCAGAAGCAGACTTTTCTGCTTTCCCTGCTCAGGACAAGTACTGGTAGGGAAGACAAAGTTATCCACTGCCATTTCTGGGTTTCAGTTTCATTCCAGAGCCCTTTATTCAAGTTACTCCTTGCTCCTGGTTTAAGTCTGAAAGACTAACCCTTTAACTTCTGCTTTGTGCAAATGTATCCCTCACATTAAGGAACAATGATGTTTGATTTTTAGATTCACACATTTGAGATGCACATCATTAAAGCTAAAGAAAACTACGCAGGGAACTATCGCTGTGAAGTGTCTTATAAGGACAAGTTTGACAGTTGCTCTTTTGACCTTGAAGTCACTGGTAAGACTCCATTTGTGCCTGTAAGGCTTTATAACGGCAATTTTTTTAACCCGAAATGTCACCTAATTTTGTTCAGAACCTTTAAATGAAGCAATGTTTACAATGAACTTTTTTAGCATAGCACTCAGAATTTTCTGAAGTGTCTGCGAGTTATTGTTTAAATGAACATTGGAATAGATAGTATGTGAGACCTTTATCCAAAAATTAGAAAAGCTGGCAGATAAAACTAGTACTGAGTTCAAGTCAGGCTCTGGCACACAAGACAGAGAGCTAGGTTTAGGCTATTCAGAAAGGCTCCAGCTGGCAGCATCTGAACAGAGGGATGTGGAGTGCTCGTGGCTTGCCAGTGCTTTGCACTCTGGTCAGGCATGGTGTGATCATACTCCAGAAAGCAATTTCTTCCACTCTTCATCAAAATAAAGACTAACACAATGTAGAAAGCACTGGAGAGTGCTGCCTTTGTCTACTTCTGTGTTGTAAAAGGTCTTATTCTGGCAAACCTTAACACACAGACTTATCTTTTCCTTCGAGAGCAGCTCCATCAGCACAACAGTGCACACATACTTACACGATCAGACTGAGAAAGATGGATGTCTTCCAAAATTCCAGGACCAGCAGCCAGAGGACAAAATAGTTGTTCACTCTCATAAAGCATGCCTACCGAATGGCCTAAACAAGACTATTTGTTCACCAGTCAGGGGAAGCCAGTCACACTTAAGGGGACATTTGATAGCTGACTGACAGCCTGAGGGGCGTAGGTAGATGTGTGTATTCAGAGGTCAGCAAGGCAGAGGCCAACCCAGCTGCATCCATTCACTGGCTGTGGATCAGAACCACTTAACCTGATTCAGTCTGGCACAAATGGATAATTCAGACAAGAGGGATTCATCCTTGCACTGAAAATGAACAGTAGTCTGCAGTTGTAGAGGAGACTGTTTCTTTCCTTTGATGCTGAGCATACTGAGAAAGTGCAAGATGCAAGCAGGAGGCAAAGCATAGGGAATGGGAAAACAAAAAGGCCAGAGCCTGTGTAGAGGCAGGAAGGGGATCGGAGAGAAACATCACCGAGAGAGATCTCCGATGCAGAACTGCAAAAAGTAGTTTAGAGAAATGCATTAATTAAACTTAGCTTAGCATTGAACAGCTTTGCATTTATCAGAACTTAATGCCAAAGGAGCAGCACAAACAGTGGTCACTTAGCAGGACACTGAAAAAATTCCATATGCTAAATTGCACTGATTACCTAAATTACATTAATTTCAAATTAAGTTTTTAATTCCTATATTACTGTTATTTCATAGAGTCTTCCCAAGCTGTCCAATCCATTGACATCAGATCTGCTTTCAAAAGAAGGTAACTTCATACAGTGGTTCTATGAAGCTCCTCAGTAACGGATGCTGGTAGTATGCACAGAACTTGCATCAGTCTTGGCAGACAATTGTATCAAGTACTTTTAAAAATTTTTTTTGTGAATAAAGATTAAAGAA
Source organism: Strigops habroptila (assembly GCF_004027225.2). NCBI lineage: Eukaryota > Metazoa > Chordata > Aves > Psittaciformes > Psittacidae > Strigops > Strigops habroptila. The sequence continues at coordinate 71,129,448 of NC_044279.2, forward strand.
GTGGGGTTTAGGGTAGTTGGTAGTGGGTAGAATAAATTTGTTTACAACAAATGCATATATGATATTATAGACTCTACTGTGAAATTACAGGATCATTGCTTTAAGGGAATATGGACTATCTAAGGTACTGAAATGTTTTTCTTTAGAGGTTTTTAAAATTGTATTTTCATTCACATGTTTCCTGAAAGTTGTCTGTGACAATAAGGAAGTTCCTAGGCCCAGTCCTGTACTGGTTAAAAGCAGAGAGGAAATTCACATTGATTTTGAGGAGATAGGATCTGGCTTTATGTTATCTTACAGTAAAAAACTCTGTCATAAGGCCATCATTATGGAAAAACTACAAATAATATAGTGCAGAGGATGTAAGATAAAGCGTTGTGTCTTAAGTTTTGTCATCTTTGTGATAAAATAGCAATTCAAAATAGTATAGATGTCTTTATATATTACTGAGAAAATTGTCTTACAAGGTCAGAAATATTCAGAATGAAAATGTTTTACAAACATTCAGAGCATGAATGCAGTTTGTAAATTTACATATACAAGCAAAGCTTTGATTCAGAAGGAACTGTTTTTGTTTAGAGTGGTTTGATTTAAAGAATAAATGCAAAAGATATGACATTCGAGGTGCACTCCTTTCTTCAGCATATCTTAAAAAAACTGCAACACCCATTCTGTACAAGCGGATGAGAATACTTGAGTACTTTCTGATTTTTGATGTAATACCTTGCATGCAAAATCTCTTTTTACAAATATTAAAGGCATTTCTTTTGTCTATAATGTGCTTTATAATAAGGTATTACTGCTTAAGGTCACATTATAGAAAGAAATACACCTTAACAGGACTGTGATTCTATCTGTAAAAATGTATGATGTACTGTTTCTTTGTTTTTTAACTGAGATTTTTACTTTCATTTAGAGAAAGGTTAAATCTTACAAGTAACGCATTGTAATCAGTATTTGACACAGCTATTCATTGTTAAAAATACCACCCAGCAATGCAAATCTTTGTTTTACTTTCAAAGCAAAAGATCAGCACGAACCCTTTGTTTTTATACACATACACTATGGAAATGAAAAACAAAGCTCGTTGTGTTGACTAGCTCACATTTATTTGTCATTGAAATCTAACACAAATCTTGGCAAATTTATGTATGCAGTTACAAAAATTTGTCATCAAAGTATAATAACAAGCAATACAAACCTTTGTGTTATTTTTCACAAGTGCCCAAGGGAACATGATTTATGTGAAAAAGGATACAAGTTTGTGTTGACTTATAATTTGTGTGTCTGGACAGAGCCTTGGGTGACATAGTCTAGTGTGAGACATCCCTGCCCATGGCAGGGGGGTTCGAACTAGATGATCTTAAGGTTCTTTCCAACCCCAACCATTCTATGACTCTACAATTCTATGATTCTATATGAGACATATAGAGCACTTGCAATGTGTGTTGTCTAGAGAGTTTACAATGTGTGTTGTCTAAGTCTTCCTGTATTAAACAAAGATTTGATCTTTTTCTATTAATAACAGCGGTGAAGGACAAGAAGATGCAGGAGAACTTGACTTTAGTGGTCTCCTGAAACGTAGGTGAGAACCAAGTGATGCAGTGAGCAGGTGTGGATTGCAAACCATTAGGTTCGCACACAGAAAGAGTCAGGTGTAGCATTCATAACTTCTTAAGAATTTTCCGACTTTTCTTTTTTTTTCAATGTTTCTAACTATCAGTCTCACAGTATAATGTGCAAATGTTCAATTAATTGTACCTTTAAGTGTGCAGAAAACAAACCTCAGATTTGAGTGCACTGGATAAAAAGTGAGCCACAATCTAAAGAGACCAATAACATTTAGCTTACTTGCTATTTCTTTTCTGTTTGCATGGAGGGTAGAGGGGGACAATTTCCTACACTGGGATGAGCAGTTCAGAAAATTGAGTCTGGTGCAAGAGTAAAAAATGCAAGAGTTAAATTTACATCTTTGCGTACATCTTAATTTGATTTTATAAGCATCCTGATATGTAAAAGCATCTACCATGCTTTCAAACTATAGAAATTGATATTCAGTAGTGTTTTATTCAACTCAAATGCTGGGACAGAGAAAAACTTGGACATGTGTTTCTCTGATTTGCCTTGAAACTGTGGTGTTATACTTATGCCTCTGGCTACCTCAGATCTTAAACTCAGTTTAGTCTTTTGACAGGTTAAGACAAGATTGTTAATTTGCTATTTTTAAAAATTTATCACAGGAATTCTATATGCCACAGAAATCAATGGCAGCTGACCACAGAAAATTGGAAAAGGAACTAGAGCCTTTATCTCATCTACCACTCTTACAGAAGAAACCCAATGTGCAGTACTAATTACATAAAAAGTTAACAATGTGCCTATGGGCTATGATGGTGAGGATAGTATTTACGTAAATTAAGCAAAAAGGAAAGGCTGAAGGTATAAGTAGGCAGTGAAAGGATTACCTGAACCAATTCACATCCACCAGGTCTTTGGTTTTTAATCTTCTCATCCCTAATTAGGATTTTCAGTTTGACTTTTCATCATACTAATACAACTTACCATGAGAGTTCTGACTGCCTGTGGGGTATAACAGAATATTGCATGTAAAAGATCTTCGTGTTTTTGTGGAAAGAAAATTTAAGACTCATTATCACTTCACTAACAAGTATCTCACAAGTTTTGTAAGAAAAATGCTGTATAACCATATAAACATAGTATACCTATCATGCGATGAATGGGCAAAGCAAACTTCTACTTTTTAAACAGTATTATTTGATATTGGCCAAATTGGTTCATCACGTCCTCGCTCCAAGGACTGACATGCAACATCATACTTCTGAGCTTAACTGAATAAGATTGCTAATTATATTAGGTAGTAATATCCATTTTTATGAAGCCAAATACATGTTTTCATTTCATTTTTTCAAAAGGCAACATTGAAGGTCCATTCCTTCTCTTTTTTATGTTTATATTACCAAGGAAATAGCTAGAACTTTCCACCTGTGGTGCATAATACTTGAAACATGTTTTTTTAAAAAGACCTAAATGCATAGAATCTATATACTGCCTATTTTTAATTTCGTGCCGGTCTTGCAGGAAGACAAACCAGTTCTTATCTCAGTAAGCCACTTTGCGACTGGTTACGCTTCGTCAATGCAATGGATGAGTAACAGCACGAAATTCCAAAAGGCACAAGATCTCAAAACCACTCAAACATTTAGGTCCTTTTTTTAAAAAAGTACATCTTTCAACGAAATGCACATTTTGGGGGAAAAGATCTAAAAGTGATTTTGTAGAGAGGTAGGTCTGATAGGTCTGCTTGGGAAATATCAAGCATTATTTGCCCACTAGACACGGCAGAAACAGCACCATGGTCTCAAAACAAAGTTGGTTTGCTCTATTTGTTCTCCAGTTACACAACAGGAAAAAAGAGTCTGGAATTACTTATTTCAAGGTGGTTGAAAATCAGGATATTCTAACTGATCCTCATTCTCAACTACTGCCCTGTTTAAAGGGATACATGATCCTGATTCCCATGGAGTGTTCTTCTCATTAGCATCGACAGGCATTGCATGGCAAACAGCCAGACCTGGGAGAGGAGAATGACACCCCATGGGGTATGTCGGATTTTATATATGTTTGCAAGCTGATCTTGACTTGCTGTCATGGAGAAGGAATCTCACTGAAACAGCAGTGTTTGCTGCACAGTCACCCTCCAGAAAGCATAAGCACAGATAAAAGTAAAAGGAAAGAAACATAAAATTACATACCTGTGATTGTCTAACAGTAATTCTAAGACAACAATGTAAGTATTTCAAGGACTCCTCAGTGAGAAGCTTTTTTCCTTTTTAAAATAACACTGGCATATTACGAAAATTACTAAAACCCATGGATTAAACAGAGAAGTGTTTTCCCATAGTTCTTAATCCAGCCATGCAGAGATTCTCAGGGACCCCCTGTGCTATTTTTGTATACATTAAAGAAAATTCTCTGTTTGACTTGATAGAGCTCAATTCTAACAGTGTCTTATTCCAAAGCTCAGTCATTTTTTATTTCTCAAATGTTTATTTCCTCACACTGTTCTCAAAAGTGCTGCTTTCATTAGACAAAGTAGATCAAATTGGAATGATCCTGGTCTGATCCTAATGAATTTACAGGAAAAAGATATCTAGATTTCTGCTCCAATTCCTGGGTTGTACTAGCAGTTCACTTTTTTGAGCTAAATCGTCAATCCCAAAAATTATCATTTTGTTGAGGATGCTTCCGTTGTTCTCTCATTTAATGGCTGCCATTGTGAAAATAATTCTACTTCTCTTTATTGGTTGTCTTAGCTGGGAGTTGCAGATAGTAAAATCGGTATTGAATCTTCTGTATAAAGGTGATGCCTCACACAGGCCTCTGAAAACACTTCCTGCTCTTAAGACTGAGATAAACATGGAAGTCAACAGATCCATCTTGCAAGTCCAAGCTGGTGTGGATATCTCCAGTTCTTATCCATATGCCAACTTCAAGTAACTGAGAAGCACTGGTGTAACTACAAACAGACCCAGATTCCCTTGGATTTCAATGTTCTTTTCATTAGTCACTCCTAGTAGCAGTTACAGGGACTTAGGATTTGAAAGCATATTTATATAATTATGAAATGTATGGATTAGACTCAGATCTCAGTGGTGCCATCATAAATTGTAACTGATTCCATTCAAGTTACAACAGATAAAAGTGATTTAACTGGGATTTACCCATATGTTATTATAGTGAAACATTTTCACTGTTGTGCTTTGGGTTTGTTTTTTTTTTTAATAACAATTAAGCAATATAAAAACTCTCGTAACTGATTACACCAGAAAAGGCCAAATTCTGCCTTGAAGAAGTATAAAGAAAGGTGTGAATGTCATTCTGAGCTATTCAACTCACACCAAATGAAATAAAAAAATATGATGGCAGCCTTCAAATTTTGACCAAAACACTTCTAACCTTACCATAGATCCAGCTTCACCTTTTTTATGGTGTGATAAAGCCTCAGTAACTCTTCTCCCATACTTTTATCTTGCTACTGTTAGGGAGGTTAAACAGCAAGAGGAAGAACCTGAGGTAGATGTGTGGGAGCTCCTGAAGAACGCTAATCCCAGTGAATATGAGAAGATTGCTTTTCAATATGGTATCACTGACCTGAGAGGCATGTTAAAGCGTCTGAAGCGCATGCGCAGGGAAGTGAAGAAGAGTGCAGGTATGGATAAGGCAGAATATTCTGATGTTCAGTAAACATTAGCATGCACCTTAAAAAGCAAAACTTGCTTCATTCACACATTGCACACTACAGTTCAAGCTTTATTACTGGAATGAATTAAGCAGAGATACTGGCTTGAAACTGATCAGGATAATCAGATCTGCACAGCTTTGCACTTATTCTAATGTTTCTAGAAAATAAACTGATTCATGTGGACTAGCTTAAGAATATAGAGACTCATAAAGTTTGCATGTGTTCTGACAGCTTTGATGAGATTTATGCAATGTCATTTCAGCATTCATATTCTTGTTATCTGATCTTCTTTTATAATAACACTTGTCTTCCACAACAGCTTTTGCCAAAGGTCTTGATCCTGCATATCAGGTGGACAAAGGAGGTAAAGTAAGGTTCATGGTGGAGCTAGCGGATCCAACAGTGGAACTCAAGTGGTATAAAAATGGCCAAGAAATACGACCAAGTGCAAAGTAAGTAGTTTTATTCTATGGAACCAATAAAATGGGTACACATGTATTTCCTTGACAGGTCTCTTTTCTCAGGCTGTACCAATTTTATTTCTTAATTTCATTATATGTGCAAAGTATGGTATACTGCTCATGACCCAGAGAAGTCCACTAAATGTTAACGTTAATGCTAAATATTAATGCAGATTGTCTCCTTTGCCTCAAGTGAAAAGAATTAAAGATGCTCAACAAAAAAAAAATGAAGCCGTCTCCTACTCAGTAGTTTTTAAAAATCGGGAAGCACTGTGAGTAAATAAATCATTTGTCCTCACTCCGATGTCTGAAAGGTCAGAATCTTTCTACAGTAATTGGGTTCTAAGAGGAGAGATGTTTAACACAAGCTGCTTCATCATCCATATCACCTGCATACTGGTTTACGCTCTTGCTTTATCTACAAGAAGTGTTTTTTCAGGTGCAGACACTTGAGTATACCTAGAACAATGGCTGGAAGTTAAATCCGGTCTCTAGTATGGGCACAACCAGCTCTTACAGTCTGGTGCAGAAAATCCCATTCCCCAGTCAGACACAGCTAGAAATGATGATGCGCAACCAGTAATGCACAACAATGTAATGTTAAAGTGTTTCTCAGCAGCACAAAATCATAGCAACTTTTTCCTCTGGTCCTGTGAAAAAATGGAAATTAGCAAAAGCCCTCTTACAAAGAAGGGGCAGATTTCCTTCATTCGATTGCTGCAAAAGTCAATAAAGGATTTTGATTAATATTCATAGTTGACAAAAAATGCATAATAAACAGGATACTTTTTCTTTAGCCCATATATCTTCATAAACAGTTCAGAAGTGTCTTGCAGGCAGCTATAGGGATACCTCTCCAGTAGAAGGATCTGGATTGAATGCTCTAGTGAATTACTTCCAGGCTGCTGAAACAGCTGTCAAATGCTAATGAGCTTTGGTCATTACAAAACCCGGAGCAGATCAAAATTGGTGACAGAAAGGTGAAAGGCTCCATATCCCATTACCAAAACCCCATATCCCATTACTGATCTCTTGTGCCATCTGGCCTACCAATAATACTAACTTCTTAACTTCGGCTATTATTATACTTCAAAAAAATGTTAAGAGTGTTGGAATGAGGATGGTGTCCTGTTACTGGTTATTTTCATCTTTACTCATCTAGAGTTTCAGAATCCATTTTCTTTGCCATCCTTCAAAGCCTGCTCTTCTATTTTTATTTATTTTTCATATCACCTAAGCCTGGGATTTTCCAACAAGCCAGAAGCCAGAAGATGCTCATTGTCTCTTTACACCATAACTCTTTTTGCCAAAAACTCTATTGAATCTTGGAAATTACTTCCCAGGACAATTTTTCCAGTTCTTTGTAAAAACCAGGATTCTCACCTCTAATAATCCCTAAAGCACTTTCTACATAAAACAAAAGTGGTCCAGCAGTTTTGCTAATTTACCTTTGCTGTGTTCCTGTTCAAACAGATACATTTTTGAGCACAAGGGTAACCAGAGAATTTTATTCATCAACAATTGTACGATGGCAGACGATGCTCGCTATTATGTAACAGCTGGTGATGAGAAATGCTCCACAGAACTGTTTGTGAGAGGTAACAATGTCAGCTTGCTCCTATTTCACCTGCTGTAATTTGTGGTGGCTTTTTCAGCTGCAACAGAAATTAACAGGGATGATCTGGTTCAGTATATTTTTGTATTTATATTAGCAGCTCTTAGGATCACTCTGCATTTCTGTGATCCCTGGCGATTGTTTTCCTCATCCTGTATTTGGTAACTTAGTGAAAACCCTGAAATGGGGATATGGTTGATTTCATCCTGCTGCATTGGGATCTAGTGAGGCCTGTGGTCTCCTTCAGAAGTCTTAAAGCCATTTTGGAGAAATAGTTGTCATAGTGTTCGCTTTCCCTAACACCACACTTAAGTACCTGATGACCCTGACACTCTTGGTCCAACTGAGCTGTTTCAAGTACCCTCAGATCAGGCTTTCTAGCAGCTAGCTTTCATTCCATCTGCACAGATTTAAGAGAAGACTCTATCAAAAAACTGTGAATGGATGGCCATTTCTTCACCCTTTTTTCTCCCACAATGTTGACAGTCTTACTGGTAATATTCAGGGCACAACAAAACAAAGAGAAAAAACGTATGGTGAAAGAAAAAAATCATCAAATATTTCAGAAAACTATTCAAGATAACAAATTGCATTGCCCCTGTAAATATCATAGGATAACTGTTGTACAATCTCTTGCTAGTAAATAGACTTGAGTTTTGACAGCAGGAATGGGTTAAACCAGTAAGGGCACTGTGTTACGTCATCGGGTCATCTTAGTGTGCATAATGGGCTATAGTACCTAATGAAAATACAGCTTTATGAAAGGGTTTTATGGGAGGCAAGAGTGGAATGTCAGCTTCTCCTGTTGACCTGCCTGGACAAGCTGTTAATAAAACAGGATGCAAGGCAGGTATTAACCTGAACAAATGTTATTTTTTTTATTTGCTACATTTCCTACTCACATCTTAATGAGGAATGACTTTTTAAAAGCAGAAAAAGTTGCACTGAGACTAATATTAACATTTTAAGCTAATATTGTCTTCTATAGCATGCTACTGAAAACCTCTTTCACTTAGTTTTCTCTCTCAGATTGTAATTGTATAATTTACTCTTCCCAAAGATCCTCCAATTTTGGTGACCAAAGGTCTGGAGGATACCACTACCTATATTGGTGAACGAGTAGAGCTGAGCTGTGAAGTGTCTGAGGAAAACGCAAATGTGAAATGGTAAGCCACACTTTGAACAGATACTGTTTTACTTGAGAATAAACCCCAGAATATCTGAATTATTGGCAAAAATGGAGACAGGTTTTTCTATACCAGTAAACCTGAGAATTACGTAAATCTCAAGAAAACATTGTTCAAAAATGTAGCAACGGCAAAATTATCCTTACAAATTCATGGATGAGTTTAACGTTTTCTTGTGCCTTAAGTCTTATAGTTTTCTCTGGAAGTTTCAGTCTATGGGAGTCTTATTTGTACAAGACTTCTGTTGGAAAAATAATCATTCTCTGTTTTCCATTAGGTTTAGGAATGGTGTAGAACTTAGCAATGATCCTCATTCTCGGTATCGAATCAAGGTTGAGGGCAAGAAACACACTTTGGTCATAGAGGAAGCTGCAAAAAATGACAATGCAACTTACTCAGTAATGACAACTGGAGGTCAATCAGAAGCTAAGCTTTCAGTTGATTGTAAGTATCATCCATCTTGCTCTTGAAATCATATTTCAAAGCCTTTTCCTGTGGGTTTAAAGGGAGACTTAAATTGATACCAATATTTCTGCTGCAATCTCCAGAACAGTGACTTTCTTTTAGACTTTGCAGTAACAGGCAATGAACTAGTCCCTGGTTGAAAAATTTTCTGTAACTCTGTTAAGATGGAAAACCAAGCTATCCATCCAAATATATAATAGGTCAACAAAGCAAAATCTTCAAGCAAAGTATCCACCTTACTTTAATCCTTTCAGATTCTCACAAGAAAGCCAAACCATGGCCTTTTAATAAATATCAGAAAAAAGGAAAAAATAAGCAGTTCTGTAACTAGGAATACTGTTAAAAAGTATCAGTGTCACTTGACCTGAACTCACAGGCCCAAACACATGACTATGTAGCTCCCTTAGTATTGTTTGTGCAATATCTTTTTAAAATGACTATGTTTTTTAGCTAAGTGTATGTGCACATTCTCTAAAGTTATCATATGCATAAACATACTCTGTTTTGTAATACTCATACTGTTTTGACTATTTTGTACAAATTGGCATCCTAAGCACAACCAGTTCATGCTGTTCTATTATTGAGTGGGTATCAAGTAGGATCTGAAGTTAAGCTTACTGGCCAGTCAGCCTTTGCTACTAGCCTGACAAAACAGATTGAGAACTACAGTCCCCACTTGTGATGAAAGACCTTTGGTAAGTCTCCCAAATTATCTCAGATCAGCTGGAAGAGCTATGAGAGCAGCTAGATCACTGTTAGATGACAGGAAATGTGGGTTGCAATCCCTTCTAGTGCACAGGTCTGGGGACATAGGTCTTTCACTTCTTGAAAGTTTCTTTGGAGGAGTAGAAGCACCCTGCTCCAGCACCTAAACACCAGAGAGGGGACAGCACTAAATTATGCTCCTGGGCTTAGCTCTTCTACTTGCAACACTTATGGAGTTTCCCCAGTCAGGGCCATGGGTATTTGGATCACCCTAAGGTATCAGCCTCCATGAAAAGAAGATAATTTTTTGTAGCTCACATGTACATATTGCTGGTATTTCAACTGAGAACTTTATTATTGGAGGCGTTTTTCTGATTTGAAGACTATTGTGATGGCTAGTAGCTGCTCTGTGACAGAACCATGAGCTCTTGTTTGATATTAGCACTAATATATCTGCTTCTGTTTTCCTAAGTGAGACCACTGAAGATATCACTTGCACTTGAAGACCAGACTGTGAGGCTTGGACAGGAAATCCACCTGAAGTGTGAGATATCTGAGAATGTGGAAGGGAAATGGTACAAAAAATGGGCAACTGGTCGAAGCTAGTGATCGTGTAAAGCTTTATCACAAAGGAAGGTAAGCCTGTTGTGCATTGACTTGACTTTGATGAAATGACACTGTAAAGGTGTGCCAATATGTGGGTTACTTCACTGAAAATTATTTGGTAATCAAGCCTAAACTCTGTCCCTCAAACATATTTGTTTTTATGATCATGAAAGCCATGTCTCCTTGCCTCCTTTCATAATGTGTCTTTTGGCTGCGGAGGACAATAATCAAACCCTTGATTCATCTAAGATCAAGCTATTAATTTTCCTTGACATCGCTGTTGCTGTTAGTAAATGGCTTTTAAATGTCTGTTTTTCTGATAATTATGTTTGTGTCGACTCAGACCATGTACCTCCATAAAGTATTTGGAGATATCAGATCCCTTTGCATTTCTAATCTGTCCTTTTTCATGGAAAGTTTGTCAGTTTAGGGAAAAACAAACAAACAACAAACAAAAAAACAACCAATCAAAACCAATAAAAACCAAAAAACCCACCCCAAACCAAACAAACAAGTCCTACCTTTAACTACATCCCATTCAGTTCAGCTTAGCAGACCATTCATACAGCTGGGAAGATCATCTCCCATCTGTCAGTTTAAAGCCATTTCCCCTCATCCTGTCACTACATGCCCTCGTAAAAAGTCCCTCCCCGATTTCTTGTAGGCCCCTTTACATACTAGCAGCTGCTCTAAGGTCTCCCAGAGCTTTTCCTTCTCCAGGCTGAACAATCCCAACTCTCTCAGCCTGTCTTCATAGGAGAGTGCTTCAGCCCCTCTGCTCTCAACAAGCTATAAAATGACTCCATAATGCTCGCTAAGTTGTAGTAGAAGACAAGTACCAGCTGTGCAATGACCCCTTGGATTGACATAAACTGAATATGCTCCTCACAACCCATGTAGGCCCATGGGGCAAGGTGACGGAAAAGAGAGCAAGAAAGGAACTTTGTTCTACTTTGAACAAAGCTTAGCACAGCAGGTCATAGGAGAGCAAAAGTATCATCATACTGGAAGACACGGTCAGGTAAGCAGTATATGCTTTGCTCATCCACTTCTTTATCTGGCAAAAAATAGTAGTTTAGGTCTTTTCACAAAGACTGTCTAAGAAAGTTCAGAATATTCCAACAATGGGATTACTTAAAGACTTTTTCTTGAATAAACCAATTTACAATCTAATGGAAGAGCATAAAATCCCTGCGTCAAGATTGCACTCCCATATTTTTCTACCTCTCTGTTCAAACAAAAAATATTAGAATTGTTACATAATTGGTGGTTGTCTCAGTAATGTTTTGTACAAATCACACAGTATTTAATCAAGCTAAAATACCACTAAGCGGCCAGCAAAGGACTTTTTAGTCAGTAATTTTACACACTTGCACAGATCTCCTAAAACTTTTCACAGTTTTAACCTCATAGCTTTAGTCTTCAAAAAATTTAGACATCTTTTTTTTCAACTTTTTACAGAATCCACAGATTTGTTATAGCAAGTGCTGCTGTTGATGATGAGGGTGAATACATGTTTGTACCAGATGCCTATAATATTAATATTCCATGCAAAGTACATGTTGTGGGTAAGTATTTGGCACAATGACTTACATATAACATCTCTTTCTCTGACCTTCAGAAATTAAAAGCAATGTGACATACCCTTGATTACAACCAGTTTGTTTCCTCTGAGCAGGCATATACCAGAGAAAAGTGATCTGCTGCTTTTGCAAAGTGAGTTAGTCAGAGCACGTTATGCTTGTGCTCAAGATCTGCTCTAGTTTACAAGCCTAGGGGAGCTCACAGGGAAGGCTTCTTGATGTTGAATTCCTAAACCACTAGCAAGAGTTTGTGTATTGCTATCCTCTTTTCAGGTATACAGTGTTGTCTTCTTTGAAGAATTGGCTTGCTGACATTGTGAAATTTGATTTAGTTCGGTGAAAGAGAATAGGTACATATTTACCTATTCCCTAAATATATTAAATGATATCTAGAGAACAAAATGTTTCTGGCCAGCTTCTCTTCACTCAGCAAAATGGAAGGTTTGTTAATGGTCCCAGTCTTCTGAACAAAAATAAAACAAAGCACTGACTCTTCCCAAAACAATAACTGCAACCAGCAACTTAGAAGTCAAAAGGAAAGCAATATAAATGACCAAAATTTTAGCAAATACATTCTGTAATTGAAACTGAAAGAAATGGGATATCTGTGTTGAAAAAAAGTATTGGCAAGGTTTAGGGAGAATGAAGAGGGAATGGGTACTAGAGAGGTATGCCTACTTATATATCTTCCAATGCAATAAAAAAAGTTGTAAGAGGATATTTATCAGTGTTCTCCATACACAAGGGTACAAAAACATGACCACTTCATTTTCAGAAAAAGGACTTAAACTGTAAGAACAGTGATGTCTGAGACATGGTAAAAGATGTTGTAGAAAGCCTGCAATGGAAATTTTTAAGAGCCACTTAGAAGACATGTCTCTCAGAAGTTACCTGAATATACATAATTCTGCCTCAGGAAGATAGCTTTATTTTTTTCACAGTCTTACTATTCCAAAATGTCTATGGTAGCATGATTTATTTTTCATCAGACAACTACTTTGTTAAAAAGAAATTTTCTTCACAAATTTTCTTCCACAGAAAAGATCAGTTGACTAAAAATACCAGGAAAATACAAAACATAGAGCTTGTTTCTCTATGTTGCAGACCTTTGCCAGGTCACTGAACTCTCAGAGTGGCAGTCACACAGCGAATTTGGACAATCTCTTCTTTTTCAGATCCTCCTAAACTCCATCTGGATGGTCTTGGGGAAAATAACACTGTGACAGTAGTGGCAGGAAGCAAACTACGACTTGAGATCCCCATCAGTGGTGAGCCAACTCCAAAAGTCGTGTGGAGTAGAGGGGACAAGGTACATTATACATGTTTCTTTAGTTTAACAAGAGGCCTTTTCCTTCAAAAAATAACCTTTGTCCTTGTGAAGACATTGCATTAATGGCGGAAAATAAGGAGGACATGCAAAACCTCTCCTCACTCAAAAATGAAGGGTAAAATGGATAAATATGCAGTTATTTTGGGGATTTTTTTGAGGAAAGGATGACATTAACGAAGGGAAAAAAAATGCATTTGCTATAAATCAATTGTAAAGGAGAGGGACATATGAGATGCGGGAGAAAACTAGTGAAAATTTACCAAATGGCTACTTCTACTGTACATATTGCCCAGAATGGCTGCTAGGTTTTGACAGGAAGCCATAGTACAGTCTGGTTTTGGAAAATGAATGATACATTCTGATAGAGTATCAAGTCTCAAATGAAATAATAGTCTGGGCACTCCGCGTCTTGCATCTGGTGTCTTTATGCAAAACTTAGCACAGATCAGTCACTGGCCGTGTAATACCAAGGAGACACTTTCTACATTTAAGTTTGAATTGTGGCATGTGGAAGCTGGAAAATGTTATTATTTCTGGATTTGTCAGACCTATCTGGTGAAATCTCCAACTACTATTTTGAAAATATTAATTGTAGTATCACCACTGTGGACTTGTCCAAATAGAGAATTCTAGGAGAGCTCCTATTTCAAAATATGTGCCAACATTTGAAATCTGTGAGGACAAACTACTGACCTTTACAATCACTCTGACCTTTAAACTGAATGAATCACATTTCAATCTGACTTTTGAGAGAACCCACTACTCTCTTCTTGCCATCAAATTAATGACAGGGAGTGTTGACAAAAGCGTGTTCTTGCTCACAGGACAAGTAAACCTAGTGACTCTTCCATTGAGGTGCAATGGCTGAGCTGAGTGCTAACCAGTTACCGTATTTTAAAGTTATTTATTTGCCCCTCAGTTATTTTTCCCTCTTTGTGATCACTAGGTGACTGAAATTTTGAGCTTTTAGAGTGCTTTTTCTTACAGTTGCTTTAATACTTTTGCTGAAGTATCCTGTATTGCATTTGGATTTTTGAATGTTTTGATCTCAAATCCAGAAAATATAACTTTTCCCTCTGCTTACTTTGATTCCTAGGCGATCACAGACAGTGGAAGAATACGGGCAGAAACATACCCAGATAGCAGCTGTCTGGTCATAGATACAGCTGAGAGGGAAGATTCAGGTCCTTTCAGAATAGCATTAAAGAATGAGGCTGGAGAAGACACAGCTCTAATCAACATTAAAGTGGTTGGTAAGTCATGTGAAACAGTGCACATGAGCCATGTCTTTTATCACAACCCTTTTCAATACATGCTCCTTAGAGAACCCTACTTTTCTGCACCCCAACCAGAGACAGATTCCTCTTCCTCTATTTGATGGGATTCTGTAAATGCTGTCCTCCCCAGCTACTAAACTGTTGTAGATTCTCAGAAAACTTCCATTTCTCTGTTTTCTCCCATTTTCAGATGTGGAATTGAGGTGCAAGGATACTATACTGAAGGACACAGGAGCTTAGCATGGGATTTAAGCAGGAGTTAATTACCACCCTGCCGTCATCTCACGTTGCAGGGTCCAAACTTGTGCAGCTGCCTCAGGCTGCCCTTAACACTCTCCATTCTCCATGCTTCATGTGGCTATGGGCTCTGCCTTACCACACATCCTCAAGTGCCTCTCGGGAGTCCTGACTGTGCTGAAGAGTTTTGCATTTATCTGTTCCTAACTACCTGCCAGGATCCACAAAGACCTTCTTTCTCTCTTCATTAGGAACTCCTGCTGCATTTCAAAAACTATTCAGATTTGTTTCTTATTTGTCATTTTTTATTCAACCTATGCAAAAGAATAAAAATTTATTTATTTAACTAATAAATATTTACTTTGTTTACAACAGATGTCCCTGATCCTCCTCAGGCACCAAATGTGACTGAGGTGGGTGAAGACTGGTGTGTTATGACCTGGGAACCTCCAGCAAATGATGGTGGATCACCCATCTTGGGTACATACTTTTCTTCTTTTTGTGGTGATGTTCTACTATAGACAAAAGAAACAAACCCCAGAAAATGGACACAATAGGCTCAGAACTTAGCTCAGGCCCTGGAGAGTTGCACTTTGATTATCCAGTTGCAAGAATGTTCTACCCAATCTTTGGCTTTATGAGATACTTGTTTTTCTAATGGTTTGAGGTTTGTCATTTTGCATGTTGTCACATTACCAATTCCCCTACTTGAAAGACAACCTTTTATAATACCAAACTTTGAACAGTTAGTCTGTTTGAATGTTCGCAGGAATTTCAGAAACAATTTACTGAGTAAACTGTAGTATCTGCTAATACACTGAACTGAGAGGAAAGTCAGAGGGACCCTGAAACCAGCAGAATCAGGCTCTTCTCCCTCTGAACTACATACAGTGGTGCTGAAAGTGAAATCCAAAAAAAGCTCATACATGCCTGTGAAAGCCAAACAGGTGAATATCAGACAACTTGCAATGGGTAAAATTTAACAATAAACCACTCTAAGGCTGGAAGGAGATGTTGAGGTTTATCCAGAAAATATGCCACTAGGCAGTCAAAAAATAGACCACTCACTATTGAGCTTTACACCATCACACAATATAATAAATTTTGTTTGGTCAATAGGATATTTCATTGAAAGGAAAAAGAAACAAAGCTCCAGGTGGATGAGGTTGAATTTTGAATTGATAAAAGAAACAACTTTTGAGCCCAAGAAGATGATTGAAGGTGTTGCTTACGAGGTCCGTGTATTTGCCGTTAATGCAATAGGCATTTCCAAACCAAGTATGCCTTCAAAGTCATTTGTTCCTTTGGGTAAGTAACCAAGAGCATAGAAATAAGCATGCATTTAGAAAGTTACCAGTAACACGCTATTACAGTCATCTAATTATATAACTGTAGTTCTTGTTGCACTTGTGTTGCTCAAGACCTGTCTTTATCAGGTGGTGCAAAAACTATATGTCTATCCCTGAAGGATTTATAGTCTTTCATAAGCAAGAAACAAAGATGTATAGACAGAAAAAAAGTGAACTACAATAAAACAGTGACTTGCTATAGGTGAGCCTGATATGATCAATACTATGGCCAATATGTTTTAAGTACCAGAACTAATAGTTCCATGTTTTTGTGTACCTTAGGTACCTCCTGAGACAATAGCATGAAACTATTTCCAGTCAAACTGATGGTTTAGAGAATTGATAAAGATGATGGATTATAGTCTTTGTTGTTTTGTGTGTCTTTTTCCTGCTGTAAGTTCAGTCAGGCACTGCCTTTTGGCCAAAAATGGTCAGGAGAACTGACCAGAAGTCTGAAGATCACTATTTGCAGGCTGTTCTGTATGAAAATGAGACTTCTTTCATGTTTCACTACTTGTTTTGCTGTTACATAGTAGCTTGCCATTTAAAAATGTACAAGTGTTCACAAATAATCCATATATTTCTATTTTAAAAAAAATCACATGTTTGCAATCTACCATAAAGGTAAAAATTTATGGAAAAAAATTAGTGAAGTTGCCCAATATTGCAATAAATCATATGATGAGATACATTTGAATAGTTCTTAATTTCTCTCCCTGTCTCATGGATATCCATTAGCTGAAGTAGGGGCTTTTTTCCCAGAAAGGTATCATGTATTTTCTATATCCTTTTGCTGACAATCCAGATAAGGCTAGATCATATTTTATACTATTCTACATGTCATCTTACTGCTTTATACTAATGTAACAGCTAGAGGGCCTTGTCATTCACTTAGTGACAGACTGATTCGTGTCTTTTTCATATAAAGAAACAGATTTTCTAACTATTGTAACAGTCACAAGCCCCTGTAAAAGAAAGGTGTCTTGTTTTATAGGCCAGCAAAGGTTCCCACCTTGCTCAGCGGCACCTCCACAATGCAGAGGAGAAGGAAGAAGGTGGCTGTTATTGCTACAGCATGCTCTCCTCTTGCCTGAAAACACCTGCAGTTGTAGAACACACTACTCACAACTTCTCTGTTCTACTTTCCACTGCTCTTTATCCTTCTCATTCCTCAGCAGGAGGAATTTAACTCTGGGTCAGACTGTGAGCAGGTATGGGATGAGATACCTGCTTCTCCTAGTTTGGTCCTAATTGGGAAAGATGTGGCATGGGTGATTGGAAACACCTCATAGGCAGGATTTAGCCTGTCACCTATGATGCTAAATTAGAGGAATACACACCATAAATGTAAACCTTTAATTGTAACACATTTTTCTGACTTCTCCCCTCTGTCTGCTTGCTTCAGCCGTTACTAGCCCACCAACTCTCCTGGCAGTAGATGGAGTGACTGATACCTCAGTTACAATGAAATGGAGGCCACCAGACCACATCGGAGCAGCGGGGTTAGACGGCTATGTTGTAGAGTACTGCTTTGAAGGAAGTAAGTGACAATGACTGTGGTATGTTACTCACAGTGAAAGTAGGTGAGACTTTCTCAATTTTTTTCTCCACAGGTATTAGGTGCTTTCACTTTAAGGCAGAGACTGATCAGTCAGAAAACCTCAAGCAGCAGGGGTTAGCGCAGGCTTTGTTTGGTTTGTATTCCAGATCCCACCCACTGACTGTAGTTTGATGCATCTTACATCTGGTCTGAAATACAAATCAAAAGCCATATAATCTATTGTAGTGTACCAAGTACTGTGTTAAGAACTTTACTCTTTTTTGAGCTAAATGAAGTCAATGCAGTAAAGAGTGGATGGATGAATGAATAGGAAATGTGTGATCTAAAATACGTGCAGCTTGGCTGGGTTTCTTGGACAGCCAATCCTCAGTGTGGTAAATCCCTATCATGACATTACTACTAATTGGCTACTTCAAGTGCCAGTTCCCAATACTGAGAACAGATAGCCTCTCCAATAGACGGCTGTAGAAGTTACCTGGGCATGCAAAGTTCATGTCTTGATTTTGAATTCCTTCAATGTTTCAGTGTAGTTAGAGTCAAGATCTTTATGTCCATCTAAGACATAAATCTGTACAAAACCGAAGGAGTAAGACAAAGGTGTAAGAGACTGAATAAACTTATGAAAGAATAGGGAAATCTCACACAAGGAATAGGGAAATATAATTTACATCTTACAACTAAGAGTCTTTGGTGATCAAGCAGCAGAAACTCAGTATTTTCCAGCAGATTTTCTTCTGAATTGGCATCAAATGAAGTCTATTTACAAAAATTAAACTCCACCAACACCTGGGTAAGTATCAAACAGTCTGAAGTTGTATGTGCGATACCCAGCCTCTGTAGGCAAATGCCAATCAGTGGGACTCCAGCAACGTTGTATTTGGATGAATGCAACACAGTTATCTTCAGCTCTGCTCTCTGCTCCTCTCAACTGCACTGTAAATCAAAGGATGAGTTGGACACCTTTCTTCATAAAGGCATTTATTTCAACAAAAGCTTTTCATGACTACAGTCCACAGCCTGGAGACAAGAGGTAGAGGACAGAACTTGTTGTTCACTCTGTGACATGTTTCAAATTCAGACAATCCAGGAAAACCGTAGTTCACAAAAGTGGTCAGATACGACAGGAGCAGAGTTCCCTCGGCTCTCTCAGGCAAGTGGGAGAGGGAGTGAAGAAGAATGACCAGCTTTTCTCAGGAGCACTCAGCATCTTGTAGTATTGAGCTGAATACCCATAAGGAGCAGGAACAGACTGCAAGAAGCTCAGAGGTCTGGAGAAGATTATCTGAAGGCAGACAACAGCTGGAATGGTAGGAAAGGTTTTCCTTATATATTGGGAGGGAGCTGTAGGAACAGCTCAGAACGAGTAAGCATGCAGTCTTACATCAAGGTGCAGCATTCCAAAATGTCTCCATTGGACAGGCAAGATGTATGGGAATGTAAAGGGGGATGTCAATGTGAGGACTTCAGCGTATGCTGTATATTATGCTCTGTTTAGCATTGGTAGGATGGCGGGGGAAAAGCTAAAAGTGCTATATATGTACACTAGTGAAAACCAGGTTTTTAGAGGAATCTTCCAACTCTACCCTTTAAAGACTATTACTCAGAAGATGATTGTACACTTGTTGAATGGAACAAATTCTTTACTCTCTTTTTTTTTTTCAAATAGGTTTTAAACCTATGAAGATACAACAAAATGGCAGTGAAGCCTGTCATTTTATTGTTACCCACCTCGGTTAAAATACAATGGGTACAATGTATTTTACATAGCTTTCTGAGTGTTTATGTATATCTATATATGCCTCCTATATATGCATATACATATATATATATACAAAATTGACATTATTTATGTATATATGTTATGAAAATGGTTAGGAAGAAGCAAGCGTAGTAGAAAATTAAGATGTTTTATTGGAATATACATCCTTTTCTTTGTGTTCAGTCCTTCTTTTCTTTCTTGTGATATCACAGTGCCTGCTTTTCTCAGTCCTATCAGTGCCTGTTCTGCCTCAAACTAATTTCTTCTATAATTTTTTGTAACTCCTTAATTTCAAGGTACTTTTAATGACTGTCTATATTCATTCTGTTGTTCTTTTCTTTTAGTTATCTGTTTGTAAACTCATTTGTTTTTACCTTCTCCATTCCTTTATCATTGTCACTGAAGTAGTTTTAAAGAAGGCTTTTTTGAGGCTTCCTTATCATAGCAATCATTAGGAGAAATCACAAGCTGAAAACAGGAAGACAAAATATATATATAACTATAATTTAGAAGAACCATGTGCCATGAGCACTGGTTTGGCTTTGCGAAAATTGGTGTTTCCCTTTAGTCTGAACCTCATAACTTGATTAACATGGTGAACTCTTGGACTTCCTTAACTATGGTAGCACCCTTGACAGCTCTCTGTATGTATTACTGAATTGGAGTTTCATCATGAGTATCTGGATTTTGCATTGCATAGGTGTGAATAATGTGAACATAGAACTTCCCAGGGCTACTTTACAACACCATTGAACCTCTTGCTGTGGTGATGTGTAACAGACCAAATCTTGTTGACTCTGGAGAAGTCAATTCCAAGTAAAGCATGCTGCCAACTGGTTCTTGTGTGAAGTTTCAAGGGTAGCCTGACGAGCTTGGCCATAGATTTCCCTAGGATACTATGTTTATCTGCCTTTAAAGGGCCATTGTATCTGCAGATGATCTGTTTTCACAGCTAGTAAATAAGCACTTTGGAGATAGTTGGCTGAGATCTTTGCCAGTGTACCCATCCAGGACCATGCACAGATACTAGAATAGTACTTTTATTATCCTGAAATAGCCAAGGCAGGATTCCAGGAAATCCAGGGCAGTAAGAGCTTTGTCCAGGAAATAAAGCCTTACTGATATATCATATCTGTCATCATTCATGGTTTTTAGCCTTCTTTACTTTTCTTTCTATGTTGCCTTTAGCTAAATACGTTTCTCTTCCTCTGTTTCCCCAAGTTTTTTTCCAAGACTTCCCTTGTTTCTATCTCTTTTACTCAGAACTCTTCTCCGAATTTCCTTCTCTCTTCTATGATGTGTTTTCTTCTCCTTCTACACTTTTTCCCATCATTCATTTTGTTTTTATTTCTACTCTTCCAAGTGTTCCTTTGTCGTTTCCTTTCCATCTTTCCAGGCCTGTGATCAGGCCCAGAGGGAAAAAAAACGACCCCAAACAACTTTATCTCTCCTCTTCCTTTACCTTTAGCTTTCCTGTGAGCATCACTCATAATTGTTCTTTATCTAGATGCCTTCTTCCAATCTCTTTCCTCTTGCAGTCTCCCTAAATACGGGTCTTCTATATCTTAAAAGAGCAGCATCTATCTTTGCATACTTACTAACAGGAATTGCTAACCCACTGGACAAAATGCTCCATCTGTGTGAAAGTGGGTGTCTCTGATTAATTTTTAAAGATGGATTCTCACAAGGTTATATCGACAGATGTGTCTGAGGAATGTTGGAGCCACCTTTTAACGTGGAAGGTAAAGTATTCAACAAAGGATATAAGTCATCTTTAATGAAAGAAAAAAATCTCTTCATAGAAGTAAAGATAAATTTCTGGAGGGAATATTTGGGGCAACAGTCTAAAGAATTTGCTGCAGTACATGTTGCAAGGGGGAGGGTGAGCTGCTTAGGAAAACAGTCATTTGATTTCAATCCTCTTCTGTTAGAAGCTGAAAGAAGCAGTTTGAAGGAGAACTTAATTCCTAAAGTAAGACATAGAGTTATTGGAAAATGTATCACAGTATTGCAGTCTAAGTCTGCAGGGCTCTCTAGTTTATAATAGTTCTCTTGTCTTCTGTTGCCAATTTAAAGTGCTACCCTTACATGACTGTTAAATACAGATACTGACTTGCTACTGACTCCAAATGCCAAGGTACCAGCAGTGATAAAGCAATCTACGTTTGGAGGCAGGGTGGAAAAGAAAAGTATTGCTTGTAACTGAAGCTTTTCTGAAAGACTGAACTATTATGATCACTCTATGGATTACATGTGATGCCTAGGGGTAGAATGAAAAATAATCCAAGAATGCTGTGATAACGTGAATAATTCTGACACAGCCTTCCTTATTTAAAGGCACAAGGAGAGATGGCATTTTCATTGCAATTTGTAAATATTCTGTGTTTCTCTCATCCCTGCACTCTTCAGTAGCACTTTCAAGGGGTTATTCGAGTATTGGTTTGAAATGAATCATAGAACTCATTTCTCTCCAAGGAAGCTGTTAAAGCAATGATTGAGTGCTTTTTTGGAAATTATACTCTATGTCCCTCTTGTTTCTATCTGCTGAATTTAAAAACTAATCGTTTTCTCTCCTGGTACAATTAAATGATAGACACATTTTAAAAACATTTAATTGTTTAAATATATAATCAGTAGAAACCCTTTAAGGTTTGAAACATTTTTCCTACATATGAAAGTGAATCAATATCATGTTATAGCGTAATTAGAAAAACAAAATAGAAATATTAATTAGAATATAATTAATATATATCATTAATAATATAATACATAATCATAATGAATATACACAAAATTATATATATATTACTGTTCTGTAATTTTCCTCATCTGTGCAGTGGATGCATTTATAATTCCCTACTCTTTTTGATTCACCCTCTCATCCTCTTTCCCTAAATTAGCTGATGAATGGATCGTGGCTAACCCGGAGCTGACAGACAAAACAAAATTTACTATCAATGGCCTGCCAACTGGCTCGAAAATCCTCGTGAGAGTAAAAGCTGTGAATGCTGCTGGTGAAAGTGAGCCCAGGTACCACCCACAGCCTATTTTAGTCAAGGAAGTGATAGGTAAGATCCTCCTGCCTACACTCACCCACAATACACTCTGCTTCCATACTTAGCTCTGTCTTTTAAGGCTGATACTTGTTGGAAAACTGATGATATGGCCTTACAGGGCCATTGTGCACTGGCTAGAAATCATGAAACCATCTTTTAAGAAAAATCATAGTTCTGTTTTATTTCTAAGCCTTTATTGCTCAGGCTTTCAAGGCTTTTTTTTTTTTTTTCCTACAAAACCTGAACTTGATGTTGCATTTTTAAGTTGTGCTAAGCTTCTCACCTATTCTTACCACCATAGTATTTGTTATTACCAAACCCAACAGTGTACCATATGTAACATTGTGGGACCAAGAGATTTAAGATACCTCACTCATTAGTCACTTCTGGGAATTGTAGGCCACAGAATCTCCTATTTGTACTGATGCCTACCAGTGCTGCCTCAGTTAGAAAAAAAGATAAATGTCAATCACAAGCTTTTGGCTTTTTTCAGAACCTCCAAAGATTCGTCTACCCAGACACTTAAAGCAAACCTATACTCGAAGAGTTGGAGAAACTGTGAATCTTGTTATTCCTTTCCAGGTAAGAACTAAAACCAATGACAAGAAAATACTCTATTTTTCTTAACATGCTGCTTTTTAATTCATTTCAAGTTAACTTTGATAGGCCAGTGAGTTAACTTCTGCAGATGTGGAAGCACACTGAAGTACATAGGTGCTTGAAAGCTTTTATGCTGACATCTCAAAGAAATGATGTATGTTAAGTCAATTAATGAATTGGGTAACTAGCTTAGACAGACTGATTTGTCATCTGTCATCCAAAGGACACTCACAGCAGACATTACATGTAAGCTAATTGCAAGTACATTGCAAAATGGTTACCCTGGCAGTAGTTAGATAGGATAGCAAGGGTGGGACTGTAGTATTTATCATTTTCTGGTCATGAGAGAGGAAAAAGAAGGGGAAGAGAGGGCAGAGTTTCATTGTCTCCTATAGAAACTGCAACTTTTAAATCCTTGAAATTACAGCTATAATATTACTATTTCTAAGGATACAGCACATTTTCCACAGTATTGTGTTAACTTTCATGTCTATTTCATGTCTGTACACCTAAAGATACTGGGTGAGCATAATCTGGCTTCTACAAGGCTGTTAAAAGCCTAATAAAAGCTTGATCAGCAATATACTGCAATATACACTGCTCTTGAGAAATTGAATGAATATTGTATGGTTATTCTCTAAGATAAGACATTCAAAAAGGTGTGAGATTACCCTTTTTGGAGAGCACCTGCAAATTAATTGCCTCTGGAAGGCAAATTCCACAGTAAAGCAAGTGTTCACTCTGATTTAAGTACCTAAATTGGGCACTACTACTATGCCCACAAAAATGTCACACAAAAGATGTCAATCCAGTCTACCTAACAACTATTCCAACTGGTTTTTGCAATGAAAGAAAAAAGTTTGGGATGCCTGAAGGTTTGGTCCACTTCTTTTATCTTTCATTGGCAGTGTAGAGAATGTAGGCACTTCCAGAGGGTAAAATGCTTTGTTTTGCACTTTCTGCATTCTTCTCCTTTTTCTTTTAGAAAACTGGAAATTTGTTGTCAAATTTATCCAGAAAGTTAATTGCCCAATTTAGCCATAATATGCAAATATTTTCAGTCTCCTGAGGAAAAAAAAAAAAAAAAAGGAAAAAGGAAAGATAGCTGTGTTTTACGTGAATTAACATGATTGCATCTCAAATGTTATATGATTTAAAAAAGAATTCTCTGTTTCTTTCAGGATGTTTTTTATTTCCTGTTTAGAAATAAACTTTTTCTCCTCCACCCCCTTTTCTCTCCCAAAATCATATGCAAATTGTTTCCTGGCTTCTTACAGGGAAGACCAAGGGCAAAAGTATCATGGGAGAAAAATGGTTCTCCAATCGACAAGAACGAAATCAACATCCGCAACACTGAAAATGACACCATCATCTTTATCCGAAAGGCAGAAAGGTGCCACTCTGGAGAATACAACATGAAAGTGGAAGTAGAGAACTTGGTGGACAAAGCTACAATAGATATTCAGATTGTTGGTATGTTTTGAGAAACAGAAATAAGTGCATGCCAGAGAAGAGGACTCCAGCCATTCCAAGGCTATAGGAAAACAGAGGAATCCCAAAGAACATCTTTCTTTACAGTGATAACTCAATTACATGGATATAGATTTGTGGTCTGTAACTAAACCTCCCTACACAATGGCTGGTGTTGGAACATGTCAGTTTCTTTTTTTTTTTCACTGTTATACTTTTCATGTTGTTGTCTATTCAGGATGCAAGCATTTTCCCATTGCATGGTATCCATAGCAAGAAATGGTAGTAAGTTCATAGTAACTTTGTCACACATGTAATGTGGAAGAAATCCTAAATGTTGGAAGTACATGGAAGTAGGAAAGACAGACAAGAAAACATACCTACTTTCCATTTTTACCAATCTATTTCATTACATAATAGACAAAACTGGTAGGACAGCCTTTATAATAATTGTCCGACTTCTTGTCTTTTAGGAGCACGTCTTCCACTGGTTTTAATTTTTCCAAAATGTCCTTACACAATTAAAGAGCATATGCATATTAGAAACTCTACTCTCAAAATGGTCATGCCAAGTTTTCCATACTCCTGACATATCTTATCTTTGAAAAGTTTTCTTTTGCAGCCTCAGCTTTCTTTTGACATTGGTTTTGGCATATCTCTGTTTAGAGAGAGAAATCAAACTAAGTGGAAGACGTATAGGAAAGAGACAGATGATAGAGAAAGCAAACAGTGGGAAATGTCAGCTGCCATATTTTCACTACAGATCGCCCAGGCCCACCAGCGATTGTAACTATTGATGATGTCTGGGGAGAAAACGTAAATTTATCATGGAAGCCACCAAAAGATGATGGCAATGCTGCCATTACTGGCTACACTATTCAGAAAGCAGATAAGAAGAGTATGGTAAGTAATAAGGAGTTGTTTAAAAGGCTGATGCACTCATGAATTCTCCCTTTTAAAACTAAAACCCTGACATGCCTAAAATTATGTAGGCGGACAACGCATTGATTAGTCAATATTCAGAAAATCCGCAAGGCATCTCTAAAAATTCTAAAAATCTCTTGTTCATTGTACCTAAACCCTAGAAATGGGAATGTTTTCAGGTGATGCCAAAGAGGAGGACTGAAAAGGAAAGAACAGGTGGATTTGAGGGAAGTAATTCTGGGGGTTTCTTTTTCCTTTGTCTCAGTAGAGAAAATGAAACCCCAAAATATTAATTCTGAAGTCAGTAGGTTGCTACTGGAATCAAAACATGGTGCTGCTGCTTTCAAACTTGTAACATCACACTGTGCAACTCATTGCCACTCCTTACTACACATGGCAAAATGGTACATACAAAATTCACAAACTGCTTTGAAATTTACAGATGAAAAGTGTAATAAAGAGGTATATTATTTTCATTAAACTAACATTAAAAGTTCCTTAAAAGACAGTAATTAGATTGCTACATTTAATACTTATTGCAAATTTAAGTACTGGCTATCTAGGACAATATTTTGGGAGTTGCCTTATCTACAGGAATCTTTTTGCCATGTGCCTACCCCTTTAATATGTTGATCTGCTTCATGGTCTGATCAATTCATTCTTCCTATGTCATTATTTCCTTTCCCATCCTTCATTTTTCCTTTCTCTTCAGACTGTAAGAAGACATGTTCTCTGTACAGTGACCACGACAATGATGTCCCTTTTCTCTAAATTACTGTGTTAAGGAGAAAGCAACAGCAGTGTCAAGGGTCCAGTGTGCCATGGATCATTCTGGTCATAGTTTTTCCACATTCTCTGTAGTGGTGAATTTTGCAATTCTGGCACAGTTGGTCTTCTACAGAAAACTGTTTTCCCAAAGGGCACTTTGCCCCTTAAAGATGACCAAATATCAATGCAAACTGTGGCATGGGGAACTCAGCACAAGTTCATTTTTAAGAAAGCGAGAAAACTATGTTGGGCAGAGTAAAGCAAAGCAAAACCACTGCTGTGGTCATATTGCACTTTATATGAATTCAATTTTTAGCATTAACTTCTTTCATCTCAGTTTGTTATTTAGGCATTGTGTATTAGCATAGAATTCACATGTCCTGTTTACTGCTGCAAGACTAAAGTGCTAAAACCCACCTCCCCATCTGAGCCTTTAGATATCGGAGGACCACCTGCATAAAATTACATTTTCCATGAACATGCAACCTGTGGAACAGGGCAGGCAGATTAATGCATTGGCCTCTTGTGAGTACATGTTACAGCAGACAAGTACATGTTACTACTTTTCCACCCCAGCCTGCAGTTTTCTTATCTGCAGCTGTACCTTCGGTCAGCAGCATAGGGTAAGAATGAAGGAGCCTGCCTTGCCTCACATAATACAACCTTTGTAATACTGGATTTCCTAAAACAAGGCCTCCCAGCTAACAATGCGTAACAATTCAGTAGATTGTACTTTCCATTCAGCCTTCACTGCTCAGCAGTGAATGTCATATTCTCATTATCACTTGTTTCATTAATTATTGTTAGCTTCACTATTCTAGTATTCATTAACATTCCCAAAGAAAAATCTTACTCCCACAAGCTCAATGATTCTACCAGACAGTAGTTAATGGCTGAGAGATGCAGGGTGCTGCGGGGAAGCTTACTCTCTGGTTTTGTATCCTTCAGGAATGGTTCACAGTAATGGAGCACTACCACCGCACCAGTGCCACCATTAATGAGCTCATCATAGGAAATGAGTACTACTTCCGTGTCTTCGCTGAGAACATGTGCGGCCTCAGTGAGGATGCAACAATGACCAAAGAGAGCGCTTTGATTGCAAAGGATGGTTAGCTAATTATCCATTCCTTGTCAAAAGGGAAGGGGTGTGTTCAGAGGCTAGAAGGTGATTAGAGGTAAAGCCCATAGCCCTAAAGCATTCCGATGCATTCCTAGCTCCAGCCCAGGTACAAGTAACAGCTAGGGCATTTCATATTAGGACTTTGCTTTGTCACATAGTTCATACTTGGGGTTTCTTTCAATCACGAGTGGGACATTTTTCCCATGTTTTGACATTTTCTACAATCTTGGATCTCAGACTTGTGTCACCTTTGGCAGATCTAAGTCAAGAAGAGCTGGAAGAGGAGTAAAGCAGCTGTTCTGTTAGAACTGGTGGGTCACTGCCTCCCAGTGGAGACTTGGCATCAGCCATTGCAAGTCCATTTCAGGCAGGATCCAACAGATAAGCATAAGCCCTGCTTCACATCTCTTGCAGGTGGAGCTGGAGGGATTCTGAATCTGCTGTCAGAAATCCTGACATTTCAGAAACTGACAGTTTGATATGGTACTGTAAACTTCAAATAAATAAAACAGAAAATAACTGCTCCTTTATGGAAGGGAAATTCTACATATAGGTGGTTTAAAGGAAGAAAATCAATCCAGGTCACCTGAATTTGTCCGAAAGGAACGAATACATGACTGCCACAATGCAGAAGACAGACAACCTGTACAACCCATACAGCCAGGCTGAAAGACTTAAGGTCCAGGGTAGTGGACCTCCCTTCCATTATTAAAAAGAAAACTACCTCTCTTTTAGAAATGGGATCATGAACAAAAGAATGGCTATAGGAATTGCTTTTCATCACTGCTTTCTTGTCCTTGTCATGAGAGTATCAAGCCTAACCTGCACTGAAGCCAGTATGAGAGCTTGGATCAGGTTTCAGTGAACAAAGATGTTTAATGACACCTATGCACAGGAACAGATCTCAGTCTGTCCAGCTGTTTTAAATGCCAACTTAGCTTGCAAGTGAAAGTGATTTATTGATGATAATCTCAATTGCAGAGCAGGGATAAAGTGGCAGTAAGAAACTATATTTTACTACTACGTCTTCTTTGTATAAAAACTACATCCATTCAGGTATCTGTATTGTTAGTGCACTGAATGAAGCAGAAAGAAAATGGATTTTCAGATATAGTGCCAGTTTGCAATCAGAGCAAACTGTGAAAAGTAACTGGCAATAGAGTGAACAAGGCTTGACAAGACAGGCATCCTGCAGTACGTTAGTCAGGATTCATCCTGTTCTGTAACGTGCAGGCCACACAGGCAAAGACAGAGAATAAATTATTTTGTGTAACACCTAGTCAGGAAACAAAGAGAAGCTCTCAGACATGTATACTATAGTATGACCAAGGGCTATAGTCACTTCACAGACCTACTTCCAGCCTCCCCTACAAGTGCAATTACTGGAGTCATGTTGGTATCTAAAGCAGTGCAGATCAGAATTGACTCTGTAGCTGTTTAAGATGGATGGGTATTTAGCTACATGCCATCACTCTTTTTATAAATGTTTTATTTTCATTTCATAGGTAAAGTCTACAAATACCCAGTTTACGATGATTTTGACTTCACTGAACGACCGATGTTTACTCAGCCTCTAGTCAACACGTTTGCTGTAGCTGGTTACAACGCTACTTTGAACTGCAGCGTTCGGGGCAACCCCAAGGTACAACATAGCTCATAACAGTATCAGTTAAAGCATGAGAGAGTTTAACCTGATAATAAAAATTGTAATACCATTTTTACTATTTGTTGCATTCAAAAGCCAGGCTGAAGGCAAAAAGAGTGGTGTGGGCTCTAAATACAAAAGAGGTCCTACTTGCCTATGTTATAGTCATTGTAATAGTTACTAAATCCACAGATAATTCAGTGAAAGTGTAGAACCTCAGGAAAAAGCTGGGCTATACTGGGACAAGCACTGACAACAGATGTACAGTTAATATATCAGTAAAGGTTGTTACTAAAATAAAGCCATAATTATTCTATAAAAAACCAATTATACTTTAAGTAAGCACATTGCAAGAATACTCTGGGGACTATGCTGGTTCTCAGACCTACTGCATGTTTCAGATTCTTTTGAGTTGCGTCTTTTTGTGATCTATTTTCTGTTGTGAAAAGTGACCTAGTAAAATGAGAATGTTAAGAATTACAGTTTCTTTTCTATCACTACTTTCTCTATTTTTTATCTTTTCTGGATTACTCAACTTTAAATGAACTTCACAAAAAATGGTAAAATATTTCAGTTCATAAGTTTATGCATGTGGGCTTTCTTCTGTTTTTACCACAGCCCAAAATAACCTGGCTGAAAAACAAAGTCATTATAATGAATGATCCAAGGTACCGAATGTTCAGCAACCAAGGTGTCTGTACCTTGGAGATCCGCAAACCCAGTCCCTATGACGGAGGTACTTACACCTGCCGAGCAGTCAATGCACTTGGAGAAGCAGAAGTTGATTGCAAACTGGAAGTAAAAGGTAAGGGGTTTAAAACATTACAAATGCCCTCTTTGTCTGAACGCCATCTACAGAGGAGTGGAAAGTATGCAAGACAAATGCAAAAGAGAGTTCGAACAATTTTTTTAACTTTCCTGGTTGAAAATGATAACATGGTTAGGACAAAATAAACTATATGGGTTGTTCTGTTCTCTTTTGGAGGACCAACATGCTGTGCTTATATCATCTTTCCCCTCCTTCCCCTCATGCTAATTCACATCTTCAGTGACTGCAAGGACTTTTTCACAAGTGACAAAATGGTAGACTGTCGCTCTCAGAGCTATGCCACTTACCTGAGAACCTCTAGTAAGGCTCAGCCATAGGGCTCTTCAGGAAAACATTAAGAAAATCGTCTTGGATAACTGACAGATCTCTGAAGGAAATGGCAAGGGGAGAAGGAGAGAAGGAAGAAAGATTAGCTCAGGGCAGACTTTCTCTACTTTAAAATTATTTATTGAACAAACCAAACATTTGCTTCCAAGGAAGTTTGCTAGCTAAATCAAGTAGTAAAACCCACTATTGTTCTCAAGGACACAAGCTAGTTGGTATAATTGCTGCACTTGCTTTAAGAACAAAACATTCAAAACTATGGATTTTGCAAAATAAGTTAGTCTTCTCCAACTGAAGACATATCTTTATTTTTATTAATAGATAAATTTTATGAATTCCAGATAGTTCAGCATTGACTGGTATATCATGAATGGCAATAGGATTTGGACTGGACTACTAATGAATAATCTCAGGACCATATGTTTCTACTTCCTAGGAAAAGATGGTGTCATATTTAGCTGGACTAACTCTCACCAAAGGCTTTAGTTTCAACTGCAGAATAAGCTAAGTATTTCTGGAAAAAAAAAAAAGTACGAAGTTATAAGTAAAGAAAGCTGCCTAAAGCCAGCTGATAGGAAATGTCTAACTTGGGCATTTAGGCTAGCTGAATATGGCCTTAATTATACTATTGCCACCATGATAATCTACAATGAAAGCCATAATAGTTAATACCCTTATGGATTGTATTGTTTATTTTGGTTTTCAATTTCCATTTTCTGTATTTTCTGATGTATTTTGCCCCACAGCTCAAATCTGCTAGCAGGAAGCCATTGTAATAAATGTTTTGTTTATGAAGTTGAACATTTAACTAACGTAAAATGAAAATATGCATAGTATGTTTCTTAACTTTCATGATTTATTTTTAAGATACTGTGTTTAAAAGGTGATATCCTCATCCTGGAAATATGCTTGTTTTCTTTAATCGCAAGCAAACTTTCTATTTCACAGCATAACAGAAGACCTCATCACGTGAGAAGGTTGCTTCATCTTCTTTTATACTGAAAGGCCCAGTTAGTTTGCTATTTCAGTTAACTCCCTAAGTCCCCAAGCCCTAAAGTTCTTATGCACATTTACACTCAGCTGTAACTTTTGATCTTCAGCACTTTGCTTGTAATACAACCAAATAGTACATTTTCAATAGGGGAAGCTGTTTATTTCTGTCCTTTGTTTTACACAGAATTTTTTTGTATGTAATGTGCAGAGTAATGTGAAAGATTTTTAAGATAAAAAATAATTTAACTAATATCTCTCCATTTTAGGAAATACAAACTCCAAATGTTTTCATGGATTATGTATTATTCTTCAGTAATTCCTTTTCCAGCTGTTGTGAAATATAGATGCTCTGTTGATGCTGGAACTTTTTTTCACTGAATATCAGGGCTGGTTTTGAAGCATAATACAAACACCGTGTCATGATTCAGGCTCTTTTTTAATATGCAACAGTTTCCAATAAATTGTTCACCAGCAGCAGAAGATACTCTATGTTAAAGTTTTAAGAGAGAGTGTGGAGAGATTTTATTGCCTTTGATCACTATTGATGGGAAATCTTATTTCTTAAGTTATAGACATTTATGGACTGGTATCTGAAATAGGTTGGGAATGCTTAGATCCTTTTCTAGTCAATTAGAATCAATATATACAGGAAAAAAAGCTACAGTTCTGTTCATTAAGGTGTACAACTGAGATGATGCCCATGATGATTTTTGCTGACAAATGTTTATTTAACTTTCATAGGTCCAGTTTTCTGAGTAGTGTTTTGAAATAGAGAGTACATGATTCACTGTGTTCACAGGCTGCCAGACTCGGTTCACAGCTGATTCTTTCCATAATGGCTGCATTAAAGATTAAAACAAAAAAATTATGTCTGGCAACACATCAGCAAACATTTAGTGTAGACAACAGTCAGCACAGTGAAGCACTAGAGCAGATTTCCTGCAGAGGTTGCTGCAATGCCTTTGGTATCAAAAGTCTTTAAAAGCAGATTAGAAGAATGACAGCAGTACAATTTGTTAGGGTTGACTCAGTTCTTAATATTGTTGACTTATGCTAGCACTTCAATGAGTTTCAAGTATCCACCTCATCATTCATCCCACAGGAAACCTTGTATCAATGCATGGGCTTTGCATCATGTCCCGAAGTTTGTAGTAATCATCCTATCAGCTGGTTGCAGCATGTGTTACAGTCTCAATTCCTCTCACACCCTGAGGTTGCAGTTGAGCATATCTTTGCTACAGTGAGAATGAGGCTGTAAGAATTACTTCCTTTTGACAAGATTTAGTCCATCCTTCCTCAATTTTAAGTAAAACCTCTCACACCCACTGACTGTTTGTAACATAGACATTTATAGACTCAAAAAAGCCTCTTCTCTAAGAACATAATATTTACTTTAAGAGATCAACTAAAAAAATTAAATACTATGCCATAGACATTTTGCTCAACGCAGTACTTTTGTTTTGCATGCCATCTGGAAGAAGACCTGAAAAATGCAGACTGTTAAGATCCCACACAGGCTGAGTGTTAGGCTGCTTTATTAACCTACACACCACCTCCCCTAGTTAATGGTTGGTTTATGAACCTCATTTCCTATCTACCATCACCTGGTGCAGTCCTACTCTATCCCACCAAGCCTGGTATTGTGGTTCTCAATGCTTTGGGCTGTGAGTGGTCACCCTTGCAGAGATTCCTCTCTCCATCCTGGTAGGTTTAGCCACTATTTTAGGTTCCTTTTTGAAGACTGCTTAGACCAGTTATTTTTAAGGCTTAGACACAGGACAGCTGTTGTAAGGGTTCAGTGCTGACACTCTTAACATGACTGGCAGTTCAACTGATGAATTCAAAGTGAATAGGATTAAGTGAATACAGCAGCTGTAGCTTGGCAAACTAGGGTAGGCTCAGGGTTTACTATATGATACTGACAAATGCAAATGAGTATTAAACAGCCAGAGCATAAAAACATAATTACATCTTATTTCACTATTCTATTGACTTAAGTGTTGAATTATCATTCTTTTAAAATTGCCAGCCTGTTTGTTCATTTAGGAGGGCTCCTCGGATGACTGCTCATCACATTGACACAGAGTAAAGACTTACGGATTTCTGACTCACTGGAAACAGATTGCAGTGTGTTTGTGTGTGTGTGTTTATAGCATATATATAACTCTGACCTGGTTCAGCTTTATTCCAGCAAGTAACAATCAAGGTCTGGATTTATAAAATTATGAGATACAGTTGAATGTTGCCTGAATAAGACCAACAGGCTCAATGCTATGCTACCTATCTCGTGAACGTACTAGCTACAGTGTTATTAATACAGATCTCTGGATATTAAATCATCCTATTATTACAGATCTTTGGATAGTAAGCCATGCTAAAGAGCTGTACATCATGCAACAGTATATATTGTAGTAAATGACTTCTCTTTATGTTGGCTAGAATTTCTTTTACCCCTCTGTTATTTCTGAGGTATTGGAGATCTGAAATTTATATACATATATTTATGCTCAATCCTAGGAATGTCAGAACTATTCACGGAACAGTCTAGGATTTCTGGTTTGCATAGTATTTAAACAACCGAGTAGCTATGAATACTCTGGCTATGAATACTATCAGTATGCTACAATTTTCTACTTTTTTAGCCTTTTCCTTACATTATTTTAGGTGTAAAATTAAAACCCCTAGTTGTTACTACATTTACTACTTCCCGAAAAAGTTTTAGTGATAATTATGAGCACAATAGTAAAGACTATAAAACTTCATTTTGTCCTCAAAAAAGGTTTTGCATGTAGTGATGTTATTCCAGACAGACAGCACTTTGTTCTTCTGCTTTAAGTTTTGCTGAGTGAACTTAAAGGTGGCAGTTCTATAAGCTGCTCCATACCACTGCATATACAATGGCTTTTATTGTAAATATAATTGTGCTGTAAGAAGTCAAGTAATAGATCTTAGAGAAAATAATTACCTCATATATCTTGGAAGATGATGCATACATAGAATCTCATTATAAATATTTTGTACTCATCTTACTAGAGAAAATATTGTATATATCTTTTAAGTTTGTTGAGGTAGATCGTGAAATATGGCTGTAAATCTCCCAGTGCAAGCAGTAAGGAACTGATTCCTTGTCACCTTCACTGAGGTCAATGAAAAGATTCAGATAGAGCACTATACTTCTTTTACTGTGAAACAAATGGGTTTAAAGAATGTTTATCTTAAGAGAAAAACGAAGGCTGGTGATCATTCTAATAGGTTGATAGAAAATATGCTGTATGAGAAATATGTTTTAAAAAGGTGTAAAGATCAACTGGGAAAAATTTCAAATGCGAATAAATACCACTATAAATATTCTAATTCTGCAGTGATATATCAAGGAGTAATTAACCCAGGAGAACCATTCTTCTTGGCGGGGAATAATCAGGTTTATAATAAGCATACTCCTCTGGGTATTCCATTTCATTCCCTTCCTCTCTTTCCACATGCAAACGCATTTTCTGCATGCAAAGTGTGTATTTATTTGCTTTTTTAGATTAAACTAGCTAGTGTCTCATGGCATACAATGTATGTCACATGAGCAAAGAAGGCCAAATTAATCAAGAATATGGGCATTTAACATCAGAGTTACAAAGGGTTTAGCCATAGTTCTGCTATGCCATTGGGCATAGAACTACCTGTTACCTATCAATTTATTTCATCACTGTGATGACTTTTGACCAAAACCTTTAGATCTTTCCAGGATATAGCAATTTGCATTTCAAAAAACCAAGCTCTCAGTTAGTTTGTAGAATTATTGAAAGAGCAGAAGTATCATCCTAATGTTTTGTGCTTAAAAGGCATTCTTTATTACAGATTAGTCTTTGGTTACAAGTTAGTTCTCAGAATTACAACCCATGCCTAAGCTAAAGATGAATCTAAAGATGAAATCTTGATACAAATGAAATCAGTGAAAACTTTATAGTTACAAAGATATAATTTTACTCTAGAACTTCTTTTAAATTCAGGTTCAGTAGTGTTCAGAGAATTTGGCTCTTTCTATAGAAAGGTGTTTGCTTGTAACCTTGCCCAAATCTAGAATATTGACAGTGCAATTTTAAAATGACAGAGGTGCCCAGAAACTAGTCTGCAGCATATTATACATCCAAATTTACTATTTCAAACCTAAAACACGTTAAGAAGTCAGACTAGATAAAGTTCCTGTAGTTTTTTGAAGTATTAAGGTTTTTTTTCTTAAAAGGCTATCATAGCTACAAAGTTGAGTGCTTTTATATACATACACAAATATAAATGTATATATATAGGTGTTATATAGAGTCAAAATGCTTAATTAAAGATAAGGGCTCCTATAGAGTAAATAGCATGCTTTAAGTAATGTATACGTGGATATATGACAAAGTGCATACTATAGTACACAGGTATGTAATTAGTCTGTACTTGATTATTTTGCCTTATAGAGTTTCAACATATATATATATGCTTCAGTGTTATGTGTGTGCTTTTTTTTTTCCCTAGTGGAAAATACTATATATATATATGTGTTGGCTTCTTCGAAGCTACGTTTGGAAACATTTATCTTAAATGTTAGTTGCATAATCTGGTTCCAATCCATACTCTAGACTAATTACAAGATTTATAGTTACTTGTAGATATTAATATAGCCTTTACATATTAATGATCATTTTGAAGTGGAACTGGTTCCCTACCTTTTACTCTTCATGTGTTTCTATTCCTACATTTTTTACATGACTAAGGATTAAAACATCACCTTCACATAATCGTAAGCATAATTTCACTCAACGTTTTCTCTCTACTTTTGTGTTTGCGATTAAATTGTTACTTCTCTTTCTCTCTTTCCCTTAGTTACACAGTAAGGATTTTTGAATGTATATTGTCATCTAAGGTAAGCTTTCATATGGTTCTTGCATATGAAGCTTATGAGTATGTGTCATACAATGTCTGCCTAGTATGGCATGATTTTCATTATTTCATTTAATGAAAATGTTTTTTATAATGAGTAGCATGACAGTTCTAATGCACAGATATCCAGATTTTTAGGAAAATTGCTTGTTATGGTAATTCCTTATTAGTACATCCCACTACCTTCTAATAGTGCATGTTTCAATGGAATTTAACAGTGCATGAGTTAGCATGATTAATTAGCATGAATAAAATGCAAGTAATAAAACAGCATTTTTCATTTACAGTCAGTTATTCTCATATAGGAATATACCCCTACATAACTGAAATATTTATTCCACAGTTAATTTCATTTAAAAATGAATGATTCTCATCACAATTGCACTACATGAGTTGAAAAGAATGCCAAAAAGCATGCTTTTTTTTTTTTTTTTTTGTCTGTATTGTGCATCTACCTACGGTCGGGAGTGAACAGTTCTGCAACAATGATGGTGTTAAATGAGACAGCACAGTCTCATAATCAATAGTAACTAATAGCACTTTAATTGGATAACCCTTGTGTTAATAAAGGTTACAAACTCCTAAAATCTGTACTCAGGATAAACACTGTATGTAAGTATCAGCTCAGTTGCATTGAGCTGAAGCATTCAGAGACAGTGATATCTTCACCTTGGCAATGTACTTTTGCTTTAAAGCTTTTGGTGTGTTCCAGAAAAGGCTCAGAAGGTAAGTGCAGTTATTAGCAGGTGGTTTTGCAATTTGCAACAGAATACTCATGCAGATTTGTAAGAGGAACAGTAATGGTACGTAGCTTTCTTACAAAAAATGCCATCCTTCACCTTGAGATAGGGTAGAATCTAATGTTTTTTAGCAAAATATTTATCTTTTTCCCACTGTTCCTTCCAAATGCCATTTGATTTCAGTGAAATTAACAGAACTCCATGCACGTAGTTTCTGTGACTTTTTTTTCTTTTTCAATGACATGAAATTTCACTCCTAATTTGGACTATTTTTATTAAATTAATGCTTCTACATCACTGGGATCTGGGGTGCCCTGGCTGGTCTGTTAGATATTACATACATGTTTTTTCTGGGCACTGAAAGAAATATTTTGTCTTGGATAAAATTATTAAATGCTCTTCAAAAATCTTTTGTCTCGTCCTTTTTTCCAGAACACCAAAGAAAACACTGAGTACTCCAACGACTCTCTTATAAGCCCAGGTTTCTATTATGGCAGTCATTTAAAATAGGTATTGTTCAGTTTTTTACTCAGAGTGGCCAAGCCACAGCCATAAAGTACATAAACTTAAAAGGCTGTGAATGGTACTTTTTATACCTGTTCAGTGAATATTGGCTCCAACCACCACTGAATTGAAAAATGGCGGAGGGAAGAAAAAGAAGTTTAGTTTCACAGAAATAGGAAAAGAAGTTTTGGCAGTGCTGGAGGAAAAGCTGGGTACAAAATCTCCCTATCTGTCATCAGGGCTTGTGAGCCAGGACACTCCCTGCAGCAAAGGAAGACAGTGGCCACAAGTGTGGAGTAGGTCTTGCCTATGAATCACTGCAGGACTTCCCACAGCTTTGAGATCACATAACAATAGTTTCAAGCCATGAGAAAACTCAGGAAGAAATTGCTTTCAGGGAGTAAGCACCTGGATCCAAGGTGATTACATGTGGTCTATTTTTTATTCAAAAGTGAATCCAAAATCCTTCTTCAGAATTCTCCAGCGGATGAAAGCTTCAACTTTCATCACCTCTCTCTGGAATCCAAAGGCACCAATATCTAAAATCCTCACTTTTTTCATATGATTCTTTCACATATGTCATCCCACCTGTTATTTTCAAGCAACATGGTAAATATTTTGCTGAATACTTATAAACCATTTTAATACCCAACACTAAAATAATTTGAATGTGTCCGCACATCTTCCACAACTCACCATAGTCAGGTGTTTTCTATATTGTTCCCCCTGGGCTGACTTCCACCTCTCACTGTACTCCACCCAGCCTGATGGAAATCCCGGAGGGTTATTTGAGGTGAAGCTTATCACAGACTGTTGCATGGGGGAGAGATAAATGACTGAATATATGACATCCTAGAAATTAAATTCATCCTGCGCAAGATGACAGGAAAGTTCTGTACAGTACAGGGATTAAATAATGGTTAAATCTTGTGCTAGACTTTTGAACAGGGATTAATTTGATCACATCACAAAATGAAGTATGCAATAAGGATTGACTAAATCTTTGCTGTTTACACCAGAAAA
The DNA here is from genome assembly GCF_004027225.2 of Strigops habroptila. Classification (NCBI taxonomy): domain Eukaryota; kingdom Metazoa; phylum Chordata; class Aves; order Psittaciformes; family Psittacidae; genus Strigops; species Strigops habroptila. Next base: position 71,167,756 of record NC_044279.2, read on the forward strand.
CAAAGATACAAAGCTGTCACTCCAGGGAACTTCACCTTGAAGAGTGTCTTATTCCTTGTTTGTAGGTGGGCTTTCGTTCTTCAGACTACTGATGGATGGCGTGCCTCTGCATATCATTGATTCATACATGCGTGAAGTACAGGCAGACAAAACTGAGGGGAAGTGAGAGTCCGTCCACAGTGTTTCTCCCCCACTGCACTGGAAATTGGTAGCAGAATTACAGAATTTTAGTTCTTGCAATCACAGAATAAATGTGTGGTTGGGGAATTTCTTCCTTTTTCTTTCTTTTTTTTTTTTTTTTTTTTTTTGTTTCTGTTTTTCTTTTTCTTTCCTTTTTTTTTGTTTGTTTTTTGTTTTGTTTCTTATTTGTTGTTTTTGTTTTCCCTACCTGCTGTTACTGAAAAGAAACAATACGCATGGATTGCTTTGGGTTGAATTGAAATGAACTGAAGACAACAAACGTTTTGTAATGTTCAGCTTTATTTTCTGTTTGATACTGTGTTCTGGTTTTTAATGAAGAAAGAGGAGAAGCTGTGTAATAAACCTGAGGAGGCAGTCAGAGTTTGCACTTGGTGGTACACAGCATATCTTTCTCAGACTAAAAGTACATGGATTAGCCAGTAGCTGTGCAATAAGACCCTTGGAAAACATACCTCTTTGATAATGTACCTTATTTACCTGAGAATTGTTTAACAGAATACAGTTTTACTATAACATACTTAATGCATATGTACTTAATGATCATTTATGCTGAATATATCCTCCTTTAGAAGTTTTGGTGTCCTAAATCCAATCCATCAGTCTCTCAACTGAACTGAAATTGTTTTATTTAATGTACAATAAATATGAAGTGTTTAAGATCTATCAAGTTCTCATTTAGTATTTTTTTAGGTTTTTTTCTGGCTCATGTTACCACATTTCTTGTTTAATTTCCATATACGGTAAAGCAGGAACTCGAGCCCACCACAGTGAGTGGAAAAATATATCACCTGTCACCTAATCCAATGGGCTTACACTTTAAGATACGTAACAAAGAACGCAAGTAAAGATAAACATAACACATAATTTTGTATCTATATATTTTCAATATTTTCAATATTATAAATGCCAAGCATGACAGCTTTCCATCAGTCTTGATCTGCACCCCTCCCTCAGTAATTCAGGATGCTTTTGTAGGTATTGCAGCAGAAAATGGACTCAGGTCTTATCACTAGCGAGTTTACCATGCAAGCCAAAAAGGTAAAATGGCTATATTACTTTTCCAACTCTAGTGTCCTTAACCTCCAAGTATTTCAGGGGTGGGAGGTGATGATTGTAAATCTCCAGCAAACTCCGAAACATGCGAGACACAAGGTCATACATGATTTGGGCAGACTGCCAATTCCCTATTGCCCTGTCATTTATTTACCAGTTCTCACTCAGGTTGTATAGATAGGATAGGTTATGTGCTTACTGACTAATGATTGATCTCTAATTATGGTTTATAAAGATAAGGGTCTACTTAGACCAGCAGCACATTACAAGATGGTTACTTGACATCAGCACATTTTCAAACATCCAACAGTCAATAACTATGCAATACAAAGAATGTGTTACTATTAACTGCCACTGCTGAACTGGTGTTTCTGCAGTTGAATTACCACTTCTTTCCTTTGGGGGATCCAAACGCTTTTCCTCACTTTGTTCTGTAAAGCTTACTCACTCTAAGATCCTTCTTCTTTCTCTCCTTTCTATCTTTGTGATTGTTTCTGTGCTGCCATCTGTGCAAGGAAGCAATTCTCCATTCCCAGTGATCCTGGACACCCCTGCATTTCACCCTGCTCCTGCCAAAATCAGTTCTCTCCTACACATCCACACCTACTCATGAAAGAAGGCAACATGTCTACTATAAAGAAAACTTCATAAACGATTAATAATTTTTCTTTATTCTGAATCTCAAAAGTGAATCACAGCTCCCTTCATCTGTTTTGAAGCACAAGAGGCTGCAGGAAAGGGTTAGTTTAAATGTACACCATGCAGGTTTAAACATATCAGCACATGGCCCTTACTTAAAATAACACCGATCTGTTGAGATATATTACAGTCAGCACCAAAAGCTACAGTTACTGTGAGTTTGTGCTTTTCAGTGAGCCAAAAATGATGCACATAGCCATCCGTACTTTGTACACAATGATGTTTACAGTTTCAAGCTTACGTATCTATCTGCCCCCTCTGTCTTAATATACCATATGTAATAATCTGGAAGCCAGCATAAATCTCAGCTTCTGCAGGCTGTCTGCTGATGGAATTAGCCATTCTAATTTCTACCAGACGCCAGCAGTGTTAAAAGACAAGCTGAACTAAGCTGCTTTTCACTGTGTGGATGGTAAGTAAGTGTTATATTCAGATGCCCTTAACTCCTCCCCAGTTACATTGCCCAGCATTTGCCACTGGCTCTAACTCGGGTTTGAAGTGCACCATACCAATAGGAAGTACTGAGTACTTTTCCGTGGGTGGAGTTGAGATCAGTGGGCATTAGTATGCTGTAATTCATACTCTCACTAACTATGCTTACCAGCCAAGTCTCTGGATTAAAAATTAATTGAAAATGACTTTGAGGGAATGACAGGATGGGGTGGGATATGAAGGGGATTTCTAGTAGATCTAAGCCAGGCTGCAGAACCTTAAATAGAGAATAACAAAAGATAAAGTTTTGATTCACAATGATTTGCCTATTGGTATTCTCCAGGGGTGGTGCTCGATACATGAAATAAAGTGACCAAAATCACAAAATTAAGAAAATTCTAATGAAACCTGCAGTTCATACCAGCTTAGGAGAATAAAGACATACCAAAGACAACAAGAGAGTTAAAACACCCTAGAGAGAACAGAAGCAGCAGAATATCATGCTCTAGAAGATATAGCCCAATATTCCCAAGAAGAAATGTCTCCAAAGTCAGCTCACACTGAATTTCCAGGAAATCAGTGGACCTGAAAGTGACCTTGGAATAACAGAGAACAGCAAATGAAACCTGGTCATATGAGATAAAGCAACAGTAAAACAAAAAAACTCCAGGGGAAGTGAAACTACTAGTGCTTTTATGGCTTATGGCTGTGTTCCCTGATGTCTTGTAATATGCGAAACCATTTTAAGTCTTCAGCCAGTTGCATTATTTGTATCTTCCGTTTGCTATGTACATTCTCGATCAGCTAGTACGTGCTGAGGTTATAGTTCAGTAGCGCTTTTAATAAGGTTTTTCTTTCCTGCACACTGTCACATATCTAGTAGGAAGTTAGTATTTTTGAAAGCTCTGCCTTGGTATTCAGTTTAACTTATACTGGTCAAGGAAAGTTATTACTTGGAATAAGAAGGGAGACCCAAACATGTACACACACAGAGAGAAGAATCAAAGTTAATTAAAAAAAAAAGGGGGGGGTGTGTTTATTTCTAAGGGAGCCAGAGGAAAATATTTTGTCTTCTCTTGGCTTGCTCTCCTTGACCATGGAAGGTAGGAATATTGGCACTTAAATGTTCGTGTTGTATAAATACAGATCCATTCTCAAATTGCTGTATGTGGAGCTTGATACAGGCACTGTAGTTACCTATTTGCATTGGAAGATTATGGCAAGTTGCAGTCCGTTTTTCTCTCACTGAAAAAAATCTCACAAATATACAAAGAGGAGAAGAAAAAACACATGCAAATCTTTTAAAGAACATTTAAATTGGGATATGCTGTTTATAAGGAGGTCTTTACTGAGAGTCAGAAATTCTAAAAAATATTCCTTTTATAAAAAAATTAGTTTCAAGCTTCCTCTACTTTCATTGGGGGAGCAGGGGAGTATAATATTGCTACCTTTTACAGAGCATTGTGAAGGGAGACTTACTTTATGAACGTCTTTTGTTGCACTTTGAGATTCTGGAGCAAAAGGCATCCTATTTTAAGCACGGTGTACTTACTGTCACTTGATTTCCATGGCCTGCTTTCCTGACTGACAAGTAAAGCTGCTCCTTTGCTCAAGCAGAGAGAATTTGGAAGCAAAACTGTATCCTGAATACTGAGGAAGCACTGGAAGTCTAAATGCGCTGGACTTGAAATTCTGATTCTCATGTCTATGCTTTGTGACTGAATACTTTTTAAAGTAAAACAAAACCTTCATCAAGCTCAGTGGTAAGTTCAGTAGGAAATCTATCTCTTCCTCTACTCATGTGGCTCTTATTTATCACATCACTTACTTTCCCCTCCACTTCTTTTCCTACTTTGTTTTCTCTTTTTCCTCTTGGTATCACAAAAAGCTTAAGCAATCTCTCCATAAATACCAGTACCACTATGTGCATCAACCACAGCAATGCACAGGGTACTAAAAGAAACAGTGTTAGCTAAAACTCAAATCCAGTGATTCCAGTGGACTGGGGATGTAGCTGATTGCGAAACTCACATTTCCCTTTGCCCTCCTCTACTTGGCTGTTACTGAATCTTTCTTTATTATGCTGTGTATTATCCCCTCCTTTGCTGGCAGTTTCTCTCTTCCCTGTTTTGGCCCCTAATTCCAATTTCCATATCATACTGTACTTAGTGATCTGCAAGTTAAATGAGAGGACAAATGACATAGCACTTGAGATGCATATACCATTTCAAGGGATTTTGAAACCACCTTTTTGCAGATGTCAAGCATTCCTGACCCTTGGAGTATAGAAACCTACTCGAAAACATATCAAAGTGAATCGGTTCACTTTGAATAACAAGAAATGGCTCTGTCCAGGAAATTGTGTCTGGCCAGAGAGCTGCAGCCTGTGTCTCCCTATGGAATAACTTCAAAAATGATTTCTGATTCTACAAAGATGCCATCTGGATATATATAACTCATTAGAGGTTGTATATTACACTTTCTACTTCATCTTTCAACTTACACAGTGCTCACCTTTCCTTGGCCTGATTCAGAAAGCACGTAACTTCCTAGAGTTTCAGGGATACATCTAAAACCTTCACATGATCAATCCAAATAATTCGATGTGCCACCATTTCTAACAAAGTCTATTTATTTTGAAGTGCCTTCTCTAAGCACATCAAGGAGGTAAAGTAGGTCCTGAGTAAGAGTCCAGTTGCCCTGTAACATGTAAGACCTCCACTCCCTGGGCAGCAGGTCTCCTTTGGTGGCAGAGGACCCCTTGCCTGACACAATGGGGATCCCCACCTGCAGACACAGCTGTGGAGTCCTGCTGACAGCAGGGAGGTCACCTCCTGCCAAGCCCTGCCTTTATGCTTCGCTCCAGCAAAACACCTCACCACCTGCCTGCTGCATGTACCCCTGCATTACGTGTGAAAGGAAAATCATAGAATGGTTTGGGTTGGAAGTGACCTTAAAGATCATCCAGTTCCAACCGCCCTGCCATAGGCAGGGACACCTTCCACTAGACCAGGTTGCCCAAAGCCCCGTCCAACCTGGCCTTGAACACTATTAGAGATGTGTCTCACCACCCTCAGAGTGAAGAACTTCTTCCTAATATCTAATCTAAATCTCCCCTCTGTCAGTTTAAAGCCATTCTCCCTTATCCTGTCACTACATGCCCTTGTATAAAGTCCCTCTCCAGATTTCTTGCAGGCCTCCTTTAGGTACTGGAAGGCTGCTCTAAAATCTCCCTCAGCCTTCTTCTCCAGCCCTCTGAGCATCTTCGTGGTCTCCTCCGGACTTGCTCCAACAGCTCAATGTCCCTCTTGTGTTTGTGGCCCCAAAGCTGAACGCAGTACTGCTGGTGGGGTCTCACAAGAGTGGAGTAGAGGAGAAGAACCATCTCCCCGAACCCGCATCCTTCTGATGGCTTTCTGGGCTGCAAGCTCACACTGCTGGCTCATGCAGAGCTTCTTCATCTTATTATAAGACGAATAAGGAAAATCACAGCGTAGAGGGGGTGTTCCACCCACCCTGCCCAGGTCCAGCAGTGACAATCATGGGCGCACATGCCCAGCACCGGCGGGAAGTACAGTGGAAGGGTCCTCCCGGGGGCACCAACTCTACGAGGATCCCCATCTCTTCAAGGTAGAGCCGCCACCGCCAGGGAAACCTGCCCAGACATGGGCCCTTGCTGCGAGGCAGGCTGGGAGCCGTGTCCCCGAGGCGTAGGAACGCGCAGTTCACGACAGCTATCGTGGGGTGGCGGCTCCCCGTCGGCACAGCCGCCCCTGGGCGTCGGCCTCTTCCGCCTCCCGCCGCGGCCCTCCGCTCAGCCCCGCCCCGAGCGGCGGCGGCGGCGACCTCACCCCGGTCCCGCCCGGTGCGCGGCAAGCGGCGGCCCCCGCGGCGGGGCTGTGGTGGCGGTATGACCGTGTCCTGGGCTCTGCCCGCGCCCCTCAGCCCGGCGCAGCTGAAGCGCCTGGAGCAGCACCGCTACAGCGCGGCCGGGCGCTCGTTGCTGGAGCCGTGGCTGCAGCCCTACTGGGCCTGGCTGGTGGAGCACGTCCCGCTGGGGCTGGCCCCCAACGCCATCACCCTGGGCGGCCTCCTGTTGAACTGCCTGACGGCGCTGCCGCTCATCGCCTGCTGCCCCAGCGCCACCGAGCAGGTACCGCCCGCCACGGCCCGCCGCCGCCTCTCCGTTACAGCTTGACCCCTTCCCCCGCCTGCCACCGCCTCCTCCTGCCACGGCCTCGCCTCAGCCCGGCGGCGCTGCCCCGGCCGCCGCCCCAAGGGGCCTCCATGCCCGCCCCGCCCCGAGGGTGCCGGGAGCGAGGACCGGGGCTGCTCGGTGTGGTGCCGCCACTGCACCTCCTGACAGTCCCCGGGGGTAACATGCTTAGCCGTTCCCGTGGGTGGAAGGGCTGAGGTAGAGCTGCAGCTTTGCCCTGGGAAACTGGGAGAGGTGATGCGGGGGTCAGGCTTTGGGGTAGCAGGGGTCAAGCTGGACGTGAGTGTTCAGGTTTGAATGCGAGGAAGGGCAAGTTGCAGTGGGCTCCTTTCACCTCCCGGGCCCTTGGTTGGCCAGGGCTTTGGTGGGGCTCTTGGCCTGTGCTTCTTGTTGTGGAGTGAAGGCATAGGTGGGCTCACCCTGGTGCGTGGGACTCCTGTCTCCTCCAAGGACCATCTTACACCCCACATGTGTGACACTGCTCAGGCAGCTTGCTGGGAAGTAGGCATAAGCTGTGTCAACTCCCTTCTCGAGTGGAAGGCTGTAACAGAGGGGCCATGAAGGTAGAAAGGACTGCTGGCCAGGAGGCAGGGTGCGGGGTGTGCCCAAGAGAGGGGCAGAGCTGGCCATGGGGCATGGCTGACGTCCCTTCAGCATCACGTAGCTCAGAATTCAGAGGTTCGGTGGTGTTGCAGCTGACAGTAGATCGAATGTTTCCTATCCTTGTGTAGGAAATGTTTTAATTGCTTTAACTTCTGGAGGGAAAACAGGCTTGTTAACATAGGCTGATGCTGCAGTCACTTAAACTGGGTTGCCTACAGTTTCTCTGTCAATATAAGGAGGTCTGTCAGAGCTTTCCAGCCTGATAGGAGTTTCCCATTGCAGTCTCCATGGTAGTTAGGGTGGGAAATACCAGGGGAGAATTGCTTTGTGTAGGTAAAATATCTTGAAGGGTGGTGGTTGTTTTTTTTGTGTTCTCTATACTGCCAAGCCACCTTTTCCATTCATGAACAAGTAGTCTTGACTGCCTGGTGGACTAACAAGAACTGGTTATATTCTCTTGGTGGAAGTGTAGGAGCACTGGATAGAAGACTCAGATAAAATAAGAAGCAGGTTTTGGGTTTAGGTGTGGTTTTTTAATGAGTTGGTTTGTGTGGTTGTTTGGTTTTGGGTTTTTTCCCCTAACCAGTCTTAAGTCCTTTGTTAAAACACTGAAGTGTTGATGTTTGTACAAACTATACAAACCAAGTAAGACTGGTAGCTGAAAGCTCTCAGCAGCTGCTAGCAGGTGCTTGGACATCTTACCTTGATAACCCTTCCTGTTGCCAAAAGACTGTGGTTTAGGGGTTTCTTGACAAGGGATTCTACTCAGGTTACTTGCTAAAACAGCAGCTGATGGATCTGTTTCTCCACAGACACCTTCCATGATTTTGCCTTTGGAATTACTTGGTTTGAACCTGTTTGTACTTTCAGCTTCCATTATGTCCTATTGCAGCGAATCCCACAATTTAATAATACTTCCACACACACACAATGCAATCAATGTCTAAACCCATACAATGCTCCTTTATTCTTTTAATGTATAGCTATTATTTCCTTATACACTATTCTTTTTATCTTTATCAGCATCAGTAGCCAGTTTGTTACAGTATGTTTTTGCTTTATAAAATATTGTCTGCTTCAGTAATGTCTCCTTGTCTAGTAGGATGATGGGTTGTACCACTGTCTCCTGTAAAGGCACATTTCAACATAAGCCTTCTTGTAACTAAGCCATTAGCAGACTGCACTCCTCAAGCACTGTCGTAACTAAAATCCATGTGTGTAGATATTTGTGCAGTGTTTGTCCAGTTTCCTGCTCTTTGTAACTTAGGACAGTAATCTATAGGAATAATATACAGGACTGTTATACCAGGTGTGGTGGTGGGCAGGACACTGCCTGCTCATTTCATGTTCTGTGGAGGGCTGAAATACCTTCTTCACTGTGACTGCTGCCTGGGTTGTTGTTGGGTGGGGTTTTTTTGTTTATTTGTTTAACACTAATTATAAAATATTTAGGAATGAGAAGTTTTTCTGATTTTAAGTATGAACAGTGTGTATTTGCTGTGTTACAGTGAAAAGGGAGCATATCTTAGGTGAGGATTTTCATGTTATCCCCGCCATTTCACAGTGAATGGTTTTGCTCTATTGCCAGCTGACATCTCTGAAGTAGCTACAGTTAAGTCATTAGGTTTTGCAGGTGAATCTCTTGTGTCCCTTCCCATTCTGGGGAAAACTGACATGTTATATTTTCTTTTTCATCAACACTAGAAAGAAAACTGGCTAAACATAATTATCTGTCTTTGTAAAAGGGAGAAAGGAAACTCTGATCCTGCTACTTCCATGGTTGCTCACAGACGGGTATAGCTTTGGTAATCCTTGAAGCTCAGCCACAGGTCTCTCAAATACCATGGGAAGCTAGAATTTTAGGACAGAAGCTCAAGCTAACAATAATTGTTACTTTGTATTGAATTTATATCTATTAAAAAAAAAAAATCTTCTAGCAGTTACAGCAGGATCTAAGCAAAGAGCTCCCCCAAACTGATCAGAGTAGATTTCATGTAGTAATAAAGATTTGTCCTGCTTGGTCTCAGCGTCTTAGGTTCCATCATGTCTGATTTGTGGTGTTTTTTGTTTTTTGTTTTTTTAAGCCTTTGTTTCTGTTGGCTGTAGTTTCCTGGAGGTTACTGGGACGAAGACGGGGGAGAAAAGCATGGATTGTGGATTTGCAGTTTGGGCAGTGATGGTAAAAGGGAGCAGGGGCTCAAGGGTTCTAGTGCAGAGAGCAGAGGGAGGGAAGGGAGGCTTGTGTTGGCCAGCTCTGTAGAATTGTTTAAGAAACGGTGTGAATCTCTAAAAGGCAGCCATTCCTTGCTGAAATGTGCTATTTAGAAAGCCAGACATCTAGGGAGACTAAAAAGCAAGGGAGGGTCTAGGTGACTACAGCTAGCTCTACTATTAACTGTTTGGGGGGAAAGGAACATTGGTGAGGTGCTGTCTCTGCTTCCCCGTCTCTCTTAAAAAACTCCCTTAAAAAAATATCCAACAACCTCCTTCTCCCCCTCAAAAAAACCCTAAACAAAAACCAAAACCCACCAGCTTTTAAACTGAAAGATGGATTGTTTTGATTTTTTTCCTGTCACAGGGATAAATGAGGGAAAGATATTGACAGGCATGACATTATTTAAACAGCAAGGTCACAACTGAGCTTTGTGGGAGAGAGAAAAGAGAAGTAGAAAAGAGGGTGAGCTGGAGCAGCTGGTATGAAGTGGGGGCATGGTGGTGTGAAGGAATAAGCATTAAACCCCTGACCTGCTAGAGAAGTGTGAAGTACTGAGTGGAGTGGGGAATCCAGCCAATGCCCATGAGTGAAGAATGGAGCACTCTGTGGTGAATGGGAGAAAGAGGTATTTGGCATAAAGACAGACAGCGAAGGTTCAGGAACACTAACACAGAAAGACAGGAGCTCTTTCAGCAGGAGCTTGTTGGGGATGCTAAAGGAATGCAGGGAGTCCCTGATGCGCATGAAATGCACTTGGGTATAGTATGAGTATTTATTATTTTTAATTCTTCCCTGCCTTTTGTCCCTGCTGTAATGCAGATTTAAACAGCCCCTTCCTTTCTCCTGCTATTAGTACAATTGTATATAGTGCTTTGTGCTGAACAGAAGTGCAGAAAATTATCCACGTTTTGGAGGGAGAGGGAGGGAGTCCGGTAAAAATGTCTGCCTCTATTCTGGATCTGTTAAAGAGAGGGGATGAATTTAGTAGCTGTGGATTGAGGAAGCAAGATTATTACTAAATGTGATGAGTAATTAAGGGGGCGGAGGGGGGCCAAATCTTTAAATAATGCAAAAGCTTGGACCAGTGAACTATCTGGGCTTGAGAGCTTTGCTTGAAACAAGTGGTAAGGGATCTCCCAGGCACAAGTAGTCTTTTGCAGCTGTCCATGCTCTTTGGTGGGGTGGAATCACAGGAGCAGAAGAATAAGGATGGCTGTTCAACCTACACTATTTCCTGAAGGAGCAGCGTGCCACACATACCTGTCAAACACTGCATCCACATGGTTTTGTTCTGACACCTTTTGGTTCAGTAGATAGCCAGACCTGCTGTACCAAATCTGTGTGTGACAGGATTTTCAGGCTGTATCATCTTTCAGACATTCTTTTTAACTGAAGGAGAAAAGCATCCCCCTTCCTTCCCTGATGTTTGTGTTCTCTTCTGGTTCCATGAGAATAGCATCTAGTTCTGGCCAAAAAAAACATTTGCTTGAACAGGATATAACTTTGAGCAGAGATAATAAACACCTCATCAGTGAAAAGCTGATGATTACTGGGAGCCTCCTGACCTTTCTGCTGCGTCTGCCAGCCATGTCAGCATTCTCAAACGCTCCTACTTCTCTAATTTGCGAACTACTTGGGTCCAGCGTGGGAAGCTGGCAGGGGACATCCCGGGAAGGAGAGCCAGGCATGTCAGAAGGCGGAGGAGATGGCAGCTGTAGCTGTGTTTGAGAGGGCGGGTAGCAGAGAGAGTCCATGGTTATTAGGAACTTTGGAAACCTCTGTGCACCTTCTGTGATTTGGAAAACTGTATTTTATTGATTAAAACATTAGAGCATTCATTTAATCTGCTGAAAGCATACTTGATCACAAGTGACCTTTGGTTATTACCACTTTGGGTTAAATTTGAACTGGCAGTGTAGGGGTGAAATGCTCCAGATGGTATTTCTAAGCTCTCTCAGACACCTGTTACCCTGTTCTTGCTAGGATATTCATCCCTTCCCCACAGCTGTGGGGATACAGATGTATCCGCTACAGGTGTTAACGGGTACAGATGGTTCTCACTGGGAAGAGGATGAAAACTCCCCACTTCTTTGCAGTCGTCCAGGAGCAGAGCGCTTTGGTTTTGGAGTCTGGGGGACTGTTTTGATTTGTCCCAGCAAGAGCTAATGCAAAGAGACCCGGATCAGCAGTCCTAATGATTATACCTGTACTGTAACTTGCAACTTGACAAAAGCCATTGTTCTTTCAAAAAGACATAATAAGAGAAGTTTGAGTTGAAACTGATTTGTTTTGGTTTGGTGGTTTTTGTTTTTTGGATTTTTTTTTCTTTTTGTACATTTAATGGGTTACTCTAGTTTTGACAATGTAGATGATGTTATCTTGAGCAAGAACTCTTTCGTCATGTTCTGTGGGTTCTGGAAACGCATGAGCTGACTATGGTAACCAGCCTGCAAGCCTTCTCTTTTGGTTAGAATTGAGGCTGTATTTTGTGGAGCTTGCATTTCAAAAGACTGTGATAATACCAAGCATACACCACTATGGTTAATGATAAAAAAATGTGCCATAGCAGGTTTCTGTTTCTGACTGGTGTTTCTGTTATGGAAATGATCCAGTTAAATAGGAAACTGCCCACACTCTGGCATTTGATTTATTGGTGATGTGCCCCATACTGGGGGGAGGTGTGTGAGTTCAGAGTGGGTAAGGAATTTGGCTAGCATATCTAGCACTGGATACAGTCTACTTTTGTCCCTGATATAGGGAACCTGATGACTTTAAAGCAAACTAAAATCTATTTCAGTTATCGGTAGAGGGTTGCAAAAGAAAAGGAGCCTGATGCACCCAAAGAAAGAGTGGTGTCCTGGGCAGAATTGCCAGGTGTGGCCTGGTTTACTTGCCAAAATCCAGGGGTTAGATGACAAGTTTTGATAGATCTCAAGCTATCTTTTTGTAACCAGTAGAAGTATGTCACAGTGAGAAAACCTTGTAAAACACTGCGGATTATGTTTGTGGCACTTCACAGTAACATTGGCGATAAAATTGGAAATGTCTTTACAATATGACTTCAGAGGACTACAGTGAAACCAGTGGTTTCCTCCAGCCTTTCTGCTCGTAATGCTCCATTCCTAGGTCTGTGTCAGGAGCTGCCTTGCTTGAGAATATCAATAATACCTGTTACTCTCGATGCAACAGTTATTTTGCAAAAGCTCTAGAGGTAGCTTTAGTGTGTGGATTGTATCACAAGTAAAATGAGCTCAGCTTCAACAGGGTCCTAACTGTGCTTTTATGCCCTGAAATACCTGAGCAGTGGCTGCCAGCCCTCTATTTTAGAAAGGGAGAGAGTGAGAACAGGGGCCAATGGGTAGCTGCTGCTTCCCTGCACAATGTCTGACCGAGTGAGTTTACATCAGGAAAGGCACTTGACTGTCTGTTCCTCCACGTGGCTCGTGGTGATCTGTGAAGCGTGGGTATTAGGCTCCTCTTGTTGTCTACAGGCTCTGTCCTTCCCCCTCCATCAGAGGAGAGAAACTTTTTCATATGACTTTTTCATATGACTTGTTTAACTCCATCCCCCAACACAAGATCCCTTTGTTTAACTGGATTAAAGGGGAGAAGAAACCTAAATAACTCCTCTAATGCCATTGGTAAACATCAAGCATTCATTGCTGTCATCACTTGACCTGGATTTCTAAAGGGTGATCTTTGGAGGGGGATTATCAGATACTGGTATGTTAAATGTACATTGGAATGAGAATATCTACTCATCCTGTTTCATCTGCTCAAGGCTTCCAACATGATCTGTGATTACAATTTTTCTTAGTTTCTTTGGATTAGGGGGAAAGATGGCCTTGCCAGTTCTGAAGAATTTTCGGAGTTTTCTAGATTTCTATGTACGTAAAAATCCAGACTTCTCACCTATAGCTGGCATCCCTAATTCTTTGACTTGTCTTTTGCTTCAAAGCTGGGTGAAGCAGCCAACCCTTTGACTTTAAATGGTGGCGCGTTTCATTAGTGAAATTATCCAAATACTGGGTAGCAGGAAAATCATAAATTTGCTGGCAATATTGTTCCCATATTAAAAGCAAAAAACTAAGTGATAGTGCAGTGTATCAGTGAGCCTTGAATCCTCAAGGAAGTCTTAAATAACACCAAAAAAGCTGTTCAGAACTGAAGCTCCCTGAATCACGCTGGGTCTTGGGAAGGATGTGTTTTGTGATCAGCCTGACTGGAGGCATAACTTTTTTCTAACTCGAGTCAGTGAGTATAACCATGATGAGAAAACAGAACGTGTGGAGGAGCAGCTTGCCTCATCTCCATTCTCACTATCGCCTTCTCCTGTCCCTGCCTGGGAACTGGTTGGCAACTGCCATTTTTCCTTTTTCCCCAGCAGTGACACTGCGTTTATGTGAGTGTGGACAAATCTCAGCTCACTGAGGTTTGATCTGTTGTCTCAACCTGCTTAATGGCCTTAACTGGATTTAGGAAATACACATAATCATGTTGGTCTGTTTGTGCTGCAGGAGAGGAATTGCAAAGGGGCAGAGCCACAGCAGCTGTCCCTTACATGGGAGCTGTAAACGATTCAGCTCTGCGACTGCCTGTGGCTGTTCACTTGTTTAACCTGCAAGTTGCATTTCCAGCACCTAACTTTGACTCTCTTTTCATGAACAGTGCTTCTAACTGTTAAGATGGAAAGTACTTGAGGCAAAAAGAGTTACCTGTACTTTGTTCAAAAGGTGTTATAAGTGATTGTTAGTAAAAACTAATTCCTAGACAAAGATGTACTGACTGTGCTTTGTGCGTATGAAAATAATGCTTCCGAAAGGTACCACTGTAGGATAGTTCCTTGAACCTAAGTCTGGTGCTAATGTAACAGATTGACAGCTTGTTTTGAAACTCTGGTGGTCTATATTAAGTAGATAGTTGCTCCTTCATATTTAGTGAATGACTTAATTTCTACAAACCCTTGTCCAAAGTGCCTGTGTAGTCAATTTTGGTATGTTGGAAAAATCTCTTTCCCTAAAAGGTTGAAGTCTTTTATTTAGTAAAATGTAATGTTTTTTTTATATCTCTGTGTTGCAAATCTGAGCAAATCATCTAGCCTCCATCACATAAACTGCTGAGAACTTTAGTCAGTGCCTGGCTACTACCTTCTTTCTTTCTTAAAGATTAATTTTATTTTCATAACATTTTTCAGCACAAAGAATAGAAATATAGAAATACCGTGGTTCTAAGGTGAAAAATAAGTCAGTTGATAGAGAAGAGAGGTGAAAGTTTTTGGTTTGTTTGGGTTTTGTTTATTTTGGGGGGGGGTATGTTTATTTTTAAATAAAGAGAAGGACCTGTGTTCCACTGGTGCATCTGGAGTAGTTCATTATAGTAGGTACGACAGCTCATGTAGACTAGTACAAGGAATTTGGTTTGTCCATTAACTAAGTCACAAATAGCACAATGTAGTATAGGTTTGTGCTAAACAATATTTTCTATCTATTAATAAAATAAATTATCAGCTAAGAAATTGGGAACTGCCTAGTGACCTTTTGTGTGACTCTCTTTCAGGCACCTTTTTGGGCATACATCGTGGGTGCATTAGGACTTTTTATTTACCAGTCTCTGGATGCCATTGATGGGAAGCAAGCCAGAAGAACGAACAGTAGTTCTCCTCTAGGAGAACTCTTTGATCATGGTTGCGACTCTATTTCCACAGGTAGCCTTAACTTACTATTGTTACCCATCCTAGCTTTAAAAATCTTACTGTTTTTCAAGAGCAGCTGATTAATCATGCATGTACTTAGAGTTGGAAAGGACCTCTGGAGATCATCTAGTCCAGTCCCCTGCTCAGAGCAGGGTCAGCACATTCCCTTCTTTTAGGATAACTTCATGTCCTGGTGACTGCAGCCAAGGCTGCCCCTGACCTTTGCATCCCTGACCGATATCAGGGAGTATATTTCAGAAGTACCTTTGGCAGATGTTGGGTAACACGTGTTCTGCTCTTACTTACTGTGCATCTTCATGTACAGTGCTCTTTCAGTGAGCTAGATGGCGAACAAAGAATTCTGTGAGAGCGTGCTTAGAGATCTCTACTATACATGTTTTCCAGTAGAGTACAGGTGATGCCAAATAAAGGATTTTAAGGACCTAAAACGCTGATGCTGACAGGTGAAACTAAGGCTTCTGCTTTAGGAGTGAGGTACCAAAATAACGGTTTGGTAATAGGGCATCCAGCCTGGCACATAAGAGAAGGATAATTTATATTCCTTACAGTTGGAGTCCTTAAAAAGTAAGCCTTGCTCAGTTGTCCTTTCCATAACTTAGCTGCTGTTGGTGGCAATGCCTGTACTTCTATAAAAGCTTAAGAGCTGAAACATTTGCCCTGGGAGTTGGAACACTGCCCCAGGAAGTGCAGCTGCCACTTTCTCTGAGCTGGGCCCTCCCCTTGAAGCTATCAGTGTTGCAAAGAACAGGCGTCAACAGGGCTGGCAGAAGGGAGAATGACCACTGTGGGCTAGAAGGCAGGGCCCTCACTTGGAAGAAAGGGAGTCCTGTGTTTAGGTGTCTCCTGCCAGGACTGTCCTTGAGGTTAGCTACTCAGTGAAATATCAGTCATATCATTACTTTGTTAGTGTGATCTTAAATGCCTTGTGGTTTTGGTTTTTTTTAATTTCTTTTAACGGCAGGCAAAGAGGGTGTATGACTAACATGTTCATTTCTGCTTTTCAGTTTTTGTTGTCCTTGGATCCTGCATAGCAATCC
The DNA here is from genome assembly GCF_004027225.2 of Strigops habroptila. Lineage (NCBI taxonomy): Eukaryota > Metazoa > Chordata > Aves > Psittaciformes > Psittacidae > Strigops > Strigops habroptila. The sequence continues at coordinate 71,183,925 of NC_044279.2, forward strand.
GACTAGGAACAAATCCTGACTGGTTGTTTTTCTGTTGTTTTGTGGGACTGTTCATGTTCTATACTGCTCACTGGCAGACATATGTATCAGGCATACTAAGGTTTGGAAAGTAAGTAGGTATTTTCAGAAGTACGTGTGGCTTAATGTCTGAGACTGCTAGCTACTTGATTTCCATTTCTTCTTGGTTTTTTTTCTTTGCTCTCTTCCTCTCGCCTCCTTTCTCGTCTCCCTCCCACCCTAGCAGACTTGTGTTTTACCTGGCAAGAACTTAAAAACCCTGCATAACACTGAGTAGAAGACTTGTTCTTTTAGCAGCTGATTTCAGCTATATGTGCCTTGTTTTCATGCATTTGGCTGTTTTGTCTGCAGATTTGTTCTCAGAACCCATGAAGCAAGCACCATGTGGGCTTGGGCCAGTGAGGTCTTGCCTGCAGTGTAAACAAGTGCTCTGTGTAGGAGTAGGGACAGAGCAAGTATCTACAGTACCTCCCTTTGTAACCTCCCAGCCACAGAACAGTTTCAGACCAGGGGACTCTGAATGACATGCATTTTAAGAGAAATTCCCTTGCCAGTAGGTTTCCCTTCTATAGACATCTCCAGACTTCCTTCGAATGACTCTCTGCATCCACGGCATCCTTTGCCAAAGAGCTCCTCAGAGCTATGGCAGTGCTTGAAGAATTGCCTCAGGTTTAAGTGGAGGCTTTGTTTTCAATCTGGCTCATACTGGCTTTGATGTCCTTTAGGTTTTATGTTAGGTCACAGTTCTAGAGATTGCTGTTCATGACCTGGTAGAAATTTCATCTGCTCTCACTGCAGTGTAGGAGGAGTTGTCATGACATTCATGTAGAAGAAAACAATTTCAGTTTAGTTTCAATAACTACTAATAGTGGTCGCTCACCCTCCTACAGCTGTGACAGTGCCTAGCTGTGGCCATTTGCTGCTTTTGAACAATAAGCTGCACTCCAGTAAAGATTTCTGAAAAGAAAAGATTGGAGACTTCTGCAGCAGCAGATAGATAGATAGATAAAGGCTGTCCTTCTGCTAATCCTGGTCACCTGTTAAATCACCTGCTTATAGTCCTACTTAGCTCTGACCTGTAAGAAGCACCTTAGCAAATCTGAGCTTCGCTGGGCACACAGCATTGTGATGGGCTGTCCTTGCATGCTGTTCGGTATCTGTATCAAAAGAGAGCAGCCTCCGTGGTAATGCTAAGAGCTCTCTCTTATTTGCTGATGGTGCATTTTACCACAGAAACTATTAACTCTTCTACCTGCCTTCCCATCCTACTTTTATTAAAGGACATCTTGTGCTATAAACAAAAATAGATGCTTTAGAGTGATGGCTGAAATAGCATAATTTGCATACATGACAGTGGACTACACTGAAGGGAGATGGGCTATGTCATGAGCTCTGAGACTCTGCATACATGGTTGCTTTTCTGTGCCTTTCTTTCTTAAAGGAAGTAAAATGTGAGAATGATTCCCTTACATCAGGAAGGTGCTGACACTCCCATACCACAGAAAAATTTTGTCATTAAAAACTTAATAACTTCTATGTAAATATAGTGATAGTGCATAGTACAAACAGTTTGGAATGGCCTGGTGTTCCATGCTTACTGTTTGAAGTTAAACAGACACAACTTTTCTCCAAGGTAACTTATTTCTGTTTAGTGGAAACAGGTCAGAGTTTTTTCAAGGCTTGCAATTTTATTTCTCTTAAGCATAGAGGTGAGAGTCTTAAGTGAAGGCATTAGTATATTGCTCTAAATATGATAATACAGAGTAACATGCACAGAAGCTTTCACTGATGCTGTTCCCGAATTAGCAGCAATTTTAGAAGTCAAGTGATGGATGAGAGAGTCCTAGTGCTGATGGCCAGGAAGAATCAGAGCAGCTGGATACTCTCAGGTTATGTAGAACACCTCATAGTGTCTGCTTAAAATCTCTGGACTCTGATTCAGGCCATGTTGCAACCAACAGTCTGAGCCTCTGTAAAAGTATCATAGAATCACAGAATCATAGAATGGTTTGGGTTGGAAGGGATCTTAAAGCTCATCCAATTCCAACCCCCCTGCCACGGGCAGGGACACCTTCCACTAGACCAGGTTGCTCAAAGTCCCATCCAGTCTGGCCTTGAATACTGCCAGGGATGGGGCACCCACAGCTTCTCTGGGCAACCTGTGCCCGCGCCTCACCTCCCTCATAAGGGAAGAACTTCTTAGTATCTAATCTAAATCTCCCCTCTTTCAGTTTAAAGACATTCCCCCTAGTGCTGTCACTACATGCCCTTGTAAAAAGTCCCTCTCCAGCTTTCTTGCAGGTCCCTTTTAGATACTAAACTTTAGCACGACTAATGATTCAACTTGAAGTTTGAGCCTCCTACCACCACCAGCAACAGCAAATGCAGTACAGCTTAGAACTCTAGGTTTTACTACTACAGAGCACAACCTCTAAACACTTGCATCTGCATATGAATGCTTTTGTATGATGTAACCGACAAGCTCAGTGTGCAGCTGCAGTAGTGCCTATGCAGATCTAACACCTCATCCCTGGCAGAGAGGGAGAAGCCCACTCCACCCTCCCTCCTCCTCCAGAAGCACCGCTGTCCCATTTTCCTCCCCTGCATGGTTTTGGCCACTTAACCCCAAGTCGGTTCATAACATGGGCAGAAGATGAAAAGCCTACCCGAGGCTAGCAAGCTGAACTGGTGCATCTTACATTTCGATGAGCACTGCAGCTAACGCAGGTGAGGAAGTGCAGAGATGTAGGAAGGAGAGGACGACCCATTGCCAGGGCTTTGAGCAGTGACAAGCACTTCAGTTTATCATCTAGTTGCAGCTTAAACTTTGGCTTTTCTAAGACCGAGTCTGAAGCGTGTGATGAAATGTTGCTGTGATTATCAAGATCAGATAAATGTTTTCCATTAACCAAGAGCTGATTCCTATCTCCCTTTAAAAATACACCATTTGCCGTGCAAACAGATCACTTGCTAAGCAAGTAACAGTACACATTGACTTTGGTCATAATCCCTTAAACCAGAAAATTTATTCTAACTGCTTAAAGAAATGTTGTATTTTAAACATCCATTGTCACTGCATGCTGGCAACTTCAGTAGAAAGATGAGGTACCTGTCTCAAAACCTTTGGTAGCATAAAAGGTACCTTAGATGTGCACAACTTTTTAGTTTATTTATTTTAAAGCTTTATTGAAAGTATAAATTTTTTTTCTCTCGAGCTTCTGCTTAACTTTTTTTTAATATATTCAGGTTTTCCAAAAACATTTCATCAATCAAATAAGGAGCTGGCTGTCTTTTCTGAGAACAAAAAAGGTGGAATTCAGAGTCTAGACTTTAGAGGGCATACAAGGCCACCTATGTTAAAAAGGTTTTTATGGAAATAAGCAAGATATCAATCACACATCCTCTGAAACAGGACAAGTGCTCAGCTATCCACTGCCTCAGTCCTCAAAATACTGCCCTTATGTTTTGCAGGCTCTTATCTGTCAAGTTTTCACGATATGATAGCTTAAAAAAATCCCTTGCATCCCAATGTGCTCTTTACAGTCCATACTTTTATATGATATGCTTTTAATGGAAATGCTTGATTGCATCTACTGTGAGCCTGCCTTAAATTTTGATATCATGCTTGCACATCAACAAGTCTGTGAATTTATACAAAAATTCTCCAATAGTTAACAATGTATTCATTAAAGATTTCCCCTCTATTAAAATTATATGTAGCTTGCTCTAGGTAAAGAGTATAGATTTAATTTTAAATCTAAGCCAAAGATATGTGCTTCTGTGTAGAGGAGCCTTCTCAGTCAAGGAAAATCATATTTTATGTATAGATTGATGTAATCTGAAGTACTTTTAAGGAGATAATTTAAAGTCACTTTTTTTATTCCCCGCCTGCTGCCTTACTTGCAGCAAGAAGACCTTTTATTTATCTAAATGTCCCTTTTTTTCTTTCCTAGAATTGATGTGACTGAAGTTCAGATAGCCATAACAATGCTGCTCTTGACATCTGCATATGGTGGAACAGCAATATGGGACTATAAGGTGAGCGCATTAAATATTCAGAGTTCCTGTTGAGTGTTCACAGTTCCTGTGGTATTTGAAGCTATCCTGTGTGAGTACCCTCAACACCTACTAGTTGTCTAATGTTCTGTTTCAGCTTATATTACAAATGAAGGTTATTTTTATGTTGTAGTTAACTTGGATATAATGGTGTGACTTCCTATGCACAAATTTAGAGCTACGTAGAGGAAAAAAGACCCCATCTGCCACATGCAAACTTCTGATTTGGAACTAATACTCTGCAGATACTTAAGCTTTAACAACTGGGTTTTGTTCTAGTTTTATTTCTTTTGTTTGTGACATACATTTCTGTTCACTTAAATGATTTATAGGATGCTTTATTTTAAATTTAAAGATTAATACTTTAATCCAACAAAATCATGGGATGAAATTAGGGGGCTTTTGATTAAGTAATCCATATTTACCTGCTGATGGACATGTACTGATTTTTAAGTTATGTCACAGCTGACATAAATTTAAATATCTATATTTAAAGAATTGACTTCTGTCCAAAAGCATCTCCCTGTCTCTGGCTTTTATTCTTTTCTTTAAAAGGTGACTTTAGTGGACAGCATCAAAAGTACATCAGACTGACATCTTCATCATTTCTAGGGTCTTTACTCAGAAATGTCTAGTTCTGCTTGGTCATAGTGCATGGAGGAGCTGAGACTATTCTATGCTATTGATAACCAGTGCAAATTAACCTAAATATAAACCACCAAGTAATTCAAATTAATTCATGAGTTTACTCAGCAATTTTGTTTCCTTTTCGCATCCTGCAAGAGGCTTTTGTTCTGCTTTCAAACAACTTATTTTCATGTTGGAAAACAAAGTAGGTGCATTAGACTCTAATGCTTGTTCTTCAGTATTAAAATCTGTGGTAGTTATGCTGTATCTCAAAACAATCTATATTCAAAAATATAGTCAATGGTTTCAATTTATTACTACTTCTTTTCTTTAAATCCTCTGCTGCCTTTGGAAGTTTCCTTGAAACTGCAATTGATTCTGAAAGGTAACTGCTTAATTAAAATTTGTATCTGGAGACTGTTCTGAATGCAAAGATACAGCATACAAAGAACACGTACCAAAACACAAAGCAGGCAGATGGTGTTTGTGTTTCCTGTGGTTCAGTGTTGTGTTACCCTGTGGAACGGAAGGAACTGTCCTTCTCCCCACTCCTGTGCCTTGCAATGCAGTAGTTCGTGTCAAGTTTTTGCTTATGTAGTAAAAATATTTGAAGACATTGTAAGGACAGACACAGTAAGATCTAGCTGAATTTTCAAGACCAGAACTTAAGTACTCAAAAGTCGAGTTTAAACATTACAAAAGAAATTTGTTGTCTCCTTAGTATGGAAACAAATTCCAAACACTGTCCTTCTGAGCAAGAATTCAAATAAAACAATCGTTTAGTAGATATCAGTAGGTTTTTTAATCACTTCTTAAAAAAGGTGTTACCCTTAACTTCTAATACTTTTCTCTTTTTTTTCCTGCTAAGGTCCCTTTGGTGGGCTTAGAACTGAAGTTCCTTGCAGTTTTTAGCATATTGTGTGGAACAGCACTTTCTTCATTCAATTACTTCCGTGTCATCTTTGGTGGAGGGGTTGGAAAGAATGGATCTACAATAGCAGTAAGTTGCTTTAAAAATCTGAATGAGGTTCGAATAATATATGCCCATAATTTATTGCATTTTGTATAATCAAAAGGGTTTTATTTGTTTAAGCATTTAAGCAGACAAGCATATGAGTGTTGGATGTCATTATCTACCTTCTCTCCACACATTACTGGATTTCTTCTGTCAAAGGAACCAGCCATGAATTTTCGTAGAAAATTGATTAGTGGTCACTGCAAAGCATACTAATAGTGTTGATATAATGCTCAAGGACTTTCCCTGAGCTTTGACAGCTCTAGTTTTGTTTAATAGGATTTGCAATACATGTAAAATGTGGACCTTACCATGTGACTGAAGCCTCAGACAAATTTTCTCTCCATTTGTATTGCAGGGAACAAGTGTTCTTTCACCAGGCCTGCACATTGGACTACTTCTCACACTGGCCATTATGATCTATAAAAAGTCTACAACTCAGCTGTTTGAAAAACATTCTTGCCTGTATGTCTTGACGTTTGGATTTGTGAATGCCAAAATCTCGCAGAAGCTGGTGGTAAGGAATCTCGCTTCGGTCCTCAACCTTCTAAAACTAAACTGGTTTTTGGCTTAACGCTTAATGGATCAGTGGGTGCTGTGCAAGTTTTCCCATTCTGCTCTGACACTGTGTTACCACCTTCATTATGACCAAGACACTGAACTAGGTTCAGGCTCCTACAGGGAGATTATATATGACTGATGTAAACACATACTTATTGTTGAGTGTAGTGGTTATAGCTTTCAGTTTTAACTTACTCCTAGAAATACGCTGTCTGTCTTTAACATCATAACTCTGGTCCTTCAAGCCTTACTAACAGTGCTGTGACTTCTGATGTAGTTATCTGAAATAGGAATTTACCTTAATCATTAAAATGAAGAGAGAAACTTTTTATCTTTCTCTCTTTTGTAATTAAAAATCTCATCAATAGATTAAAAAAATATCTGCTTTGCTACATATTTGCCCTTGTGAACATCATCATAGAGCTCAAAGCTCCATCCAACCTGGCCTTGAATGCTTCCAGGGATGTGGCAGCCACAACTTCTCTGAGCAACCTGTGCCAGTGCCTTACCAGGACATGGTTGGCTTTCTGGGCTGCAAGCACACGCTGCCAGCCCATGTTGAGCTTCTCATCAATCCACACCCCCAAGTCCTTCTCCGCAGGGCTGCTCTCAATCCATTCTCTGCCGATCCTGTAGTTGTGCTTGGGATTGCCCCGACCCAGCTGCAGGACCTTGCTTTTAGCCTTGTTGAACTTCATGAGGTGTGCACTGGCCCACCTCTCAAGCCTGCTGAGGTTTCTCTGGATCCTATATAATAAAGTCCCTGTATAATAAAGCCGGCAAATACCAACTGATAATTCAGACAGCTAGACAGCTGTTATCACTGATTAAAGTGCTTGATATTGACTGAATAACCTGGAAAGAGGCTATTTGGTCCTTGGGAAAGAAACTGTTAGGGAGCAGCAGCCCCTGAAGCATTTGTGAAGCCCTTGGCCTGCCTGCTGATTGCCTCTTAAGAACAGTGGATAGCAGTTGCTGGGCAAGGGCATCATGCCAGTTTGCTAGTAGTTAAACTGATGTTGCAGTGATGTGGTTTTGTCTCTTTTTTTCTTTTACATTAGGTGGCTTACATGACAAAAAGTAAAATCTGTCTTCAGGACACTGCATATATTGGGCCAGGGCTTCTAGTTTTAGACCAGTACTTCAACAGTTTCATTGATGAATATATTGTTCTGTGGATAGCATTGGTAAGCATTTTGGTTTGTACTTTTCATTTGGAGCATACTTAAAGGAATGGATTGAGAACTGTCTCTGCCATTTCTGCCTTGCTCAGATTTCGGCTGTTGCTGCAGAGGGAGTGGCAGGATACCATGTAAACATGTATTTTGGGAGCTGGCTGGCTTCCTTGGAACAGAGCTGTGAAAGTAAAACTACAGCTATGTCTTGTAATTATGCTTTAGTCCAGGCGGTTTGTTTAAAGTTACTCTGCAAACTGCAGACTAAACTTAGTTTATCAGACAGCACTTTGTTTAGTGCTGGGGTTTTTGGGGGCTTGGGGCTTCATTTTTATTATTTTTTTTTTTCTTTTAAACTAAACTACCCTGTATCCTTATGTTAAAATGCTGTTAAACTTGTCATTTGGATAGATTCTGATTAAAGTACAGCTGAATTTATAGTAGGGACAATTTTAAAAAATAATTAGATTTATTTTTTTTAACCTGTTCTGTTTTGTTCTTTTGAAGTTCATATCCTTGTTTGATATGCTGAGATATGCCACTGGTGTATGCCTACAGATTGCTGCTCATCTTCATATACATGTCTTCAGAATTTCATCTCATCAAGCTCCTGAACAGGTTCAAAACCATAATGACTGATTAAATAGGTCAAGAACAAGAGAAGAAGCAGTTAGGGGAATGCTGAATGAAGCAGCCTCACTTTTTTGGGGGAAGAGATTAAGCTTTTCAAGAAAACAGTTTTATGAGAAAGCTCACTCTATCCCAGACATTATCAGATGTTAGAGTTACTAAGTACGAAGTCCTGCAGATTCTATTGTGATTGGTACTTTTTAACCAGGATGTATTTCCCTCCTGTGTTTTAGACTACAGATACCACATTTGAAGCTTTTGCCATTTCCTGCTAGGTAACCTTAATTTTGTACTTCTGGTCTGGTGAATGCAGGCTACAAACCAAGGTGCTACCAACCAGAATTCCAAGAGGAATTTAACTTTTCCCTAATCTTCTATTGTTAGTTTTTAAAGTCTTCTTGGAACTGCTTTGAAGTGGTACTCAGAGGTATCAGTGCATTATTAAGACTGGTAAAATGAGGCGTCTGTGATGTAAAACTACTCATTAATCTCTGATCCAGTATCTAAAGAGCGAGCTGCTGGATCAGTAGGATGAAGGAGGTATAGCTCAGGAAAATTTTCTTCTATTTCAAAATCCTATGAAGTACTATGAAGTTATGCGTGCCTTTAGGATCATGGATTCTCTAAGTATCTAAGTCCATAACCTACATTACTAAATATAATTTTAGCTTGTGTTTTCTTCCAAGGCCAGTTTCTGGTATTGTGGTCACAGTAAGGTTTGCCTCATTGTACTCCATCATAATCTAGACTATAGGTAGTTGTGTACTTTGAGGGCACTTACTTTACCCACCTTAACCTGCATCTGAGACTATATAAGTGAATGACCAAGTTCGTTGATAAATGACTGTGACTGTTTGACTGTGACAATGCAACCTACCCAGATGTAACTCCCTCTGAAGTATATTTGCTATTGCTGTGTTCATCTATCTTATAATCTGTTCTGTAGGTGTTACTGTACATTATCCAAACAAAACTGCACGGAGCTAAACCCTAATTTATAGTAAAACTCTCCAAAACAGGAAGTCAGGCCCACTGTCAGCCTTTCTCTTTCCTTAAGAACAGACCCACTGGCTAATATAACATGCCTAGCTAAAGGGCTGCTGTTGGCATTAGCGAAAGGTTGAGTGAAAGTAGCTTATCGCCTGCACAAGCAAATCATGACTTGCACGCAAACCCTGTAAGCTTAAGCTCCTTTAAAGAGGTACGTTTTGAATATGATTTTTGTAAAAAGGTGTTGAATGTGTCTGTTACCACTTTCAGTTGCTGATATGTAGCTGAGCTGTGAGTTCATAAAGTTCTTCCTGAACTGTACAATAGAGTGCTATGGTTTGTTTTAAAAGTATTACCACTGCAGCTTCCTAGCTGCACATTAATTCAAAAAGACTTCCTGAGGTGTTCAAGGAACTTTAAAAGTGGTGTATTGTCTGCTAAATTTGGAGGGAATAAAATACTGTCTACCAAACTCCTGCCTAAGAAGGATACGCTGATAGACTTGAGGGATAACTGTAACAGTTAGTGCTAAAGGACCAGTACTCCAAGTGACTAATACCAATTCCAGATGAATCGTACTACTCCTGTTTGAGGCTGCGAAAGACGGAGCATCTATACATGAACTTAGCCTGAACCCAGCCCATGGGGAAATAGAAGAGAAGATGGTAAAGACCAGTTCAGTTTGTCTGAATACTGTAAACAAATTAACCACCTAAGGAAAATATATAGGCAACTTTTTTAGAGTGGGAAGGTTTGTGTCCCCAGAATGCTCAAAAATGCCATGCAGTAGTAGGTGTAAGTTTTAAGGATATGATTGAAGTACGTGGATGATAGGAAACTAATGCAGAAATTGGTCAGAAAACCAGAAACATGAGGCAACACTAACAAACAACCTAGCACTGAGGATAGGAAGCAGAAAATTTTAACTGTATTTCACAGCATCATGTAATTATCCTCAGAGGGCTGAGACTCAGCAGAACGGTTACAAAGCAGCATAGTTACCTGTTACTCACCAGAGGCCCGTATTACCTCATACATCCTTCTAGCAATGTAACTTCTGTGTTTGCTCCTTCCCTGTGTCCTAGCAGACACAGAACAAAGAGAGCTCCATACTGGTTGCTTGTTCTACTTCGGTTGCAACCTAATAGCTGAAGTTAGTAAGTAAATTAGCTGTCACTAATCTGGCTCCCAGAACTGGAGAACCATCATGAAATGGCTTGATTCTGAACTAAAAATACTAGAAGAATCTGTATGGACTGGTTTTGAAATACATTGATACAAAAACATCACATTTGTGCGTGTGGGTGTGTGGATGGTTTCTGTTTTATCTACTATTGTATTAAGTCTAAGCATTAAATATGTTAGGAACTCCCTAACTTGTAAAGGTGGATATTTGGGCATAATGGGTTTCTGTAAAAACAAACTGCATGCAAGATAAGCTTTAATTTATACTGATCGGCTGTAATGAGCTACATTGAAAGATAAATGCTTTATCCTTAAAACTTAGGCCTCCCTGTTGGAATTGCAAGAAGTAATATTCCATCTCAAAGGCTTGTAATAACTTGTACTAACCAAATGAGCTGGATTACTTCTAGTGGTGGTTCTACAAGAACTACATACCGCAAAATGCACAATGTTTAATTATGCTTTCTTGATGTCATATAAAGCTGTGATACTCAGCTCGTCATTCAACTGAAGAAACCTGCTTTTGGGACAAATTACAGCAGTTCCTAAATCCCTTACCAGTACAAAGATATTACAATGCCTAGGCTAACAAAAGAGTTAACAAAATTTACTTTAATTTACCATAATACACATCATTGAACAATCTTACATGAGCTACATCATACTCTGTGAACATTTATAACTGCTAATATGTCAGCAGACTAAATTTTGAAACTATGAAAATCTTGAAGTCTGCAGCTTGTGAAAAATGCTTCTATTTGTACAATGTACCTAAAGGCCTAAAGTTATTACTTAAAACCTGGGTGTAATGCATTTTTCATTAATTCTGCCTATCATTACAATTTGGCATTATAAAAAGTGAAACAGTTGAAACTGTTCAGTGCTACTGAAAGTGAGTAATATTCATCAGTTAAAGATTAATTGGACAGACAGTAAATGGTTTGGGGTCCATACTGTGCTCCCCCCCAAGTAATTGATCTACTAAAATACTTATTTATAACATTATCAGACACAAGATTAGAACAATCCATGAAAGCATTTAATAGAAACTTTAAAACATTTAAATCTTAACATATTTCTCTATGGCTAACGCCTATACTTGTATCATGTTACTTAGGTACAAGTCGTTTCTCCATTGAGCCATCAGAATAACATGGACTGAAGAGACTTGCGAACAGTTGCCATCTCCTGCTGTTGCTGTTACAAGAAAAGGAGATAATACTGAACAAATGCCATATCAATATGATTCCTTTGAGCCAATTAAAAGAATGTCAAATGACTTTTTTATAGAATGTTCTATTTTTGCATTTAACGAACTTCTTCATAGATCTGGTACTTACAGTGTCCATCATAATCTTCTTCTGCAACATAGCCATTTCTTTGCGGAGTTCATTTTGTGCACCAACTAGAAGATTTTCATTGCTCTTCTCCAGCTCTTCCATGCTCTGAAGTTAAGGGTAGTCTTAATTCAAAACTCTTCAATGTCAAAGGGTTAATTTCAAACAAATAAACCATTATTCAGATTACAGTTCCATTTTTTACATCTGCAGTGGTCACTGATAATTGAGTAGTTTTGTCATGAACTTGACAGACAAATAATACAAGACTTTGTATTCCCATCTACATTCCTGTTTAAACAATATGGACCCTGTAAAGGAAATGGTCCTCTCCACTCAACATCTGTGAGGTCTCAGCTAGTCATCCTGCATTTCAATAAAAAGATAGAGTTCTACAAGGAAAGATTAAGCAGACATCAGTCAGGAATGGTAGGGGTTTGGTATTATGACAAACCTTGGAGACTTGAAGTAAGGACTGCAAAACCCATTAAATTTCCATCTCTGCACACCTAGCCCCAAATAGCCAAGTAAAGGTCACTGGTTATCTCACCTCCTCTGTACATACAGTTACGCCTAACTCTGTGTATATGTGTAGTTGCATTTTCCTTGACTTGTATTTAGTTAAGCTTATTTGAGGCTTGAATTCTACCTTTTGATCTTCTTTGAAGAGAAGAATCAAAGTAATACTTGACCTTCTGTTCACTTTTTAATCTTCGCTGAAGATGTTTTTGACATTTTGAGAGTTATAATTTATTAATGTTTCTGTAATATCCTCTGTACACTTCAACTGTCTTAAACTAAGAGCTGTTCTATTTGAGATTTATTGTTATAAGCCACCCGACTTGAAAAAAACCCAAACATATTTATCGTAACTAACTGAAATTTCAAAAAGGGACCAGTTAGGAAATTACTTGAACAGAAGTTAAGATTTGTCAGAAACTGGTAGACTTGAATCTGCCCCATGTACTAGTATATACGGGAGTCCAGCCAGCTGGAAAGCAGCTTGGCAGAAAAGGAGCTGGGAGTCCTGGTGGACACAGGTGAAGCCACAGTGTGCCCTTGCAGCAAAGGCAGCCAACAATCTCCTGGGCTGCATTAGGAGGAGTGTTGTCAGCAGGCCAAGGGAGGTGATCTTTCGGCTCCACTGAGCACTGGAAAGACCACATCTGGAGTGCTGGGTCCAGTTCTGGGATCCCCAGTAGAAAAGACATGGACATGCTGGATAGAACCCAACAAAGGGCCATGGAGATGATTAAGGGACAGGAGCATATCTCTTACAAAGGAAGACTGAGAGAACTGGAAGTGTTCAGCCTGGAGAAGACAAGGTTTGGGGGAATCTTATCTATATACAGAAGTACCTGAAGGGGTAGGGGGAATGTGCAAAGAGGATTGAGCCAGGCTCTTGAGGTGCCCAGTGACAGCACCAGAGGCAATGGGCACAAATAGGAAACAGGAAGTTCCCACTGAACATCAGGAAACAGTTTTTTATTGTGAGAGTGACTGAGCACTGAACAGGCTGCCCAGACAGGTTGTGGAGTCTGCAGCCTTTGAGATACTCAAAAACTATCTGGACATAAGTCTTGAGCCAGCAACTCTAGGTAGCCCTGCTGAACCACCTGCAGGCTGGACCAGATGACCTCCAGAGGTGTCTTCCAGCATCAGCCCTCATGTGATTCTATGGTGCAGTGCCTCTGCATTTGTTACAAAACCAGTTGTTCAGGGCACTTTTGTTTTCCTCACAGTTTAGATTTCTAATGCCTTACTTAGAAAAACTGGGGGTGGAAGTTAGTTCTGGGAACAAAGTGTTTGGTTCTTAATGTAAAGTAATGAGGAAACTTTTTTCTTGCCAAGAAGTCAAATTTTTTAGCAGTTATGGGGTTTTTCTGCTGTCTAGTATATTAGTTACTTTGTTAAAAAAACAACAAAAAAAATCACACCACAGTTGATTGGTATGAATCATGTCTTTGAAATACGTTATCTCTGTAAGCACTATCAAAAAAATAAGAAAGGCGTTTGTAGGGAATCCCAGCAAATACAAAAATCATGCATAAAGCAACAGGAAAGTTAAATGGGTCTGATTACAAATCCATCCAGCTGGGCAAGTTTTCACCATAAATCATTAATTCCATCAGATTCGTCCTGTTTTAGTGAATGCTTACCTTGAATACCAAGCTTACAGAAAGGAACAGCCTTTCTAATGAATTTTGCTTAGGAAGAGATAAAGGGAGTTCTAACTGGGCAATTTTAAGGGAATTACAATTGATTTTAAGGGTCACTTTCTTACATGAAGCGGCAATAGCTAGAAAAGTTAGTGACAGAAAAAAATTGTTTTCTATTTCTCATGATGGGGGATGCACCTGCCAGCGGTAATAAAAGCCAAATGAATTGCAGCCTAAGATGTATTTTTAATAGATTGTCAAGTTTCACTGGTTTAAACATACATGAAAAACCGAAGGGAATAATTAAGACAAAATTTTGGTGGTTTAACTGACCTAGATAACCTTTAAACTGGTATAAAACCATGTTCTGTTTAGAAAGTATGCTCTGAGGGTTATGCCTAAATATTTGAAACAGGCGAGCCAATCAGACCCCTGTTAGAACACATTTATTAAACAGATGCAATGTTTGTGCATGTATAGAGAGAACAAGCTATATTCATAGCAAATAAGGGAAAGATACTAACATGAATATTCAAGCAAGGCTGTTATTTTCCTTAAATGAGCCTTAAATCTCTGTATGTCATAAAGGCTGAATTCATACAGCTTTTTTAAGTGATATGATAAGGATCAACTGCCTTGTAAGAAGAAAACTTACTGTACCTTTAAGAATTGCTCATAGAGCTGCTTAATGGTTTTCAGTCTCTGACTTTGAACTATTCTTGCCTGTTGAAAAACTTTTTGTTGCTGGCGAAGCATATTCTGAAGCAGAAGCAAAAGAAATAACTAATGGCATTAGTTAGCCAAAAACGCTTGGACAGCAACACTAATGTCATTTATCAGAATCAAAAATTATGTCTTCACTGGAAATGTGGGTCATGGAATAGAGATCTCTGCCTGGAGAGTTACCCTTGTTCTTATTAATGGAAGAAAGACTGAAGACTGGATTAAGCTCTGAGTCACCTCCTGAGGTCCCTTCCAACCTGAATTATCCCTATGAGACCCTATGAGGATTGCTATCCAGCACAGATCTCGAGGGTATCCCTGGGAAATGTGTTGACTAGGGAAAAGCAAAACTTGCAGACGTTGAGAGTACAAATACAGCAACGTTATGCAATTACATTCCATTATATTAGCTCCTCTCCCCTTTCAATGCTCAAATTCTCATACATTTACTATATACAGGCATATTTTTAAGCAGTGCATGTGAAAAGACAACTGCTTTCCTTTACTCACGTGTTCCCCAAACCCAAAGACTATGGATGCACAGGAACAGCACACAACTTTCTTCTCCATAAATAGTCTGGCTTTTCTCAATCCATATGCTGGCCTAGGGCATCACTAGTCACCATTTATAAACTTGCAGCGAAGTTCATAAATGGCACCCCTCTTCACTTTCCAATACATCCCAAAACTTACATATTTAGTTTGAGAGCCACCAAACTTGAATGAACTTTTTTATCAAGAGGCAATCCTATGTTTTTTTTAAACTACATAAAGTGTTTTTATATTTCATGAGTGTCTGAACAACAATATTCCCTCCTTGTGAAAATACCATGAAACTCATGTTGGAAACCCACCGCTAGTTTTTCTTCCTGCTCCTCTGCTTTCTGCACATCTACATCCCATTGCTGAAATAAAGTCAGGAACTGCTGGGAGAATTCATAATTGAGCTTCTGCCTATAAACACACACTGCCCGTAAGTATGACAAATGCTATGAAGAATTACAAGGGAAGCTAAGAGTCAGCACACACAGAGAGTAGAATAAAAGGAGCTGGCATAGATTAAAACCCAGGCTATTTTGACATCTGGCCCTAACTGAATACTGTATGCTTTGAAAAATTGAAGACACATACATACTTTCTGAGTGAGTGTGGATTATATACATATATATTTAATAAGTATAGATGTATTTACTGTGTTTTTCTAACCCAACCACAGATCTCGGCCTTAACACATGGGTTTATAATGAAAGAATTGATTAGCTCATTCTTTAGTTCATTATACTCTAGTTTCTCTGTGTAAACTTACATTTTGTTAATGTAAGTAAGTTTCAAAAATATGTATGTAAAAACACCCAGACAGTTACAAGTATTGCTGACTTCCAGTTTTTAGCAGTCTCATTTTTCAGTTTGCTCTACCTGTACTATCAGATGTAGTAATTAAATATGCCTTTAGAGGCAAGAGGAATGTTATGTAGAGTGAAAATTATTTACAATGCAAAAATGAAAATTTTTCTTTGTTACGCAGAATGGCATAAAAGTTTTACTGAATATTTTTCAGTTTTCAAGTTTAAACAATTCCTAGTGAAGTGGAAAAGAAATAAAAATATTGTTTAGAGGACAAAAGTAATGTCAAAGGCCATTTTCCATAAAGATAAAACAGAAGTAAACCCAGCTCTTTAAGGTACCTTGCTCTCAAAATTCCACATCTTAAGTTTCTCTATACAATAGAGAAAGCACTATGCTACACAATTACTGTCAATTTAACCAGATGGACACAACTGGAGGCAGCAGAAACAGAGGACCTGAGCAGATCATTTAACTAGCAGATACACTACTTGCTATTTAATTGCAAGAAGATGCATCAACTATCCATGCTGTAACACAAAAGGGAACTTGATTTCGCAGGTTTTAAAAACAAGGGTGTTACCTTTGCTCCTGCTGTGTTTTCCAAACATGTTCAATCTTCTGGTTACTGGTTTTTAGTGAGGCTTTTGTATACATTTCTAATCTTTTCCTCTTAGCTAAGAGAGCCTTGTTAATGTCCGCTAAAAATCAAAGAATATTTACAACTTAGGCATACTGAGATACATTGGGCCTTTTATGAAAAGTGGTGATGAGTTACGCTTGGGAGAAGCGAACAAAGTGTATTCTGATGCAAAGAAGCTAATGTGATCTGGGGTCCTGGCTGTTGTGTTTAAAGTGTCCCTCCACCTGCTGTTGGCGCTGCTGCAAGTGCTGCTTCCCTTAACCCCCTGCACACCCTAACCAACACTTTGGAGTTGCAACTGCTCACCACCCAGACCCACCAATTACTCGAGCATCTGCTTCAAGTCCTACCTCTCTCAGAGGCCCCACCAAGTAGAACCTACCATGCTGTGATTCAGCTTTTGCTTCTTTCATTCTGGGTGCAGTGTCAGACTGGCTCTGAGCTGACACGCACAATGAACTGAAACTGGCCAGCAGTTTGAACTCGGGCTAGCTACAGTGCTTCTATTACAGACATTTAAATCGGTTGCTTACATGCTGTCATCATGTGCTCTCCTACTGATTGTTAAGGTCCAACATGTGCTTCTAACATATCATCCGTACTTTATACACTCATACATGGTTGAAACACCAGAAGCACTATGTGATCAGTTCACACTGCGTATCTTCAAACATTGTATTTGGATGTCTTGCAGTCTGTAAATTCTCCATTCAAAGCTAGAGATACCCTGCACAAACCTCACTGAGAACAGACGTTTGCTCTTTTCTCTAGTATTTAATGATGTTTTAGTCACACCATCAAAATCCTCATTAGTTTAGCTGCATCACTGCAGTGCCAGCTCAGAATCTCCAGACCTTCAAGGAATTTAGTTATGCTGACACTTGACTTTTTTCCTAGAAACCCAGTTTCACATTAATATTCAGATTACTTAGATTTCAGAAATAAATTAAAGGTAGTATGCGATTACTAACACTGTGAAAATACTGAACGAATGTTAACAAGCTATTTTTCATACTTCAGAGAAACTTAGTACTTTTAAAAAAGTATTCAGGTGTTTGTTTAATTTACATTTGGAGATTTAACAAGTCACAGCTTAAGGTTAATACGGCAATTTCTTTTCCTTCTCACTGTAGATTTCAGGAAACATCTGTTAAACCTTTCTTTCTAATGTACAGAGGTATCTGCCTCTATTATTTTTGAGCAGACAGCATCATCTCTCTGATCCATTCATTTTCCTTCCATCCTATTTTTTGAGTCTTCAAAAACAAGCAATCCTAGCTTTTTAACACTTAAATCCTTCTCCTATCTAGATTGCTAGATCTACATTAGCATTCTAATATGTACCTTAATAGCAAAAAGTATTAATTAATAGATTAAGGAATTCCTTTAACTCCTTTTTCACCTTAAGATTTACATGCAAGTCATGACTGTGAAAGCATTTTCTTACACAGACAATGAAAGTATTAATCAGTAATACTGGCAACAAGATGGTTTTCCTTCCACGGCTTTTCAATGCCGTGATGTGTATTATACACTCTACAAATGACGTGGGGTTTTTTTTTCCTAACCTATCAGCTATCTAGAATTCATCTGGAAATTTAACTGTAAGTAAAGCTATCTGAAGATCTGATTATGACTAAACTAAATCTAACTAGGTGACATGCAAAAATCTCTCATTGCTACATGAATGGTATTACTTACTCCCACTATTTAGCTCTTCTAGAAGATTGTACTCTTCTTCCTGACTGCTGAAATTCTCTTTTCTGCTGATCCCCTGTTCTCCAGATTTCTGAAGGTGCAGAGTACAGACTACTCTCTAGCTTATTCTGTATCACAACTACAACCTACTGCCAACATTCCTTGTCTAAAATTAAAACTATTTTTTCTATTTTGCTGCTTATATTGAAATTTACATGCTCCTTATTTCCCATTCATGTCTTGCAATCCCCAGTCCCTTCTACGCTGTTTTAACAAAAAGATGAGTAAGAACTACAGTTAACTCACGTTGTCCCTTTTCTCTGCAATATAATCACTGCTTCTTAAATTTCATCTTAAAATTGGAATTAACCAAAAGGACTTTTTCCTTTGTAATTACCTACACCAGTATATCTCACTTTATCTGCGGTTATTCCCACCTCTTCGTTCCCTTTGCTCTACTTAGATGTAACTTTTTTTCCTGAAAACCAGCTTTTTTTAGAAACACTGAAAAATACTATGAAGACCAGTCATTTGATATAAATCTTGAAACTTATTTTATGGTGAGGAATTTTTGCCAGTTCTGCAACTTAAATATGAATTGGCTTTTAATTTATTGGAATGTAAATGCACTTACCTCCAAATCTTTCCAGCATATTCTGTACTTCACCCCTACAAAATAGCATTAAAATTTTTTATTCACTCATTTTCTGACTTTAGAATAAGACACGTTATATACGCTTAAAACTCATTTTATTCCCATGCCTATTACTTGTAAGCAGTGACAAAGCTGCTACTGAAAAATTGCATTCCTTTTCTCCTCTTGGGAGAGGTCTCTTTTTTAGACTAATTTGATTTCTAAAAAAAATAAATTACTACAATCTATTAACTTACCCCCCTGTAAAAAGGCAATATTAGGTATTTAAAGTGTCTTGAGTGAACAAGGACAATAAATAAAATTGAGCATTCCCTACACAAAAGGTATTTGGAACATCAAAAAACAAGTCCATCAGAGTTATCATGACTGGCAGAGTAAGAAAAAACCAAGACAAATAATAACAGGTTGTTTTTAGAAGACCTTTAAGATGATACCACCAGTGTGTAAGACAGTGGTACAATAGCTGACAAGTCGAAAAAGGGATATGGAGGGTTAAGAAAATGTTTATCTTGGGTTTATATCATCTTCTCCACAGCATGTCACTTTTTTTTTTTTTTCTCTTCAAAAAGGAAAAAAAAGTATCTTCAACTCAACAGGTATAACCTTGCTAAAAAATATTTCAACATACACATTTTTATTACATTACTGCCCATAAATATTGCATTTCATAAGATTTATCTATAAATAGAGTGTATTTTTCATTCAATAGTTAGATTATTTAAAGTACTATTAATATCTTCTGACAACTAAGATGAGAGGGGAGAAAATTAATGAAATTATCAGCAATTTCAGATAAAACTTAAATCATCTTTTGAAAGAAACAAGAATTTTAAGAATTCTCACAATTACGTAATTTTTTTACACGTCCAAAAGTATCTACACAGAAACTGCAAAATTACTCATTTTAAAGTATTCCTTTTCTTTTTAACCTACAACTATTAGTGTATTATCTGTCACCTGATCTTTTAATCAAATACCCCAAAGGACACACAGTGAATAGCTGAAATCGATATCTGTTTAAGTCTTGCTTATTTTGAAAGAAAAAAAATAAACTAATAAAAAAAAAAATCCTAATAAGCCTTACCCCACATCATCTGGAACCACATGAGTAGTCACCAAAGGTCTTTTCTTTCCATGCTTGTCCATTACTGGTGTTTCGCCTTAATACAGATTTTAAAAAGATTTACAAAAATATCTTATAATTTGTGAAGTTATTTGAGTTAGTAAAAGTGTAATTACTTTTCTGTAATGCCACTTCTATGAACATGTCTCATGGGTCTCAGTTCCCATCCATAACACATGCAGCTCCTAAAATTTGAATCTGGATTTGACAGATGATGGTGAATTACTGTGCAAGGCTAGATCTGAGCTGGTACTGCCTTCAGTTCCTCTAGGCTGGTGTCAACCAGTTTTAGTTTCTCTGTCCACAACTACACAATTATTTCCAACTCACAATGTAACAATCATCAAAAAGGTAAGATAATCTAAAAATTGAAAAAGACTTATCTGTAAGAATTTCATTTTGCTGTAAAATAAGTATTATGTAGTCTGAACTTTAAAAAAAATCAAAATCAAATAGATATTTATATTCTTTCAAAAAAAAAAAAATAATCCTTGGCTGTCAGATTTCTGTTAATGAGCAGGGAGGGAGGCATTTAGTCTGAACGAAGGAAGAAGGGGAGAAATTAAGAGAAACAAACACAGAGGTAACTACTGAAAGATAAAAATCCAGAAATGAAGTTACATCAAACTTTACAACTGCGTTTTTAAGAAAAATCCACTTTTTTTTGAGACACTTCCTCAAAACTAAACAAGAATCTGTTGACGACTTTTCTTTTTTCCTCAGCTTTCTATGCTGCTTCTTTCTTTTCTTCGGTTCAGATTCCTTGTGAAGTACTCTTAACCCTGCCAGCATTAAGACTCCAACTACCCTACCCAACTCAGCACTCCATACAAGCAGAGCTCTTCTGTTCTATCTTCCAGTTTTTAGCAGTCTCATTTTTCAGTTTGCTCTACCTGTACTATCAGATGTAGTAATTAAATATGCCTTTAGAGGCAAGAGGACCATGCTCTCTGCAGCGAGGTGATAGAAGGATATAGCATTAAAATAAGGTAACAAAATCACATAACAAAATCCTACTCTATTAAAGACTCCACCTGTAATTTTAAGACATAATAGTGCTACTACAGAGAGCTATTCTACTGTGTTCTCTTCAAAATTCTCTTATCAAAATTATATAATAGGGGGTCAATTGACAATAGGTTCATAACAACAGGTTCATAATAAACATTATGAACCATGCTTACACAAACACTCGCTAACACAGAAGTCTCTTCGTTCATAGTCAGAAATACTATGAATATTAAAAAAATTACATAAACACCTTCTCTAATATCTTCCTCTGATCCACTCAGCTCTTTTCTTTCCTCCTGAAAGTCATAGGCACGTATGGCTTGATTTTCCTGTGCTGGTTTACTAGCTTTTCCTCCATGCTTTCTTCCTGATGGTGCCATAATAAGGTTTTCTTCCTACTGAAACAGTATGTTGTATGTGTTCACTTTCCCCACAATACTTTGAAGATAAATTATGTTTTCATGCTTACATTGACCTGTTATGGACACCCCTGTAAACAGTTTCCACCTGTAAGGATATTTAAGCAGTCAATTCAAGCAGTCAAACTGCTTTAGTTTTGAGGTAATCCACAGGATTACCCATCAGTAGTGGTGTTAAGAACAGAGTAAAACAAATACCAGGGCTAGTAGGAACATACTCTATTTTGCTGAAAAACAAGGAAATAAATTATGCACTTCCTTATGGTGCCTGTGTCTCTGTGCTGCTAAACTAAGCACAACTTTAAACTGCAAGCATGTATTTTAACTCGCATACAGGCAGTACCCTTTGTACTGAAAATCGGTACACAAAGCAGAACTCCCCAGTCCCCCCATAGACTCTAGAACAACCTTGCCACCTCACAACCCCACACAACCTTCACCTATCCTGCGTAGCCACCTGCTTCAGCCAACTCAAGGATCTTCGATCCACAGTTGTGTACTTAACTATTTTTCAGAGAAACTCACCTCCTTTTTTTCACCCTGCCTAAAAAGATGTGAAATAAACCAGCATTTGTGTGCATTTCCTGCGTGGGGCTTTTCACCATGGAGGCCCACCTGTTTCTACCTCAGAGCAGCAAGGGAGACAGGCCCATAGCACCACCACAACAGGTTTTGGGGGGAAGCCACTATGGTGTCCTAACCTTATTCCTTACTCTCCACCCAAACACCTTTCATCCCTCTGCCTCTGCCCTGCATCGGCCTCTTCCCCAGTTTCACCCCCCCCCGCAGCACCCATCACAGCCACTGCCTCCTCACACGGAGGAGATCCACCAGCGGCAGGGAGACAGGGCACCTCACACCCGCCGCAGGCAGAGAGCACACTGCTCCGACCAAACCCCTCACCGGGACTCGTACAGAGCCTCTCGGAGCCCTTAACGCTCCCTCCTGCACTCCCGCGCCCTTCCCGACGAGAAAGGCGGCCGGGAATGGCAGGACGCAGTGCCGCCTCAGCAGCTCCCACCCCTGAGGAAAAGGCGGGAAAGCGGGCAGCCCTCAGAACTGGCAGCGGGCGCATGCACAGTAACACCCTCCCCGCTCCATGCCCTCAGGAGCGGTATCTGCGGTTCCGGCCACTCACGTTGTGCAGATACAGCATTAAACTCGTTTAAAACTCACCTACCTTTCTTTATCTGATTTCATTATTAATAGAAATGGCTTTCATTTCTATTAAAAAAAAAAAAAAACAAAACTACAAAATAGGTTGTTCTAGCGTATGTAGGCCAGCAGGTGATGCAAAGGGAGAACTTTTCCCTAAGTCAGTGCAAACCAGCAATATTTCTCAAGGCAGATCCATCTTACAGACTACATGTTTTCGGATTTCAATTGTTTCGTTGTTTTGGTTTTGCTTGTTTGTTTTCGTTGGGGGGGGTTGGTTGGTTTTGGTTGGATTTTTTTTGTTTGGTTGGTTCAGTTCTGTTTTTTCCAGCTTTTTCTACTGTTCTCACAGGATTTTGCCCTCAGCCAGTTAAAAATACTTTGCTCTTCACTTACAAAGACAAAATACAAAACCTACATAAACCAAAATCCTAACACAGTTTCAATTTTCAGTGTTCTCATTAGCCTCAAGCGTGTGAGAAATTTTACTTTGTATTTGCTTAGCTAAGTTTTACATTTTCACTGGGTCTAGCTGGGGAGGAGTTAGCTTTCCGCACAGAAGCCCCCCTGGTGCTGCGTTTCATATTGGTGACCAAAATGGTACTCGTAAGGCCTGAAGCAGGGCCTGCACAGCACCAGGGACTCACTCTGTCCCTTCAGCCAGAAGTGGCGTGCAAGGGACAGCTGTCCTGAACTGACTGAGATGACATTCCATATCATACATAAGGCTCTGAAATAAAAGGGTCTTCCCAATGTGATCATTGCCTGGGCATAGGTCTACTACTGGGAGGCAGAGTACCTCAGCATCTCCCTGTGCAGCACTTGGGTCTGTGTTTCTTCCTCACCTTCCACTTATTAAACTGGCTTTATCTTGACCCACAAGTTTTTCTCTCGTTGCTTTTCCATTCTTGGGTGGTAGTGGGTGGGAGATGTGTGTGCTTAGTAGCCACAATACTGTTTGCATCTTATCCTGCCTCACTTGCTTGACTTTTTTCCACAGGGACCATGCACGCATATTTTTAGCAGCGATTTTCAATGAATGCTTCTCAGTAAGTTTATGCTCTGTCTTTTGGGCTCTTATTGCTGTAGTGAAACAAAATGGCATGAACCTGCCTTCAAAACTTTGCAGCTCAATGACAGCTGAGCTACCTATGCAATGTGTTTATTTATACATAGCTTCAGCTGAAAATTTGCCTTTGAAATTTCAACCAAGTTTTTCCAACTATTGTGATTAGAATGCCAAAGGCCATTCAAAATAAAAACCAGATCCTAGTCAAACTTGAATCTACCTAATAATAGTCTGAAGTGCAAAAAGCTACCAAAGCTTTCTTACGTTTCTTGAACTGTCTCATTTTCCGCTCCTCTGAAATACTGTAGATTTCAACTACTTATATTCTAGATTTCAGTATACTATATATTGCTAGCAAGAAATAACCTTAATAATTAAAAGTGCTTGCATTTTTACAATGCTGAAAAGTCTGACTGTACTTCGAGAATTCATTCGTGCTTCAAATTAATTTTAAACTATTACTGTTGGAAGATTTTTCAGGGAAAAAAACTTTTAACGTGAGGATTCATATGCATTAATGGCTATTTTATCAAAATAGGAGAGTTTTGGTTTACTTTAAAACAGAAACAACAGACAGAACTTTTATCACATTTTAGTTCATTTCAAAGCAAACCAAGCATCCTACAATACATATGCACATACATTTTGTACATCATCTGATTACAAAAATTAATGTGTTTTTTTTTTTTAATGCTGCTAAAACAAGTAACTGAAGATACACCATCAGAAATTTCTGCTTGAAAAGATTTGGTATCCTTTCCCACATAAAACTGCACTATTCTGATGTCTCAGCAAAATAGAGGGCCAAGCCCTGTTAAATTAAAAACACCAAAGCTTCATATGTCAGTACAAATATTGTTTTCTGAAGTGAAATACTGCTCCCATACATTGCTACGTTAAAACAATTTGTAATCCATTCATATAGAGGCACTTTTATATTCACAATGTTTGTAAAATACTATACCTTGATCATCTTCATTTGATTACAACCCTCCCTTTGTAATCAAGCCAAGAAAAAAAACACCGTAGTATTCTTTGGAATATAATACACCAGATATAAAGTATCTTTCAAATAACCATTACTTGTTCTATTACTGTGTAATTTTTTATTAGCATATATTTCTTCTAAATCCCAATTAAATACTACAAATAGGGGGATGAATTATCATACTGTGCTTTAAAGCATGTCAACATTAATAAACATATACTAAATCTAAATGAGTTACATAAACTTCAATTTTCCCTTAGGGCTAAAAAAAAGCAGCATTGACAGAAACTTGCAAAAAGATTTGGAATGCAAGACCAAGGACCTGTTAAGCTGATCCCAAACAACTTTTACCTCCCAACATTTCATCTAGTTGGCAACATCCACTGCAATAAATGCAGTTACATTTCTTTAGGTAACCCTTTTTATAAAAAAGGATAAAATGGCCACGAACTACGAGTTGTAAAGTAAGATCTATTGAAAACTGCCTAAGTACAGGTTTCCTGCAATTATTTGTTTTCGTTGTTTTGCATTGTCAACAGCTCCAGCAGCTTGTACACCATGAAGACTACTGCAGAGATTCTAACTGCAGGTGCATGATTTTTTTTCTTCATATTAACGTAGTTAAATGTCAAACCATAAAAGACACTTATGAGAGATCTTAAATGCTTATCACATTTTGAGGTAGACTGATCTCCAAAATAAAGCTCTTCTACACTTTGATTCGTTCATGACCAACTTCCTTTTGGATCCTTCTCCTTGGAAAAATCTTTCGTTTAAGTGCAATTAGCTGAGGAGAGAAAAAAAATACAGTAGTTACTTCTCTGCTGGGCTAGAGATGCACAGTTGATCAGGCTTTCATCCTAAAATCTATAAAATCTGTACCATCCATGGTCATTATGACAATACTGCACAGAAAGTTATTTATTCAAATTCATCTATTAGGCGTGCACATTTCCAATGGACTTCTCAATAACCAGAATACAAGCAGCAAGTAAATAATACAGTATGCCTATATTCTGATTATTTAAAAGCTAATTTGTGTATTTATATTAACACAAGGCTACATTCAGTTTCTAAAAGATAAACATGAAGCTGGCATCTTAAACATTATTTATACACCTAGCTGTACTACGAAGTTGAGCACCCCCTTCCAAAACCAAGTTACTAATGAAGGATGAGTTTTCTAATATATACAAAAGGCTGAAAATCAAGAGAAAGATTCATGCAAAAGTTACAGGTGGGAAAAAAAAAATAATAATCAAAAGCCAACCTTTCAAGAATTACACCCTCTTCATCAGACCACGGAAAGTGTTACTTAAGGCCCCAACCTGCAAAGAATTACCCATACGATTTGTTCCATTGTCTCCCTCTAAGTTTAGCAGGATTAATCATGTTCAAGAAAGCCATTTTATGCTTGCAGAAGTGGAGGGTTTTTTTCCTTTGGGTCAGATTCATAACCTTTTGAATTCAATAGAAGTCTCTGCAATTACTTAGGGATGAGATTTAGATAAGGCCTCTAGATACCTTAAGATTCTCTTCAGGACTAGAGTATAGCTGTTACTTCAATTTCCTTCCCATTAACTTACTTTGCACCTTTACCAATATGTTTGTTAACAGACGAAGAATTTAAAACACAATTACTAATTTTGAGCATCCAAATTTGGCACACTGATGATGGTCCTGACAGCCACAAGGCACCTGAAAAGGGAATACCGCTTTCCTTCCCCCCAGGTGACTCTTTTCAAGGAATCTCAACATGATTACTTAAAAATTGAAGCAACCTAATCATTAGCCATGTAACATCTTAACTTCCTTTATGAAGGTAAAATCCTAGATACTCTTCAAAACCTATTTAAAAAAAAAAAAAAAAAATCTATCTTATGTTATCCTGAAGATACATTAAGTGTTACAGATTTGATAAGGTATTAATTTTACCTGTTCAGCAAAAAATGAGATGACTGTAAATACAATAAGTGTTACTAGAACACAATGGGTCCAGAATTTGAGCTTGTCTCTATATGCCCTCCTGCACAAAGAAAGAAGGAAACAGAAAAACAGCTTCATATATTACAAATGCAAATATATAAACTTTGAAGAGTTTTCATGAAACAGGCTGAAAGGGTGGCTAGAAGAGGATGGAGGCTCTCTTTTCACAAAGAGCCACATGGAAAGGACAAGGGGCAACAGGTACAATTTGACTGGGAGAGGTTTCATCTTGATATAATTATTTTTACAGTGAGAACAATCCCCAGGGACATGGTGGAGTCCTCACCATAGAGGTTTTCACAACATGACTGCACAGGGTGCTAGATAATCTCATTTAGGCTCTCTTTCCCACACAATTTTGGGCCAGATGATCTTTCGAGGTCCCTTCTGACCTGGGCTGTCCCATGACTCTCTAAAATGTTTCGATAAACATGGATTTGCACCAACCAGCACTTCAGCATGCTTTAACCCGCACTGGTTGAAATCTTTGGCTACAAACAAGTCAAAGCGTCCTTTTGAAGTAATGAAATCTCAATGGATTTCCTCAGAGAGACAACAGTATGTCTACTCCTCCAGCACAAATTTTTACAGATTAAGATTAATGTTTGCTCCCCACTCCTGCTGCCACTGCTACAGCTTGTAGCACTACAATCCACGCCTGTTCTTGTCGCTTACAATTATTCCAATTCTTTATACAGTTCATGTCATGTTTTCTCTTTCCTAACATTTATTTCTCATTTGCTGATAAGCAACAAGATTACTATACTAATCTTCTTGTCTCATTTTTTTCACTGTACCTGATATCCTTTTGCTTGTATTCTCAAATCAACTACTTCTAACGTTTCTGAAGTTATTGTTTATAAAATGGCAAGAAGCACATAAAATTTTCACATATATGTTATGTAAAAATGAGACACATGTATCTTTTCTGATGATTATCCAGCTGATTATTGCTGACAGATTAAAAAAAAAAAAACAAACAAAAAAACAACCCTTACTGAGAAATTCAACAGTTTATATTGCCCCTGTGCAACAGGCATTCCAAATAGTGGGGGTTTAAAGAAAGCCAGAAGTCCTGAATTACTTAAAATTACCACCAAACAAACAAACAACTTTTTCTTAGACGTGGGTTAAAGCGAACAAATGAAATGCTAATGACTAATGACTTTATGAGCACCAGAAAAACCCAAATCCTGCAAATCTCAAGTTGTGGTCCATTCAAATCTTGTCACATTATTTTCACCTTTAACTCCTTCATGACAATACCAGGGGGAGAAAATTGCTTGTACCAATATGTTCTATAATTCTATGCTACCACACTACAATAACTTGAAGATAACCTATGTAACGTACCATTCTTGGAGTTCATGCATGTGAAGGAAACGATTCCGGTATTCTCTTGGCAGTTCAAATTGGGAAGGTATGGGAAACATTGATTCGTAAAAATCCCTAAGCACCGCTTTCACTGTTTGAGCATCCTTATGATTGTGATCAATGTTGTCATTTAGGCAAATGAATTTTCTAGAAAAGAAGAAGTCATTGTTAGAATATTTCTTTAATAATATAACAAAAGTATTGGCAAATCAAGAACACAAACAAACTCCTTTTAAACAAAATTGATACAATATCCTTTTAAAACCAAATTGATACATTTGAAACCGGTAATCATTTTCCTAATTGTTGCATTATTTTAAACTGATATGATTTTAATTCTAAGAACACCAAGGCTGACAGTGAGTCAAAACCTTTGAGGAATCCAATGACAAGACACATTTCTCTCTATTTATATAACGCTGCCATCTAATGGGCATTAGTATGCACCATCCCGGAACCCACCACTGAATACAGACAGCAGGTTAAAAGGCCAGCATTATAATTTGGGTAAGGGCTTTTGTAGTTTTAAATATATTAACATAAGTAAAGTAACTTAAATAACAGTGTGAGCTTCACTGTGGAGGTAAACATACTAAATTATTATTTTACTGTGTATGCTGCACTCTTTAGAGAAAGTCACCATAAAAACTATATAAGATTGTACAAGAGAAGGCAAAGCTTGGTCCCATGCTTTGAGTTACTGAGAACATCATATAAATTGGGCAGGACATGACTTGAATCACAGACCCAAAGCTGATTGTGTATAATCAACCAAAATACAACCAACCACCACCTGGCTAGAATTTATATGGAAATCACTCTGACCAAATAAGCATGCACCCAGTAATGCCTCCGCAGAGAGTTATTTCTAATACAAGAAACACACAACTATCTAAGCTACTATAAATTACAGAAACTAAAGTACCAGCTAGTGTGCCACTCTGACCTGGTACTTGACAACAAAAATTTCCTTTCCCACATTTGGGCGAGGTTACGTGCTTTATTTATATTGTGAGATACAAGACCCTTACATTTTTCCCAGAGGAAGAAATTGAATCTGCTGACATATGCCTTGTAATCACTAACCTTTGTAAATAAGTTGTTCTGGTCAGCTGTATTCTCTATAGTATGGTGTGCTCTTTCAAAGAGCAAAGTTCAGACTTCCTACATGAAGCTGGAAATAACCAGAATTCCAGAGCACAGGAACTGGCCTACACAGGGCATTACCACTTTTCCTCAGCCTGTACTAAACCTGGCATAACTGGTAACTTTGCTCTAGACAATTACGTGCAGATTGTAAACAGTCATTCAAATTGCTACATCTAAGAAAAGCAAAATAAGCCTCTCCTCTTCAAAGATCAGCAGGCTATGTCTACACTATCAAGTAATACTATGCAAAGCAGCTGGTTATGGCATTCATGTCTACACTATAAGCATTTTGGGAGTTCACTCTCAACTATCCCTGACCTTGTCCCTTGGACTAGCAGCTCATTAGCCTTGGGAATGTACTAGCTGCTCTCCTGGAACATATATCCCTGTTTAGTTTCATCTGAAACGTGCACTTTACAGACTGAGAGGTTGCTACACATAGCAAACCAAAGCACAGTAAGTGAGTGGTGAGGATATTCACCTGTTTTAAATGGCAAGACTGTTTCAACCCATTCAAAAGAAACCAAACCTGATGTTCCTTTGGATATTCCAGAATTACTGCCTAGACAATTAAAGCTCACTTTTCTATAAGGACGTAAACCAAACATCAGTAAATGAACAATACTTGTAATTCATCCCAAGAGAGACACTGAATACCTGTTTTTAGAGACTGTGTATAATTATTGTTTTATATGCAGGGAAGACGTGGCAAAGAGAAGGAAATGGCAAAGAGAAGCAAATGGCATGCCTACATAGGCATGCCAGCTCTGCTTTGCTAACAAGATACAGCTACAGTACTGCATTATACTTGGCAGGAATACAGCCCAAGCAATTGATGCAACCTCACTTCCTAAACCAGCCAAAAGTCTGGGTCTACAATACACTGTGTTCCTTAAGAGAAAAAAAAAAAAAAAACAAAACACCAACAAAACGAAACCATAAGGGTATGCACATATGGACACTCAAGCTGAGTCCATTATAGCATGCCAGAGCATTATATGAAAATCAGGGAAGATTCAAGACAGACCAGCTCACCTGCCTCATCTTGCCTGCCTAAGTTCCCAAAATAACAGTCACCCTTACTCAAACACATCCTCATTTAAGGACGCAATCTCTCCACAGAGCAGGCAGCTCCATTTTAAGTTGCTGGCAGGCCTCAGTCCATTCGGCATACTCACACCACAACCAACACAGCATCAGAATAAGCCTGACATGAGCAACCACTCTTCAAAATAAGCCAGTGATTGCAAGCATAAACTTGAACACCGAAGGTGAGAAACTCATGTTACATGCCCTCCTTTGCTTGAAATCACATATTTAAAAACAAACAAACAAACAAACAGAAAACCAAAACAGATACAAAGAGAGAAGGAAGAGGAAGCAGCAGGATGAGTTAGGGCACTGCCCTCTTTTCTTCTGAACTATGTCACTGTGGGAACCAGAATGCAGGGGTTATGTGGCCAGAAGGCACTCTAGTAAAGAGGAGCAAGAGATACAAACCACCTTCAGCTGCAAAATGTCTCAAAACTTGCATTCCCCTTTCTGAATGAATGACCTAGCAAGCAGTACAGCGTAAGAGGCAAGTGAAAAACTGCTCTTTATGTACTCTCCTCCTTGCTCTGTTTTTTGACACTTGTCAGATTCCTTCTTGAAGCCAAACTCACTCAATTGGCAGAGAACTCTCTAGTTTTCTAAAGACAGAAGCAAGATGCAAGGTAGAAATGCGCAACCAAGAGCAAGGGAGGAAAGGAGACCAGTGGAAGCACTGTCTCACTAGTCTTAAGACAGCTAGCTATTAAATTATCTCACCATGTGTCGTCGAACCCTAGTCTTACGCATGAGCTCAGTACTACAGTTAAGTGCTTCTGCAAAGCAGATTCAGACTGACATCTCAAATACAGTATCATTTGCTTTGCAAGGTGATTGCTGTGAAATGTATTCCAGGACATTTGTTTTCCCCATTTATCTCACAGTCATTTCAGAAGCCTAATTTCAACACTTCAATGCCTACTCTCAGATTTGGGTATTTTGGATTGTTTCTCACCAAATATTGGGGTGGGGGGTGGGGGGAGGGAGACCTCTTGCCATGCCGTAACAGGCATGAAAACATGAGAAATATGCGAAAAATTTTTTGGAACAAAATAATCCACACCTAAGTTTTATTTTAAAATTGCTACATAAAGCAAGTCAAAATGCTCTTTCTTTAAAATAAAATTGCCTGCAATATAAACTGTATGTCCTCTAGAATGGCAAAAACTAAAGCCTCAAAAATAGCTGAAGTTTACCTATAAGTTTTCAAAGGGTTTAGATATAAAAATGTAACAAAAATTAATGAGATAAGCCCTACCATAGAGAAAGCAGTCACTTAGCTTCAATTAAATAGAAAACATCACAAGTACTTTTGGTTAAAATTGGTCTTATCCTGTGACACAGAGTCTAGAAATACAGAAATACAGCAATAAATTATTATTTTCAACACACAAACAGTTTAAACAATTGAAGCAGGAAATTAAAACTACCTCAAAACTTCATACAAATCAAGAAACAGGATACCTGGGATTTTTTCGTATGTCATCCAGCTGGCCAACTACATGAGACACATTTGTGCGAATCATTTTGAAGGCAATTTCCTCTTCTCCCATGATTTCAAACCTTATTGTTAAAGTAGTATTTATACATTAATAAAGCAACATAAAGTCAGGTTCAATAAATATTAATCTTTAATAACTTATTTCTAATCTGACTGGCCGACCTTCATCAGAATTTGCCATTTGCTTTCTATCCTCTTATTTACATTTTTCAGCTAATGCTCTTGCACAGAGCCGCTTTCCTACAGATTTACTAATAGCCACGCATAAATGAAAGAACTGAATTCTAATACAAAGTGTATTAACTACGAATTTTGGCATAAAAGTAACAATTGATCTGAGAGTAGACATAACACTATACTATTTACTTTTTTGTTTTGTGTTTTTAAACACAATTTACAATTGTCATTTATAATTACACTTCAGATATGAGAAAACACATTCTTATTTTCCAATCACCAACCCCAGAAAAATCTTAAAATTACAGAAGAGTATATAGAACTACAACATTAAATACAAAGAAAACCTCTCGCACACCTAATCAATAGCAAATAAAACAAGTATATGAAATGCAGAAGTATTATATCATTTCTGAAGGATATCTTGAGTTTGAAGGAGCATTTTACTCCCAATTTAGCAGTCTTACTTAGAGGTACCACATTGGTCACCCTTCTTAACTTGATACAAGAAAATACCCCGCTTGCTCCTTGAAGTCTCACCTGAGAACCTACTCCATTTATAAAGCTCACAAAACTAATAATTTAGTATTAGAGTCCAACAGAAAAAAAGAGAAGCATATATCCTAATGATATAAACACATTACTATAAATCAGTTTAAGTCTTGCCCCCACTCTAACATTTTTCAATCTCATTTGTTTTGTCAGCTTTTCAGTTTTAACGTAAACTCTCCTAGGAAGGGAATTATTTATAAAGCTTACAGCACAACTTGAAGTGCTATGAATTAATGCATAATAATGTCCAAAAGCTACCCTAAGCAGCACCTGTAACCTTCTTTCATTCTAGAGTTTTATTTGGCTTTGTAGCCACTCCTGGGGCAACTGCATGCTTCAGAGATTGTCCACTGTTGCTGGTAAGGTGACGGAGAGGAGACAAGGCTATAAGCTCCACGCCAGCAAACAGCCTCAGTGGTATGCAATTGGTTTGCAGGTCTCAGAAAAGGAAGATATGAGGCAACCTGATCTTAGGCTGATCTATGTAGCTACAATTGTTCAAACCAATCCATGGTCATGATCATGGTTTGTCCTGCCCTTTCCAAAAGGGGACGGAAACCCTTTCCTTGTCCCCCTCCCTCCATGTTACTCCTCCTCCTTGCAGGAAAACTAAAGGGTAGTTCAGGCTAAAATGCTTTTTCTGTTCTTTTCTCTTTTTTAAGTTTCAGCAGAAAGAAGGATGAAGCAGATTTACGACTTCTAGGTACAGGACAGACTCTTTCCTCCTGTTTATGCTATTTTAACTGCCCTTACTCACTACATATAGTCAATTTATATAGCCATCTAAAGATAGTCCAGCTTACTATGGTACAATACAAATTAGGATCTGGCCCGATGACAGAAGTAGAATGGAAATATTTATTCAACTACATAAGAAATCATGAAAAAAATCACAGCATTCTGGAAAATATAACATAAGTAGATACCAGTATGTTTCTTCAGTTCTACTGTTAAAATAAATGGAGCTAAGATTTGTTAACATACACATACGATCTTTGATCATGTACATACTTATACCTCTTCTTACTGCCTTACAGAATCAAGGACTGTAACAACATACTGTAACAACATACCTGTATTTGTTTTTGTCCTTGTATGCCTTACGAATCCTGTCAGTCACAGGTTTGCAATTGGTCACTAGGTTTTTTGTTACTGGAGGCTGGAAAAACAACATTGTTTAGATTATAGGTTATTGAAAATTATAGTCTCTGTTATAAAGATGTACTTTGTAGAAAATTTCTATTAAGCTAGAAAGGCCTGCGTATGCTTTACTCTCCTGGAATGAAAAGCAATAGTTTCTTGGTCAACTGTTGAGGGGAAAACCAAACCAAACCAAAAAGATACAGGTGCATAACATCACAATTTCCTGCGCATACAAATATTATATGAAAAATACAGATTATTTTTGACAAAAAACATTGCAACTTCTAGATTTCATTGTCAATAAAATATTCAGAAATTCTAGCTCATTTAACAGCTGTCTTTGACATTCCTCTGGCAGAGGCCACCAGTAATACCAGCCAGGCAAACTCTGCAGAACAGCTGATACAGACAAGGCCTTATTTCTATCACAGGCTATGTTGAAACAATTCTGAGAAATAAAATCCCTATTCTCAAGGGGTATTTCTATCATAGTAGACTCATTCCAAGAAATATAGCTGTTGCAGACAACACCAGCAAAAATAAATTAGGCCCCTGAGCTAAACACAAATACTATTTTGTTACTATCTGACCTGACGAGTATCATTAGTACATTAGGCATTACTGCTTAGATTAGTAATATTTTACTAACTCTCCAAAAAGATTAATCTGACATTGTTCCCAACCACCGAGATTTATTTTTAACCCCAAAAAACATATTCATGGCAGACATCCTTTACTACTACTTTTCAAAGCTTTTACTTCACAGAATTTTGCAGACTGAATGGAGAGGCATAAAAAGGCAAAATGAAGGCAGGCTATATTGGATGTAATGTCTTCAGACTGTGCAGGATTCTCAAATCCACACTTCTATTTCTTCAAATCAGGCTGACAGAATGGCTTTATGTAGAACTTTGCTGGAATTCAGACTTAAGGGAAAATCTTTTTAAAACTTTGTAACATAACCTGGTAAGAATACAAGGCAGGACTGATGTCCAGAGAGAAGAAACAAAAAAGAAAAAATAGTCAATGCCCATACATTTATCTACACACACATTGTAGATCTCTGTATTATGATTTGCATGTGTTGGGGATCAGTAATGTTCTTTATTACCCAGAAGTCCATCACCTGTACTCACCAAAATGATTTTTGCTTTGATACAGTATTGGTTTGAAGCTAGAAAACACCAGGTCATCAATTTAGCAAAGTACATGCACACATTTTTTTCAAATGCATAGGTTGATGCAGGAATTAAATTCTCATTGTAGAAGAAATTCAGGTATTTGTATAAGATTTGAAGATTCTAGATTCCTAAATTCCAGCAGGATTTAATGAGAATTTAACCACTACAATGAAAATAAGGACTTATATCCTTAAGGAACATCTGGTCTTAAGACCTTACTTTTCACAGAATGGTTTAGATTGGAAGGGACCTCTTGAGCTCATCTGGTCCAACAACCCTGCTCATGCAGGGCCACCTGATGCCAGTGCCTCAGGACTATGTCCAGACGGCTTGTGAATATCGCCAAGGATATTCCGCAAATGGGCAACCTGCACAAGTGCTTGGTTACCCTCACAAGAAAGAGGTTTGCTGATGTTCAGAGGGAACCTTCTGTTTTCAATTTGTGCTCACTGCCTCTGGTCCTGTCACTGGGCACCAGTGAGAAGAGTTTGTCCATCTGATGGTTTAGTGGCTTTTTGGATTTTGTTCTGTTTTTAAATACATGGGCTAGAATTTGGATAAAGACTTATCAGAAAGTTCTAGTCAGAGGGCTTACTGTCTTTTTTGTTTGCAACAGTGAATTTTCCTAACAAGGATGACTTTTTGAATCCCATATACAAGCACATTCTAAAGCTCATCTTTTCTCTGTTTCTGAAGGAAATGAATGTCTTTCTAAATTAGGAAGTGGCTTGTAAAATTTTCATTTTATAACACTCACATCATCTACACACAAGTAGAAATTTTTGTAAACCCAAACCCAAACCAACACAATCAATACATACTCAGGAAAGAAACCAAGCATCTTTTAAGACCAATGTTTCTTACCAGATTGGGATCATAATATGCTTCCTGAGTTGGTGGAATAACATGTATCTGAGTGATGTTGGCAGGCAGAGCTTTAGAGCAATTTATTAGCATTTGTTCTAGACCAGTCAAATCCTATCAGAAAAAGAAGGGGGGTTAAAAAAAGATAATCCTGTTTTCTCACTGACATAGTTCTAAATATTCAGGGTGCACAGACATATGTTACCCACAGAACAAATTTTCATGCTACTGACAGAAATAGAAGACAATATTCAATAGCCCCCAATTCAGTAACTGCTGAAGTCAGTGGGACTCCCCCTCCATCTAAAGGAAAGGAAATGCATAGTTGAACTGAGACCAGATAAAGCATGCCTTAATGTCATTTTCATTTTAAATGAGAAACACCCCTTTACTGATGATGTCAGGACAGTACAAAATTCCCAAACCAGTAGTGGCATATTAAATCCTAAATTGAGCAAACAAACAGAAAAGTGAATTGAAAGGACAGGAAGATGATTTTCTGATGAAGGCCAGGAACACACTAAAGCAGGGCTGTGTTCCAGCTATGCCAATGATTTTTTGTGGTGTTTCAAGAACAAATTATTTAATTGTTTTGTGCTAATTCCTCTCTGTAAAGCAGAAATAGTAACTTCATTCTCTACCAAGTGTCTCTAAGAGTGTAAGTCCTACAAAGACCATTTATCAGGTTCCTAGAGAAACAGAAGTGTGAGCCTTTGTATATGGTCATAGTATTTACTAGTATGAGTTCTTTGCTATCCTTTTTCTCAGTTCTTTCTTTAGGCCACAAGTTTCTCAGGGCAAGAACTGGTTTACTATGCCAAGAGCAAGAGTAAGCACAGCAGGATCCCACTCTTCACAGTGGTTTTTAGCAGTGAACAGCTTTCCTGACAAAGTCACGCTAACTGCTTTCTTGAACTTGGACACCAGTGATCCATTTTTCTGATGCTGCTAGAACTCAACTTAATTGTTGACTCCATAGAACAATGATAAGGCAGAACACTGTTATATTCTCCAGCTAAAATTTAAGAATTGCCAAATATTACAGATACTATAAGCAAGGATAAATAAAGATTTGACTCATCTTAACAGATTTGGACTGTAAAACTGAAGTTACTCTAAACAGGTAAGGAAAGAGTACCTGCAAACTTAATGGTAATTCATGGATTCTAGTGGCCAATGTGCGAATCTCTCGGTCAGACAAAATGCCCGATTGGTCTGTATCAACCTCATCAAAGATCTGAGAAATGTTTAGTGGCTGGACTGCACTCATAAGATAGTAGAAATATGAAAAAGCAAACTGCATATCTTCTGAGTGCCGCACTTTGTGAAATGATGTCTTGTCAAACTCCTCAGGAAACCTATGTAAGAATATAAAATAATTTAGTACTCCAGGTTCTTAAAGCAAAACATTCCTTACCTAAAAACACATTCTCAACCAGAATTTTAGAAAGGTCCTCAAAAGTCTCTTTATGTTAGCACAACTATCATGTTGTAATAAATTCTCCATTTCCTTTTTCAAAATACAATTTTAATGAATAGCTATCAACACATTGGGAATAGCTATAGCAAAGCATCCACTGAAAAGTACATTTACATTATTACAAACACAGACATACTCACATATCCTGCAGCTCTTGCATAACAGTGCGGTCAATCATGTGAGGCATATGAGCAGGGACTTTCCGAGATGTAAATCCAAATTTGCTGTTTAAAAGTTTATTTACATATCGAAGGGAATCAGCAAATGTATCTTTCAACTGTCTTCCAAAATATTTACTATCAGTAAAGTATGACATTTGTTTCACTAATGACTCTTCTTCCTAAACAGCAGGACAAGTAGAAATCAAAGTTACATTACCTAAAAGAACAAAAACATTAAACAGACAGAAAAAATGACATTTCAGCCAGGTCCTAACTCTAAAGTCCCTGTTTGCCATCAGATTTATTTGTAATATCATTTGTAATATCATTAAAAAATAATTTTAATTATTCATCCATATTTGATAATCTAAAATCCTATGAAGATTCCTCATGCAAAATCCAATCTCAGATGAACAGAAAAAGTTATTCTTAAAAACACTGCCCCTTCGCTATTTGGCGTAGTGCAAAGCAATTGCTACCAACTGAAACACAGCATCTATCTTCTCTTCTAGAGGTTTTCAAAACTGCCTAAATGCTTTGGCTAGAAGCAGAGGAAGCTTCCTACATGTTTTCTTGACACGGCCTGGATATTCAGTTTTGTTGGCAGACTTTCAATTTAACTTTTAGAACCCAAGTATTTATACATATTTTTATTTTTTTTTAAATAAACTGCATCTGTATTTGCATAAATGCAATCAAAACAACATTTAAGCTTTCAGTTGTAGTGCTATATACATCTGAACAATAGCACTGTGCCAACATATAATGAATAAAAAGTGAATATGACCAAAGAAAAAAGGTAGTAGAAAGGGAACAGAAAGCTATTCACCCAGCTAAGAGAGGCCCACATCATAAACAAATTAGATTTTACGTGAAAACCAAAAGGAGCTTTGAAAAAAACCCTGATAATTGCCTCAAAGGCAACACACATTCCAAATGAATAGATCATACTGGAAGTATTCCACTAGATGCAGAAAGCAAGTATTCCAATAAGCAATAACATTAAGATACTCACATCTAGAAGGTCCTGGAAATACTTCTTTTTCTCCCATGGCAAAAAGCCTTGATAACTTCCAGCATAAGACTGTAATTTTCTTCCCACTGGTCCCTCTTTTACATCTGTATCTACCTTCACATGCCCTTTTCCTCCTTCCATTCCTTGTGCATCTTCTCTAGTATCTAAATTCACAGTATGTTTTGATTTCTGGGTTTCCCTTAATATGAGTGCATTCAATACTTTTTCTCGAGTTTCACTTTTATTTCCCACAGCCTGGGAGAGAAGTGTGGATTTAGGCTTTACTTTATATATAGATTGGTTTGTGTTCACTGTTATAATAGTTCCTTTTGTTCCTGTAAGCCTTGAAGGAACTTCTTCATTTGCTTTTACTGTTTTTATTTTACCACTGTTTACATCTTTATAAGGCTTCTGCCAACTGGTATGGTTCTTCTGATCTTCTGAACGATTATGCACTACCTTCTTTTCCAGGTCTATGATACTCTTTACTGTAGTTAAGAACTGGAAAGTTCTCAGGAGAGCAGCCTTGGATAGGTTAAATCCTTTCTGAGTGATATCACCATTTAATAGTTTTAAGTCCAGTTTCTGCAGTGCTAGGAGAACATCTTCAGGAAGGAGAGACATGTTTACTGATGGTATTATCACCGCTTCATGTAGACTCTCTTTTGTGCCATTTTGACGTCTTCTGACTCTTGGAAAGCGTTTTTCTTCAGGAATATCTTCAAATATCATTTCAGCTTCTGGTATTGAAGTTATAGTTTTAAAATCAGAGTTCAATTTTTGCGTGGAAGTTGTGTTTGGTTTTGGTTCCTCTCTAGTATCAGCTTCAACAGCTACCTGCATTTTAAATTCTTCATCATTTTTATTTAGAAATGTAAGGTTAAAATAGATCACAGTTGTATTCATACCACTATGCATTATGAGGTGGATAGTCTTCCATTTGTTAGCAACTGAAGCATGTCGGATAATTGGATTATCACTATATGAACCCTCAATTCCTTTCTTGGCTATTTCACTGAAGCTGAAGTAGGGCAGACATTCACCTTTGGGAATAACATAGTAGGTCTGATTAAGCTGAAGTGTCACCTTGTACATCTCTTCAAAATGATCTGGGAAAAATCCAAGAAACAAATTTCTGTCAATTTGCAGTGTGACACTTAGCTTGCAGTCTTTTTTTTTTTTTTGAAATGTAATATGCCCAGCTAGATTCACTACATTAGCAAGGAGACAGCTTTGTGAAAGAACACTTACTGTAGTCTCCAGTTTCTTGCTCACCTATCTTCAATAATGACTGACTAGAACATAC
The DNA here is from genome assembly GCF_004027225.2 of Strigops habroptila. Taxonomy (NCBI): domain Eukaryota; kingdom Metazoa; phylum Chordata; class Aves; order Psittaciformes; family Psittacidae; genus Strigops; species Strigops habroptila. The sequence goes on from NC_044279.2 coordinate 71,223,484, forward strand.
TCAGATATATAAAGCTGCCAGACATTCCAGTGATAATTCTAAAAGCCAGTATAATTTATCACTCTTTCAGTCCCCACCTGAAGAGCTTAAGTGGCTCATTATCACACATCACTTAAATTTATGTATCAGTCATAAGTAACATGCCCATATTACATTTTTGCCACATTTTAGTAGATGAATGTTACAATGGTTGGATTTCACTGCTACACTGCATCTCTGAGGCTTCCAAAATCAGACAGGCTGAATCGAACTTCTCCCTCCCACAGGACAAGACAGATTATCAGTCAACTCTCACATGAACAAAACCTCACTGCCAGCAGCAGAACTGCCAATAACTCATTTGTCTGAGCTGAGGTGTAGGGGAGCCTCTACTCTTCCAGAAAGGCCAAGTTCTCCCATTTCTGTTCCCCTGACTATACCAGACAGCACTCTCAATCACTTCATTCACTCCTACTAGTCTTTTATAACAAAATAAACTTCAGACAACTTCACACATGACTGAAAGTAGCCTTTGGCAAGAGCCTAGAGCCAGGCCTGAACTCACACTGTCAGCACCAAAGAGGTTTTTCAAATTTCTTAACCACTACAGGCATCAAGTCAGCTGTCCTTATTCAAGTAAAGACTGTTTGCATAGCTGAAATGTAATTTCTCTGTTTAAAATGTAAGCTTCTTGAGGCAAGGAGTTTGATGCTTGCTGCTCTGTAAAGTATCATGCACCCTACCTATGCTTGGTCAATAGCTGTTTTATTAAATAAAGCAGTATATAATATTGATTCAGTTCGGGATTAGTGCATATAAGAAGCATCTGACTTTTCAGCTGCTAGCAGCTTTTTTCCATGATGCTGTATGAGGTATCTTAGCCCAATCCAAGAGTAATGATGAACAAGAAAGGTCAGGCAATTCAAGAGAATCTCTACAGCAAGTTCATCAGAGATGTATATTACCTACCCTGGCCACAGTCACCAGCATCGAATCCACAGGAGAGGACGTTGCAGGCCTGATCACAGAACTTGTCTGCTAGCCAAGAATTAGCACAGCCTTGGTTACAGTATGAAACACCACTTATTCCTGCACCAAACTGCCATGGTGGTCCATTCCCGATACCTCCAACTGCACCTGCACCAGCAACATAGCGACTACCCCCACTGTTACCTACAGGGAGAGAAGAAAATAAAACCAAACCCAGTCAATTTGAAATCTTCATTTCTGAAGAAAGGCACATTTTAAGCCACAGTGTTAAAGCTAGACTGAAGTCAACAATCTGATTTATCACCGGTGAAATTAAAATGTGGCAAATGCTAACTAGACCTCTGTGAGTTGGCGTAAAATCTATAGAGGCACCATCTCACTGTAGAAGTTTAGGAACCAACTTAAAATTGCAAGAAAAACTCCAACATATTTTGTCTTAACTTCAAAGAGACAGGCAGAAAACTGATTTACTACTTCTTGTGTTTGCAATCTTGACTTTACAGCCCCCTACAGTGGTATCATTTTCTCAGTCCAGAAGTACCACTTCATTTTCCTAGCCTGCAGTCCTGAAAATTTAATCTAGAAAGTAATGGTGCAGCTTCACAGTCCTGTTATTATTTGGATTCTGAGTCCAAATACTATATAATATTTAATATATATTTTACATAATTTTTTAAATTTAAAAATCTTTTCTTTCAGGTAGTCAAACTTGGTACCCAGAGAAAGATTTTATATGCCCTACTATTTGCTGCCATTTTCCACAGACACTTTATAGTTTGCAAGAAACAAGGTTTTCATCCGTAAGCCCACTTTATTATTATTATTAAAGGAAGCAAATTTTGTAGTTATAGGAGAATGACAAATTGCAGAATTATTTATGTAAGAAAAACCAAACAGTTCACTTTTTCTAAATTTAACATTGCTGTCTTACCAATGCAATCACCTCCATCCCAATCACATGCTGAGTTATTACAGGCTTTATCACAGTAACCATCTTTAATCCACGAGCCAGGACATCCCTCAGCACAGTTTGGCACAGGCCAAGTCAAGTACACCTGGAACAACATTACAGTCCAAAACAAGGATTGGCAAATAGAAGTCAACTGAACTTGTTTCTTGGAATACAGAGACTTAAAATAATGCCTGCCCTTGAACAGTGCCTTAAGTATTCACAAAGCTTTACAAATAGCATTTAAACACTATCACCTGTGAAATAAATGTTGTCCCTTTCAAACACAAGGAAAAACTGAAGAATTCCCAAGGCCATACAGCAAGGCAACAATGGCCAGAAATAGAAAGCAGGACTTCCCAAATCTACTTCCACAAACCGTATTCCAGTGAAAATAGTATTTTATCTTTTGTCAGATAAGAAGGGTGAACTGAAACTCTGAAACAGCTTTGCAGTTCACTTCTTCTCCTGACTCAAAATGTTTCTTCATTACTAACCAGTCATGAGATAAGCAGCACATGTTGAACATAATCCCTAAAGCATCTGACCCTCTACAACTCAAATAATTCTAAAAATTAACAAGATAAAAAAAAGTGTGGGGGTGTATTTTCAACTGGGGAGGCATTAAAAACCACACACCCTTCCCTTCAGGCCTTACCATTTCAAGATTTTAGCAGCATGTTTGCTACAGAAACACTTGCTGATCAGGTTATCACAAACAAAATTGCATCCAAGCTGACTTTATCATCATAGCTCAGAGGAATAACTGAAGAACAATAAAAATCCAGTAACAATATGATTGTGCAATTATATGCATATGGAAGGATTTAAAATAATTAAAAGCCTCCTAATGTCCACAAATACTGAAACAGTAATTTTAGGGTAGATTAAACTAATTTTGTACAACCTTTCTGTGTGTGTGCACAAGTGTCCACATGTGCCTGCATGAATTAATTCCATGGTCTCTAGCATCTTGTGTACTTATTGTTTTAATATAAATAACAAATATAAATCTTATTTTTTCCTCCATGTCACTCTTGTAGATCAAGTTCATGGATGAAAATTCTGCTGGCAGTCAGAGTCTTTATGCATGACTATTGTTAATGTTTCCTCAGCTGGACCCCAGTTTTTGATAATGTCTGTTGAAAAACTAAATTACTTGATGTTCATGAACATGCAACAATATATCTTTTAGTAAATAACTATATATATTATTATATTTAGATTGGGCAAAGATATTTGGGTGTCTGGAACAGAGGTAATTAATGGTAAATTTAAATATTAGACCAGTTTGAATGCATCTGACCCTCAGTGTTCTCACAGAAGAATGGATTCTGTTTTGCTTTGAGTATTTCCCACAAAACAAAAAGAATTTACAAGGGAGGGAAGACTGACAGCTGCCAAACACCACATCAGTGCTCCAACAGAAAATGGGAGAATTAGAGAACGACACTGAAACTAAAGCATGAAGCCTGACAGAGGAACCATTATACTGCCAGAAACCTGTGAGTGAATATGAAAAAAACCCCACACATCAACACACACATACAAAAAGAGACAGAGCCCTCCGCACCCTACATCTTTGCTAACAATTGTCTAGTTAAGAACAATGAATTTTTAGAGGTAAAAGGGGGAGTGAGGAGCAAAGAGAAATCTTCTATTTGATCTTGCTTTCAAAGTAGCATTTCTTTGATTTCCTTGATTTGTATTATATTACATTACCATAGAAAAATTGTACATCTACTTCTGGGGAAAAAAAATCCTTTGATAATGGCTTACCTTCTGACCTTTAGAGTGACTGTAAAAATCATCAGGCCAAACATCTTTCCCAAACATAACATCATCATTGAGATAAATAAACTTCTGAGAGAGGCCACTGATACGGTGAATGTGACTTTCAATAGCTGGTGAACTGAAGGTAGGCAAGTGACTCACATTCTGAAATATTTCCTAAAACAAAGAAGCCCCAACGACCCAAAACAGTTTCAGAAGGCAAAAATTAATGAAAAAGCCCAAACCATAAAAGGCCAGGCACATCAGATATATTTGACACTTATCTACTAAAAAAAAAAAAAAAAATTAAAAAAAAATTCTTAGAAGAAGGAACGATATGAAAGACAGAAAGAAAAGTGAAAATATTTTAGCAAAAAGAAAAACTTAGCTATTCATTTTCCCCACACAAAACCATTTTCAGGTCTACTGCTTAACTAAGAAACTGCACCTGGTTTAATGCAAAAACACAAACTCCTCTTTCACTGAGTACTGGATCAGCCCAGTGTACACATATTTATACTTCTCATATGGTACAGGCTGCACAAAATTTTGAGCAAGTTGAATGTGTTCCAGCATTCAGAATGTCAGGATTCTTTCATCTCTTTTAAGCAACTTCAGAAATAGACAGCAACAGAAATTGAATCAGTATCTTATTACCACTTAGATTGCTCAAGGCTCCTATGGCATGTCTAGATACGAAAATTACTCCCAAATGGTAATAAGAAGCTATTATTTTTGTTTCACTTATTCAGGAAGCATGAAGGATTCCCTTTCTCTTTTTAAGTAAGATTTTTAGGATCCATAGCTACTTTTTGGCAGCCATCATCTTAGTTCTAGTAATTGCAATTCATCCTGTCTCAATGCAAGCTTACTAAGTTATTACTGGTATTGAGACAATGTTTATGGATTCAGATTATGTTTTCTTGAGTGTTTTTATAAATAAACTTAATAAGGAAATTAGACATGGGTATACATTAGCTGAAGTCTCTATATTTGGAAAAGTGGACTAAACAAAGGCTTAATATATATTAAGTTATCTGCTTAGCCAAAATACAAAGACTATTGGGGTTAAAAAAAAATAGGGATGAAATGGGGAAGAAACGGTCACTTCTTCCAAATAAATGCAACCTTTGGCTGAAAGAGGGTAACTGCATTCCAAAACAATCACAGAATCTTTACTAGTTGGCACTTTTATGCTGGTATTTTTGTTGACGGTTTTGGTGGGCTTTTTTATTTGGCTTTTGTTTATTTGGGTTTTACCTGATGTGTCACTATGGTTATTCGAGGATTATCCAGGTTAAGCCAGGAAGGAATCTGCCCGTTAGTGACGATGAAAATACGGCGCACCCAAGGGGCATGCCTCTCTATTGATCGTAAGGAGTATCTCAGTTCTTCGTTATCTTCAAAACGGCTGGCAGAAACATCTTCATCCTGCTTAGACTATAAAAAGTCCTTTCTTAGACTTTTAAATAGAACATTCAAGCTCTGATCCAGGTAGGTAACAGCAGCGTGCTTTGACATATGGGGGCATAAACATTTGAGAATTTAAGACATTCAAAAATACAAAGTACACTGATCAAGTGCCATTATTCTTTTAAAGGATCATATTCTTCCAAATTATCAGGCGAACAATGCAATCTTCTGACATCAATGGCTGGCCACCTGGTGCCATTAGGATGTCTGCTGACTACACTGCAAGATGATGGTGTCTTGTGTGATCCCAGCTCTTGAAGAAAGAACTCTAGGAAAAAACCCACACCCTCCTGTTTTCTTTCTTTTCTGAGATTATTAGTCTCTATTTCCTGACCTTAACCAAAAGCCAAGTTGCATTCCAAACCGGTAACATCACCTTTCAGAAATCCAGTGTTAAGAGGCTGGAGCCTTCCAAGAACATAGCATCATAAGCCGTATATAAATGGCATCTAATATAGACACAGTGAAAATGTCAAGATGTAGCAGCTCTTCAATCATCCCCCACTCTTTTATTTTAAAGACTTTAAGCAGGAGAAAATTAACAAAACTTATCCTAATGGTCACTATGAAATAGCTAAATGTTTCCATGTGTTTTTGTTAAAAAGAAAATGTTTTAAGTAGAAACTCATCAGGTAAGTAACAAAATTAGGTTACATGACACTGTATCATATGTTTCTTCTCCCATTTATGAGAACTTAATGGCCTCTTCTAAATACAATTAAGGGTGCCTAAAAGGAACATTTCTAAAAGATGCCCAACTGAAACAGGAAACTCAAGAAAAATTTGAACATTTAACAATTACCATTTTCACTGCAGATTCTACACACTGTAAGTAAGTCTCCTCCTTTTCTAATATGTACAGTAATACAGCTTACGTGTTCTCAGAAACGTAACAACTAAAAACATTTCAGCAACACCAGCATCCATTGGCTAAGTACCCATTCACAAAATAATGCATAATTTCAACATGGAGAAGTATAAAGTTTGAGTTCAGGGTTTGTATTAACAAGGAAAGTTCTACAAAAGCCACGTTCACAGGATACAAAAACAGACTGAAGGCTTTACTGGAGCAGGCACATTTAGTTTACTCACGTCATTTGACATTTACTGTAAATGTAATATTCTAGCAGGAGGAAAAAAAAAATAAAAAAATTTTACAAGATCTTATCTTCAAACAGACACCTTGTTATTTTATTTCCTGTTGCTAAACCAAAAATCCTTGCTGGTATCAAAAGTAAGCAAAGTAAACCTTTCATTGCAAACATCTGTATTTTAGGTCTTCAAAATTTTTGTAAGAGAAGTACTTAGCATTTACTCAGCACATACGATGCTGCAAAGCGAAAAAAAAAAAGCTTTAGAAACATATTAGGAAGGAGATATCATGTTTTTTAATAAAGCCTCCCCTCGCCCCAAAGACTGCTTATCTGCCAGTCAGTATCAGTTAACCCTTTCAGGACGTGACTGCATACAACTTTATCAGAGCAGAGGGCAAAATTTTTCACTTAGTGGAGAACATGAAAATTTCAATTAAACATCACCCTGTTTAATCCATCACCCTTCTTCTTCCTTGATTTCAGAATTTGACAGTGTTCTTGTAATGTTTTCTTACAACATAATAAATACTGAATTCTTAACACTTCCAAGCTTCTGGAAGAAATCCCATGTCCCTTGTCAGTGACTAGTTAGCCCCTACTTGCAGTTTTTAAATAACACCGCCTTTACATGCTGTAACAGAATTTACCTACCTGGCTGACAGAGCTGAGGTCCCATAGTAAATAAGCAGGATTAAGCATTAGTTCTTTTCCATCTATAGTCATGTTCTTCTTTGCTTGCTTGCTCAGTTCTTGGAAACCCTTAGGGTTATTCAGCTGCAAAAGAGCCACGCTGGCTTCTGAGTAGAGCTGCAACTATACAAGCAGAGAAAATAATTTCTGGCATGCACCACAGCAGCACTCTGTTTGCCTCTTTGCAGTCTTTGCCAATTCCATCTTTTTGTAGTATTTTTCTTACTAGAATTACTAATAAGAACCACCGGTAAACACTGTTTTTTAAAAATTACTATTTTGTAAGAACACAAAAAGAGGTAATTCAAATGGAAAATTAAAAACATTTAAAGATATAGAACACTTCTAGATGTTTAATTTTCACTTTCCAAAGAAAATTTTTCTTTACACAATGACCCAGCAACAGTAAAGCTGTCCACGTTTAAATATTTCTGTAGTGAATAGTAAGTCCCCAGCCATTCCCTCCAACCCACAATAACAGAATTCGTATTTTATTACAATTTTAGTATATGACTGAAAGAATCATACTTTTTCTCAGTCTTAATCAAGTAATGCTCTTTTCAGAAAACTAAGGCCACCAATTCATCATTGCTGACAGGAGCATGAAATTTTCAGAATGGTTTACAGATCAACCTACAGCTCAGAAACCCGAGACACAAAGGGCTCCAGAACTAATCCATGTGGGTCTCCAAGTCCTTAATGATGGTTGCCAATATGCTATTAAGGTCATTTCTTACTTGTGGACTGTTTGATGTTTGCTGGTTTTATCTCTTGCCACGAGTAAGTCTGTATATCGGATTTCATAATGCACAGGATAAGAAGGGGCTTGCACTACACACCCTCTCTAACAGCTAGTGTAGCTTATAAATTACAAGGCACCAAAACATTTCACTAGAAACATAGCGTAACCCAATGAAACGCGGTTTTTACTCTATGAAGTAGCATAAGCAGACACAAACAAGCTAAAAGCAGGACCGCACTTTGATTCTCCAAATGCATATGTTCAATGGTCAGATTGAGAATAAATGCAGTCAATCATTAACAATATTTATTAGATGCTATGCTTATTTTTTGTTCCTTCATGCGACATAAGACAAATAAGCACATCTACCAGATTTTCAATTGCATAAAGTCTGTAAGTTAACAAAATTTGAATACTGCCATGTTCAAAAACAGCAAAACCATCAGTTTATCTCATAATACCCTTTATTTCTTTATTTTTTTTATTAAATCTGACCCTTTCTGCTCATATTCAAACAACACTTGCCTCAGAGTTAGCACCCCTTCCCTTAGCAAGACCAGCTGTCCCACTTGTGACATTTTAAAGCTGTTGATGCTTTGACTCATATGCTATTTGAGATCCTTCAATCTGACTTATGAGGCCTGCCACTAGAAAAATCTGATAAATCCCAGACCTTCCAGGGAATCATCTGAACCTACGTGTGGAAAGGATGGCTTCAGTAGATAAACGGCTGAGGTATAGTTACGGACTGCAGCTAGCAACCTCCAAAAATATCTGTATCAAAATGCTACAGATTGCAAAGCTGCCACCAGTGGGTATGTGCTTTATTTAGGAATACAACAGTGTCACACAGTCCCTCAGAATCTGTCATTTAAAACACACATATAATAGACCAGAAATATTACCATTCTAGAACTTTGTAAGAATTTAAGAACATATAATTTCTCTTCAACATGTTTCCACCAAACTGAACAAAAAAGGTACCTGTACTACAGATTCCTAACTAAATTTAGTGCAAACACTTCTCATTTCCCCCTACTAACACAGTATATATGCTCTAGGTTTTTAAATACATAACAGTCCAAGCACAAACAAGAAGTTGTCAAAAAATGTGCTCCACTGCTCAGCATCAGAGTTAAGATAACTCCTGCACTGAACAGATTCTTTTTATTATGTTTTTTTCCACCAATACCTTTTTTTTAAGAAAAAGCCTTTTCATAAGCAGACCTATCAATAAAATTAGATTTCAGTGAAGTTATCTGGCAACACAACTAACTAGATTCTAATAAACTGCAAGCTCTGCTCTAAGCATTTTGTTGCTGGTATATTCAAAATGGAATTCTCTCATGGCAGATTTTCTAATGTCTCACAGGTATTAACCTCCTCTCAGCGGGAATGCATGCAATTGCCCATTCCCTTGAAATATTTATTAACTTCTAGAAAATACTTTCATCTTGACAAAACAGGTCAGTATATCCAAAGATATTACGAAAATAGAAAAGAAAAAAAAAAGGCAGATAGATGCACAAGTATTGGTGTGATCAGGCAAGCCTCTGCTTCTAACATAAGCAGGCGGAAGACACTGTGCAGGCACAGGCCCAGGCTGAACAATAATAGTTTTCTTTAGAAATGCAGATAAGGGGAGAATTGAAAAGAAAAAAAAAAAAAAATCAGTTGTTCTTCACATATAGGTATAACGTAACATTTTTATAGCCTTTAAAGAAATATGGCTTGGTAGCGGAGAGCTGCGCAACCAGAGTAACACCTCCATCTAGTGGCCTAAGAATGCACCATTAAGAAAGCATGGAAAATAAAAGCAGCCAAATATAATTTTCAACTACATCTGTCATAACACACATAACATAGAACAACAACTGTGATTAACAGACACACTGCTGCTTACCTTTCATCTGGAAATAAACTTCCATATCATTACATTAGAGTGCAGGATATAAGTACAAAAATTCAGTAGACCATAACATGCATAATTCACCTTGGAAATTGATTCATTATATATTAAATCTTCACAATTTAACACCCTCTCGTAGAGCTCAGCTGCTTTTCTCAGAGATTTTTAGAAGAAACACCTGGCCCAGATGTCAGACCAATTTTTAGTCCTCTTTGCATTTAGAAGTTATTTCAATCAAACTAAAGCAATCCAATTAAAACAGCATTATCAACATTCAACACACCAACAACTACGCTCTTCCTTTCCTCACCTTTCTTCCCTCCTAATAGCATCATTGTTGAAATTTTTTATTATTATTTCTTTACTTCCAGCATTACGCTAAGAAACAGCCACTTACAGCATACAAACACCCATTAGGCAGCAGGAGGCGGTTATGCGACACATGTCTAGCCTAAACTCAGGTGCAACTCTCTTCCTCTCCACTTGGCATCTCACATCACTTCACAGACCTTAGATTCCAGAAGTGATAACAACAGAGGAATTGCTGCAAATTTCAGTGGAGGCTATAAACAACCAACCTTTTATCTACTTGATGTAGCATTTACCTAGCATTAATCTCTTTGGTAAAGAGAAAACCACACTGAGGTTTACCATAACTGCATACCTACAACATCCACTGAATTAAGAACTGATTCTGTGCTAGGATCTTGGTAAAGGCTTCTACAGAAATGACCTCATCCACACTTCTTATGTAAAAATTTTTAATCCTTGCAAATAAAATATTTCTTACATTCATACACATATATTCCATTGTAGGTGTAATATAAATAAATTGCTGCTATCAAGAGTAGAGAACGGGTTGGGGAAGAATCCACTGCTATGACCAACAATCCCAATTTGATTGTTCTGAGCATCTATCACCAGGAAAAGAAACACAGAGAACAATGATGACTGAATAGAAAAATTGCAGAATGCTGTGGATACCTGAGAAAAAATGTGTTTATACAGAGATACCCCCCCCTAACCAAATTGCAGAAGAGGAGCTCTTAGGAACAGATAATGAGTTGATCGCAGTGGTAATCTTTACATAAAGATAAGAACATACCAGAAAAAGAGAATAGCACAAAGTTTTTTAACCAACTGGATGACACATGACTGACAACAAATTGAAAACACAACCAAGACAGGGTAAGGAAAAATCACAGAATCATAGAATAGTAAGGGTTGGAAAGGACCTTAAGATCATCTAGTTCCAACCCCCCTGCCATGGGCAGGGACACCTTGCCCTAAACCACATGGTCCAAGGCTCTGTCCAAGCTGGCCTTGAACACCGCCAGGGATGGAGCATCCACAACCTCCCTGGGCAACCCATTCCAGTGCTTCACCACCCTCACTGTAAAGAACTTCTTCCTTATGTCTAATCTAAACTTCCCCAGTTTAAGTTTGAACCCATTACCCCTTGTCCTACCACTACAGTCCTTAAGGAAGAGTCCTTCCCCAGCATCCTTATAGACCCCCTTCAGATACTGGAAGGCTGCTATGAGGTCTCCACGCAGCCTTCTCTTCTCCAGGCTGAACAGCCCCAACTCTCTCAGCCTGTCTTCATACGGGAGGTGCTCCAGCCCTCTTGTCATCCTCGTGACCCTCCTCTGGACTCGCTCCAACAGCTCCATGTCCTTTTTATGTTGAGGACACCAGAACTGTACGCAGTACTCCAAGTGAGGTCTCACAAGAGCAGAGTAGAGGGGCAGGATCACCTCCTTTGACCTGCTGGTCACGCTTCTTTTGATGCAGCCCAGGATACGGTTGGCTTTCTGGGCTGCAAGCGCACACTGCCGGCTCATGTTAAGCTTCTTGTCAACCAACACCCCCAAGTCCTTCTCTGCAGGGCTGCTCTGAATCTCTTCTCCGCCCAACCTGTAGCTTCCAAAAAAAGGGGGTACTATGGATAAGAGAACTGATTTAAGTAAAAATCAGAGAAAAAAAGAGCATAAAGCAACACCTACAAAGGGACAGAAAAATAAATTCCAAATGTTGTTTGAACGGGGAACATTCTTCACAACTATGTTACTATGAGAGCTTATATCTATGATGTTCAGCCAGAGAACAAACATTGCTAGGATGTTGCTCTGATATATTCCCAGAGGAGGAAGCAAATAATCCACCAAATAATCTCTGAATTGATGGAGGCAATACTATTTCAGATACCAATTTGGTAATTAATGAGAATGTTACAGAAGACCTGCTCCTAGAAAATAACCCTAGGTCAGAAAAACATAGGCTAATTGATTTTTAATTGCAACAGAAAAAAAAAATAATTAAGAAACATCTTGTTACTAAATTTCTTGAATGCTAAAGGGCAAGCTTAATAAATGAAAAGAGCTGGTAATTGAAGTTAAAGGTATTCTGAGCAATTCAGCTCCATTAAGTCAATTGTGTTAAAACTACCAATAACCTGTAACTTAAGCTGTGGTGAGGAACTATAAAAAACTCCAAAAGCAAATGGATGACTCTGCACTCAAAGAAGACTCTTCAGATGGCTCAAAGTCAGGAAGCATTTAACTGAAAACATTCCTCGTGCAAGCTTGAAATGAAGAACCTAGTATCTCAGACAGCAGAACTGAAGTACCATCTCCTGTTGGATAACAATCTCACTTCTTTACAGTAAGCAGCTTTTCTTTAAAGCAATTCAAAAAATACCCATAGCATATAAAACAAGCAGGCTGGCAAGATTACTATATGAATATCCACTGCTATTTAACCAATGCACCACTAAGAAAGAAAAAGAAGGATGCTCTGGCTGCACCAGAGCACATCTGCCATCTCTCACCCAAACTAGTGACAGATTCATGACAGCAAGAGACAATTTTTATGATCAGCATCAATACGCAGCAGTGGAAGAATGCAACGGAGGTAATGTAAAAATGGTGGCAACACTATTTGCAACGGGCAGAATGTAACACACAGCAAGTCTGCCAGGCTTGTGTTAGTTATGTTCTACAATGTTTTTTACTGTGTAAAAAGGTCTGGAGATGCCTCATTTAAAACACAAAATTCCAGTCAACCATGTTGAAGGCAGACAAATCCATGATATAAGTGGTGGGGAAGGGCTGTCAGAAGTATGAGAGGAATGGAGAGTCAATGCTGTTGGATAAGCATTGCCTGAGTAACTTAGTAAAACAAAGGCTAGGAAGAGCCATAGCCACTCTATGAATACACTAGAGGTATAAACAACAGCAAAAGAAAATAACTATTTAAGCTTAAATAACTCTTCAAGAGCTCTCTCTATTAAGCTGTTTATCTCTTAAGAGCTTGTAGAGAGGTACAGGTATGTTTACCTGTTAGCAAGATTCTAAAGCAGCCTGCTAACACAAGCTGGGACAAGAAAGAAGAAATTCAGCTTGTGTTAAGTTGCAGTATGACCAGCCTGTGAAAGGGGTTACTCAACATCATTTCTGCAATAGTAGAATACATGATTTGTTAACCCAGCCTGCCAAAAAAGAAAAAAAAAAAAAAAAAAAGGCAAGGAAAGGAAATCATTTGAGCACCAAGAACAAGCCGTAAAGTGAATTAGTACATCCTACAGGTGGGCAAACTGACAAAGACAGATTACCTATGAACTGACATCCCTTTCTGCATGCTAACTCCTCCTCCACAAACTCCCTGGCCTCAGTCCCTATTCACTCCACCAATCACATCTGCAATACATAAGCCAATGATTTTCACAAACTTTTGAAACTATTACCTTTTAAACCTGGCTGTAACTGGAATGTTCAAATAGCAGGCAGAAGGCACAAAATATTTTATGATGGCACAGTCACACAAGTTGTGATCTACTGTTGCCTTGCAGGTGGGTAGGTTGAAGTGCAAGTTGCTCATGACCATACAGAGTACTTGGCAGAAAGAAATACAATATTTAGGTGTGAAACAATCTAGAGTTGTTACTATTAAGATAATTCTTCTAAAAGCAGAGGGAAGGAAAAAGCTGAGCAGCTACATAAACATAATTCTGTCACATTAAACAAGCCAGTGATACAGTACACTTCAGTAAGACAACAGCTTGTAGCAAATGGCTGAGAGAAACTGGTAAGGCTGGTACTTTTAAATCAGTCTTGGGGTAGCAAATGTAATGCTTAATAACTTGCAATCACAAAATGGACAATTGGTCTTTTGAAGGCAACTATTTGAACCACTATTTACTACTCTTCACAACTCAAGAAAACAGAGTCACACAGAAAAACAGATCATCATCAGAAACATCCTAAATCTCCTACGTGGATGAAATCCCATATGTGACCCATTACAAAAGACCAATACAAGTAAGTTACTCTTTCTTACAGACCCTTACCAGTTTTACTTTAGAGGCCAGGCTCTCTGGTAGTTTAGATCGTAGCTGATTTGTTTCTTTGAATGTAGCTGGAAATCCACTAAGGAAGGCCAAGTCTTGCATTAAAACTAGACCTGGAACTTCTTTGTCTGTAGTCTAGAAAAAAGAAAACAGAGTATAAAGACCTTTTTAAACTTACAATAATTCATATTTATCTATCAATCCTTCATTAGGTGACAGATGTAGTAGTGAATATTTTGTCACTTAACCCAAGCTTCAAAATTGAAATAAGGGTTATTTTAGAAGTTTTCACCTCTCACTACATTCAAACTCTGGAAAGAGAATAGCACAGAAACACTTTTTAAAATGGACAAAAAGTTTAAGATACTGAAAAGCTAATCAACAGATCTTTAAAGTACATACCAGGTAACCTCTCCATACTATGTGTTTGCTGTTGTCTTTTAACATTCCAGAATGGGCAGCTTCAACTAGAATACATAAAATGCATTGCAAATCAAAAACTGAAAGTCACTTCTTTTGTATATTCCAGTAATTAAGATATACTTTTGCAAATTAGAAAGATTTCAATATTTATGGTCTGAACAGTTGTCTTTAAGTGGTAAATAATTCTTGGTGGTAAAACAAACACCAGTGGTTGGGCTAGTGGGTGGTAGTGGTCTGGCACTACATATTAAAAAAAATAAATAAGCAGCCCATACCTGCTCTAAGATCCTACTTATATATGCTGAACACATGGATAACTTTGTTTTAAGGTATGCAATCCTTTGAGCAGGGGCAGAACTTATTGCACAATATTCAACCTAGACTTCACAGCAATTAAAAGAGGATTTCTAAAACCAATCTTCTTCAGTCTAAACCTCAGCCTTCTGAGATTATCAGTGCAACACAGATATTCAAATATCAAGCCTGTTTTGCAATAGTCTTTTAAAGCACGAAACTCTAATCATCTGTAATCAGCTGCCTGGGAGGTAAGCAAACACTATCATTAATGTCATCATTTAGAGGAACAGACTGAGGGCAAGAGGTGCTGAATGACTTGCTAAAGTCAAACAGAAAATTTAGTGGCAGTCAGTATTGAAGGGGAAAAAAACAAATTCACAGCAGTTTACTAAAAAGCTTCTGCTGGAAAACTAGCTGGAATCTGACAAATGGGTTCTTACCATCCTTAGGGCTATCAAAAACAATTACTGTCACGTTGGTAGAAGGATTTTTTGGTTTTGCTACAAAGAACATATTATTAGCAGCTTGTAAAGTAGGATGAATAGACAGCAGATCTTTCAGTGTGACATTGGTAGGCAGCGCAGGATCCAGAACAAGCATTGGCACTTTGATGCAGTGTGTCAGCAAACACTCCAGTTGCTTCTCACTACAGCAAAATAACAAAGGTATATTTAAGAAGAGTAGAAAATTTAAGACAAAAATCAATATTAGATGCAATGAGAGAAGTTTTTGTAAAATCTAATCAAGTACTTCTAACATCTGCTGGGGCAGAGGAAAGTTACTAAGAGCATGCTTATTTTGCTGCAGAAGGTGAGTATCTGGCTGTTACAGTTTCATTCATTCCCATTATGTTTTTTTCAAACATTTCCAAGATTTCAAAGTTTGCCCACAAAGAGTTTATAAAGATCTCTAAATAATAGAATAACCAAGTCAAATGACAAATGAGGCAGACCAAGCCCTGCCACTTCCTGGCAGCAGAGCTGCAAGAGGCTTGGACCCTCACAGCAATTACTTGCAGTGTCACATATGCAAATGGTAGTTGAAAGCAACGCTGCAAAAATTTTCATGCTTTTTGAATTATAAAATTCCAGGTATATATGCATTAAAAATCCATTCAAAATAGGAACTATGCTTAACCAGTGACAAGGACACAGTTTTTGAACTTACTGTCCATTTTAAGAAGTTCACTCACATATGTTACAATAACATCACTTTTATTCAACATATATATTATCATGCTGTCAACTTTTCTTGAAGTGACATAGAAGGAAAGCATGCACAGGCTATACAAAGCCAAATGACCTCCCCAGCCAACATCTGCTTTCAGCTAACAATGAGTAGGATATCATTTATTCCAATTTATGCCCAAACCCAAAAAACCTCACCTCTTCTTTGTTGGTTCTGTTGCATTCTTTCCAAGGATTTCCCTATAACAAAGTTAAAAACAACTTCATTAAATAACACTGGAGTTGACAGGAAGGAATTCAGTCTAATTTCAGATTGTTAACTGAGTCAAGGACACATTGTGAATGCACTGATAAACCAATTATAAAACTGTCTTGCCATTAGCCTTGCCAAGGTGAGCACAGGTTGACACATGCCCCTCACTGCTCACCCTTGTGCAGTGGAACTCAACAATTCTTGGTTATGCTCACAGGTGTGGCAGCAGGACTCTTTTTGCTAACAGGATTTTCAGGGGTTATTATTAGATTACCTAACGAAACTGATGCTGATGTGAAAAACACTGGTAAGAAACTAGGATGAAGTGACCTGAAACTAGGCTGACTTGATTGTTTTGCCTGAAATACATATTCTGATAAGGTTTATCATGCATTTGCCATGTGCACATAGAAGCTAATAAAGATTAATGTAAAGGTAGTGAAGTACTGATACCAAGTAATAATAATACTAATATGAGAAGGGCCCCCTTCTACACACACCAAGAGAACCATCATCCAGCAAGCCACTCTTCCCAATAAGGAATAAAGCACCTGGATCATGACTAGCTCAATTCAGGCATATCAACCACAAAGTTACAATTTACTAAGTTTTTCTATGCAATACAAAATATACACTGATCAGCAAAGATCTGCAGTGTCCTTGCCTTCGTCTTCTGTAGTTATCTTGATCCCATGA
The DNA here is from genome assembly GCF_004027225.2 of Strigops habroptila. Lineage (NCBI taxonomy): Eukaryota > Metazoa > Chordata > Aves > Psittaciformes > Psittacidae > Strigops > Strigops habroptila. The sequence goes on from NC_044279.2 coordinate 71,240,287, forward strand.
AACAGCTCTTTCTGTAACAGTGCTAGCTGATTTCAAAGCACATGAAAAAGATTATCTACAAGGGAGAGAACCAGGTGCCCCTATAGATAATGAACATGGCATGGACACAAGTCTTACTCACAAGCTTGGTATCAACTTTCCATATCAGCATTATGGGGGGGTGGGAGGAAATGTTTTTCCCCTTTGTAAAATAGGAATCACAGCATGAGCGATGACAAAGCTAAAACCACTGACATTTGCTATATGAACTACTAGGGAAAGATTAGTATAAATTTGAAAGCTTTTCAGAGCAAAGTCCATGATTAAGATGTCTAGACTTTAGACTTCAAAGTCTAAAGATTTAAAGTTTTACTAATACTAAACTAATTCTTGCTACCTGTTCTACTAATAGGCAGCAAAACAAAGATCCAGAATTTCACTTGAGATCACATTGTCAGTGGTACCTAAATTGCAAGTCGTAAAATGCCAAAAATCAGATTAATCTGCTCACTTGCAGATTTCAGATTATTCTGAATATAGTATAACCCTTAAAATACAGACTTTTTCTTCCATTTAGCCTAAACTGATCATGTGACTACAAAGTTGCTTATTAAGAACTAAATAGATGGTTACAAGACACAATCTAAGCTATGTGAAGCAGCCTCCTCGAAGCCTTAGATCAGTAATTTTGCAGAACTGTATAGCACAATCTGTAACACCAAATGCAGCAATACGTATCTTCTCTTTAGCTAGAAGGCTGACTCATACCTTTACAACATGAATAAATTATTTTCCTCTTTCTCAGTTTCAGTGTTTGGGAGACTGACTACAAATCTAACTTTTAAAAATAGCCTTTAAGAAACATATGCTTAAGATTTTATTAAGCCACTTAGGGAGAAAAAAAAAAAAAAAGAAATACCGGGGGGAGGCTGAGGAGGAAGAAGGGCATGAAGAGAGGTTACACATTTGAGATACAGTTTCATTATTATTATTAACAAACAAGGTTATAGAAATCAATATAAAATAACATACACAAACAGCTTTCTGCATGGCATTTTACAAATTCAAGACAGAACAGCCTTTATTCTTTAAATTATTATGCTTTGTATCATAAACAGGTTTCTAATGAGACAAATTGTAGCTAAATGTAGAACTGAAACAAGGTTTTGAGAATAATCAAATGAAGGAGTGAGAAAATGTGCTTTGAATTTCCATGTTGAGTAACATGGGAGAAAAACAGAGAACTAGTACTGCATTAGATTGCTGCTGTTGGTTCAAGGGAAAAAAATACATAAGATTATTACCTCATTATTCTCTGCTCTTCCTCCATCTGTTCTCTGACCTGTTGCAAGTCTTTGATCAGTTCAACATCTGTGCCGTTCACCCAGGTGTATACCACATCAATTGGCATGGGTAAACAAAGCCTACATAATTCAAATGAAAGCTACATGAGCTGTTTAATATTACATTACAAGCGTTTGTGGCATCCTACAATAGCAATTTCTGTCTAACAACAGAAATACTTGGTGTCTTGCTGCAAACAAGACAACTCAAAAAGCATCTCTTTAGCCATATATATAATCTCAATTATACACAAGCCTTTGACAAAACATCACAGACATAAAACCAAAAAGGATGCAATGGCTATAACAGTTCAGTAACTAAAGGAAATCTGAACTTTTAAGCTCTAAATTTCACTGACATTAACCTATAACCCAACTCCTTTGAACCCATAAAATATTTCACAAATCAGAACCGGCACATCCTTAATTCACCAACTACATTAGACAGGACAGCACAAAGTATAACGACTTAAAATCATACTTGCTACTATTTGATTGCACAAAGCCTGTAAGATCTCAGCAGGACCTGGTCTCTATTCTAGGAATGCCTCTTAGATACTGGGAACAGGGCATTTCATAAGCAAACAACCTAAGTAGGGTACATGAATTTAGACTCTAGACACAGCAGTCAAATTCATTCTTGACACAATTTAATATTCTGGAGATTTTTCTAGACCTTTACAGATTTCCTAGCATACCCAAGGCAGAAGAAAAGAAAGGGGGTTGGGTACCTTTTTGCTATTTGTTTATGATAATCTCTCCAAGGACCACAGCTTTGTTTCAGCACATACTCCAGGCTGCTGTCACAGGTGAACCTCTCAGTCCCAGACAGCTGGAGGATGCCCCAGCTATTACTTTCAAAAGTTGCAATGTCAAGTTATTCAATACCTTCCTGAACCAAAGATGGCCAAGCAAACACTGAGCACTTCTCTAATGCTAAGATCCATGGGGTCGCACAATGAGGTTTCCAAGAAAAGGTGTTCCCTCCACACCTACTGCATCATTCAAAAACAGATAGAGCTTATAGACAAGTATCTCCTCCACCATCCTTATAGACAAGTATCTCCTCCACCATCCCCTGTACAGTATGCCACACAGACAACTTCTACCCAGCTTCATCTGCTACTGGATAAGATTCAATAACTGAAGCACAAAATTTGGTAAAAGGGCAGCCAGTAGCTGATCACAGAACAATAAATAGGAACACTTCGTGCTCAACTCAGCACTGTTCCTAATTGAGCTACAAAACTTCAGAGGGTAAGGGTGGGTCATTCTGAGACAGAACATCTAAGCAGCAGTGCTGTCTTGCCCAGCAGCACCACCCAGGAAGTCTCTCACCTCTGACATGCAACACTCTGCAGGAGCTTATCCTCTCAAATGGCAAAAAAAGGCAATGTACTGAACACAACTACCCTTCCAAACAGTTATTTCACCTCTTTCTCAAGAGATGACACTAGTTTCTGGTTCATTAACAGATGCAACACAAGGCATGTTTTGAATTAAGAAGTCTTCCACAGGAGTAGAAATTCAATGGCAGGAGCTCTTCCAGCTTTTCTACATTTGTTGTGATCAGTTAAATTATTGGATTGAGAGTCCCTTGAATGCTACAACTAGGACAAGAATGGTTTAGGTGGAAAAAACAGACTCAAGTCAGCTGATCTCAAAAATTTCAATCCCTCAGTCTTCTGGGCAAAGTGCAGAGTTTATTTACCCAGGCTTCATTGAAGAACATAAAATGTCCAAAAAACACAAAAACCCCAACCCCAAAAAAGACTCAACTCCAACTCTTTCCAAGGTACGAGGCCATTTTGACTCCTGTGAAGCCTTACCCAACTTATCATTTGCTAAAAGTGTGTTTCTGTGCAATAGCACATACAACTATGTAATTTGCTACACTTGATTTTTAGCATTGAAATCATGTCACATACAGCCAAATGCTAATAAACTCCACAGAGGAAAGGCATTTTTAGCCAGATGCAGGTACGTCAACTTTGAATTTACCCTGTCATGGCAAGCTGACTCTTTGTTACCAGTGGCAATGCAGACTAGTAAAAAGACTACTTTTACTATGCAGAGTCTTTTGCAAATTGTCCATAGTCAGAAAAGATCAAAAACTTTCTCCCTCAAATTCTGTAGTTGTGTTCCTCCTTCATGTGGATTTATAGGTTTGGTCTTCATCACAAATACCAGTTTGGCAAACAGCTTAAGCCCAAAATGAGCTGCCTAAATGAGAATTATGTTAACACCTTTCTACAGAAAATCAGCATTTTTCCCATTTGCTACTGATTTTAATATCAGCAAACACGGACTTTGGAAACTTCCTTGGAGACTTCCAGACTTAACTAAACTTCCAATAAGTTGAGGCTTCGTTTCTAAATTCCTCTTTCAAAAATGTACCTATTTCTTACTTGCAAACCTGAAAGTATCAATAGGATCCTGTTTGAAGACAAAGCCAGAGCCACCAGTTCTCCCAGACAGGACAGGAGACTTGTCACATGCTGCCTCTCCTGTGCACCTGCAGGCAAGCATTTTCCATGCCCATGACGTTTGTTTACATACAAGAGCCATGCTCACAGCCCAGATTGCAGCTAGACAAGCAACACAAAGCCTCATTGTCTCAGCGTCTGCTGTTGCTGAAGTACAGCAGCCTCTGGATCTCTCCCAAGATACCATACGGCGATTCTCAACCTTGCCGAGCCTCTTTATGAACGAGTATAAGTCTGTTATGCCCTTAAGCTCCCTGCTGTAAACATCTCAGCTCTCCTGCCTGTTACATCTCAGTAATTACCCACCAACAGCAATTCAGCTGTTCCATTGCTATTCCCGCTCCAGAACCTCTTGGCTCCCTAATTTGTGTGTCTTTTCCTCTCCTTGCTCTCATTCTGCTCAGCAATTAATGGCTCCCCCACCATGGATGGCTCTCACTTGCTGTACCATACTGAAATGAGCCCGTACATTTTAAAAGCTGAGAATTGTTCCTTCACATTATGTTTCTGTACATGTTCTGGAGTTTTAAATATGATTTGGCCATGTCCTGGAATAGCAAAATTACACTTAAGCATTTGCTGGAAAATAATAACATACATTTCTCATCCAAGACACTCATGCATTCAACTCCGTTATTTAGTTTCCTTCTCTCCCTTTTTATTTTCACATCAAAACTAAGTAAGCCTTCAAAAATGGATTTGGATGAGGCAGCTTGGTAAAAAGCTCCACTTTGCAAGCTATGTAACAGCATGGGCAATGTAAGTAGGAAGTTTAGCAGCTGACGTGACTACCTGGAAAGTACAGCAGCTGGGATGCCAAAGGACATGCAACAGGAGGGAAAAGCAAACCAAAGCCATTGCTGGACTTCAAGGCAACTTGGTCTGCAGAGAACGGCATTCAGTAGCTGTATCTAGTGATGCTAGCAACATCACTGTTGTTGTGTCACTCAGGAAGAAGAGGTTTTTGAGTTTATAATCATAAGGAGCTTGCCCACATGCACAAATTTGTCTACATTTTACACTGAGGTTTTCTTTGTAAAAGTTCATAACACAACTGTTTGACAAGAACAGAGATGTTCTGCTGCAAAGCTCCTAGAAGATAAGACTACTGCAATTCATTTGAAGGTCCATTAATATTTCTTAAAGGCCATACAGCTTTCACTTTCCTCTAAGCAGTGACTGCTTAATTTCCAAACCAACAAGCTTCTTGTTCTCCAATTCTGAACATTTTTCTCTAACGCTAAAATAAGAACTTATTAAAATCAATGGATAAGCTAGGATCAAAACTGGAAGTCTGCAATCCTCAGTTTATGTAAAAACCATGCAACGCCCTACATGTTGCACTGACACCAGCCTTAAAAACTTCATCAAACCACTGCCGATACACTGTGTACTACAAGACAGGGTCCATTACTGCATTCATGAAGTTTGATAATGAAAAACAAACTGAACCCCTTACAAGGGACTTCTAAAAGTATGTCTCCACTAAGACTTTCTGTTGGTATGAAGTTGGTATCTGCACACAAACATCACAACAAACCTCTCTGCCATAGGAGTATTAAAGTCATATGGGTGACCTGGAATAACTTAAGCACCCATCATGAAAACCTTCAGCTTTTGCTCAGGCAGCCAGTAATCCTTCCCAGGCACTGGATGTTTTGCTCACAGTTAACAGAAATCAATGCTAGCTAAGGAGTACTTTACATAACCAAAATGAAGAAAACATACTGCAGAAATGGGAACTGGCTATACCAACATCATAACATTAAGATTTGTGATTCTGTTTTGGACAAACTCAAACATTTTATAAAAGCACTGTACTTAATTATCACAAAATCAGGCATTTTAGTACTGACAGGAACAAACTGCCATGCTTTCATTTCAGCACTACGGAAACACGTAAACATTAGGCTAATCATCCATATGAGCTTTATCACTCTGCTTTCATCTGCCATCCTTTGGAAAATAGGAGAGGAGTAAGAGATGAGACTATAAAAGTGCATAGGATTCACTAACACCACCCAATGTACTTTTACAGTTATCTTGCACCAGCTAAAGCATGACAAACTGATCTGATCATTTCTACTGTCCCATGATTCAACAAACCTCAAGGCAGATTAAGCATCTGCTTTCAGGGTTTTTCCAGTCAAGTGTATCAACACTTCAGAGTCAGATGGTATCTCCTTAGTAGCTTCTTCCATCTACCAGTTGACAGTCCACCAACTTCCTGAGCAACAGACCCCATGACTATTCAGACACAAACAATGAAACCACAAGAAGTTATGTAGCAGTTAACACAACTGAAACAAATGTCCTTATGACTTGGTTTCCAACTTGCTGTGACCGACTTGTCCCATACACTCAGCTTTAAAAAGCAGCTTCTTATTAGCTTTGTGACTTCTTTACTAAATGTCCTTCATGAGATGTCACAGAAAAATGCAAGGTAAATTAAAAATAACTTTTGAAAACACTGAAAGTTAGAATTTTAAGTGCACAAGAACAGTACTTATATTTTCCTATATAAGGAATGATAAAACATGTCATGTTTTCCCTTCATTGTTGACATTATCGCCATTTTCATGTTTCATTAGAGACTGGATGAATTGAATACATTTAAAATGTAAACTCTGCTACATGACTACAGCTTCCAAATGCCAAACATCTTCCAAGCCGCGATATTAAGCACTAATTCACAATTTTAAAACCACTAAGTTTAAAATTTGCTGCAGATTTAGAGCCTATACAATAAGGTCCTACTCAACAGTATGTTACTGTTAAATCTAAAATATTTGATTTAAATATTTAAAAATTCATTGAACAGTAAAATGTGCAATACTGCCAACTGCAAGTAAAGCTCACCGATTCTGAAATGATCTGCCAGCAACGTTGTCTCTGTATGAATCAAACATAACATGATACTGATCTCTACTCCACTCCAAGACAACCTGTAAAGAAAAAGAAAAACCACTTCATGTCACCACCTTCTAAAATTAGACACTTAAATTTTTCTTTTTGAAAGGTTTAATCACAATCAATTTTTTTCAAATTGATCTATGCCTTAATGCACAACTAACCAGACCTTAATCCAAACTAAGTCATTACACTGAGCCAACAATCAGCCCAAGAACTTAAGAGCACACTTGATTTAAACTTAGGTTTTTCCCTGCAAGTAAGGATTTCATGTTTTATGGACACACTTTTTAAGCTACTGTTCATTTAGGTTACCTCCCCTTTATTCCTGACCTTTAAAAATTCAGGAATGTTTTCTCAAATATGGGATCTAAACCAAATATACTTCAATACAAGCAGGGAACCCCTATCCCCTGGCATAACTTTGCTTGTCTTCCTTTCTATTCTCATAGAGAACATACTGAAGTATATACACATCTGAAATCTAAGCTTTACAAACAAACAGCCAGGCCAGGGCATATCAAATTATGCAAATCGACCTGGCCAGTATAGGTGACATCCTATACTGCAGCCAGACTAACCCAAGAGCAAATTACTGCTGCAGGCTGCAGCCTCTCTTCCATCCCCCTGCATTTCTGCCACATGCCTTTAGCTCCACATGAGTTCACCTGATCCTGCAGTGAGCCAAGTCATGGAGCTAAACCAACAGAAAGATGAACCTTCAAAAACCAGAGCACTTGATCTTCCTCTAATTGGTTGTTGGAGCAGACAAGAAATGGTGGGAATACACAGCTGAAGGCAGGGTTGTCCTCCCCACCTTCACCCAGCCATCAACGTTGCTTAGCTAAAATGTCGAGCTGTACCCCACTTAATTGCTCTTTACCAGCCATCCCTACTCCTGGGCATTTTCATAAATTAGCTAAATGGGAAACCAATCTCGAGCCAATTCTTACTGTGGAAAGCTGGAACTTTACATTCCACTTCCATTCCGAAATGTACATATATGTACACATACAAAACAAAGGCCCATATTATGTTTCCATTACTAACAAAGTATCTCACATCATGGTTCTGAACAACAAAAAAATAAAATTAAATTAAAAAAAAAAAAAAAAGCATGAGTAAATTGAGCCAAAAATAATATCAAACATTTAGGTTCTTTTAAGAGATAAACCTGCTATGGTATCTTTTACATGGAAAGTCTAACCTTAAAAACTACAGTTGCATCTTATGCTGCTTTAGAGATGAAGGTGTCATGGCTTATTTACCTGTATAAGTACATATTTATATGTACTGGAGAGTTAAAAAAATACTAGGGAAGGATAGTATTTACTTTACACCACTATTCCTAGATTTGAATTTTACTATTACTTATTTCTTGTATTACAGGAACCATGAAATATACCATTTCTCTAAGACAGCATTCAAAACCATAACAATAAGACTACTGCCCTCCCTTTTAAGAAGGGATAGATATCCTTCAGTACCCTCATGCCCACTAAACCAAATTAAAGCATTCTAGAAAGTGGGGAAGCCCCATCATATGGCTGGAAGATAAGTGCACGCATACACACAATTCCTGCCAAAGGTACAAATGGTCTTTTTGTAACCAAGATCACATCTGTACATTCCCCTTACACAAAGGACATGATTTCCTGGGTCAGCATAAAAGTCTCCTCCCTTTAACATGAGAGTCAGGAAGCATCCTAAAAACACACTATCACACTTTTTCAAATGCAAATCATTATGTCCTTCTGCCAAATACACTAGTTTAACAGAGCACACACTGAAAGATATCCATGCAGGAACAATTTCTACCACTGATATTGATGAATTGACACATGCTAATCTGCTTCTAGAAGAAATACAGAAGTATTCAGGTAAGAATGTAATTTATTATATGAATAACACGGCTCTCTGGGAGAAAAACATTAACAATTCAAGCCTTTGCTTTTTACCTTTATGCAGCTATAACCAAAAAGACCCAGGACGGATCTCGTTAGAAACACATTCTGGAAAAAAGTTAAGCTCTTCCCACCCAATACCTTTTTTTCCCCTGTAACTGTTTCCTCCTGTCCCATTCTACATGTTGCAATAATGCCTGGAGGCCACTTTGCTTCAACTTTACATACTGATATTATAAAACCACAAAGGAAACAACATCAAAAAGAGGGTGAGAGACACCCTCTATTAGGGGATACTGTATCAGACAGGTGGTAACGGCGGCTCTGGCATGTTCCAGTTATAAAACACTTCACAAAGCTGAGTGACCTTCCTACAGAAGGATGGCCAAGAAGGGTTTGCAACCAAACTGTTCTAAAATTTAAAGCCCATCTTACAACTAGGGTACAGTATTGGCTTAGACCTGGCTACCCTGTATGTTTTTGCAGAAATGTTCCTGAATTAACTTTAATGCACTGTTATTTCATTAAGCTCAAGGTTTTTTCTTGAAATCAAGCTTATTTTCAGCTTCAGGCTATGAGGATATCATTACCAATCTCAATTTTTTCGTCCCAGCCATCTATCTTTATGCCACCATTAATATTGGTATTATCATGAATCTAAGCAAGCAGATCTAATTTTGCCTACTGGGACAAAAAAAGCTGGCTCTGGGGGTGGGAGAAAAGCAGAACTGCAAATGCTGCTCACACAGAAGGGTCTGATAAAGTGTTGTCTCATGCTACTTTTTACTGCTTGAGAGTTCCCATAAATTTTTAAAAATTATTGAGCTGATAGTAACTAGAAAGGGTTCTTGGTTTTGTTTTCAAAACAGTCTTATATTTTTGTTATTTACATATTATTATTTTCTATTACTAGTTATTCATTAGCTGCTGCCTTGCAGACTCTGTACTGGAGAAGTGTTTTCCATTCCCGCTATAGTTGTCGGAAGAGGTCTGACTGTTAGTTCCCACAAGCCTAGTATTTCCTAAATCCTTAAACTACCACTGTTTACCAAAACAGATCACTTCAAATCATAAAAGTAAAAAGCAAACTGCATGCAGACATCTTTTACCAAGTTCATTTACCATCCCTGTAAAAAAAAAAAAAAAAAAAAAAAAAAAAAAATCCATAAAGTTGGGGGTTTGGGGTTTTGTTGGGGTTTTGGTTTGTTTGGGCTTTTTGAAAAACACTGCTGGTCACTTTTATCTTAACATATAATTTTGAAGATTTACTCCTACATGAGCCTGCCAGTTCTTTGTTCAACATCTAAATAGTATGTAAGCTTTCCAAATAGCTCTAAAAGGGCTGGAAGTAGAAAACTGAGATTCAGTAGGAAAATATTTCTGAGCAGTGATTTTGACTGATTCTCTGCAAAATCAGCCATAACCTTGACAACTACTGAACTGTTTTAAAAAACTTTCAAACTTCTAAGAAACCCTAAGGTTGGGTTTAAGTCCCCATTCTGAAGAAAGTAATCAAAGTTCCACAGCACCAAGATACATACACCAATCCAAGTTGATAATCATGTAAACATGTACAAACAGGTGCCTTAGGTATTGCTGATGGCTTTCAAGTGTATCAGGGACTTGTGAACTCCGCAAGACGGCAGAATGAGGCACTTTATGCAAAGATGTAGAGATACACAAAATAAAGTTCTGATTGTGTTATACTCAAGGAGTTTCAGTAATACTCTTCATAGCTCTTCATTTTTCTCTGTATCTGAAAGGGCCCATCAAAATAAAAAAGGGAACTAAAAAAAGAAAGGGGGGGGAAAACTCTAACAATTTAGGAATCAGGAAATTCCAGTCTGTTTGCATTTAACACTATCATCCTTTTACACTGACAAAAATACTTTCTTTAATTCCCTGAATACTTACTAAACTCAAACACTGCACTGAAGGAAGATCGGGCTTTTTTCCCCTACCAGATTCATTAGCTGATGACTTCCAAAATTGGGTAATATGAAATGAAGCTTTAAAACATACTATACATAAAGTCACATCTAGAAAAAGTATACATTGTATTGCATCATTTACAAAATAGCAGACAAACAGTAATAAGCAGGGAGCAATGTAATACAGACTGCTGAGCTGCAGGCAGCTTGGAGACAGGCTACATTTAACTCCTTAAACTCCGGAAGGGAGGAAGATCCTGTCACTCCCGATTGCCATTTGAAGGCTGCATCCAGCACAGGCTTTAAAAGAGTTAAATAAACCAAAAACACAACACTAATAAATCACCTGGTAAGGGAAGTGGAAAAAATTGCACAAGACAAGAGAACACCAGTTCCTGGTGGAGCATGCAGATTTCTCCCCGGCTCCCCTCCGCCAGAGCCGGCCAGGGCTGCTGGAAGGCACCTATCCCCCCCACCTCGAGGGTCAGTTCACACTCGCGGCCGTCTGACGAGGGAGAGCCGCCGCGCACCGGGACACAGCAGGGAACCAGCCCCGTTCCCACGGCAGGCCTACGGCTGCTCACCCCCGCAACGAGACACACGGCGGGGCAGCTTCTTGTCGCTTCTCTGCCGCGATGGTTAACGACCCAGAAGGAGGAAGGAGCACCACCACCGTTTCCACCCTTATGTCATAAGTACATATATATATCCAGCACGCACCCGCGCGCTCCTTGCCGTGCAGCACCCCTGTCCCCGCCGGCTCGGCACGGCCGAGGCTGCCCGGAGGGAGGGAAGAAGGGAGGGGAAGCGGGACAGCCACGCCACGCCGGCGCGGCGCCGTACTGACCTCCCCGAACTGCAGGGCGGAGACGATCATCAGGACGAGGCCTCCGAGGCAGAGGCAGGGCCCATACCTGTGCGACAGGCAGGTATAGGTCTGGCGCTGCAGGAGCTTTAGCAGCATGGCCCGCCGGCGGCCAGCACTGCCGCCGCCGCCTCGCCCGGCGCGGCCCGGCCCGGCCCGCCTCGCCTCACCGCGCTGCGTGCGCCGGGGCGGGCGGGCGGGCGGGCGGATCCCGCCGCCCTCAGCGCCCGCCCCGCTTCCGGCAGCGCCGCGGCGCCACCTGGCGGCCGCCTCGGAGCAAGTCGCGCCTCTGGGATTCCCGCCGGAGGGAGGTGCGCGGCCGCCCCTCGGAGAGCCGGGAGCACCGGGCAGGGCCCGGCCTCTGCCCCCGCCATGCCGCTTGTCCGGGACTCTCCTGTGCCTTCCTGAAGAGCTGCGTACCGGAAGGCAGTAAGGGGTCGGACTGTATGGTTGTCACTATTTTGGCTCCTCGCTGGCGGCGTGGAGCGCTCCAGGCGCAAGGCTTCGAGGCCCGTCAGCGGTGCTGAGCCGCTGGAGGCGGCTCTTCGTCCCTGCAGCTATGTGAGAAATCATCCAGGTGAAGAAGTCCGGATCCAGGACTATATCTGCAGGAGGCGGGCCGCAAAACAGGCTGTGACCTACACAGCTCCCGCGCTTTGCTGACAGTGCTCTGCCAGGCACAGGGAAAGCGTATCGATGCACGTGAAAATATGTGGCCAGGAATGAAGTAACACCAGTTTCACTTCATGATTGTGCTTGTAACTCTTCCCATACAACCTACTGGCTGTTGAATAAAATCTAAACGTTTTGATGTGTGTTGTTGTAGGTGATCTTGAGATTACTGACCCGCAAGACAGTGTTTCTGCACATGTAAACACTTCTCCAGCTGTGGCCAGTAGAGCTGCACCATCCTGCCATGCTTCCAGAGATGCTGCAAAGCAAATTTATTTTCCCTAGCTAAGAGGGATCCAGAGGACTCTTGGATATCATAAAGATACAGCAGAGCTACATGCTGAGATTTAGTTTAAGCTTTCTGTGTGTGTTTCAGCACAGAAATGAGGTGAGGGCATAGGTTCATGAAAGGGGAACCACCAGGCTAGAAGAAGGTCATTAATAAAGTTATAGAATCGTCAGAGAATCCTAGAATGGTTTGGGTTGGATGGGACCTTAAAGATCATCTAGTTCCAACCTCCCTGCTATGGGCAGGGACACCTTCCACTAGACCAAGTTGCTCCAAGCCCCATGCAACCTGGCCTTGAACACGGCCGGGGATGGGGCAGCCACAGCTTCTCTGGGCAACCTGTGCCAGTGCCTTACCACCCTCATAGTGAAGAATTTCTTCCTAATAGCTAATGTAAATTTACCCTCTTTCAGTTCTCCAAGAGCAGTTCCTGAGACAAAAACATGATAACAAGAAACTAGCTAGAGGTCACTATCTGACAGCAGACTCTGTTAAATCCTTAATCTGCATCGGCCTGGGTTCTGCCATGAAGTTCATCCACCTACATAAAACACTGCTAGTATTGCTACTGTCGAAAGTTTCATCAGGCAGAAGCACTTCTGGATACCAGAGCAAAACAATGTGGTGTCATAGACCCTCATGAGACCAAGGACTAGCATCCAACTCTGTAGTCCTTTATGCCTGCATTGAAAGATTTTCTTATAAGTATTTCTTACAACTCACTGCAGTGACTTTTCTGAGTAACAAACATTTTCCTTATGTTCTTATTTTTCCCTCTGTAAAGTAACAATGCCTGATCATTTCCAGAAGTTTGTCCTAGTATATTTACATAGCTGTGGTGTGAGAGGGCTGCACCTGGCTGTAGTTCTCTAAGGAAGTGTCCAAGAGTGCACGGCTCTTTGGCACAGCGCTCCCAATCTGCTGAGCCCTTCTCCTCTTTACCTTTTAAGTGTCACAGTGTTTTTCCTTTCTTAATGGGCCATGGGGCAGAATGGCAAATTCGCTGGGGGCTACCTTCAGAGGCTCAGAGCCCACCACACAGTGCTGTGTTCCACCTCCTTACTGTATGTTACCAACATGAGGAAAAACTTCTTTATGTTGAGAGTGGCAGAGCACTGGAACAGGCTGCCCAGGGATGTTGTGGAGTCTCCCTCTCTGGAGACATTAAAAATCTGCCTGGACACGTTCCCGTGTAACCTGCTCTGGGTGGCCCTGTCTTGGCAGGGGGGCTGGACTAGAAGATCTCCAGAGGTCCCTTCCAACCCTAATGATTCTGTGATTATACTTATTTGGCCCTTCATGACAACCCAGCCCTCTAGTCTCAGTACGCAGAAGCCCTTACTTAGCTGAGCTTTTATCACCTGTCGTGCACAACCAGCACTTTCCCCTAACATATGCAGTCTTCTTCCTTCGCGTGTTCTCATCAATGTGCTGAAGTACTACCCTGGAGGAATATAATCTTCAGGTATTTGCTGGTACTTCCCTCACCTGTACTTCCTGTTCAAGCTCTGTGCTATTAGCGTTGAGCTGTTATTACTGAATGGCAGCATCTTTTTACCACTGCCTACAGCACTGTGCCTGTATTACTAGTGACCTCCTGGTATTCTGAGACAGCAGACTGAGGTTTTCATTGAGAACTGGGGTATGCATGTATGCAGGTTATGGAAACCAAGTCATTATTTCTGGTCAAGAATACAGCATACATGCAGAAATGGATGAAAATGTGCTGAAGATATGAAACAGAGAAAAAAATCAGTCAGGGAAAATTGAATGACTTCAAGGCCTGGATTAATAATTAGTGCAGAGTAGGGTGATACGTTTATACAGACTAATAAATATTTTAATAGAATACCAATGTGATAAAGCCATTAAAATTCACATAATCTTTATATGATTCTATGAGGTATCAGCCAAAGTAGGTGTACACGTGTAAAAAGCTACTGTACAAATCACAATGCGACTGTATTTGTTCTTGCTTGTAGAATACTCATGTTCAGTGAATATATATTTAAACTGAAACAGATGCACAGAAAAGACAACCAGATCCTGTCTGAGAAGACACTGGAACATTTTGGTTTCTTCACATCACAGGAGTGAAGATCAGAAGTTTATTTAAACTAAATGCAATACTGTCACCAGCTAAAACAAAACAAAACAAAGAGAAAAACAGGTTCTGGAATATATTTGAAATAGGAATAGCAGGAATATCTATCAAGCCTTGACAGACAAGGTCTCCTGTCTTCTGTCACAAGCTTAGCCAACTTGTAACAGGAGATGGGACTCTACATTCCAGATGTTCCCCTATATTCCCATTTTGCCATGGGTTTATACACTGTTGCCATCTTCAGTCCATCAAAGGCTTAATTATTCCATGCAACACAGAAAGGCATGACAGAAAATGGATGAAAACACGGCCAATTAATCACAAGCTATTAAGGTACACATAGTAGATGAAAGTTCAAATCCCTTTTGAGACAATCTGTATCCAAGTTGCGTGGATCATTCTACATCTGTCACTAGGAATTCTTTCCAAGCTGAAAACCAGAAACCAGATCAGGGACCTTGCACCACTTTGCAGCCAGCTTTGTGAGCGTGTCTCTGAAATGGGCAGGGCTGAGGCCAAATTCTTCATTTTTACATTTTATCTAATGCATTGCTTAGGCAGCTGTCCAGGTGAATATCTTGCTATTGTATCCAAGAACAGGATATTTAACTTTCTGTTCCCCAGTCACTGTACAGGCAGATGAACCTACATGTTCTGCTTGGAGCAACAAATTCCGCTAGGTGTCAGGGTATCTAAAAATTAGATGCTGCTATTATAATCCAACTATACTTAAGGGCCTTGCCAAATCACTCTCCATGTAAACCATTGGGCTCTCGGAATAACCTACTTAACTGTACTTGTATTTGTATTAACTTGAAGATGCACGTAGCAGCACTTAAAGCAAAGGCATGTGTTCTGTGGAATGTGAAGTAATCTAAACAAGCAGTCAAATAATTATAAACACACTTTATCGTGATCCTGATTTTCTGTAAGTTTCCTTCTTCAACATTTTCTACCTCTTAGAGCTCAGAAAACTCTCTGAAACTGAGGTGTTTTTCTTGCTACAGTTAGGCCTTCTTTCTAAGAGGGGTAGAAGCTACTTTCAAAAGGAAAGTAATAACTATTTCTTTTAAATGAGACTGGAGGTCCTGTAATGTTCAAAGGCCTGAGGAAGGCAGGAGCTGCTGCTACTCTTCTTCATGCCTACCCTGGGAAAACCGCAATCACTCACGCTGTTCCCTCCTTAGAAAAGCTGAAGTATCGTAGAATAATCTTTCAAATCTTTTGCATTCTAATTTACTGGGAAGGGAGAAGAGTAAGAGCTAAATATCAAAGGCAATAATGTAATTATCTTTTTGTTGAGGCAGAAGACCAGAAAACAATCAACCTCATATCTCAAGCTTTTCTGTTAGCCAAGAATAATATTCACTGCACACTCCATGGATCTTGCTCTAAAGCAAAGAAAATTAACATCCTTATAGGCTTCCAGTGTTCATCACTATACAGTCTGTTTCACAAACATGAATTAATCTTGTAGCACCTCTGTGAAGCAAATATTACTGAGCACAAAGACAAAGATGAAATTCAGTATGTTTGATGCCAGCTTCCACTTTAGGAATGATTTTTCACAGCACAAGAACTAACTGCTAGTAGTCTGAAGGCTCAGCAGTTCATTCTTAGGGACCCTGGTTGCATGGACTTCTGAGCTTTCAGAGGTGTCTCAAGTCAGGCAAGCAAAAGTAAAGAATATAGAGGTAATGACTTACCTGTGGAAAGTTTGATTGAAGCAACTTGGCTATCATCGCAGAAGAGTTTTGCAGTAGAGGTAGCGGCCAATTTATATTGGCTTATTGTAATTATGCAGCCATTATTTGTGTTCCTGCCTTATTCACAAGAGATCTTCTAAGAACTTTTGTAAAAAAACTAGAAGTTCTTCTACACAGCTGTGAACAGGTTCACCCCATACACTGAAGGATGGAGAGGAGAAAAAAGCAGCCAATTATTGCACCACTCGCTCTTGTAATGCAAATGCTCAGATGGATTAAGGTCCTCAAAAGCTCCTTTTAAAGTGTCTAAATTCCTATCAATTTTTGTGGCAGTCTAGACACTTGCCTAAATGCCTGTTCCATAATTACCTTTGTGCACTGGTCTGAACAGTCTCTGTCCAGTAACACTTAAGAAAAAAAAAAAAGTAATAAAAGCAGTTTTATTAGCATAAACATAATCACAGAATCAGAGAAACATAGAATCATAGAATGGTTTAGGTTGGAAGGAACCTTAAAGATAAATTTTTCCTAGGTTGTCAATACCTAGTATTAAAATCACATTTCTATGTCATGCAGAAATGGTAGTTTTGTCCTGTTTAGCAGAAGATGAATAGTAGTGAAGCTTTGCCAATGTGGACTTCAGGGCAGGTTATGTGAGCTCCTGGTAAGAAGCATGTGAGTCAACAGTCCGCAGTGAAAGTCATGTTGCCAGAGCTTTACAACTAACATGATCTTAGAGCTGCTATATTAAAAGTAGCTGAGTTGCAACGTGGCATATTGGCAGCTGGGCACACTTGCTGACTCAACAACAGGGACATACAGCTCCTCTCTACAGCTCTGGTCCATTTCTTCCCTGCCAAAGCTCTTCAGAGGTTTCTCTGCTACGCTTGCATGCTTATTAACTATATTAACATACTCTTAAGGAACAGCTCCTCTAAGAATTTACATATCTTCTGTGCACCTAAGAGCCACAGAGAACTTTGTTGAGGGCTAGGTCCTAAACAGCACTCAAATCAGGCTAGTATGCTTGTCTGTATTTTGAAGAGCTACATTAGCACTTTTTATGGAAATAAAATGGAAGAAATAGGGCATTCTAGGATTTGTCTCCCCACCCTTCCACCCCCGAAAAAGCTAAATCTGAATGTTAATATCAATATCAGTGCTTCTGAAATTTAAGAAAATAGCCTTGGTCATACTGGAATAAGTAGCTCACTACAGCCCAGTGAGTTTGGTAGTACCACTATCTATCAAATACAATAATTAAACCACATTAGTCGTTCAGAACATAAAAGAGTAAAAGACAGTGAATGAGCAGTATTCTATCCTTCAAAAAAAAAAATCTCATTTTAACTCACCATTTATAGAGATCTTAGCCTTTGATAAGACTCAGTCCCACTGACATTACCTCTAAAATAGAGATTGAATGTAGGTCATCAGTTTCTGAGATATTATGTTAGACCCTGATGCTATGTCTTGTAATGGATTATCTCTAAATCGATCTGAAGTAATTTTAGCCTCGTGAGCATCAATCATCACCTCTCTAGGAAGTCTGTTCCAGGGTTTGACTACCCTCTTGGAAAAGAAACACTTCCTAGCGTCCAGTGTGAATCTCCCCTGATGCAGCTTTGAACCATTCCCATGTGTCCTGTCACTGGGTAGCAGGGAGAAGAGCTCAGCACCTCCCTCTCCACTTCCCCTCCACAGGAAGTTGTAGAGAGAGCACCTTAGTCACCCCTTAGTCTCCTTTTCTCCAAACTAGACAAGCCCAAAGTCCTCAGCCACTCCTCATAAGGCATGCCCTCCAGCCCTTTCATCAGTTTTGTTGCCCTCCTCTGAAAGCATTCAGGGACCTTAACATCCTTCTTTAATTACAGAACCCAGAACTGCACATAGTACTCACGGTGAGGCCACACCAACGGCAAACACAGCACGATGATCATCTCTGTTGACCAGCTGGTTATGCTGTGCTTGATGCACCCCAGGGTGGGGTTTGTGGTTTGCCTTCTGGGCTGCCAAGGCACACCATTGGCTTCTACTGAGTCTGCTGTCAACCAGCACCCCTAGATCCCTTTCTGCAGGGCTGCTCTCCAGCCACTCCTCTCCAAATTTATACTTGTGCCAGGCATTAATCTGTCCCAGGTGCAGAGTCTGGAATTTTTCTTGTTTTGTTTTGTTTTTATCGTTTAGTGGGTCTTTTTTCATAGCAAGTCCTTTTGAAAGGGATACTCTCGTAGCAACAGGCAACAACAATTTAAATAACTGTGGCCTTCAGGCCAAATCATATCTGAATGTCTGTTTACAAAGTTCCTAATGGGGTGGATGAAAGAGCCTGGAAAGTCTCCCAGAGCCATGATTTAATACATATATATGAAAATGTATATTAAAATAGATATTATATAGATATACTCTTCTTTTTAAAATATTAAAATTCATCATGATTTTGGAAAATATACAGTTAGAATTCATGATCCTTGGTATTCAACTGTCAAAGGAGAAGAGAAGAGAAGAGAAGAGAAGAGAAGAGAAGAGAAGAGAAGAGAAGAGAAGAGAAGAGAAGAGAAGAGAAGAGGAGAGGAGAGGAGAGGAGAGGAGAGGAGAGGAGAGGAGAGGAGAGGAGAGGAGAGGAGAGGAGAGGAGAGAAAAAAGAAGAGAAGAGAAGAGAAGAGAAGAGAAGAGAAGAGAAGAGAAGAGAAGAGAAGAGAAGAGAAGAGAAGAGAAGAGAAGAGAAGAGAAGAGAAGAGAAGAGAAGAGAAGAGAAGAGAAGAGAAGAGAAAGTCTGGTTCTCTGAAATATTTGGTTATTCTAAAGAGTAAAAAGCTATTTTGTATTTTAATGCTAAAACCAAAGGGCCTTTAGTACATTGATGTCACTGTTACATAATAGTGCTGGAATTTATGTTTCTTTTGTTTATCCTACCAAGTTGTAATAGCATAGAGAACAGAGTGTATTGATTTGATGGTTAGAATGGCCAGGGTAGTCTTTTAAATAAGATCAGCAGCACAGTTTGCAGGAAAAAGATGAAGGTGCCTTTAGTGATGAGCAGTGGCCAAGACGATTTTGTGGCTGTATCACATGGCACATACTTTTTACATGACAGTAGTAAGATGGAGACTCAGAACATCAGAAGAGTATTTAATATGTTTAGTTAGCTCTCAATTACCTGATATGGATGACAGTATCAGACAGGAGGATGAAATAGATAAAGGTTCTTTTTAGGATGAACAATTTCCTTTGTTGCTTGGAAATACACTTTCTATGTTTAAAAAAGCCTAAAAGAGTAGAGTGGAAATAATTACTACAAAATCTTTTTGGAAAGCCTATTCATGTTCTTCATGAATAGGCTTTCCTATTTTATTTCAGAGCATGACAAGAATTTATCATGAGTTCTTTATTTTTATGTACCCTACACCTACAGTGGATTACTCTGTTATTCCCAGAAAAAAAAAAAGCTTTGAATTCTTGCTCTATGAGCCTCCAAGGAACAATCTGAATTCCCTAGGGCCCACACAGGGAGAAGGACCAAGGGAGTTTTCTCCAGCATGGCAGTGGCAGGTGACCCTATGAGATGGAGCAACCTACTCAGGTGGGCTCTAATGGGCAGTCTCTGGGTGCCGCTGCCTACAGCACCACTTCCCACCTCCCACTGAACCCTGATAATGGGCTGCAACAATGCACAACTCGAACCACTGGAAAACCTGATGCCTCTATCTGCCACTGCCATTCATGAGCGTGGAAAAGCTGGTACAGACAAGACCCAGACAAGACCCAGGTATCATTCAGGAACATTTCTGTGGGAGTCCCAGATTCGTCCCAGCTTTTCCTCCATCCAAAGTTCCTCACCCAAATAAGAAGCAGTGATGCTCTTCTCCCACAGGTTATCACAGTGCTTATGGCCAGGGTACAAAGATGAGTATTTGCTTATGCTTCATAATACTGATTTCACTGCACTTTTACTGAACAAGAACAATCTTTCTGTCTGTGTTCCATATTATTTGCAGTCTTACCAAAGTTGCTCCACAGCACAAATCTTTGATATAGAATAACTATGAAGGACATTGGCAAAGGCCAAGGAAAGATGGAAAACACAGTTTGTTAAAACTGAAAACACAAAATTGGACAAAATATTTAGTTAGATTTTGTAAATTTCCATATTACTAATTCAGTCTGTTTGTTACATTTGTATCAGCTTGAAACCAGCAGTACCAACATAAAGAGATTTCATAATACTACCCTGAAGCACATGTAGCTGCTCTCTGTGGTCTTAAGACTTTGGTGTCAGCTGTGACCAAACACAAAAGAAGGAAGTTTATGAAAAGAGCAAACAGTAATGCAGCCAGAAATGTGCAAAGCATGGTATAAACAGGAAGAAATTGTTCAATGCCCTATATTCAGCAATATGCTGCAGTAAAGGCAGACAAACCAACATCTGTAAATTTTTACAGCAAATCTAGTTTAACATATCAAAATAAGGAACTGATTTTTCAGCAGTGGGTACTCCCCATTTCCAGGAGATTTTATGTTGGACATAGCATATCATTAGCATCTTCTGATGTTGAGAAAAAGATATTTTTAATGGCTTTTCCTAGGATTGATGAAATTTTCTGTTTAGACTCTGATTCCTTTAAACACTTTGCATCTTAATTGGACTCAAGATCATGAATTTTGTTACTTTCTTATCCTCTTCAGCAAGCAACTTAGCATCAGTTACTGTGTTCCACTAAGAAAACTGCAAAAGTATTTCTCTCAGATGGCAAGGCCACAAAGACCTACCATTTTGCTTTAAATTATTTCCTTTTCCCTAAAAATGTGCTTCTCTAAAAATGTACTGCCGAAATTATTAAAATACTAGAGACAAATTCTCTTACTAGCTGCTTCAGCGTCTTGACTACCTCACTTAGAGTGAGGGAGAACAAGCCACTGCAGAGTGGTTCATCTGCAGCTGAACAGTTTCTTTCTTGCCCATTATAGCCCACATCAGTCTACAGCTATAAGCATTCTGGAAACAAAGATTTCTCCCACTAAACCCTTCCTTCTGAAAAACATCATCTGAAAAGAAAGTGAAAATGGAGAGCAAAGGAGTTAAAAATTTACATTTTGAGAGCTAATGTTCTCTAGGAATTCTGCAAAGAAACTTTTCAGATCTCAGCATTATTGGGAGATATTGATCTAAATCTGTCCCACACCACAGGAAGCTTCTATCCTTTTTCTGGAGAGAAAACTACTCACATTCAACCCAGTAATTACCTTTGTTCATTCTTAAGGGACTCATCAATATTTTTGACTTGCCAGCTCTTTTTGACAGCTGAGACATCTTTATATTTTGGTTAGACATTTGGTTAGATAATATAATCTAGCTAACTATAGATGGAAACAAAACAAATGGAGCAAAATAAACTGTCTTTTCACTTCAGCAAGAACACAACTAAATCACATTACTTGCCACAAGTATTATGAGTGCCTCACAGCATAAGATTCCAAAGGTGTTGTAAGCTGTTATTACTGCCATTCTGAACTTCATGTCAGAAGTGAGAATAGCTTACGCATGCTTTAGTTACTGAGAAAAGGTTATAGACATTCGGCATGTGACTAAAGAGGAAGGGAAGCAATACCACAAACCAGCTTGAACCCTTCACACAGTAATCTGCAGAAATTACAGGTAATGCATTTGATTCTTCCTGTAAATGTCCTTCTGGCACAACCTGTGCTGGCAACTGTTTTCTTCTTTGCAGCCAATACCATCTTTACCACAGTAGTTCCCAACTGCTCCACAGCTGTCACACCTTCCTTTCCTTATTTTACCACACGCTGCTTTACTCTTTAAAAGCAACAAATTCTTCCTCTTCTCTCTCACTTTATTCCCTAGGAAGATCTAGTTCCGCTTATGAGCAGTCATAAGTCTGTGAATTCCAAAGGATATGTCATTACAGTGGAGCTCCTTGGATATCCAGGTCTGGGTGCATATAAATAAATCCAGCTCCTTGTCCTGTCGCTACATATCTTTGTAAAAAAATCTCCCTATGTCTTTCTTATAAGCCCCCTTTAAGTATTGAAAAGATGCAATATGATGTTTGCAGACCCCTCTCTTCTCCAGGCTGAACAAGCCCAGCTCTCTCAGCCTGTCTTTATAGAAGAGGTGCTCCAGCCCCCTGAGCATCTTCACTGCCCTCCCCTGGACTTGCTCCAACACGCCCATGTCTTTCTTGTACAGGGGCCCCCAGAGCTGGATCCAGTCCTCCAGGTGGGGTCTCATGAGAGAGGAGTAGAGGGGGAGAATCACTTCCCTTGACTTGCTGGTCACACTCCTTTTGATGCAGCCCAACTGGTTTTCTGGGCTGCAAGTGCACATTGCCAGCTCATCTCTAATTTTCCATCTATAAAAATCCAGTGAAGCCACAATAAAGTCCATAGTTATTTTATATTTTTATATCACCAGTGTTTTAATATGATTTATATAAAGCACAATAAATAAAAATATATAGATCTTCTTTGAAGTACCACAGTAATGTTCTCAAGTCCTGTAAATAAAATAAGCCCCCCCAAGTTTGTGAGCAACCTGTATTTGTAACTCCTTGCAGCTCCTAATCTTTTGAAGAACAACGTAAAACACTGCTGACAAAAACAAATTCAAGATCACCTCTCAAATTATATGTTGTTACTGACTACCTCCTACAATAAAAGTATAAAGAAACATCACATGAGCTGTACTAAATGTTTACGTAGCAACAAAGTGCCTTTGCTAGTGATAGCCAAATAGTAACTTACCACCTGCTTGAGCCAAAGATGTGTCTTTTTCTTTTGCTACGAATAATGTCCAAGCACTGCAAAAAGTCATGTGAGGAATTTAAGTACTCAACTCTCACTTAAGATTGAGTTGTTTACTACTTAGAAAAACTATAGTTAGTATAATGAGATTTTACAGAACAGTAGATAAAACATTTTTCCAACAATGTGACTTAAATGTTGATGCAGTAAAATAAAGTGAATCGTATCCTCTTTCTATAAGGAACCGAAACAGAATACTGTATTGCTGACACAGATATGAAATTGTATTTCTATGCAGTCCATTTGTTTACCAAAGAGACTAGATATAGTGCCTGGATAGTATTTTTTTTAATTTTCACTTTCAAGGGAAAAAACAAAGATACCTGATATCAAGGGGCAATTAAACAACATGTTTTAAATCAGCATATATTGACAGCTCAAATATTAGCTTAATTCAATTCGTTTTGCATCTCTAACTTAAAAAGAAATAAACCCTTCCTATCAGCCAGAAATTCCTGCTACACAAAACTACTAGAAGACAGATTACCTATGAAAAGATTAAGTATGAATTTTGGGGGTGGTGGTGGTGGTTTTTTTTGTTTGGGATTTTTTTTTTCAAACCCTTGCTTTCCCCATACCTAAAATACCTCCCTTTCAGAGTAGTACAGAAGTATCAGCCAATACAAAAAGGGATGGGCTTTTTTTTTTTTTAAGCGCTCAAGTGTAAACACTGAATCAGTGAATTATTAGGCTCAAGTTATACATTAAGAATGTGAGCAAAATGCTATTGCTCAAAGGCATAGGGTGTACAGTATCTCCAGCCTTAGCAGTAGAATAATCTGTGTGATTACTTTTTTTGTGCTTAACCAGAGAACAGTGTCCCAAGCCCTTTTATTAAATTTCCATATCTTTTCATAGAATCATAGGAACAAAGAATGGTTTGGGTTAGAAGGGATCTTAAAGACCATCTAGTTCTAACCCCCTGCCATGGGCAGGGACATCTTCCACTAGACCAGGTTGCTCAAAGCCCCATCCAACATGGCCTTGAACACTGCCAGGGATGGGGCAGCCACAGCTTCTCTGGGCAACCTGTGCCAGTCCCTCACTACCCTCATAATGAAGAATTTCTTCCTAATATCTAATCTAAATCTCCCCTCTTTCAGTTTAAAGCCATTCCCCCTTGCCCTGTCACTACATGCCCTTGTAAAAAGTCCCTCTCCAGATTTCTTATAGGCCCCTTTTAAGTACTGGAAGCTGCTCTAAGGTCTCTTCGGAGCCTTCTCTTCTCCAGGCCGAACAAGCCCAACTTTCTCAGCCTGTCTTCACAGGAGGCATGCTCCAGCCCTCTCAGCATCTCTGTGGCCTTCATCTGAACTCGCTCGAGCAGGTCCACATCCCTCTTGTGTTGGTGGCCCCAGAGCTGAATGCAGTACTGCAGATGGGGTCTCATGAGAGTGGAGTAGAGGTATTATTCCTCGTATCTTCAAAGGCATGCAAACTACTCACCCAACTTACTACACTTCCATCACAGGGACTGTATACTCAAGGTAACAAGACAAGACGCACAATAAATTTTCAAGGAAACAAGGGGAAGAGGCAGAGTATGCACATATGTGTTTCAGAATGGTGTCTGTGCATTTGGATGTTAGTTTGGAAGGCAGGTGAGTATGAACAGTCAAAGAAAATAATAGAAACAACCCTGACATTGTCCATGGCTACAGGTTAAACCAAAGCGCAAATGCTGAACACTGAGGTTTTCCTCTGAGCATGTGAAAACGTGAATCCCCCAGAAGACTTGTAAATAAAGGCTAAGATTATGTGCTTGAAATGCAAGCCCAAGTTTTGTACCATGTGGGGCTCCACAACGAGACCTTCAGAGCCCAGGGTTTCTGAAGCACTTCACACCTCTGGTGCCCCCAGGAGCAGCGGCTGTGCCCCAGCTAGCCGGACTCGCCACCCCGCCAGCATCTCCCCAGACTTCTCCCCAGCGCAGGTGGCCTCGCAGCGAGCACAAGCTGCGAAGCCCGCAGCGATAAACGCAAGCACTGGCCTGCATTTTCAGCCCTCCTTCTTTGAAAGATGAGTGTGAACGCACAAGCCGCCGGGAACCCGCGATGACCCTGCCGAGCACTTCCCGATGGGGGCGTGTGCGGCCCCGAGAGCCGGCAGCGACCGAGCCCGCCGGGGGCCGGGGCCGCGGCTGCGGGGAGACTTTCCGTCGTCCAACAGAAGCGGTTCGAGGTGCGGCTACAGGCGAGCCGACGGGGCCGTTAGTCGTTGGCGTTAGCCGCGGCGGGCGTGGCGGGCGCTGCCCGCCGGCGGAGCGCTGAGGAGAAGCGAAAGCGAAGGGAAGGCTGCGGGCGGCGGGGGATCCCCGCGCCGGTGGAGGTGGCAGCGCCGCTGCCTGGCGGGTGAGACACGTGTGGGAACCGGCCGCGTGTGTGCGTGTGCATGCGTCCTGCAAGTCCCCGGGCACGGTCCGTCACTTCAGGGCTCTGCCACGGAGCCCGGCCGGGCGCTCCCGCCCCAGCCCCAGGTGTCCCGGGCAGGACAGCCGCCGGCGATGCTGTGCTGCATGCCCGGCGTGGCTTTCGTCCCCGCTCTGCTCGTCAGCTGGTCCTCGGCCGCCTTTATCACCTCCTATGTGGTCGCCGTGCTGGCGGGGCACGTCGAGCCTCTCGTCCCCTACATCAGGTGAGGCTGGGGCGGCCGTGGGAGCGGGCGAGGTGCCGCGGCGGATGCCCGGGCTGTGAGGCGGCGGCTCAGCGTGGAGAGTCCGAGGGGGCCGCCGCACCGCCGGCTCCGCGGCTCCTTTCCCCCGCAGCGCGGCTGTGGGGCTCTCCGGAGAAAGAGATGCAGCGGCGGCAGAGGAAGGGTGGCAGAGCAGGGACCCGCTGTGCTGTGCGCGCCTGTCACCCATCACATCTCCATCACCCGGGCCTCTCTGAGAGCAGCAGGACCCGAACGCTGATGGATGTGGTAGAAGGGACCTGAAACAGTGTTCTGCTGGAGCCAAAGTGTACTGCAGTCCCGATTCTAGCAAAACTTAAGGAAATGGTGGAAATGTAGTTTTGTTTGTGTAACTCCGGAACTGGGCCAAAGATGGTGGCAGGACTCGAAACCCTACAATAGCTTTTGTGGGGGACATACACCCCCACAAAAATGCATCTTTAAAATTTCAGCATAGGAACAATGAGTGTAAAAGGCTCTCTGAGAGATGACTGGCATCTCCTTTCTATAAAGTTAGTCATTTAAGCACAATTCTATATAAACCATTATTCATACATTGCTGTTATTAACATTTAAATCTGAGCTGTGAAATCACTAACTACTCAGTTCTTAATAGATTAAAGGTAAACCGGAAATCCGAAAGTGGTGTTTGATATGTAGAAGATCTAAAATAGACTTTAAATTACATCTTTCAAGATATATCTAGACCTAATTCCTTGAAAGGCTTTATGAATGTACATTATTTCAGAAGATTGCTAACCTGATTTGTGTATATACATAAATTTGATTGAAAATTAGGGTCTGCCATCCTAAGCAAGTGAGACGGTGCAAATGACACTGCAACCCACAAGAAAATCGGGCTTCAATTCAAGTTGAGCCAAAGAAAATTGGGCTTCATGCTTATGTTAGCAAAGCTTTTTAAGATTATCTGCCCAAATCTGGACTCAGCTCTTGGAAAGCCTTTTTCTTGTACATACACAAATACCCTACTGCCTTAAAAATTGTGGTTATACTCATGCTCTTCCTTGATTACATGCACAGTTTCACTGACACGAAAGTGCTTGTAACCAGTGTAATTTATTCATTATAACCAAGAAAAAGAAACCATTTGATATAACTGTGCCCATGCTCAGCACGTGGTTTGTGCTCAGAAGGATTTTGAGGTCCTGTAATAAGAAATTTGACAAATGATGTTTCTTATTTAAAGCCATGTCCTTAAATAAAATATATGAGAGAATAGGATGGGGTTTCTTGGTATAATTGTGTTTGCAGTCAAGTTTTTGACAGGCCAGATATTTCAGTTGTGTTATTCTATGTAAAGAGTAGACCAAACCTATAAGTCACAGCTGTATAGCTCTGATGAATGTATCACAGCTGCCTTCGTTATATAACTCTAACAGAACATCTCACTGAAAAAATCATTCTTACACTTTAAATAAGGAATCACAATAAATGTCCATATACCCTGAAAACCCCCAAGATATATGAGGCTGTGTCAGTCATTAAAAAAAACCCAAACAAACAACAACCAATAACCCACTCACATTTCAGGCCCTCTGCATTTGCTAGTAAAGTTTTTTAAAAGATGAATGTCTTGTTTATTTTACATCCTTTTAACACAACATTTGGACTAAGGGAATTCATTGACTGTATTGTGAACAATCTGTAATAATTCTAAAGCCACATTGTCTAAGTATATAATCTTCGTTGAAGGTGCACTTGGGAGAAATACGATGATTCCTTCTAGAGTACTCAGGCCAATAGTCATTCTGTAGTTCATATCCTTATTGTGCAGGTCATTGATTTAGCCTAAGAAGCTGAATCATGGGATTAAGAATGTGATTTAGTGAAACTTAAGAGTGATAATAAAGAAAGAGGAAGAATGTTGCAACATTTCGGTTGTGCAATATCTTAAAATAAACTATAAAAATTAACTAGAGCTTGTATGGGGAAATTCCAGTTACACAAAGGAGAAAGATATTGACAAATTTTAGTTCAAAGTTTCTGTAATTCTTATTTGCATTCCTCAAGTAACCATTGTATGCCTTGAGGTAATTTGTTAATTTTATTTGTTTACCATGTAAGAGCTGTCACAGTGAGAGAAAGACCACTTCAAAATTTGTTGTTGAAACTATGCTAATGTCTCATCAAGTAAGCCACACAAATATATTTCTGGGTAGATAAAAATGAATCTGATTTTGTGTTTTCTAGCAGCTGAGGCATAAAAAATGGTCAGGTTATGACCAGATTAGTCCTTTTGCTCATACTGCTCACAATCCAAACTGATTTGGATGTACTCGGGTGGCTGTTTGGTGATTTGAATTCTCAGCAAAAGAGTAAGGGAATTTTCCTTCAGGTATCTGCTGCCAGTTGGTACCTCAGGATCAGAATCCCCGCAGGCAGAATTTAATCCTCCTGCTTTAAAAAGTTGGGACTTCAGTTTGGAGAGAAATAGTTTATGATGGCTATGAAGAAAATTTGATGGTGATGAGTCTTTTGTCCCTGAAGTATTTATTCCCTATCTCTTTTGACTTCTTGTCTTTCCACTCTTCAGAGGACTGTTTGTCTGTAGAATTCTGCTACATGAGATGGTGACACAAATGCTGTCATGTTCTTACAAGGTTCCTCCTCTTTTCCATAGTGGTTGTGCTCACCTATGCAACATAGCAAGTAAGTGAGCACATGTTTTTTTTTCATAGGTGCCATTTGCTTTTTTCTTTTTCATGAAAGAAAGTAACTGTCACAAATACTTTTTTATTTTCTTTTTTTCCAAAGCAGCAGACCAGAAGCAAAACAAAAATATACCTAGGTCTTCACTTAGCTTCAGGGATTTTTATAGTGGAAAATATGGCATTAAAAAGATTGTGTCAGTTACAGCAGTGCAGGACTTCATAAATACATTGTAGATATGATATAGTATTCTTGGTTTGAAGTTTCTTGAAAGCATACATCTAAGATTATTGAGTTTGAAAATAAACAATAGCAAAACTCACCTATAAACTTTATTCAGCTTGAGAAATGCTTTAATTGAAAAATTAATGGAGTTCAGTGCAATTTCAGGTTATTTGGATTGCTCTTACGATGTGAAATGTTCCAAGAAATTCAAATGGCTTTCTTTGCATGTGCTGATTTCATTCTCTTCTCACCTAAAGTCCTTCAAAAGCTTTGAAGTGATTACAGTCTGGTACTTAGCATAGAGCAGTTGCTGGTTTGAAAAAGTCCTTCAAAATTGTCACAAGTTGACCACTTTTTGAATAGAGTCCTTTGTTGCATTTATGAAAGCATTCCCGAAACATGTGGGTAAGATGTGAAGTTCAAGGTTATAAAATGGGCTAAATGAAGCATGGATTAAGATGATTTTAAATGTCAAAAAAAAAAATTAAAAATTTACTGTACTGTTTTCATTGATTCCACTATCAAAGAGAAACAAGACTAATACAGAGTACAAGCTGGAGCAAGTTTTGGAAAGCATTACAACAAAAAAATACAGATGAATAGGGATTCTTAATGCCTGAAAAGTTGTAAAAACTTTCTATAAGTCTGGTCCAGGCTTTTGCTGTCTGAGAATTTGGAAACAATCTACTGAAAAAACCCCCCACCACAAACAACAACAATGAACTCCCCCCTAAGTCCCCCAAAATACCAAAAATCAAACCTGAGTTTTGTCTCTATTTTTTGCGGTCTTTGCATAGAAAAGTATTCTCCCTTCACCTTAAGCTTCCTCCCATTCTAGATAAATCACCTTAGCAACTAATTACACAAATGCTTCTGTAATATAGAAGGCGTTTCAGAGCAAATATTACTTTCTAAAACAATATATCTTTTGTTATGGTCGTACTCTTCTGGCTTGCATTTAACAAAACTGTCAAAGTCTTTACGAATGACTGCTTATGTAGAGAGTGCTTTCTCGTTTGGGTGTTAAGAGCACAGGCATTCATGCTGAGCATCTGTCATTTTGGCTGCACTCAGTGGCAGGTTCAGAAGTTTAGCACGGAAAACTAATAATGCAGCCTCACTGTTAGAATGAAGAGTATTCATCTTGAATTGCGTAAAAAAAAAAAATTCTAGCTAGTACCTACTTGTCCCATCATACGCCTAAGTGAAAGTTTGTTCCTCAGAATCTTTGCTTAGTTTCTACTGAACTTTGATGTTAGCTAAAATCCTTACGTGTTTATGTTTCTGGCTGTAGAGTTCCTTAGGTGCTTCTGTTTGCACACACAGTCATGCCTCTTGGTACTGCTGAGTAACTGAAAACTCAGCTCACACCCAAATTATGTAAAGGTTTCTGAGCTACTTGTTTTCCATTGGCTTGACCAACACAGACTGATCAAGTAGATATCAACTGGTTGTACATTAAACAAAACAGGTAATGGCATCTCAGTATTCTTCTTTCATTGGAGCACTCACTTTATATAAGGGTCCTGCTTGAGGGAATGTTCTCCTAGGATTATATCCTTCCTGCCAGGAAGGGGCATTCTTCGGGATAGGTGATGTCACATATGTAGGGAAAAGAGGGAAGAGGATTCTATGATGAAGGTACTCCATTTTCTACATAGCATATATCTTGTATATATCATGTTTTTCATATGTGTGTATGTGTGTAAATTCTGTAGATATTCTCACTCGCATGCTCCATTCGTCTGTCCCAGTGAATGTCTAATTAATCCCTATAAAGGTGAATTGCTTCAGCAGAAGAGACTTACAACACCTTGGGCTTAAAGTACTCTTAAGCTGTGCCTACATTAGTAAATTAAACAGTGCCTAGGAACGTTCCCAAGCATTGGAATGCAATTATTCTCCCGGACTATAGCCCTTTCAATCAAATCAGGAAATTAAGCCAAATTTTCTCACATCTTAGAATACTGAATGCCATTAGCTATGTTTTACTCTATCACAGCATTAATTTGGTAGATAAAAGAAATGTCATTTCTGAAATGTCATTTATGTGATCATTTATGTCATTAATGAGTAAAGTGTCGCTCTGTCTCATCTCTGAATATTGCATACAAAGAAAGAAGAAATACAGTTCAAATAGTATGCTCTAAAAAGATGATTTATTTCTAAAAAGAAAGATTCAATATTGCAAATGGAGCTTAAGTGTGCAGCAGATGACATTCCAGTTGTTCCAAATGTTTAAATGTCTTGCACATATAGCAGCACTTCACACAAGCTACATTTCTCTTGGGGTTTCATGTGTACATCTCATTTATGTTTCACAGACCACCATTAACTTTTAATTTCTTTCTCTCCCTGCTTTAGTGATACTGGAACTAAACCTCCAGAGAGCGGTATCTTTGGTTTTATGATTAATATTTCAGCACTTTTAGGTATGTATAAGGTACTTGGTTTGAACATAGCAAAGAAACGAAAACTAGAAAAAACTGTCTCTCTGCATTGCAGTCCATACAATATTCTGCAGAAAAAACTACTCCTCCATACAATATTCTGCAGAAAGACTACTCCACAGTCAAATGGTAGTACCAGGTAGATGGAAGTAGTATCTAGAGGACCAGGTCCTTAAAGTCAGTAAGTGAAGGCTTAGAGGCACTCCTGTATCTGAAGAGCACCTCATCTGCGCAAAGTAGTTGGTGCATCTGGAAGTAAAAAGTGGAAGCAGAATGGTATAATTACTTGGCAAAAACTGTATTTTTGGTGTAGGAAGACATTTGATTTTAGGATTCTGCAGCAAAGGGAAGAACACTGTTGAAGCAACACCTGGTTTCCTCTGCAAGATGCATACTCCTTTACTAAATGTCTGCTGGCCTTGAATCAGGAAGTTTGGCATTTTCTATTCACTTCTAGGGGATGGAGGATCAAGAGCTGTGTGCCTCTGTATACATTTAGTCCATGATGGCCTTCATGCAAAGGAAAAAATCACATATTTTACCTTTTCTAAGAGCCTCATTGAGTCACGCTATCTTGGTGCGTTTCATATAACCTTACAGCACCTGGACAAAGTCATGTGACTTATTTTTCCAGCTGTAAATAAACTGAAACTCTGTTCTGTGCTATTGAACTATGGAATACAGTCTCCACCTTACTATATCCTGATCAACCACGATCTTCTAATTCAGGAGAGGTGTTTGTTTGTCAGGAGTGAACTGCATATTGGGGTCACATAGGCTGGAATAAAATCTTTGTGTGTTGGTTTGGGGACACTGTTATACTAAAGAGCAGCCAGAGTTGGCCTCAAAGCTTTGAAAATATTTTCTGGATACACAGCTAGTTATGTTTTTTCCTATTTACACTCCACAAAAATGTATTAATTCATCCAAGCATCCATTATAAGGATCAGAATAAATCCCCTACTTCCAGTTTATGGTTCGTTTCCCTGTAACATCTATTCCTAATGTGGAATGCCAATGCCTCTGTGCCTAAAATGCACAGGAGAATGGGATTTATATTACTGTTTTGCTTGAAGTGGTGTGCAGTTATTTCTAGATAGCATTAATGTGTGAAGTTAAGACTAAGATGTTAAGACGGTTCTATCTGAAATAATATATCTGAAATTCACTACCTTTCTTCTTCATCCCAGCAGAGTTAAAGGCAGTATTATTTTCTGTATGCTAATGTGTTACAGGGCAAGTTGTTAAAATGTAAGCAATACATCATCATTGAAAAAAATACATAATTTTTGTTTTTCAGGTGTAATTACAATGTGCATCAGATATTTATTAATAGAGAAGCAAAATGAGTCATCGCACTTTATTAGGTCTTCATGCAACATGTTTTCACTATGCATTGGATTGATGGGCTGTACTGGAATGGGCATAGTTGCAACTTTTCAGGTATGACCATAGATTTCATATCATAAATGAAATGAAATTTGTTTTACCAGTTCAAAAAAAATCAAATAGATAAGAGTACCTAACATTATCGCAGTGTGGATACTTGGCAAATGGAGTAAGAATGTTTTTCTTGCTCATGCCTGTATTCACTAGCTTTAAAAAGAGAGCTTTGCTTTCTCCCTATATACTAGATTTTTTGCTTGTACAGTTATGTTAGTAGAGGAGTTTCTGTGTGCTTGTCTTGTAACATGTCTGCACTAGAAATCAACTAATATAGATGCTTTGCTGTAATTTTTACTATGAAAATCTTACTGTAAAAAGCTTTGCTATTCGCAGTTTAGTTTGCTTACAGTCAGGTTAGAATAAATCAGACTAGCAAAAGAACCTGTATTTTTAGCTGCAAACTGCCAGCATTTTCTACAGAATAAACCAGACTTATCCGACAGGTTAGAACATTGAGCACAGTATTTGCCCATTGTTTTGAGTCTGTAGGAGATGGCATAACAATATGTTAAGTTGTTTGATAGAGACATGTAGAATTACCAGTTACAATACCAGAAAGGATAAGACATCTCATTATAAATCAAAGAAGTCCAGCCCACAGTGTCTGAAAGAACATTCAATAGAGAGGAAAAATATTGAAAAGTTTATTGAATTCTTTTCACCTTTTCTAGTAAGGAAGCGTGTAATAGGGTACATTTTAACACAAAAAAGTATTAGGACACTTGCTCTCCAAACTTTAGCTGAGAATCAAGTCAAGTTTAATTGGTAGATAGTTTGAGATACTGCCTTTAAATCTGTGGAAGCAGATGAACTTTTTCTTTGAAAGGATGGCCTACTTTGGGGAACATTTTGGTAAATACTGTTGTGCTCATATAGTGACTAGGAAACATGTGGCGAAATAAAAGATAAAAATTGTCAGGGCTTCAGCAGCCAATACAATTTCGCATGTAATCGACATGGTATTCTCAGGCAAAAAACTGCCTTGGACTGATATCTTGTTCTTTTTAGTTGTACTTCCATGCAGTGACTGTGAATTGCAAACACTACAGGCACTACAGTCTATCCTAAACATGCAATTCTACTTTTAAATATCTATACTCTTATTGATCAGATTTTAGATTTAGATGTGTCACAAAAGAATTTAGATAGTGGGGAACAGTGTTGCTTGACTGAAATAGAAAACAAACCCAGCTTCAATAAGGAAAAGACAAATCAAGGATGCAAAATAACTTGGGAGGCTCAGAGAAGCAGTAACTTTGATCCTAAAGTTTTCAGTTTCCAGTTTAGCATTGGTTCTTATCTCTATTGTCTCTCATTGCCTGTTCATAAACTCCTTCTTCACCTAATTTTTCTTTACTCTATTCTGACCTCACTTTCCATGTTAAGTGCAGTTTGCAGGAAGGGTTCAGAACACAGTAAGGATCTAATCTAAGAACCCAGTCTAGCAGATTTTTGAGCATTCTTAATTACCCAGGAAAACTGAAATGATGGCTGCAAGTCTTTGAAGTGTATCGTGTATACCTAGGAAACAGGTGTTTCCATTTACCATTAGAATAATTGAGACATGAAGAGGCTGTGAGATTTGCTCAAAATCAGGTGTTTGTTTCACATAAGGAGACCAAAGCAAAGCAAAGCTGGAATTACAAGTTATTTCTTTAGCATTCAGTCTAGTCCATCTAAATGGGTTGTTCAGAAAATTCACATTCATGTGCACTATCTGTTTGTTTCTTAACACTTACTTTTCCTCAGCAGGTGGGCTAACACCATACCTGAGTACTGTAGTGGAGCTGATTGACACTATTTGGCATCAATTCATTTTCTGTTTCCCCAAAAGAGAATATCTAGTTTGATAAAAAGGTTTCAGTGTGAAATTATACTGGAAATATTTAAGGTTTGCTTTTATTTACTCAAATCTAGTGCCACTTATGCTGAGTCTTTCAAGTAGCATAATTAATTGTAAAGAATTTTTTTCACCCTTTTTGTTTCAGGCTAAGGTATGGTATGTAGCGTGGGGGGTTAATGGTATTGGTCTCAGAGCAGTTAGCAAAAGTGAGAAAGGAGGTGAGAGAAAACACTAGTAGTGCGTCCTCTAAAAGTAAAGGAGTTTCTGAGAAAAGAAGTAATGGTCATGAATAAGGTGTTTGTTCTCTCTTCTAAATAACACAATGCTTGAAATACAGACACGAAAGACAGTGGAGAGTTAGCTTTAAGAAGATAATTGGATAAGGAAGGAAAAATCCAGTAGTCCTTAATGAACAAGGCAAAGCAAAAACCCAGGTCTTAGCAAGTCTGGTTTTGCCTGTTTAACATTACATGTGATTAAAGAGATATCTTCTTGTCTTTGACTAGAAAGCTTAGGAGGCTTACCATAGCAGAAGTAGCAACATTTCCCAGGTTCTACAGGGGTCGAGTGTGATGGTCTTTTTAGGGAAGCTGTAGCAGTTTCATGGGTGCAAGACCATGTAGAAAAGCTCTGTATAATGTGTATGGGGCTAAATGCAAAAGCCAACAGTTGTACTTGCTTAACGCTTTCCATACCAAATCATGTCATTCCTATATGGAAGGCAAAAAGTGGAACAGAGGAGAAGAAAATGCAAATATAGATGAAATGTCACTTAAATACCTGTATGAGGAACATGCTTTAAAATCTGACAGAACTTAATACATCACAGAGAGATAGAAGTGAATGAGTAGAAAGAAAAGCATGGGAAAAAAGAGTTTAAAAGAGCATGTGAACATAATCACCATCACGAGACACAGAAAACAGCGGCCTCCAGGCAGGAAAGATATTAAAATAGGTAATGAAAGGATATAGATAGGTTTTCATTAATCGTTAAAATAGAACTGTAGTAGGTCAGACCATAGAATATGTTAGGTGACAGAAACGAGCTTTAAAGCTAATTTACCTGTCTGATACTGGATTCCAAGGTAGCACAACTCTGTAATTTTTTGAAACATTTATAGAATACAATAAATTCTCTGAAATCATCATCTGTTTTGTTGCTAGATATTCTACAGAGTACTGAGTGGTTTGTGGTTTTGTTTTTAAAGGAGCAAACCTTCCATTGGTAGGGTATTACGAAGTGATAGGCCACATACAGTGATACTGGAATTGTATACACCTTTCATGTGTTGAGGAACCTGAGCAAAAGTGGCTGATGATACGGGGAAGAGTAAGAAGGCTGAATAATTTGAGACTGACAGTGTGAGACTTTCATATTAAGAGTTTATTTTAGCTAACACTTTTTAAAAATATATATATAACTAATTTTCTGCCGACTTTTTTCCTGGAGCCTTGTGGCTGGCCACTGGAGGGTAAGGGATGGACCTATAGCAGTCACTATTTAGAACAGCTTCCATGAAACTTTACCGTTAGGTAGAGTGTGGCCACACAAATGCAGATTAGCCTTTCAATGCAAAAGGATGAAAATCTTTGGCAGAGTACAGGGGAAAAACACAAGCCAGTTTCTGTTTGTGGAAACATTAATTAGCACTAGACCAACTGTTCAACAGCACTAAAATGGATTTTTCTTTCATCTTCCCTTTGTAGACTGTTGGGAGAAGGGACTGTTTCCCACTGCTTGTACATGCTCAGCATAATGTGGCTACCATCTTCTTAGGGCTCATTGATTCTTACCACTGTACAAATAGTAGCAGCTAATCATTGCACTGATTTTCTTTCCAGGAGCTGTCTGTTCCCAGTGTCCATGACATAGGAGCTTTGGTGGCATTTGGCTCGGGTGTTGTATACATTACCCTTCAGTCTATAATCTCTTACAAGTCCTGTCCACAATGGAACACTTACTTTGTGTGTCACATAAGGATGGCCATATCTGTAATATCATGTATTGCTTTCATTCCCAGTATCCTTTATGGTGTATCCCACAGTTTTCCCTTTATGCATTCATGATCTTCCTTTTAAGTTTAACCATTGCTGATAAAAGATGAAAATGAGGTTACAATCTCTGTTTAGGGCTCTCTAATATTTCTGCTATAATAATGCATATAACATGTTGAGACACCGTTAATAGCATAAAGATGAGTCTCAGGGTCTTCTGAAAAGCTGTCTGTCTTTTTTCGGTGGTATATCTAAATCAAATGCCTCGGTGTTCTTCATAAGATTATGCAATAATAAAGCTAGACGAACTTTCCAACCTCCTTCATTTGAAGGACAGTACAGAGAAAGGTTTGCAAAAGGGGGGCGCTGCTTCTAATGTGAACCTAACACATAGACATGTAAAAAATATAGTGGCATACGCAAGATTTCCGTCAAGCCTAAGCAGATGCTTTTAATCATAATGGTTTGAGCTTGGCTTCATTAGATGTCTCCCCTAGAGACACATTCAATACACTTACTGGCTTTTCTCACAGCCCGCTGAAATTAGAGTCATCCCATTGATTTTATTGGTCTTTAGGTGATCTGCCAATGTTGAAAAGTTGTCGCAGCAGATCAGCCCCTCAGCCAGCCAGCTGCTGCCTGCTTTTGGTTTCAGCAGCTGTGAAAGTACTTTTAGAGAGGGTCCTGGTCCTGAAAGTTGTACAAATATATCAAGGCACCTGTTGTGGACCAATGGAAGACAACATGGTTCCTTTTCCAGCAATGCAGGACTCTGCCCTCACAGTTCTCAGTCCTGAATCAGATCTAGGTTTTGGAGTGTCTCCCCTTACTCTCTGTACTTCGGAAGAACCCACAGAAACCCATATTTGTGCAGAAATTTGTTTTGAATGCTGTTATCGGTTACTTCTCAATGATGTGTTTCATTTATTTGTGTTCTTAATACTTTTATTTCATATTCTGGTTGTTCAGGATCCTGTGTTACAGAAGAGGGAGATGGGGTCTTTTTTTTTTTTTTTTACCAGACATTTTCAATTACTCACGAAACTTTTATAGTCTCCTTTACACTGTGTTTTTCCCAGTGATTGTGTTTGCTTCAAAAATTTCTGTGACAAAAATTGATTGGACTCCAGATGAAAAGGTAAAATCTCATTAAGTAGCCAGCTTACCCTGTATCATATTATTTGGGTAGGCTGTTATGTTTATCTAAAAGTGTATAGCACTAAAAACACTTCATAGACTTTAGATAGTACATCATCGTGAACAGATTTGTGAAATGTCACTGATTGATGGAATGGTTTCCAGTTATCTCTTCAGTAGAAAACTCTCTATGGTTTGGGTAAGAAAACTTATCATGGAAGGGTCAATCTTCAGAGTGTTAGACTTTCATTTTAACCAAGCATTTGAAACTTACTCGAAGAACAAATTGTAGTTTCATTTGTTGAAAATGAACTTCAGACATGAAACACAAGTGGACCAATTTGGTTCTGAAGTTTTGGAGGTTTTTTACAACCTTTGGTCTCTCAGCTTTTTTACCATTCTTTATTAAATAGTCTTTACCATTGTGATAAACATCTGGGATATGACCTGAAGTTTACTAAGGTCAATATCAGGTATTTGAATTTATTTCAGTAATCTCAGAATTACAAGTATGAAAGGTAAGTTTTCTTTTTGGACAAACTTTGTCTCACGAGGTATTAAAAAATCAGGTTGAATAATGCAGAGAGCATATGCTGGTGGAAAAGCTTAATAAAAGCAAACTTCGCAAATGTACCTCAACTGAACACTGGCAAGGCAGCTGTGAGATAAACCTTTACAAGTTAGATAATCTTAGTAATATCTACCTCTTGAGTTTTGTTTTGGTTTTTTACTTCAGATGCAAGGACGAGCAAATGTTTTTACTGAAACAGGTGACATATTTGTTGATGGCATGTTAAGAAACACCCGACGTTCTGTTTGTTTCATATTACATAGGTTTTCTATGACGGTATAGTTAAAAACAAAGGTCTTATTAGGAACTGTCATACAAGGGTAGCCCTCCATTTTAAAACATTGTGAGAATTTACTGGAAGGAATAGTACTGCTGAACACAGTGGCTCTGAGTAAAAGTTTTGAATATGGGCACTTTGGTATCCTTCACAGAAGAACTAGTTTTTTTCAGGTGCAAATTATATTCAAGCTATGTTTTGATCTTGTGTTGATTGTAGTTTTCTTATACTATTTTTTATGTTGGTGCACAAGGCATTGCTTAATGGAACATAGAATCATAGAATCATAGAATGGTTATGGTTGGAAAGGACCTGAAGATCATCTAGTTCCAACCCCCCTGCCACAGGCAGGGATGCCTCACACTAGACATATGCAACTTTGATAAATATACTTACCATTCTGTAAAAACTAAATCTGAATTGACTTTTATAGAACAGCATATTTGGACAATGAGTTATAAATCACAGAATATTTGTTGAATTTACAGAAGTATATGGCTATTTTTATAGCATTCCACGGTTATTTTGCTTAGCTGTTTTATCTGAAAATTGGTTTTATGTCTTATTCCATCAGGATTATACCTATCATGTTGTGAGTGCAATCTGTGAATGGACGGTGGCCTTTGGTTTTGTCTTCTTCTTTTTAACATTCATTAGAGATTTTCAGGTTGGTATCTACATATTTTAGCAGTGACTAAGAAGCACTATGAATTGTAGATAACAAATGCAATAGAAATTACCATTCTTTATCTCAGCTAGATATAGAAAAGCTATCCAGAAACAAATTTTATCAGTCACAGAACTGATTTCTATCTACCTAATGAATATTTTTCCCTGGGTTTTAATACATAAAAATCAGTTTTATAAATCAGTTAAATAGGTGTCTGGTCTCAAAAATTATTCAGTAAATTAGTATCTTCTACTTATTTACCACGCTTTTTTTAGAAAGAGACCCTCTAAAGGTGACATAATACCAAAATAAATGCTGCAACTAAAACTGCATTTTTTTCTACCTGAGAGATTTTACATAACAATCCAATGCATTTCAACCACAGGTGTTTCCTTTTTTTTTTTAAGATTACACATTTTGATACACATTCCTCACAATGCAAAGAATATAAAATACTTTGTGAAAAGTATTGGCATAAAAACCTTGTGGTTTAGGTAGCTGGACATGGTGATGCATCAAGCCTGACTTTAAGGAAGAGAAAATATTAGAAGTTAAAAGGAAAACACTTTTATACAATTTGTGAAAGGCATGCCTTGAACTTAGCTTCTTAGTTAGCTTTGCCTTGCTAACTCTTGTTTACAAAGGGTGTTCTAGCTGCAGTGTTTCATGGAGTTTCAATGCTGCAAATATCAATGTGTGAGTTCTTTGGCAAAAGAACTTATAAAAAATAATAAAAAAAATAAAAGAAACATGGCTCATGACAGGTGCCTTAGGGAGATTTGAGGGCAAAACCTCCTGGATATACTGTAGTTGCTAGGATCTTTGCCTCCTTATCCTTTTCAGACTGCTGGATGTTTGTTTTCCCCATAAAGTAGTTGTATCTTTGCAAGAATAGAGTAGAGAACTTAAGGTAGAAAAGACTGAGAACTGCTGCTTCATACCACAATTACAAAGATGAACTAACTCAGTTATGATTGCTGTGATGTCATACCCCATACTTAGGTCTTTCACATATACCATTGCCTTGCACAAATCCCAGAAAGTTGAAAACTAGATCCAAGCACTTGCATAAATCTAGAAATAAGTATCAAGATCACGTATGTGAGCCAATTGGTGCTGTGATAAATTGCTGGAAAACATATCATGAATTCGTGGAGGTGGGAAGGGAATTAAAATAGGGAGACCCCTCTAAGTCCTCTGGCATAAAACCGAAGTTTGACATTAGATCATGTAAAACTTGGTAATTAATTTACTTGCTTCTTCACTTATGTGCTTGCTCAGCATGGAAGTAGTTAATACTTCTATACAATCTATACAAAACTTTCATAAGTGTATACAGAAATCAATTTTCAACTAAGGATTCTGAGTTAACATATATTTTGCTAACTTGATAGCAAAATTTATACACCTGTTTACTTTTCATTGGTAGTACTGAATAGACCATGGCCTTAGGGCTTTCCCATATTAAAAAACCAACAAAAACAGACCTAGGCTCTGCAGAACAAAATGCTTTTGGGAAAAAGGTAATTCTTCAAAATTATACAATGCATTATCTTGAAGGCATCCAAACCTGACAAAAATATTGAGGCACTATTCAGAAATGCATGCATCATTAAATTTACCATCTGGGGGGAAGAGAGGAGCTTATTACCAGTCCCTCATTCTCTGATGTCTACATGTAGGATGGTATCTCTTCTATCAAAAGTCAGACTCTTCCCTTGGAGATAAATATTTGAAGACAGTGCTGTAGTCCTTGGAGCAGCTAAATCAGTTTCTAAGGCTGCTTCAGAGCACAGATCCCTAAGTGTTCAACATTGGAAGTTTAACTATATATATAACTATTGTGAACATAATAAAGAAGAGAAAGTGATGGAATTAAGCTAAATAGAAATGCAGACATTCTAAATTACAACTAAAAATTAGCATGAAATCCAATGATGATATTTGACAGTGACAGAAAAAATTTTTAGGTAGAATCTAAATTCTATCTTCTTTTTATCCTAGCCAGTGCTCACAGAAAACCAAACTATTGATTCAGAAAAAACAATCACCAGACTCTAAGAAAAATAAGCCTTCTCTTTTCTTTAGAATTTTTCACAATATGTATTTCACTTAAATATATTTTTTTGTTTTCTCTCCTTGTACTTTATATTACAGAACTGTAAAATTAATTTATCTTCAGCTGACCTTGTTTTATTTCTCTTTTAGCGAGTTTCTTTAAGGATATCAACAGAAATACATGAAGACCCCCGATAGTGGAAAAACTTATATTTTATATATATGAATATATTTTAGGTTTCTTTTTACTCATAGAAAATGTGGCAGAGGGATGGGGTTTTATCAAGTTGTATAAAGAACCTATGCCATTAACTCCACAACATCTATAAGAGCATCCACTAAATCATTTTGAAAACTTGCAGCAATGTTCCTGCTACTTTTTTCTTTTGCGATATTTTGTAGTTTTTATACTTTTTGATATATTAAAAATACTGTAAGAGAAGCAATCTGCAGAAGCACTTGAAAGTATTCGAAGACTTGATCTCCTTAGCTCTTCCCTTTTGGACGTATCCATACCTTTTCATTTGCTATGGTCTGATTGGTAACATTAGTTTTAAACTTGAAAATGTACATTTTGCAAATAGTTAGGAAAGTCTAAAGACAATGGAAAACACTAAGGCTGAATTCCTATTCTTTTAATTGGCAAGGACTGTGAAGGAAATTGTGAGCAGAATTGGGCATCTTTGTTTCAAGACTAGAAATTGCAGATAGTAGATGGCAACGCTATGCTAAATCTTTCTGATAGTGGACACTGTATACAAGTACAGATCCTGGGAGAAGTTTAAACTATGCTGCTTGAAAAATATTGTCTAATTATCACTGCACTGTGTGTTGTAAAAGTCTACCCCTTTTCTCCCTTTATGCACTGATGGCCATAGGCAGCTTAAAACTGAAGTGAGAATAGAAAGTAAATTTATGATGTACTAAATGCATGATCTACTAAAGAGAAACCTTAGTTACAATCTGGTTAATAGAAAGCAGAAGTTTTCCAGCTATATTTTAACCTACACTGGCAGAATGAAGAGGACCTACAAAAAGTCACTGGGAGCAAATGGAAAGCAAGAGGAGGCACTACTAGTTCTCAGGTGTTCAGTTGTATGTGTATGAGTTTTATCTATACATAAAACTGAAGAAAAGAGAAATCCTAGATAGCTTCTGTAATGAAGATATGGCATATTTACTGCTAGAAACTTACTTCCGTAATGAAAGTCTTGAAAAAGAACTAATTGAGAGGTCAGGTGTTACAACTATCTGGAGGCAAAAGGGTCTTCTGTGGACTGATTCTCTGCCTCCATTTCATGCACTAACCACTTGGCTTATCAATCAAGTTCTCTGAAAATTACATTTACCATGGTCTATCACAATTTATACAGAAATATTGATGATCTTCAGTTGCTAATTTTCCATAAGATAAAAAAAATAAGCGTTTTGGGGAGTGGTATCTGAAGACTAGTCATCTGTTGATATTTCCTTTAATGTGTATTTTAAACTGTATTAAATTCAGCTGTTTCACTATTTAAAGAGTCTGTGTTTTCTTTGTAAGAAGTTCTTCAAATAAAAACAGTTAAAAATGTTTTTCACTGACAGATTTACTTTATACAATATTCAGGTTATCTTGTAGGGGTTTTTAGTTATCATATTAAAAATCAAATCTAGTTTGATTTTTAACATGATCAGTTTGATTTTTAAATACCTACTGATTAGGTATCCCGCATAGGGCACTCATTCCTTCAAGTGAAGATCAGAAACTCACTAGAAAATTTATAATAACCACAAAAAGTGACATCTTGTTATCCTGAAGGCCATGTTAAGAGAAGCCCATATTTCTTAGTGCATTGAATATTGTACTTTTATTACTTTTTATTCCTAGCATTGTTAAACTAAAGTATAAGGAGCTTGAAGCTGTTATTTCAAATTGTCAGATCCCAGTTCACCAATTTAGTAAACCCTTTACATAGAGAAAAGAAATTATATTAACCTTGAAGTTCAGACTTCACTAATGTTAGTGTGTTTTTACAGTGAATCAAATTACATTTAAACAGGAAAAGGATTATTTGTATTGTTCTGATTTAGGCAGGAAACCACCACAATGTTTCACAAGTTTCAAGGTGAGAGAACACTAAGAAAACATTAATCATCATCCCAGTACAAGGCTTCTGAAGCAAGTTCACACTTACTTAATCTCTTAGTACTCTGTCCTCCTCAAAAAAAACATATCCAGCCTGCCAACCTTTAGAATGTTTAAAGTATCCTACAGAGAAGAAAAAAATAAAGGTTTTTTTTTTCCAGAGAAAGTGGCTGAATCAAGATAATCTTGTTTGCTGAAATCAATGTGTTAATTCAAGTACCGAAGAACTACCAACTGAAATAATTCCAATTTTTCTGAGCTTTATTATGATGGGGTTTTATCTGAGCTACATTCATGACTGAAAGAATGCATCACCAACAGTTTGCCTTTTATTTAATTTGTTTGGTTAAAAACATTGACATGCATCAGCAGGCAGATTGAGACAACAGGTTGTTACCTTTTCATTTGTTTGGTGAACAACTATTGAACACACTTCAATTATTTGCTAGATCCAGGCAGCTTTTCAGTCAAGATCCTATTTATTTATTTGGTTGAAATATGAGTTGACAAGTTGAAAGCACTTAAAAAGTTTATTCTAGCAATGTTTACTATTTTAGCTGTAGATGACTTCTGTTAAATTACACTTCAATTTTTCTCAACCAAGTATCTTTACAGGTTAGTACAGATAATGTCACAGTACACTTCTGTTGCTTTGCAATAGGATCTTTTTCCTATATTTCCACATTTCTTAGCAACAAGGAATAGATATTTTTTTGTGGGAGCTAAGCGAGAAATGTTTTCACCATCAAATCTGCATGATGTTTTCTGTTTGTCAGCCCATCGTGATTGATTGAGAAACTTCTTTTGCATAAACTACAGTAAACCACGTGACAGTTGCTGTTCTTTTTAGCAATGATGCTAGATCATTTCTCTACCCCTTCCGAAAGTGCAAAGTCTCTTTTTTTTTTTAGGTTGTGCAGCTTGATGTACTGAGGAAATACTACCACTGTGGTCTCTATCACACATGTAAGACATGTTGCAAATCATGCAAGGATGAAAATTGACTTAAAATACCTAAACTCCACTTTGTCTTAGGACACTGC
This sequence comes from Strigops habroptila, assembly GCF_004027225.2. Classification (NCBI taxonomy): domain Eukaryota; kingdom Metazoa; phylum Chordata; class Aves; order Psittaciformes; family Psittacidae; genus Strigops; species Strigops habroptila. The sequence continues at coordinate 71,284,481 of NC_044279.2, forward strand.
TGCTCATACTGGTCTTTCCCGTGTGTGCTCAGCCAGTGATCACCATGTACTGCACTTTTGGTGTTTCTCATATGGTATTCTAAATTTTTAATTCTGATCTGCTCTGTTTGCATACTGCCTTATCTGTGACAGCAGCATGGTTTTTTTGACAGTCATAAACCAATCTTGTTGGCAAGGGGTTTATTGTTTGGTGGTAAAACTGGTTGCAAAACTTTCAAGCAGACTAGAGGGATTATGGTGACATATGTCAGTAAGTTTTGGACATTTCAGGATGAAGTTTGTAAAGATGTTCAAGAGCTTGGTATTTTAAACTGCTCTGTAAATACAAAGTCACAAAGTTAATTTCCTTGGAAGATGAGCTAATGTCCCTTTATTTGGGAGAAATTTGACATAACCTAAGGAAATTGCAGTAGGTTTTAATTTATAAGATTTCTTTCACTTTGACTAAAACTAGCACAGGTGAGTCTGTCTTTCACTGCATCTGTGTATGTGCCCATACGACCCTTACGTTGCATACACAAACAGTACTGGCATGATGAAGCTTGGGTAGTGGGTAAAGTCTTACATGTTGCTGTAATAACATAAATGATAATAATTGTTATATCTTATAAACAACAGAAGTCATTTTATGATCTTTGGCTGTGTTTTCTAGCTGGTACTGAGATGTAGAAAGAGTATTTTTCACATTTTGCAAGGAAAACAAGCAACTTGTACATTTGGTATCTGTATTTTTCCCAGTACACAATAGATGGCACTAGTAGACCACATGATCAGGGTTTATTTTCCATGTTCAGGCTAGCGAGTGCAAAAGTTTTGTAGGTTGTTTTAAATATTTTTAATAGTCATCTGGAGACCCAGTTAAATGATCCTTTTATTATGCCTTTGTGGAAAACAAGTCAGATCTAAGTTTCCTTGCCATCCCTTCCTGCCTTAATCTAAGTAAATATGTTTTGCTACTGCAACATGTAGTTTCATAGCAACTTCAATATTCAAATTCATTTTTCTAAATCAGAGCAGCCACTTGCTGAAGTTGGCTCTGGCACAAGCTGCAGTTCAGTTGTCATTATTAAGCCACTTCCTTTAGGAAGTTTTTCCTACCCTATTTACAAAGAAGCTGCATTTTACTCAGTATCTTCGATAGCTTTCTGTCAGTTCTCAATGGGTCATCAGAAGAAAGTATAGACCAAAGAACAAGATTTTAACATTTCAAAATTGTAGCCATGTTGCACTCAGAAACAGTGATACGTCAGGTTGTAAAAAAAATTCAAGGCAGCTGCTGTATCTAAAATCCACTTTTGTTTACATATAACAAGACTGTTCTCAGTTATCTCCTTGCCTAATTAAACACTTGGATAGGTATTTTTTGCATGTCTTCTGTGAAGTGCAACAATAATCCAGGCCTCTGAACTTCTATCATTTTACCTGAAATGATACAAGTTCAGCATTTTTGGTCTTAAATAAGCCGCACTGAGCATAGATATTCCTCTAAAAACTCTCATCAAATGGTGCAAGGATTTTTTCTTTACATATTGTCCTGGGTTCAGCTATAGCAGTCATTTTTCTCCTTCTTAGTAGCTGGTGGAGTGCTGTGTGTTTGACTTTCAGCCTGGGAACAACGCTGATAACACCAATGTTTTTAGTTGTTGCTAAGTAATGTTTAACCCAATCAAGGACTTTCTCAGTCTCATGCTCTGCCAGGGAGGAGGGGAAGCCAGGGGGAAGCAGAGACAGGACACCTGACCCAAACTGGCCAAAGGGGTATTCCATACCATGGCACGTCATGCCCAATATATAAACCAGGGGGAGTTGCCCGGAAGGCCCAGATCACTGCTCGGGTCGGGCTGGGTATCAGCCGGCAGGTAGTGAGCAATTGTAACCTCTCCCCTTGTTATTTCCCTTATCATTATTATTATTAGTGGTAGTAGTAGTGGTTTTGTATTATACCTTAGTTACTGGACTGCTCTTATCTCAACCCATGGGAGTTACATTCTTCTGATTCTCCTCCCCATCCCTTCGGGAGCGGGGGGAGGAGGAAGGGGGGGAGCGAGTGAGCAACTGTGTGGTTCCGAATACCGGCTGGGCTTAAACCACAACATATATAAGTATAGAAAGTGCTTTAACAAAGTATGAATACTTTGTTATTGATAGGTATCTTTAACATGGTAGAACCTTCTTACTCCACAACATGACTCCTTTCCCAACACTCACCCATAAAATTCATTGTATGTGGAAGATACATTTCAAAGATGGTTTCTCTTATGAACTTGACTTTCTCTCATGACTTTCATCATGAGATCTGCAGGAACAGACTGTCTATAGCCCTGCTTCTACTAGAGATATTAGAAGTTGACAGATCTCCCTGCAAAGAGCTATCTTTCCTTCCTCTTACGCTGCATCAAATAGTTGAAGCACATTAGATGGTTTTCATTGACTTTTTTCCTTTGAATTATTCAAGAGTATTTTGCTGTGGCAATGGGAAGATGGAGAGTGGTGGCAGCACAGATCAACATCAGCTTGATAAGGTGGTCACAGCCAGTGTCACTCAAGTGTGCAATGACCCATAGAGAGGCAGGTCAGTATGAGAAGATCATCTGTCTGCAGTAAGAGTTTTATTTCATGTTGTTTTGCTTGGCAAAGTTGGAAACCACACAAAAAGTCAATAGCTTAAAGTTATTTTTAAAAGTCTTGTGAAAGAGTAAGGAAATTCTAACCAGGAAAAAAGGAAATAACACTGGAAATGAGACATATGTGCCTTAGCTTCTGTCTTTGTTCATCAAGGCTCTTCTTTATCTTTGTTCATTTTAGCTAGAATCTGGAACTATTTTCTGACTGTCTATGGGTGACTGGGTGATGCAATTCTTGAGCAATACTACAAATTCAAATGATTTTTTTTTTGTTCAAATCAACCAGCTTCCTCCTTAAATACCCAACCTGAAGTGGTTCAAAACCCTTGACTATGCTTCAATGAAACTATCTGAAACGGGCTTATGCAGATAAGCTTTGTCATATCTCAGAATTTCTAGACTGGCTTTGTTTTTTTGTTTTGTTTTATTTTGTGTTGTTTTGTTTTCCTAATAATCTGTGCTAGATTTAATTCATTTAGGTGACCGGGAAAGTGAAAAACTGTTATTTTGGGGTTATCATAAATATTGTTTTATACAATTGCTGGTCTCTTCCCCAGGATAGTTTTTCATAGGAAAGTAATTTGAGAACTTTTTTCCTTTCAAAAGGTCTAAATATAACTTCATACAGATTTGAACTTTAACTAGGACTACATGTAAAAATCTCATCTTTACTGCTCAGAACTTATTTTGGCCGTAGCTCTTGATCATAAGACAAAATGTGATGTTCAAAAATTTCTTCTGATGAATTGTCACTCTGTTCTCATGGACAGCCCTTTAATCTTTGAAGATTAAAATTCAATAGAAAATAAGACCCTTCACTTGAAGGAAATGTCATATCAACTAAAATCAGATTACAAACCTTTTACTGGCTTTAATTGCTGGTATTTATTGATCTCCTCAGCAAGTGCATATGTTGTTCATAGTGCCTGGGGACGTTTCCTAGATAGCTTCTGTAGTCAGCAGAATAACCTCAGGAAAGAATCTAGAAAATAAGTCATTTCTCTGTAAGCAGTTTGAAGGAGACATCAAGCTCTAAGACTCTCCACTTGTTCTGTTCTTGCTTCTTTAACCCAACTTGTTTTCTTATTGAACAGAAATAGAGTGTTCAAGTGTTTAGACCTGAAGTATCAGAACTGATACCACAGATTGCAAAAGGATGTAGTTTTGATTAAGCCTCTAATAGTATTTAATTCAAAATTCAGTGCAAAAGCTATTGTTTGTAAAGATCATGGCACTGTAGCAAGATCTGAGAAGTCCCCAGGTAGCTGTAACAGTCTTAGAAACAGCTGAGGAATCTGGAGCCAGGCTTCAGTAAGCACTTGCTTTCTCAAGACTATGAAAGCTTTCCATTGGCATGGCTTCCTCTTGGTTTTCAGGGCATGGAGATGGTGCCATTTCTTATTTCTCCCTTTGTCCTCTGTCCTTCTGTGTTACCTAATACTCAATTCGCACAAATTGTGTTAGCAAATGACTCTCCTAGTATGTTAGTATTAGGATGTGGTTTCTATGATTCTGTTCCAGAAATCATCTTTCTTCATGACATTCAACAAATTAGCCTTACTTTCCTCCATTTTGTGGTCTCTATCTGATGTCTGGGGAATTTAAATATATACAGGTAGTAAGTCATGGGTGCTCTTTGACATGACTGCCCACCAAAATCAACTTTCTATTGAGATCCTGCCTACACCTGGCATGGCTGGTTAGCTTAAAAGTGTTTAAACCAAATATTTGAGGTAACTGTAGTATTCTAGCAGATTTTAAAGGGTGACTGCCAGTGCTGTCAAAGGGTAAAGCCGACAGTGCCCCTTCTTGCCAAACAGTTTTAAAATTTGAATATTATTGTTGTATTAGCATAGCTTTTTAGTTTTGAACTGAGTTTAAAACATGCTTACCGTTTAGGGTAGGCAATACAAAATCCCTATTGCTACTTTCCTGGAATTTCAACCAAAAGGAATGGTACAACATTATATAATCAGATTTTTTGAAAATCAACTTGCAGTTTTACATGGCATCTTGTGTCTGCTTATGGCAGCCAGAACTGAGCGTTGCCATTGAAAACAGAGAGTCATGGCAGTATATTCACTCCAAAAATACCTTCTGGTTGCAAAAATATTTTAACAATGTTAGGACTAAAGAGAGTGAGAGGAAACTAAAGAAAGACAGGGTTGAAAACTGTTCATTGCACTGCCAGATAAGAATTGAATATGGAAAAATGCACAAACAGACAAATAATTTCTGGAGTAAAAAAAGCAGTCCGGTAGACCACTGAGCCTTCTTGAGTAGGGGCTGAAGGATGAAAGGGGGTTGACTCTCAAATCACACAGTAATTCAGAAAGCAGGAAGTGCTGTGCATCAAACATTCATCTTAGGACTGGGGACAGATAAGTCTCTCCCAGATTTCTAGAAAGAATAGAAACACTGCCTTTGTGCATACCTCCAGCATTTGGAAAAACAGAAATCTTGGAAACCAGAATCCTAGCAATATCACGGGTGGGTTGTTGAAAGCATCCCATAAATCATGGTACCAGTTAAACGGCATGGCAAAACGGGGATTAGTGATCTCTCAATTTTCTTCAAGGGGAGCTAGAATTGGGTCATCATTTGGAATACTAAATTACATGACCTTATGACAGAATCAGCAGTTCCCCTGTGGTTTTTGTCGATTTTGTCAGTTTCTCTCAAGACATGCAGACTCAGAAACAGGTCTAAAGTTTAGAACCTGAGAGAAGAAGTAAGAAAGAGGAGAGTCTCCATATAAGAAAAGAGGAGAAGGAAAAGGTAAGACTACAGGAGTTTGCCTCAAAGCCTGTGGAAATGAACATGCTGCTTGTTGCTGGCCTCAGTGGAAATAAAAGAAAAACATATAGAACTCTTGATTATCCTGTAATGAACATACAATCGATTACATTAAATGACATCACATTACATAGAGGCAGTAAGAAGCACTTTTTCTCCAGTTTACGGATACTAAGGGTCAATAACTTGGTAGGTTTCTTAGGAGCAAAGTCATACTGTAATTGCAGTCACAGGACCTGGATACGAGGTACCTGCTCACAGATTGCAGTGAATCAGTCAGAGCCAGGAGGATTCTCCCATCTGCAGATTTTCAGTGTAGAATTTGGGATAACATGAGATCATGCTTGCTTGTAAAAGTCCCCATGTAGCTTCTGGTGGGAAGACGCCAGCTTGTTTGGCAGTCCCTCGGGGAACACAGGAGTTTTGCCAGCAAAATGACAGAACTAAAGAGGAACAGAGCCTCTGAAATGAAACACTAAGGAATGAGCTACATGGGAAAGACATTTGTGGTGATCTGCTCGTGTCTCTGGTACCATGTGGGAGAGTCTGGAAAAGGCGTCACTGTGGGTGCAAGGAGGGTTTGCTTGATTGTGATGGAAATCAAGCACTCCCGGTAGCTAAGTGATGGCTGACATCCATCTCAAGAAGTCAATGCACAAGAACCCTTCACATCACAAAATGGGAAAACAGAAACCTAAGTCACGACACCCGTACTCATCACTGAAAGTTAAAAAATAGAATAAAATTTAAAAAAGAGGAAAGAAAACCAGTGAAATTGGAAATAAAACAGAATAGTGGACCAGTACTGATCTGGGGAGGAGGAAAGGGAAGAAAACTGTCCTGATGCAACTGAAAGAGCCACAAAGTAAATGACCACCTGTTAAAGAGTATGTAATGAAATCTTAAAACATCTGTTGAAAATAAAGAAGAGGATATACTCCAGCAGAAAAGGGCAGAGGTGGCTTTTCTTACCTGTGTTTCTACCGGGCTGCATTAGGAACAATCAAATGTGCTGTCGTACTTCACCCAACCAAACCTATGCTACTAATTCTCATCTCCTAAACATTCTGCATGGGGGTTAGATCTGTTAGTCTACTTCTAAACCACCGTTTAATGTAAAATATTGCTAACCCAAACTCACTCTTTAGCATGGATTTTTACTGCCCTGATCATTCATTTTTCGGCTATTGTGAATTGTCCGTATTATGTTCTTTAAACAGGGCAACACATTATTCAGCAAGTGCCAAACAACATCTTGATAATTATCATGAAGTCTCCTATAGAGCGTTTCCTGTTAACTTTAATAGTGTTTTGAAGAAAATTCTTTTGGAGGCTTTTGTAGGCTCTTGTCCAACATATCTGGAGAGTCTGTTTTTCAACATTTAGTTTTACTCTTCAATGTTTATTTATGGCAACTTTAGTGCATTTAACTTCCTAGGATTTTAAAATACTTTTTTTAACTAACTTACTCATCTCAGATTTGCACAAATTTGAACAGAGACTGACTGATTTACTAGTAATTAAAGTATAATCATAAAACCTGTACTTAAACCAACTTTATTTACAGCCTGTGTTCTTTCCAAGGCAGTGCATGAATAGGCACACAGAGCCAGCTTTGTTTCAGCTATGTACAGCTACACCAAACCTGTGCAGGGTTCAAACAGGAAGCTATAGGGGGTGAAGTTTACAGCAGATACTGTAAACAGAAGACGAATTGTGGTGCCAGTTTCTTTCAGGAAATCTAGACATTTTTGTCAGAGGTTTTTTTTTCCCCCTGTATATTTTTAATTTGTTTTTAAACCTGCTTCTTTTAAAGGATACCAACTGGTGTCAACTTTCCCCCACTCACTTAGCTACCACCCCTTATCAAAACTGCAGCGTAAGATCCTAGAACAAACCAGAATGATTTAGGTTTCTGTTATTTCCTGGCTGCTTAGAAAGGTCAGAGTAGCTGGCTACTTCTTGCATCTACATTTACAGCAATGGAAGCAAATGATTTTGTAATGAATATTCTTAAACTTGAAATACAAATCCAATCACATTCTGAAACGTCCATTCCCTTGAGATCATTTCATGTTTGCTGCTGCTTTTGATTCTCCGTATTTTTCATGGTAATTTGTTCATTGTTCTTCTGTTGGTGCAGTGTAAACTAGTTTTCCTCTGCCACTCGACTCTGTGCATAACACGCTGCTTATGTCAGCTCATTAAGTCCTAACACCTACTTCTAAATAACGACAGTGCTGTTTCAAATAAGGCAGAAATGACTAAGGCCATCATACTACTGCCCAGGTAGCCTTAAGACAGTGTGTCTTTCTGTAGATCCTGTTGCAGCTGACATCTGGCATGCCACACAGAAAGAGAGGATTCTTTGCCTAATGGTTGAAATGTTCTCAGTCAGTAAATACTTAAACATAGCTGGAAATTGGCAGAATATGAGGGGTCTCCTGTTAAGTAGGACATGTGCCTGTAGGATATTCCAAAAGAAGGCCCTAGGAAGGAAAATTATGAAGTGAGAAATTGTTTGTGTTAAGTCTAAAGTGTTCAAAAAACAAGCATTGTTATTAGATCTGAATTAGCTCTTCTGATGTTACATCAAACCTTATTAGCCTTCTTTTAGCAAAAAGCTGAGGTTGTTGCTTAACTTTCTGGAACGAGCCATGAATTCCGTTGTTTTTCAGAGGTTGTGGTTTGATTCCCAGAACCAAAATGAATCTGATTCTTGAGCTGGCATATACCCTTAAAGCATTCCTAGATCAGGGCTCTGAAAAGAGAGGCTTTGGTTTCAAAACGTCTTCCACATTAATGGGTTCCTTATGGGTGATAATGGTGCAATTAGGAGAGATGAGGAACAAGCCTGAGCAGTGAGTTACAGCAGTCCCCTTTTTCAGATTCATTGGAGAAAAGGAGTAGAGACTGGGGGTACTTAAATTTGGCCTCAGGAGGAAAATAAGATCTCCTAACCTTGCTACATGGTAGCTGCTGCATTAAGAAGGCTGTTTATGAGAGAACTCATTCAATATCATCAAAATCCTGTGGAATCTGTCCACTCCATTTGGATTTGAATCACTTCTGTTCCTGTCACACTTACCTGCTCAATGTCAACTACCTTGAAAAGGCCTTCAAGAGCCATTTGCAGAAGAAAAACTACTCTGCTTGCTATTTTTGGCTGTCAGTAACTTATGAGGCAGGTAAACAGCAGTGGTTACTGATACTGCTTTTATCAACTGACTGTTGAAATACTCAGTACACGTTACTGGTGGGGCTGGACTGTATAATTGCTGTTTCCTGTTTGTCAGCACCTATCCTGCAATTGAATGTATTAACTAATTTTTGTACTCAGTTCTACTAATACATATCTGCTTATAATTGAGACAAGGTATGCTTGAATGACTGGCCATAAGTTCTGTGCACAGCTGTAAAACAACAAATAAAAATGAGCTTCTCCAGAAAGAATTAACTATCTGTACTATATAATGATATAACATTAAGGGTACCACAGAGATCAGGTTGGTGTCACCATGTGCCCTGGTCTATCCACCTCGACACACTGGATTAATTAGCAGATTACAACTGGCACTCCATTTGTCATCATTTTGAATGCCTTATCCAGAAATGCTGCTCATGTAAAGCAAGACTGATAAAAATGAATTCATTTGCAAGAGGACCCAGAGCCAAAGCCAACGTAAGTTTTGTGCTCATTTACACTCTGCCAAAAGCTACAAGCTTCACAAAAGAGCTTGCTGATACCTTTATGGCAACAGTGTTGAAATGCCCAGCAGACTTGACAGGCTGTTTTTAGCATTCATAAGGCTGCAGATGTGGAAGTCTTGGACAGCTGTCTTCATCAGTCCAGTCGGCATCTGTGACCTCATCTTTGACCTGGCTGTTGGAATAGTGTTAACAAACATATCTTACCTCATTAGGTAGCAATCAAAACTATCTAAATGTGATCTGGATCATGTATCCAGATTCAACAATAAGGACTGCTGGATTGAAAGTTTCAAAGGTAGCCTTTGCATAACATCCTTTTGAATGACTGATATTCCTCCATCTGATGTAATATAATCAGTAGATGTTTGTCCTGGTTCTCATGAAGTGGGCTCTGAATGGTTTTCTCCATTTTTTTATGCATCATTCCTTTATTTAAAATTTTTCTGTGCTACATGGGGGCAGAAAACTAGAGAACAGATAGCCAAAATGAAGTGTTCATCATATATGATGACAAAAATGAACTCCCCGGACTTATGCTGTGATTATGTTAGATTAGGAAAATTATTTTATGTGCCTGGACCAAAGCTGCTAGATCCTCTCTCTTGGAGCTATTCAGTACAGCGAGGCTTCAATATTCATGTGGAAGAAGCCCTTGAAGGCTGCTAAGCACATGGGCTTCAAAGCACTTTCCTTTATTTAGGAGGGCATCCCAAAGAGTACAGCTGCATTTATCTCTTACCCAGCACATAAACTTTCTTGCAGTCTCAGAACAGAGTACTTTTGCTGTGCAGGTTCATGAGGCACCTGTGAAAGGAGTAACTAACACCTTCATCCAAAAGACAGATCTTCCTACTGCACAAGGGTGGAAGTAGCAATGAAGAATTTCTCCCTGGCTATGTTACATGTAACCTACTACCATTTGCTACCAAACTTTTTGTTCTTGCAGCAATTCATAAAAAAGCAAGTAAAGATACTGACAAGCTTTTCACATGAAAATACATGCCCTTGGCCATCAGAATTCAATTAGACTAGAATAAAGAAGTACTATATTAGTATTAATTGTTAAAGCCAAGGAAAGTCTTCCCAGGGATTGAGGGAGTTTGGGGTGATATCACTATCCTTAACTATCCATACACTAGGCTACACCTCACTGAAATGAAAGAGAAAAGCTGTCTTTACAGGAATTACTCTGGGCTTTTTGAGGAACAAATGGCAACAGTGTGGGCAGGAAAGTCCATTCATTCTGAAAGAATACACCTAAACCCAAGAACTTTAAAAAAAAGTATATATTTCTTTTCTGGAGGCAGGCCAACCAAGTGAAGAAAATCAAACTTTAAGCTCCATGAACTTTGCATGATGCTGAGATTTGTTTATTTATACCAAAATGGAGAAAAAAGAGGCAGGAGCACCAATCTATTATCATGTTATCTGAAGTAACATGAACTTTAAAGTTTAAAATAAATATAAATCTAAGAAGCAGTCAGGCCCAGGAATCCAAAACAAAGTTTGCTCAAAACGTGAGCAGAGCCACAGCTGTCACAATGCTGACTTAGCATTCTTCAGGTTTCAAAGGAAAGTCAAGTCCATCAGAATTTCCATATCCAAGTAAATCGATACCTAGCCTTAGCTGCAGACACTGCACTCATTCGCACTCCTTCATCAGGGAAACAACCAAAATGCCAGTTGTCCTTGGACACACAAAAAAACCCCCCAAACCAAACAACACGTGAATAATTGCACAGTGATATCATATTTCTGCCTTTCATATAGAAGCCAAATTGGAGTTATAAGTTGTCATAATTTCAGTTATGGTTTGGAAAAGTGATTCCCAAGCAGAGTTTGTGGACCACTAGTCATCCACAGCAATCCTCAGAACCACTGATGCTCTGGGCTCCTGGCAGAAAAATATCTGGAGGTTGACAGTAGTTCACTGCTTTAACTTTTTAAATTATTACTGACTTGAAATAATTTTTCTCTCAATCCTTTTTCAGAAAAACAAATTCTTTCTGCAGTGATTTAGGTATTACACTGACTTTGGTCTGCAGCACGTAGTTGAGGAAGCATGCTTTTTTGTCCTTACTACATGACAGGCTATTGCAAACTGCCTGCAAGAAATGTAGAAATAAGTTTTTCAAGGGTGACTAATACTTTATCTGGAGAAAACAGCCTTTATTTTGCACTGTCCACATAATTTCTTAAAAAAACAATGGGTGGAAGGTTACATAGTGTATTTCCAAACTGCTAATATGCAGACAGATCAGTAAGTATAAAAGCTGAAATAAAATGAGAATTGGAGTAATTCACTCCATTGGACTGTGAAGAGAATTTGCCCTCTGAATATTTGCCTTTTTCAAGTTAGAGGTTGGTGGAGCTGTTTTCCGAAGGTTTGCCAGCACATGAAGGAGGACAGGTGTTTCCATGTCTGGGCGGCCTAACAGTGGCAGGAAGGATGGAAGCACGCTACATTTACTTCATCTTAGCTCCCCAAAGCAAGGTTTCAGCTGCGTTTTGAATGAAGCAGAAAACAGGAATGGTCAGCAGCAGCAGCTGATGAGAAGCAGAGAGGAGGGCAGCCCGCTGTGAGACAGGCAGAGGAGAGCTCCAGTGGCCTCCTATAAAATGGTGTTTGAGACAGACACCTGCAGGCTCCCGGATGGCAGAAAGGTCCATGCTGTTTTTGAAATCTGAACATAGGAGGACAAAATCCCAAATAGGGGCCATCGAGGTACACCATGAAGAAAAAAGTCTTTACTGCTGCCCTCATTCTAGCTTCGTTTAGTCACTACAATGATCTTGGCATGCAAGAGAATATTTCTCCTATAACCTTCCATTCTTGTTCCTGCTTGCTTAGTTTTTGGTGTCTTGCTGACAGGCTTAGCTTGGTTAAGTAGCACGACTCAGCTATAAATCTCAGGTATGGCTCTGTTCTCAGCAAGTTAGACCAAATGGCAGCTAAAACTCTGGCAACTCCCTGCAGCCTGCCCGCAGGAGGACTTCGACTTTTCGTGCCTTGGGTGGATCAAAATCAGTGGGAGGCACTTATTGTTATTTTTAGCGGAAAGCAGAGTGCAGGAACCATAAACTAGCTGGAAAGGTCTGAAATGTGGAAAATCTGAAATTATACAAAGGCTTGTTTTCAACCCTCATTTATTACCATAAAGCAGCAAAATCTGATTCTCTTTCTATCACTGAAGCTTTCTTACTGACTAGTCTGCCACATTTCTGTTGGTGCCTCTCACCACAGGTGTCCTTGATCCAAAGTCTTTATCTGTGATTCAAACAGTAACAAAGAAATGCAAATATATATTTTAAATATTGAATTAGTTTGGATTGAATGTGATTTTTTATCACTTTTTTAGTTTGCCTTTAAAAGAAACAATAAAGAAGAAAAAAAAAACCAAAAAAACAAAAAAAAACCAAAAAACCTAACACCCACCTTTTAAATTTTGCTTTCTGCACTAAGTTGATTAACTCTCTTCAATATCACTCCCCCCAGTCACCCTGTGTTTTTACTCTTGTATTTGTATTGCCACTTTGAGGGTAAGTTCCATATGATATTGCTTTGTGGAAAACTATGCACCAGCTTTAAAGCTTCTACAGTAAGTTTTTATTTATGAGTCATTTGTACCAAAACCAGACACTTTTGGAATTGAATGCTGCCAAGTTAGGACATCTAAGCAAAACAAAACTGAAAATTTAACATTAAATCTTTTTAAAGTTCCTTACAATGATCAGACAGCAGAAAAGCTCCTGCCTCTCATGATATTTAGAATTTCGTATCTTTTCATATATTCACCTAACTGTATTGAAGCAGGCAGACATTGTAATTCCTATTTAGGTAGCATGTCTGTGCTTTTGCAACAGTTTCAGTGTTATTAGACTTGCTATTTTATAGCAGGTGATGACAAGCAAATTTTTGGAGCAGTCACCCATTGGCCACACGTATACACATGCTGATGGGGGACAAAGGTTTTCTCAGTTGGAACTCACACCTTCTGCTCTACCCATACCTATTGAGGAACTTCAAGAACAGTTGTCATGCTGGTCTAAGTTGCTCTCTCTCTTTTTGTCTTGCCATGATGAGTATATGATCAGAGCAAGTAATGACAAAATCCAAGAAGTTCATGTTTGCAACATGGTTATACAGTCCCACTTTTTCCTTGGGCCTTTCTCTCCCATGTGTACTAATCATCTCCTATGTAAACAAGAAAAGGAATGAACACATGACCGATAGAACTTTGTCAATCAGAAATGTCTTCTCGTGTGCAATTCAACGCATCCTTTTGCAAGTACAAGTCTTTTAACTGCAAGGATGCTGGGGAAATTAATAAGCAGATTTTACAGATCTTATACTGATGATGCTAATAAAGACTAGAAAGATGGCTTTTCAAATAGGCAAAAGCACATAACATGATATTTCCTACTGGCATGTTTTAAATATGAGGCAAAATACTCTCTTGATCATTCAGTTACTCTTTGGTAACAAAATGCTTTTGGATTAAGTATGAATTAATCTAAAAAGCTATGTATGTAGAACAAATAGGAGTCTCTCCACTCCTATTTTTGAATTTAAGACAGGATTAGGATGAAAAAGACAAAACATCTCACAGTATAACATAAAAAGAACAAAATAGATCATATCTTCATTAAGACAATCTTAGCAGCTTTATGCAAATATTTCTGATGATAAAGATTTGTAATATTCCAAAAGGAATGTGACAAAAATAATTGTTTCAAAGTGTCATACAAATCAGTTATACCTCCTTCCAAGTACTTTGAAGTCTTTCAAAAACAGAAACCTTTTTAAAACCTGTTCTTTCCAGATCTTCCCACTAAATCTTTCAAACATTCACTTTGTCAGACAAATTGAACTTGCTGAACACAAAATATCTGCACAAACACAGATGAATATTTTTGCATTTGTGGAATTTAAGCTACTGCTCCCCCTAGAGCTCAAATGAATGACACAGAGTCTTACTGGCTGTGGTTTCACTAGATAGCTTGTTTGGTTTTTTGTTTGTGTGTTTTGGTTTTAGGGAAAAACTAACTTTTAGCATCTCTATGGTTCCACGTAACTGGAGAAAACTTGCTACTCTATGGGACATACATTACCTCTTCTGTGTTTTATTATTTGCTACTATTTCTTTTTTCATTAGGAATCCAAGTCACTAACAATGTTAGATGGAAAAATACAAGTTTACTGAAGGCTGCAACTGAGTTTTCACTCTGAGGAAACGCAGTTCTAATTCGTTTCCTCAAGTGCTTGCCTATGTATTTGGGGATGGGCAAGATACACAATTTATACCATTCAGACATTCTTCAGACACTCAAAGTGAGATGCAATTTTCTTTAATCCTAGATTTGCTCATTTTTCCACTTCGCCAGCCAAAAGAAATGTGTTTAGAGGATGTGTTATAGGTGCCTGTGGCAACTAGGTATGTTTATCAGGGCATCTGCTGTTGCACCTTTTTACTGCTCTGTCAGAAAACTATTTCCTTATTTCCTTACAATTGGAGTTTTCAGTTTTCTTTCAAGAAACCCCTCCAATATCCAGAGAGCCTTTTGGTGTGTGCTGTTAGTGCCAAAAAATAAAGTTTTAGCAGACCTCTTCCCAACATCTAGTTTATATGCACCACTGCCTATTTTTTATTAGGTGCTATTCGGTATCTTTTCCACACTATCCCTCCCCACACAAGAAGAATGAGTCAACCCTTTTCTCTTAGTCTCTGCTGCTTATACGTATTAAAATTTCAAGCCAGAACTAGGCTTGCAACCGTCATGCGTTTTTTCCCATAAACATGCAAGCTGTCAGTTTTAAAGCTACCTGTGCAACAGTGCAATCTGAGCCTCCTCTGCAAGTGTACTGCCATGTGTGTTCCAAGTTTGCGGTTACGATCTGTATTTCCAAAGCGAGCATCCCATTACATTATCTTTCCTGGACAGTGGTGCTGGGCAGACATTACTTTCATGGGTTTTGCACATGGTGCTCTGATGCTTTTAAATTTAAGGGACATCAACAGAAAACGTTATAGCAGAAATGGCCAGGGAAATCCCTGCTGCAGGCTGCTGCTCAGGTTCTGCAACCCTCCTGCTCCAGCATGGTGTGGTGCCAGGCTGGGTGCTATCAGGGGCAACCCTTCCTACTCAGCAGAAGGGGGAAATGAGCTGTCAAAGATTTTACTGAAGGTTGCAAATTCTGGTGGGGTTGGACCTCACTGGGAAGAGAGAGATGATCAAGGAGGCCAATTGCCAGTCTTGGAGCTCTTTAAATAAACTTTCAGATCTGATTTTCTAGCTTGACTTCTGACTTTCTTCCACACTATGAATGCGCATGGTGATCACTGGACTGTGTAATGACCACAGTGTTTCTCTCTGGATCTGATCCTGAACTGCAAACTCAACCTGACCTCAAACCTGTCTCATCACTTCAGACGTGGCTGGTGATCTGGACTCTTGGTCAAACTTGTCTCCTGTCACTGGACCCTCTCTGCTCACCTCAGCCAGGGGCTATGGGACTGTGCCCATGCTGGACAGCTCTGTGCCCCGCTCCTGTCTTGCCACCAGCCTCAGCTCCCATCTGCCCTTGCTGCTCCCTGACAAAGGTTTCCCCTCTAATCTAAATGTGAAGACACTCAAGGTGTATTTTAAAAATACAGAAAAGAGCAACTGACTTTTTCACCCCAACATTCTCAAGAAGATGTTTTGAATTAAACTTTTCAGAAACAAATCATCCCAAGAAGGGCACCTGGTCTGGAATATTTCACTCTAATGGTCGAAACATGGCAGGCCTAAAAACCTGCGCTAAGTGGCTCTGAAATCTTTACAAATCTGTGCCATTTTTCAAGAAGTGGACACAGGGAATTAGGAGAAGCATAGAAACAGGGGACCAGGCAAGTCAGCGAGGCATCGTGAAGGAGATAGGGGAAGCAAAAGGTCAGTCTTTCCTCCCCAGGACCAAAATTCATTCCTATGAAGGAAGCATGCACTGAAAATTTACTCAAGCTGCTGCACCAGGTCAGATACACCACCATGGTGTAAGAAAGCAGGCAGGAATTTCAAGCGTCATCTTGACCTGCCGCACTCAGAGCTGATACTTTTGGGACATATGGATGATCGCTCTGGTTTTGAGAGCTAAATATTATTCCTGCTATTGCCATGGGATTGTTCATGCAAATGAGTGTCATGCAGAAAGGGGTTTAGAAGGAATAAAAATATGATAGCCCTTAAGTGAAAACACTAAACTGGGTAGTAGAAGTGAAAGGGACTCTTAAGTCAAACTCCTTAACTTTGATCTTTGTTTAAGCTCAGAGACTGATTTAACTAGGGGGAAAAGAATTCCTTTGTTAATGATTTAATTTTTTGCCTTTCACTGAAAAAGCTTGTGCATATAACATAAAAAACCCCCAAAACATAGAGCAACACCGAGAAATACTAGCATTGCTGCTTCTTATAGTTGCGGTTTACATGCAAGTATGTCATCTTGGCAATAAAATGGAGCAGATGATAGATAGTGCTCAAAGCAGCTGTACCTTTCCCCTCCTCACATACACAAGAATCAAAAACTGCAGACATTCCCCCTGGAAAAATAAACACTTTAAAAAATACTTCTTTTTTTTTGTGTTCTGTTTAGCAAATTTGGGTGGGTTGGGGTTTTTGTTTGGTTGGTTGGTTGGTTGGGTTTTATTCCTTTCCTGCTTCTTTCACATACAGCACAGAACATTTGCAAAGAGAATTACAGGTGGCTTCCTGAGAGTAATGGTCCAGGAGAAGAGGAAAGGGACAACAGCCTTGGGATGTGTTCTATTTACAAATCCTAACCAAGAGGTTTCTGTTCCCTCTCACGCAACTTAACAAAACTGTCTTGAAAACAACAACTAAGCCACAAAATTATTCAGCTACTGCTTTTCCAATATTACTATGAAATAATTCAGATATTGAGTGCCCTACGGGTTTTGGGCTTGTTTGTTTGGGTTTTTTTTTTTCACTTGTGTTTTGTTAAAGAATTATTTTGTAAGGCTGACCTAATGTACTTCTGATTTCCCTCTGGGACTCTTGAATGGAAGTGCTAGGGAGGAGAAAAGCTTTTATGTGGCTTTCCCTCCCCATTTCTTCTTTACTGATCTAGAACCATCTGATCTGGGCTTGTGCCTAAAGGCAGATAAACCAGAGCTGCAACTGTGGTGTAATGGTTTCAGTGATTTTACAGAAGGTGGTTTCACCACAGTGTTCCCCCTTCTTCCCAAATCTTGAGTAACAAAAAAACCATAAACCAAAGAAAAAAAAACCACTTCACAGCAAGGTGAGGAGAAGCCAGGAAATGGCTTGTGACAGAAGAAATTAGGGGAACTTAGTTGAAATTAGGGATGGTAATATCTATTGCTATCATTACGTGACAATGAACTTCTACAACTTTTAAAGGCCCTTGGGACAGCAGAAAAAAGAATTTCTGATCTCTGAAAACACCAAATAAGTTTTAACAGTTTGGTTCCCTCCCCCTCCATCAAATTACCAGCTGCTATGGTTAAAAACAAATCCTGCCATCATCTGTTTTGTTAATTCTTTGGTTTTCAGAAAAAAAAGTATAACTTGTAGACCAAAACCTTATGTAGGTCACTCAGGTTGCATAAAATACTGTGTAAATGCTGTCATAAAACCAAACTAAGCAAAATCATTCTGCCATGAATAACGTGGTTACCATTTGTTTACAATTTAGTCCAGCTATCAAAACAAGCTAAACATTTTGCTAAATGGTTCACAGTCATTTCGTTAAGGACACAGATTAGAGGAGGTATATCCAACATCTGCTCTTCTGGTGTCAGTAGTACAGCCGAACCTCAGCTGCCTCTGCCTGGGCAACATGCAGGCTACCACAGTGCCCCAGGGTCAAGATACATAGGTTGATTATATATGCTGCTCACTGCACTTCCCACTGATTCCACTGAAGCCATCCTAATGTGTTCAAAAGAAAGAAAGAAATGCAATGAATTCCCTCTTCATTTAATTTAATTCTGTATGAAAGAAAGGATTTATAAAGAGTGGGATTTTGGGTTGACAACGCATCGTTTTCTTAGTACACAAATGACTTAAGATCAGCAATTGTAATTTGTCTGGAGGATAAACATGGAAATATTTTGCACTAAAGTGCTGTTGGAAGTGACGTGCAGAGAGGGAATGTCTGGTTGCCTGTGGAGGCTGAAGGGAGGCTTGCTTCAAAGCCAAGTTTCAAATATCATCTGGTTTCACTGTAACACTATGTAACAAAACAAGCCTCAGTAAAATTTTCATTTAAGTGGGAAAGAATTTAATTGTTTTGCTTTTTTCACTGTCATCTCTCCTCTAATTCCGAACGATGTTTGAAGGAATTTTGTTTGCTTGGGTCTTGGACATAAATAATGTGCACTGCTGAGGAACAGATGAAGTGTTGCAAATTAGAACTAAAAATGTAAACATGTTGGGAAGTTAGGAACGTGTATGTGAGAATGTGTATGTGTGGATGCATTTTTTGCAAAGTGAAAGAGTTTGTATAGTAAACACTTTCAAAATCTAAAGATGAAGACTCTGTCCATAATCAAGTCAACCATCAACAAATTCTTTTTTTCTCCCCAGTTTACGGTGTTTTCATGTGTAGGCTAGAGAAGAAGAGATCAAGAAAAGCTATTAAATGCAGACTGGCACTAAAGTGAATCTGCTATGCAAACCTAAAATCAGAAGTGCTGTCTGTCTTCTAACTAAGTATGAAGTGCACGTGTTATTGGAGAAAGTGCATGAACTCCATTAGTGGACAGTTGCTTGCAACTGATATGCAAAACATGGAAGGGATGAGCAAAATGACTGCTGATCCTAAGTTTCTCTCCTATGGCAAGGTGATGCTCTTGGCAGGTGATTCCTGTGTGGTAAGCAGTCTCACACAATAAGGATGCATACTGAAAAATGGCCAAAGTAAGGCGTTCGAAGTTGCATGGCTAGTACCTGAGCTGATTATGTGGCATTAATTACGGCTATAGCTTTATTGTGTGCTCAGTGTGTGAATAAAATGGTAGTTAAAATGCCCCAAAAAGACATACCAAAATCTAACAAAACCCCCCCATAACCCCTTTTTTTTTAAAAAAAAAAAAACAAAACGGGGGAAAAAAGAAGCCCTCTCAGGGAAAGGTGGGGCTCACGGCTCCTGAAGTCAGGTTCCTGGTCAGCAGAGCCCCATTATATATATGTAGTCTGGCAAACCCTGTACTGACAGCACATCCATTACTTATCAGACTGCCCTACTGAAAGCATCTGATAAAAGAATCTAGTATGGAATATAAGGGCAAAATTGAGTAATTCAGTCCCCAGGAGATGTGAGATTAGCAACACACCGTGCAGCAGCCAGCTGGGGCTTGACGATGGGTAGCTGTACTTCGTGCTGCTGGTGGCTGAGGCTTGTTGTAATGCCTGGAAATCCTGTGGAGGGCAACAGCACGTAATGGAGCAAAGGGGTGAATGCCCAGGAGAGGCAAGTCCTGGAATGAACAGCTAGTCCAGCATGTGCTGATATGTGTGATGATATAGAGACAATAATTGAAATGGAAAAAAATGTCCAGAACAGGAGAAAGACAAGCTGGGTTACGCAACCCACTCTGTTTATACAGGAGAAGGAAATTTTGTACTCCCACCTGACTTTCTGAGGACTGCCTTACACAACACTAGCACAGCGTGGCCTACTTGTGAGCGCAATATAAATAATTCCCAAAGAGAACTGTCCTATTGTTCCTGTCCTCTCTGCCAAAGCTCCAGTCACCACAAAAGCATGGCATCGCTCTTCATCCAAGCTGGTCACATTTTGAAATGTTTTCTGGTAAGTGTATACTTGCAGCAAGAAGTTCAGGGAAATGAACAGAACATGTGCCTGACTGGCTTTGATTTCTAAGATGACAACTCTGTGCGTACATTTCCTATAGCAGGGATTCAGACCATGGCCTTACGCTCATACAAGTCTGCAGGAGACAGTGGAAACCCTGCTTAGTGAACCTCAGATTCTAGCTGCTGGGCAGACTGGTTGCCACTGGTTATAATCTCACTGGCAATGTATCAGTGTTGTGCTGTTCTGCTGACTGACACATTGCCTGAATAAAGAAAATCCAGGTGACAACTCTAGAATTGAGTTAGGGCTGTAACTAGAGAGGTCTAAAGGCTTCCGGCTACTGAAAGGTCTTGCTGGAAAAGTATGAATGGGTACTTCATAACAACTCTTTTTGACATTGACCACTTTGGGACCTAAGAATGCTTCAGCCATGCATGCAGCCTTCCTTCAGCTCAAATGCTATTTATTACATTATCTCTTCCTTTTTCCCAGTTACTTATTTTCATCAAAACCATAGGGACCCCAATCTTTCAGATGCCCTCCACTCTCCCATTAAAATGTGACTGAAACTAGCCAACAGGTTCTCAAATTTGAGGAAAACTAAGGACAGACACATGTACAAAGTGATGGTGTTTCCATAGGAAACCAGGCTGGAACACTTTCCACAATTAAAATATTATGCAGAAGCTATTACAGAGTCATCCTATAAAAAGGAAGAGCTCAAAATAGACACTTGCATGGTTTTAAACTATGGTAATAGGTCAACTCAGCAATGTTTGAAGAGCAAGGATGCCAGGAGGCTGGAAGAACAATAACAAAGCCTAACATTTACAATAGAAGAGAAGGCAGACACGAAAGCAAAGTCAGAGGCAAAGAAAAGTTACAGTAAGAAAAAAACTAATAACCACCCCCTGCTCGTGATGTTTTAACTGCTTTGAAATTGTCTTCTTGTTACATGCTTTTGTGCAGGCAGGCAACCTTTCGACATCAGTTTCCTAAACCACACTGGATACACAATAAAACATTATGAACCATTTCTCACCTCATCCATCTTTACATAAACACTGGCTGCCGCCTATTTCACCCTTTGCTTTTGATGATGCCAGGCATCATGCTGGGAAAACAAGACAATGTTGTTCAAAGTTTCTTGGAAAAAATCTCTGTTGTTTTTATTTGGCAGTTCCCTTAAAGCACTGCACTGAGGAAAAAGCGAATGATGAAACAACTGAGAAAAAAGACTCCTCATTTTCTTTGTTCACCCCCTTCCCTGCTCCTACTCTACTTTAAAAGTAGGTGAACTGGATCCAGAAGATCAAAGGATCATCTCAGTATGCAAAAGTATTCTTTTTCAAAGAGCTGTGGGGAAGTGGAATAGAGAAATCAACACTATAAGATGTTCACTGTGAACAGTTTAGATCTCACGGGGGAAGGATTCCCTGTGCCCCTAAAAACTATGCTACAAGATACCAGACAAGGAGTATGGAGCCAGAGGAACAGTAGAGATCATTTGTTTGAAAGCAAAAAGCATAATCATAATTCTTAGGAGAGTTATCATTTAAAATGTGCCTTACGAGTTTTTTTTACTGTCCAATTCTTCGCAGCAGGGTAATTCAAGAGTACTGAGCTTAAACCACGACATCAAGTTATCACCACTACAAGCGACATAAAGAGGAAGGTTTATTAAACAGTCAGTGGCAATCACCTATAAAAAGAACTGTTCATATAAATGTAAAAAATTACTCCCAGATCCCTTTCTTCTGGCCTGTCCTTTTCAGCACTCCGATGCATGCTCTTTCCAGCAAGAGGCTGGTCCCAAGCCTAGCATCCAACTACATGGCATACTACAACTTCTGATGCCACAGACCAGGACAGAAGGCGATAATGAAGCACAGAAAGGGAATTCTAGTGTGCAGGGAACGGTATGTCCTCAGAGAGTGTAGACAGCTTTCAAGTACAAGCCCAAACACTAGAACATAGCAGAGCTTAATAAGCAAAAAGTGTATTACCTAAATCCGAGAATACTATTACTTACCGTTTCATTCCTTCAGGAAGAGGGTACCAGTTATGAAGTCTGATGCAAAAGTCAACTGTCTGCAAAATGAATATTTGTTCAGAATTTTCCTTCCCACCCATTTACCCGAAAATGGGAAATAACACTGAATGAGAAAATAAACCACTTGTTCAAGGTCATCACACTGACTTAAAAAAACTTCTTTTTTTAGTCCAAATAAAACTGAGTGTTTCATGCTACATCTGTCCTCAGCCAGTGACCTGCATTTTAATTTACAGCCATATAAATTTGTTTCCTCAAAACAAGTATAAGTATGTGGAGACACATCTTATACTAAGCTTGTTTCTCTCACTCATTTTCTTTATGGCATGGGGTGTTATTTTGATTTTCTGCTTAGTTTCCCTCACAATGAACTAGCCCATGGAACTCCTTTAAACCAATATTGTATTAACAAAGTTAGACAGTCAAGCACAAGGCAGGAATAACCAGAGCTTCCTGAATTAATGCAAATGTTTTTGGAAGCACTAACAAATTTGTAATTTAGCTCTGAACATCAATCTCTGCTCACAGCTGGAGTAAAATGTTGGTGGCAGGAAAAGGGACTGCTGGAGCACTGTGTTTCTCCTCACGTCTTCCGCTGAAGCATTCAGTAGTGATTTTTACCAGAGCCAGAACTGCAAAACTAAGCAAGCCACAGGCCTGAGCTAATGTGGCAGTTCCTGTTTTGCCTGTAAAGGGGCTGAATGGAGACAACATCACATGAAGGATCAGAATTAATGCTTTGGACACTACTGCAGGCATTTTACCTGCAGTCTCAAGCAACAGGTTGCCAAACTTTCTTAAGGGTAAGAAAATACACATTATGTTTTGCAGACAAATACATTGTAATGCTGTAACCTTCTATCAGCTTTTCAGAGATAAAACTGTAGAAAAGCAAGCTTAAGACCATGATGAACTTCAGTTTCTTGCTATGTAGCATTACGGAAAGCAACTCAAAGTGCTGACCTTAGTGATGTTCTCTTTTTCCAAGTACAGGCTATAGCTTGTTATGACTTTATTTCACAGAATGTCAAACTATACGCTTACATGCTGGTGTACACATAACACACACTGGAAAGAAAAACAAGAGAGAGGATGAGACCCAGCTTGGAAAAAGAACCATCAATTTTCTTTTCAAATGTAGCTGAACAGGAGAGTAGAGAGGGAACAGATTAATGATTAAGAATGCAAACTAGGATTTCAGTATAAATTTATTATCATGTCCAGATGTTGTTTTTGCCTTTGAGAGTTGTTGGAGGTTTCACTTAAAAAATACAGATATGCATCTAGTCTTCAAGCACTTACATGCATTTAAAGTGCCTGTAATATATTTAAGAAACCAACCTTTATATATTCTGCGCTCCAGTTCACCTGCAAAATGAGAAAGATGGTGACGTGGCAAAACAACAACAAAAAATTGTTTAAACATCAAGTACATAATTTGCTAATAGTACATAATGAGTATTAACAGATGCATCCAACAGTTATTCCAGCAACAAGCCTACAAATTGTAATATTGCCCCAGATGATGATTGTAAATCCACGTAAAATTTGGGTGTATTAGGTGTGTATGACTGATATGTCTTATCTTAACAGCACCTTTTAAAAGTTCATTACTGTTGGAAGCTTTTTAAAAATAAAAGTCACCTAAAAATGGACTTCTTCCCTTGAAAGTATTATGTATATCTGATTACTATGCAGCCAAGTTGAAATACTCCCTCCATCTTCTATTACAAAACAGATGGCAAATAATGAGCAAGTTGGAATATTGTCTGCTTATAGTATTTAGCTTGTGGTTAAGGACTTTCCAGCTTTCTGGGTTAGCACCATCTCACTAGAAAACTGCTGTAGATCAAGAAGGACAAGCACAGCTGACATAATTCAGTTGAAAACCAACCTTCCCTTACTTAATAGCCTCTTGTGTCAGCATGTGTCCTAAGCTGAAACATCTTGGATTGAATTTGGCTACAACCTAAGAGTACAAGGATCTGTTTAGCAGATGAGACTGGCAGGAACAGAGGAGCTTAATGTGGTCAGAAGTTCCGAAGGCAGTGGAAGAATTATGGCTGCTGATGCACTGAAGGTAAAAAGTGCGCTGGCAGCCATACTCTGCTTCTTTTACCCTAGTTCCTCACAGTTTACATGCTTGGATTCCTACTGTGCAGTGTGCCACCACTCAATTAGGAGAGGAGACAAAGTGGCAAGGTTTTTCTGAATGTTTTTGCAAGCCTACCAAGGCTGCTATATTCCAAAGTGAACAGCTCCCCTGAAAAAAACACACAAAGTCTTTAGCAGTTCAATTCACCATGCCGACTAATGAAATTGTATTCTGTGACATAGGTGATTACCAATTAATTATCCTTCATTTTAACATGTGACAGTAGGCCAGAGGCATTCTTTTTCATTCCACATAAAAACACATCTGTAGTGGTGTAAACGACAACTGATTTCAGGTTTTTCAGACTTAAAATTACTTTACACAAACAGCTTCTTCAAAATGATAAGCAAGGGAAGTCATACCCCCTTAAAAACGTTTTGCTAACCTTGATTATTTCTTAAAATAAATAAATAAATTCATTACTGTGTCTCAAGTCAACTTGTTATATTGTGCTACTTCCTTACATAGGTTAAGATAATTTCAAAAGCATCAAACATACAGTCCACATTAATTCCAGTCTTCCATAAATTTTCTTGTTAGACTAGCAGCTACAGGATGATCAGTTCTCCTCCAGCCAGAGTGCTAACATGGCTTAGGTTAAACTCCAAACCCCTATCTTCAAAACTCTCCCCTTCGGCTAGCAGACTGATGCAACTTCAGCATAACTAGTTTTGGAGAAACATGAATGGCAGAGATTCCAGAAGAATTTTCATTATCTTTTTTAAAACAACATACAGGACATACAGAAAAAAAATAGAACCACAGCTTTGGTTTACAAAGCATAGCTTTAATTATACAGATTGCTTCAATGAGTTTTCAAATATAGATTTTAAAAAGTTACCAGTGTTTTAATATATGCTTTCTGAAATAACATTATAACATTTACTTTTGAAATACTTATTGCTAATATGTATTTGTTGAGTTTTACGAAGTGTCAACTATTGAATATTTTTGTTTATGTTCAGTAATAACTAACTCATCATTGATAGGCCATCTTTAGACATTCTCTAGTGCATATATGCTTTTGAAGGGATTCAGGTATTACTCTGATTTACAGGTTATGAAGAGCTTAAATATGTTTGCCAGACTCAAATGGGAGCCATGCTTAAGTTACAGAAAGAAAAAGCAGCTAACCTACTGAAGTGGCATAAATAAATAAGACAGAAGATAATGACTTAGTCATAAAAGCTAAAAAGTGTATATACTTAGAGCTTCAGTTTAGTCTTGGTCTTGTGAAGAATGTGAAATACCAGAAAGCAAACAATTGCCTGGCCCACAGCATTCTGGTATAATCACAGTCATCTGAGGAATTCAAATATATCATGAAGAATTTCATGTGGAACAAATTCTGTTAAAGAAGATTCTTTAATGAAATGACATTTTTGACTCATGGAGTAGATGAAGTAATTTGGAGTGAAGCCTTCAGGGCCAGTCAGGCTCCAAGTGGTTTTCTTTATATTGTTCCCCAATGCATACCTTAAGGGGTAGCAAGGTAGTTTTATTATTATACAAACTGAATTTTGGCTTTTTTTCTGAAATTATAAGCAAAGGCACCAACTTGGAGGGAATTTCTTATCATATGTAAACTGCTCAGCAACAGCTCCTTTCGAATAAGCCCAACAGCAGTCAGAAAGTGGCTTCTACTGACCCACATGACAGTGAACAAGTAGCAAGAATCTGGTATTCCATTAATAACCTCCAAGGCACACACTTTTTTCAGTGTCCTTTTCAAACCAGTCTTGCAATGTTTGTAGCTTTCTACACCACTGAAACCTGAGTTTGATAAATCAACTCTTCTAGAGAGCAGGAATTTCTTTAGCAACTTTGTACAGACTCTAACATGACTTCTAACAGCAGTATACACTTTGAAAATAGATTCAAATTCGTTTTTTAATACATTTTTCATTTGGATTTTAGGTTCTTTCAATAGAGAGTATCACAGATTTGCAATCACCATGAGATAGTTGACTTTATGTATTTTTTGTTGTGTCACTTAGAATATATTAGAAAAAAAATATTGTTCATCAATAAAACAATTTCATTTTGAAAAGTGACTTTACGTGTAATTCATGGCACAGAAAGAAGGCAACTTAAATATGTTACAGAGAAAATCCAATAATGACAGTCTTAGAGACCTGGAGGTTTAGACGTATGAACTTTTTAGAGTTTTACAAAGTCATTTCAGAAGATTCAGAATCTGAAATGATGCAGCATAAAAAATGCAAGGATCTCACAACTAACTTTCATGGTGGAAAGGTTCAGGTTGAAACACGCTGCTTATTCAAACTTTTTGGGAGAGAACATGAAGGATCTTAGTTCTTATAAATGCTTTCTGAAAAATCATGTCACCCACATGACTCACACAAAACTACTGTCTGCTAAACTTCCAAACACATCAGCATTTAACAGAGGTTTCCAAAGGCCAAAATGAGTCTCTTCAGTCACTAAATGAAGATTCACTATCAGAACTCTCTTCCACTTTCCCATCGTCTCCCCAGGCAGGCACAGGGGCATCTGGGGTCCTGCAGGCAACAAAAATGTTCTGTGTTGTAAATCCTAGAAGGAGGCTGAGAACACAAGCAACTTATCATGCAATGCTAATGTCCTTTCACCACAAGTGCACACACTAATAAACATTTAGCACATTAACTGTCTACAGTGTACGAACTCGCACCTTATTGATATTGCTTCACTTACAACTGAAAGATAAACAACTAGGAACCATAACTCACTGGACATCAAAACTCTGTAGACATCAGTCTGAATGCACACCTTTGAGGTTATCGGAAAGAATGACAGATCACTAAGAAGTGGCAAACACTTGTAGAAAGAGCTGAAAGCAGGCAATAGTGATTAATTCTTTTTTTTTTTCAACCTTCAGAGGTTCTAGGGCTGAAGGGAACATGCTGTACACCATTCAGCAGTGTAAATAGTACATGAAAAAAATAAGACAGGAAGTGAACGATATTGTATCCAACTAAAACTGCAAGGATAATTTAGAGAAGAAAAAAAGAATTACTCAGAGTGGAATTTGGCTAGAACATTGGGTTAAATCTGACATGCAAGAGCAGCCATGGAATTTTTATTGACTATAAATGATTAGACTTCTTGTATTTAGTTTTTAAGAGAATATTTAAGATAGATCTTAACATCATGTCAAAACATTAGCTCAGGGAATCTACTGGGAATGAAGGGTGGAGAAGTAAACCACCTAAAGACTAACACTACTGACTGAAGATGCTGGCTCTCCCCGGAGCCTCCCTCCTAAATATGTAAGGAGTTTGACAATAGAAGTAAGACTGAGCCTGGTAAATTCTGAAACCAAGGTAGAAAACATAAACAGAATTATACTTAGGGAAGCGGAAGAATGATCTTCACAGAAACTAGCTTCCAGTATGACAGTTAACTGCTCTCTTTTTGATAAAATATTACATTCTAAACTGACAATTGTATTATTTGTCCCATTGTTATTTATCTCAGGTCTACCCCTGTGTATCATGCCATAAAAATTCTTTTCCAGCTTTAGTTCTGTTTGTTATAATTTCTCTGTTGGATATCCCTCAGGTACCTCTGAAGTACTTCTAAACATTTTGGGTGCAAAATAAGAAGTTGAAAGTGCATTAAAGAACTGTAAGAGAGCCTTCTCCCTCACCTCAGCACACCTCTAAAATAAATTAAGAAAGCATTTGCTTTCTCATGCAAATACCACTTCACAATATTATTCCTTGTTGCCGTGGTAATGACAAAACAGAGGAGCTGTACAAAGACATGTGATCTGGAGACATCAGTGCAAAAACCGTCCTCTAGTAAGAAAAGGAAGATGGGAATGAATTCCTTTAGTTTGTGAGAGGAGGGCAAACTCTCCAGGAACTGTAGACAGGCAACAGAGGAAGAATAAGAAACATTAAGTTAAAAACAGGTAAATTGGGAGCTTGATAAAACAGGCAGTTATCAAACTCCGTAAAATATTGAGAAAGGAGTGGTAACAGAAGTAAAGCAGCCAAAGGAAGAGAGTATAAACAACTCCATGTTATTAGAATTAGCACCTCTGCAGCCACAAACACCCCACACTCAGTCACTGGCAAGTAGCTGGGAGAGTCTGCAGTAAGGTAAGAAACTGAGCATACAGCAATAGGTACATTTTCCTAATTTTCAGTGGGACTCAGTAAGGCCTAAGGAATAAAAAGACACAAAAAATGTAGTGTGAATTGCCAATATAAAGGAAAGAAGAGTCTGATATTAAGACAAGAAAGCAAGAAAATTAGAAGAATGGTTACCCGCTCCTGACTCTTTAAAATATTAGTGCATTATGCACCTTGCCAAACAATTAGCTTTCTTTAACCAGGTAGAATTGCTATACAGTTTTCAGAACCAGTACCATTTTAAAGAAAATCTGCCCAAGCATTACTGTTGCACAGAATCTTTGAAGATGGACTTAGAGACCAAACAACAAACATATTCCCTGAGCCCCAACCCACAGGAATAATGTTTCTATCCTAACCCAAAACAGACAATCTGAAAGTAGGTTCTTTATTTTAAGCTTTTGAAATTTTAACCTGTTATTTTTATCTACTATAAAATTCCATCCCAACATGAAGAAATAGCAGCAGGTACAGAAAGGTATGGACCAGAAATGCAGAGTAGAAAATACAAGACATTTAACACACATATAGTAAAACCATGTTTGATAACCCTGATTCTTATTTGTGTTATCTTTCCTTTTTCTCATCTGATTAGTAAAAATATCAAATGAGTAATAACTACTTTAAGCTTTTTTAGACACAAGGAAGTAGCTGGGAGTTTAAGTGACTCGACATACGACGATACTTCAGTTTCCCTGTACTTTCATTTATTTTATTAAACAAGTTGCTGGTTTCAGAGTAAGCCTTTCCAAAATGTAAAAAGATGTCACTGGGGAGGAGAAGTGGACTTTCTAATACAGTGATGGTTCCTGAAAAGGATGCAAAAGTGTTTCAAACAGTTTAGTGGCTATTAATGTAAGAATAAAAGTTAGCATTTTCATCAGTTTAACAAATTCTGTGAAATTGTACAGTAAAACTAAATTATATGTCAAATGTAAAATAAGCCTAAAATTCATACTTATGACCATGTAAGTAGTTTTGAAAATGAGTATCTATTCTTAATAGTTTTCACATCAGATTAGCTCTATCAGCAGTCACAATTTCAAACTGCTGACTTCAATTTACATTGTCAATACTCACGTCAAGTTGTACACTCCATCTACTGAGGGAGTCTGTAAATGACTGTGTTGTCCCTCATGCATCCAGCAATATAAAAGAGAGTTTGTTCTTATTACTCTACAATGATAACACTTTCTTACTGAAGTGTTGAAAGAAAATATCTGGGAGAAAACCTCATACTCAGTACAATGAAAATGCTACTGATGTATTATTTGTTTCCTCATCACTAACTGCACATTGTTAAACATTACCTTGTCACTGCTATATCCTTCTCCTTGAATCTCTGCTTGGCTTGGAAAAAGTCCTTCCATTTCCTTCAAGTCTGAATGGTGAAGTCCTGCAACTTTCTGTTTGGGAGCGTGGAGCAGCCACCCATTTATATCCAGTCTTTATATTTCCTGGGCCTTGCCTCTGACTAGATAATACTGAAAAGACAGCTCATACTTGAGATTGCATCCCTCCTGCTTTGGTACTGATGGCCCTCTCCAGACCTATAAATTGCTAAAAATGCTCTTCACAGAAGAATTAGAAACCTGTTTTAATGCTGATGATTTATATTCACAATACTATACAAGCGCATGGTTGCATTCCAGCCCTACTGAAAGTTATAAATTACTTACTCAAGAAGATCTGGATTTAGCCCTTCAGAAATCATTTTGTTCCGTATTGCCATTACAGGAACACCCTGTGTAGGGAGGAGGAAGAATAATATGAAATTAATGGACACAACAGGTGAACTAAATTCCACAGGTTCTTCCAGGCTATACTTTCATATAAATTTATGGATGTCACTTGCTGAACAAGAACATGGAATGATACTCTCAGTTGCCATAAGTATGAACCTAGAAGTGAGAATGATAATCTCAGTTGCCATCAGTATGAACCTAGAAGTGAGAAATGACAGAGATCAAAAGTCCTTTTAATCCTTCTTATATTTATGGCAGAACATCTAGAGGAAGTTGCAGGGAAAGAATCAGGAATGGACAGATATATTTGCAATTCATGCAGACAAAACCAGGAAGCTGAAGTTATGTGTATAGATGAGAATGTGAGGAAAGCACAAAATAGCACAAAGACAGCAGAGAACACTTGTCCTAGAAAGATGAAGAAGACTTGGACACGCTGAAGGTACAGCCAAAGAGGGAGGAAAATCAGGACAGTGGTTACTGCTCTGGACGGGTATCTTAAGACATTGCTAAAAATCGGAAAAGTCTTAAAAAAGCATGCAGAAAAAGGCAAACAGTACATAAGAACAGAAGCACAATTTAAAAGTAGTTCCTCTGAACACAACTGCTTGTACAGTCAGGCTTGAATCTTCTATGGCATGTGGACAGATTTAAGCCAACTATGTACGTGTTAAAAAAAATTCCTTCCTTTCACTGCAAGTCCTTCCACAGCTTCTGCACTTTATTTTATTCAGCAACACCTAAAAATCCCCTCATCTTGGACCGCAGAAGCAAGAACACTTTGACCCACGTCGTCTTATGAGATACATTCCAACAAACTGCTCCTATGTTTCCACTGGAGTTGCTCAAGGACAACTTGTTGCTTTGCCATCCCCTGTTGCAAACCATCAGAAATACCACCTGGACAACTGCATGCCAAGACAGGAGGAAAAGAAAAACAACAAAGGGGATACAATTTCTGATTTCCAGGGGACAAAGCTACTGGTGGTCTAGGAAAGTCAGGAGAGGCCTCACAGCCTAAATGAAAAGTAGTGTAGGATTCTTTTGGCACAGGACAAGTATCTTATGTCCAAAGTAAGTAAAATAGCGATAAAATAAAGGGCAGCCATGACTAATGTTCCAGAGAAGCATGTGGTACTAGTGACAGCTGTAGTAGCTAACCTGGCAAAGTGAGAGCTAAGCTAGCTGTCTTGCTGTTTTCCTTATGCAGTTTCACAGTAAGAACCACAATCAAGACTTATGCATGAAGATTCTGGAATAGCACATGGGTACATAGTTTTAGCAATTTATAGGCATATCAGCAAAAATGTGACTCAGTTGCAAGGTATTAAGGTTGTAATAAAGAATTTCTCAGTAATTCACAACTAATTTACATTACAAAGGGGAAATCACTGCAGTATTTCATGGCAGTTTAAAATACTCACTTATTTTAGTATAGATTTGGACACCAGGGATTGCGTGTCTATACACCATCTTGTACTACCTAATGTTTTTCCCCTCGCTTGACTGTTCTTAGGGTTCCTTTCCCCTGCTCAGAAGTCACTGATGAAGTATTTAAGCATGAATTCAAACCAAGTGAAAACAATATTCAGTCAGATCAGTCAAAACAGAATTCGTATTTGCTTTCAACGAAAGGGAGCTTGGTATAGGAACTTGTAAGAATGGACTGGAAACTGTTATGTTTTCACATTCATACTTGGAGAAGTGTTTTATTCCAAAGTTGTGTGCATCAATATATGTAAGAAAAACCCCATCTTGGTACACCCTCATATAGCATAGATTTACAAAACATATCTGAAGTTTAACCAGAATATCCTTTAACAGTCCACTTTTTTCCTGAATGAAAACAAGTAAGATTGTACCTGTATCTGTTTATAATACAATTAGGAGATTATAATTACTTAATCTTTTATACTTCCAGAAGTTTTAATTCAGAAAATTACAGCTCAATACTTCTGTGACCCTAAATCTTACTAAAATAAAACAGACAACTATTTTAAACCTAAACCAAAACTAACCTGAGCATACAGGCCCACTGAAATGGCACAGGTGTACTTTTCTAACATAGGAGCCAGCGCTGAATTTCCATCGCATTTGTCTCTGCCCAGCTAAAATCTGAAATAATCCAAATCACTATAGATTCAACACATTGTACCCCGGCCCTACTCCCACCCTGGTCCTGTGGCTCAGGAGATGTGCAGGTCCTGAAGAAGCCACAGTGCAAGCAGCAATCTTTTTGCAAAACAGGTTTTGGTTCTCCATAGCACAGAAGGAGGTCACATACCATCAGCACTGGCAATTCCTGAAGATTTGTGCACTCTCCATGTTTGTTTTTTATTTCAATCCTTTAAAGAAAGGATCAATCTGTATCAGGCCAGTCTTGGCATCTGTGCAGTCATGTTTGGTGTTTAGAACCAAGTCAGAGTATTTGTACTTCAAACATGAAGTTCACCTGAAGTCACAGACTGCTCCTATCACACTCTCAATAGAAGTATTCTGAACATTTATTGTAGCAAATATGATACTGTTTTTGTAAGGTTTGCTTGAATATTATTGTTGTGTATTTTAAAAAAATATATGAATACGCTCGTCTGTACTCCATCAAAATGTGTATGTTACTATTTCACAGAACAGCTGTATTTAATGTAAAAGAACTCTCTTCATGGTGGTAATTCTTAAATACTATAAATACTACAAGAAATAAATAAAAGATCAGTTTAAACAAATCTTCAGCTAGTAACTTAATTTGGGCAAAAAATTACACTAACTGAAATACTTGACTGGTCAAAAAGACAAGTTTGGCAAATACAAAAACGCACGTTAATTTGTAGTATGCTAGTTTGACTTTCCTACCACACTGTTTACAACTGGCAGAGGAGTCACCAGGAACTGCCAGTACAAAGGATAAATGTGGAAAGTGAGATCTCACTCCTCTAGCAGTCACCAATAAAGAAAAGTCAAAGTAATTAGACCATCAGGCATTTTCACATCCACTTTGAAGTCTGGCATTAAATCAATACACTAACATAGGATTCTATTCTCTGCTACTACCCCACTGCTAGGTTTTCCAAATGGTTTGTAATAAGCTACCCATAAAGTGTCAATTTTTGTTTCAAATGAAGAATAAGGTCTGGAACATCACCTGAAGTATCAAACACATCAATCGTAATAATTGCTCTGAAGAGGGAGTGAAACCATGAAGTTAGTTTTAACATAAGCAACATCATACTATGAAATAGTCATATTTTCTAGAATCTTAATATATATTTTAGAGGAAATATATATTACTTTAGAGGAAATTTTCCACTGACAGCTTGAAAATAAGGACAGATGTTTTGCTTTGTTTCCAGTCTAATTTTTAATTTTGTGGATGTGAAAAAAGAGATTTTAAAAAACATCACCAAGAGTCTCCCATTCACCTTTTCTCTCCTTCATTAGTTTTCACACATGTAAATATTAGGATTAAATTCATTTATTTCCTTTTTACCTATAGCATAGCCCACAGATAAAGAGACAAACAAAACCTGCATCATGAATAACAGGAAACTGAAGTAGAATGAAGCAGTGAAGCAATTCTTCTATCTCTATTTTGAACCTAAAGAAATATCAAATACTCCTGCTCTGGACTATAATAGCAAACCTGCGTTTTGCACCTACAGAAAACCCAAACTGTAATCATGTCCGTGTGTAGGGAATGACACTAATTCTGCCAGAATAACTACACTTTCAGTGGCATCTCCTGTGACTCCAGCTAATATCACTCTGCATTTACACATCTTCACACCTTCAGTTCACAATTATACTGGCAGAATTTTGTAGAAAGATCTTGCATGAAGCTGTCTGAAGGAACGTATTATATCTATTCCCTACTTAGAGAAGATGTGCTACAAATATTGTGATGTTATCCTAGCTTAAAGATTACTGTTGCAATATATTTACAGACATTTCCAGACATTTAATGTTCACTTACAGCTGTGTGTGACTTTCCACCTAAAAATAATGGGAGTACCCAAAGAATGATAAAAGAACTGACTTACCACTTGTACCATTTTGAGGTATCTGGCATATCTTGGATCCTTGGCCACAGTTCTGACATTTTCTGTTACTACCTCCATTTTCTGTAACCCTTCTTCATGTATATTGTTCTGCTGTATATAAAGAAGATAACACTTTAACAATTAGGTATGCAGACCCAAAGCATGGAGAGATCTCAATCCATAAAATATATAATTTAAGGATAAAGTGTAACTATTCTTTATCAAGATTATTCTCATCTACAGTCATTAGTGAAAAACATAGTTCTAGATCTTTACAGCTGATTGCTCTCTTCCAATAGATCTGTTTCTTCCACATATTTCAAATGAGACTAGAAACTTGATGCAGGGAGGTATATTCCTTCAGTGTTAGTTATGATTCCTTACTTACGCCAGATTGAGGTGATACCGCTGTCTGTTGATCTGTAGTAGCTTGTGCCACAGGACCATTTGTAACACTGTTCATATTTGCACTGGACACTTCAAATTTCACATCTTCTAGGCCAGGAATAGAGGATAACTGAATGTACAAAACATCATCAAGTAAGCAATGAGCATATCATAAGTCTACATGTACAATAAAATCTGCAATGTGCTGATTATGTATTCCCCAGGTGGGTTTCACATTAGTAAAATGGTAACTTTTTATCACTGGTTTTGGTATTCTGATTGGCAAAAAACAACAACAAAAAAAGATTTTTCTATTCATGTGGCTTCTACAACAAAAAACCCAGAACACTCCGTTGGAGCTCTCACTGCTAACAGGGATGCAGTGGAGGAAAGACTTCAACATCTTCCCAGCATTTTGCTTCTCCACTTACCAAACCACACCAGAGCTGTGCCATCTTCTCTGCTACTTCATCTACAGTGAAAGACACCATGACAAGAACAGCTCTATTACCTAACAGATGGGTGACTGGTTACAGATTTTGCAATCTTCTACATCTTTCACTCTCTTTTAAGGAAATGCTGAGAGTGGATATTAAATATGCCACATAGCTACTTGAAGGAAGTTCTATTTAACATGATTATGAAGAATTCTGCTATAATTATCAATATTAATAATTCCTAAATATTCTGAAATAAACAAGTTAGTAAGCACTGTTTGTACTATTACAGAGATCTTAATGAATGGTTTCAAATTGTCCTACCCCTGCTCCCAGAACAGCCAACCGAAATGGCTTCCACCATTACTGAAAGATTGGTTAAAACTTTACAGGGGTTTGTTTTTTAGAATCTTTTTTTTTTCTTTTAGCAAATTAAATGATAATATATGACTATAGAGTATATCCTTTTCTCATTTTAGCTAAAGAAGATACATCAGACACATTTGTGTTAGCTTAGATTCAATTCAGGTCACATTTCAATATCAAAAGGTTTACAAGGCATCTCCCTAGTTACTTATACCAGTTGAAATCCTCAGAGTCTGGTAACACTTACAAACATACTTTCATTTTACAAAGGGTCAAAAATTTCTTACTAGAGTTTGCATGGCAAATGCTATTGCATAATGCAACCCTGCCACACATTTCATATTTTAATATTGGGAAACTTCTCTCCATTTTCTTAAAACTGAGCACTGCAATAAAATCAAGACAACTAAACTGCCATATAGTTCAGTTGCCCTTTCAAGATCCAAGAGTTCTTTTCCTATTCATTATGCTTAACAGAGATAAAACCAACATTTCCTCTATGTGCTGTTGGTTCCTTTCTTCCATATCAACTACACGTTCAAATATAACGCAATGTAAGGGGCACGGTATACAAAGAGAGAGCTTGCTATGTGAGCATTTCATATTAGCTCCTTCAAATTATTATGAAAATTTATTCGCTCAATTCAGATTATGAAAAGGAAGCTAGTTCATGTAGTCCAGGAGGCTGTTACTGTTAGAAGACAAACTCAGTATACATACAAACCTTTGCATCCAAAATATTGAGTGTTGTTTCGATTTGTTGGATACGGAGAGAGAGTGCTGACAATTTCTAAAATAGAAAACAATTAGGATGTGAAAAGACTCCCTTAGGCACTTGAACCTATAAACCTGTTCACCTAAACAAAATCACTTTTGTCTCCTACCTGCTGAAGGCAGAGTAGAATGTAAATGAAATAACATTATGAGTGCAGCAATGACATCCCTTTTTAGTACAGTAGCTACAGTGGTTCAAATTTTTAATAATTTTACTAGGCAGTTAGTTTTGCCAGATAATGACTGACATAATGACTGACAGAAATGAAGACAGATGATGTACAAAAGAAAGCCAAAGTAAATAGGGTATTACTTTGGGCAACTGGAGAATAAAGGTAGACACATTGTACTCTTGCAGTTATCAAAACAGCTTTCTTCCAAGTTTTTTCCAAATGTGGAAGATGAAAAGATCTGAAGTGTGTGTACGTTACCGAGCAAAAGCAAGTAGAAACATCTGATAAAGAATATAGCAGGTGATTGAAAGTCCTATACAGTCAAAATGCATAGTGAACCAGAACTAATCAGGAGCTTTATATGCTCCAGGTGCACCTCAGTAAAATTTTGACACCTTTTTTTTTTCTTTTTAAATACAACCTAAGTTTTTCTGAATTATTCTATAAGAACTGTCACTCTTTTAACTAATCACTACCATACTCCACCAGACCTGTCCAAGTGAAGTTGGCTAGCACACTGGCTGGCAGACATATACCACTCTGACAGCTTTCTGGCACATTGGCAAGACTGCCTGGCTCTGAAGCAGAACTTTAACACCCTAAGAAAATGGCAGTTTCTGCCAACATGCTAGAAAAGTAAAAAGAGACTGACAGGAGTTAGTCTTTTTGGATAGCGCGCTGACTTGTTTACAGATGGTTCTTTGTTCGTGAAGAGGAGTTAGTTCCTGTTGAAAGGAACTATGTGCTCTACATGTAGCTGGGGAAAGGGGAGGAAAGATGTACAAAAGACAGTTATATAACTTTACGGGTCAGTTTGACTAGGCAAGAGCCAAGAAATTTAGAGTTAAGATGGTGTCAGCCCTAATTTTGAATTTTTTGGCTTCTGTTGATTTACACTGGGACCTTTCATATTAAAAACACTTCTGTACTTCATAATAAAATACATTCATAAAAATACATTCATAAAAATTCATAAAATATAAAAACTTTTCAAGGAGTTTATAAAGCAACTATTTAGCCTCTTGGGTAAGTACACATTTAGGTTAATTAACAACCATTCTATTAAGTAGACTTCACAGTGTTGCTGCATGTCTGAGATGGCTTTAAATACCTATGTTCTGGTTTCTACAGTGTCTATGTAAGAGGTAATATTGAGATCATGTGATGACCAAGTTTTGGACAACTGACAACAGCATCACCAGGCAGTTACATTGCCCCACGTATCAAGTTAAAGTAAGTTTAAGAATTCAGAAAAAAGATTACTTTTGTTCCTCTAAAGCTCCATATGTTGATGTGATAGCAAAATTTCATACTTGTCACGGGTCTGGCTCTAAACCTCACTAACAAATAAAAGAAATTCTCAGATTACAGGGCTTAGTCTAATTGCATTTGACAGCTGCCCTAGCCCTGCTGGCTAGGGCTGTATAGCAGTCTTTGTGGGATAAACTAGCGAACAGTTACAAAATAACCACTAATGACAAAAAGATTAAGCTCAAAGCCACATTAGAAAACACCCTTTCTACAAGAGAGGAAGCACTTTTGTCCCCTTCAGGGGACAATTCCAGTCCTGTCAGTCTGCTACATTTCTATTGACACCAAAGCCACCACAAAAACATATTAACACTAAATATCTTTGGTTTTCTCTTTTTACAAGACACTAAAACTAAGTGCTTCATGTTCCATACTAACCGCTTGCCAAAAATATCTTTTTTTTTACCATGTCAGAAGAATTTACAGTCAGAGCTTAGTGTATAACCCTTTAAAATTAAAGGTGGTAAAATCTGAACGCAAGTTCTGATGCAATACCCTAGGACGCAGATGAGAGGGATACTGACTGTCAAAATGGATTCAGCACCATAGGAGGATGGCATCCTTCTTCCAAAACATGATGATATCCACAGATGGAGCTGCTCAGAACAAATTCCATGTATCAAAAAGTTCAAAGACCGTGCCAAACATAAAAGTCTAAGGAAACAACAGGATTAAGTGTGGTATAATCAGCAGCTCATGTGGATATCTTGGGGAAAAAAAAATCTGTCTTAAGCACTTACTCAAGAGAAACCTTGAACAGAAAGCAGACTACATTTTTTTGGTTTAAGCTACCAGTATTGCTGCATCAAAAATATTTAAGTGAATGGTTCTCATTTCTAGGATTTTTATTTTTCATTGTATAAAGTGACAGCTGGGAAAATGATAAACATACCTCTTCACAAACAGTAGAAAAACGGTTGAGAAACTGCACTGTGTGAACCACAAACTGGTTTAGAAATGCTACAGTTCTTTTCTGCTGAATAGCAGGAACCTGCATTAAATAATAGAAGAAACTTAGATTATACACAGATGTCAGTTCTCACATTTGGATTCAAAGATCTGTTAAAAAATGCAAACTTTGTAAAAGAAATTATTTTAGAAACTGCCGTAAGTGTACTTGCTATGAATGCACATATATAAACAATTCTTTAGTGTCTATATGTATACATGTATACAAATCCTTTTTCACTAAAAATCTACTGACAGTTGAAAAGTTGCAGGATATACAGAAAAGGCAACAAGATCCATACAAATGAAGGACTGTCTCATTTGAGAAAACAATTTCAGATGAAATCGTGAACATTGCTGAAAATCAACGTTAAAACTTTTAAAAAACAGAGAGGAAATTAGAATCTTTCCTTCTGAAGTTTCAGAAGGAAGAGCAAACTTGGTCATCCATACAAATACTCAACAAAGGTGGTTACACCACCACCATAATCAAAAATAAAGAGCATTGAAATTGCCGTCTCAGCCTCTAGTCACTTCTCATACTTTTTATTTGCAAATCCCAGACTATTCTAAAATTACACTTTATTGTCACTCCTCCAAGTCAGACCTGAGGCACATGTATTTTCAGATTAAGAGACAGAATGTTAGTTTGCCAAAAAAAAAAAAAAAAAAAGGTCTGGTGCTCATAGTGTAACAGATAGTTGGCTTTTTTATTTAAACCTTTATACAAGATTGTAATCAGGAACATTCACACAAATGTTTATGTATAACATTATAGTGCCTCAGGGTTAATTACCTTGGACAACCGCTTAAGTCTTAAACTTCACACAGGAAATTACCCTATGGAATCATAGTTGGTTAAAGTGAAGGATTTACAAGGAAAAATGTTTCCATCCAAGTTCAGCTGCACTGAACAAGTTTGCAAACAGAGCAACTCTCTGGTCTCCACCTCTTCTTTGGTCTGCCATTTGTCAGCAGAGCCATTCAGTACACTTTACCAGTCTTAAGACATCCTGATCTTTTGTGAGACTTTTGTGGTTACTATCTCAAGTTTTCAGTCTGTGCATCTGCATGGCAGGGTCTGCTAAAGCCTACTTCTGTAGTTCTGAACCTGTCAAGCAGTGCTTACAAACTTATGAGATTTATGGGGTAGCACAAAGGATGGAAGGATCACTGTCCCATCTTTATGCTCTGTACTTGAGAAACAAATGGTTTTGCATCATTAAAGGACAGGAACAGGTAGCTTTGCAACTATTTGCCTCGCAGGGATTTGGCTCACAGTTCTGAGACTGAAATGGCTTTGCCTTTAAATGTATTGCTATCGCAGAACCTGCAGCAAAACGCCTTTGGAAAACATTCACACCGCGCTCCTGGGGACCCCGCTTAAACCAAGACCCCGCTGCGGGATCAATGCCCCTGGCGCAGGGGCAGCAGTGGGGCTGCACGGCCCGGCAGCCCCAGCACACCGCCCCAAAGCAGCCCTCCTCGCCCGCAGCCGCTGAGCACCCCGGCTGCCCCAGGGTGTCCGGGGTGGGTGGGGTCCCCGAGGCCGCAGCCGGGGCGGGCAGCTGAGCGGGGGGGAAGCAGATGGGGCTCGCCCAGCACCAGGGCCAGCGCAGCCGCCGCCGGGGGAGGAAGCGGGACAGCTCCGGACCCCCGGGCGACCGCTGCCCGTACCTTGGTGAGGTCGATGCCGGAGCCCACAATGGGCAGCCCGTCCTCGTCCATCCGAGCGGCCCCGCGCCCGCCGGCCGCGTCCCGGCGCACCCCGGAACTCCCTGGCGCTCCGAACGCGACCTCCTGAGCTCCGCCCGGAAACAAAAACGCCACTCCGAGCACGGCTGCATGCGCGGTCTTCTCTCCCACCGCAAGGCGTCGTGGGAAGTGTAGTCCGCGGGAGGGAGGGAGCTGGAGTGCCGGGCCTCACCTCACCTGGCCGGGCCGGGCCCGGCCCAGAGCAGCCCGTTGTGGCCAGGTGCTCCCGAAGTACAAACGCACTGCTTTTACCTAAACTAGGTAAAAGGCCAGTGAATAAAGGCCTGTTTCTGGGCTCATATGCCTAATTTGAGTGAAGGGCCATGCTTTCAATAGAGAGAATAAAAATAATGAGCACCAAATGACCTTGGGATGTTACAAAAGAAACCCCCAGAAGCATGGCTGTAGTCATGTTAGGAAAGACTCCTGTACCATAATGCTTACACAAAAGGGAAAAAAGGCACATGACAAGAACAGCATTTCTGTTTTGTTCAGCAGTACCCACTGCTGGTTTCACTTGTTTCTTGGCATTTAAGTACTTCTATTCTGTTTGAGCCAAGGAACCTGAGAGGTACCAGGCTCCAAGGAAATGAGGACCAGACCTTAGGTTTCCAGATTTTCCTCTGGAAGAATTCTGTAAAATGACTGATCAGACCATTTAGAAATGGGATCCCAATACAAAGATGGGTTGAAACCGAACGGACTGCATCATCAGAAAGGGTTTCCCATCTCTTTCACTCCCCACTGATGGCTTCATGCACTCATTTCACCATTTATCAGTTAGCATTTCAGCATTTATCAGTTAGAGCACACAGTGATGCCTGCCTTAAGGCATTTCCCATGGCCACTTCGCCAGAGAACTAGTGTTAGAGGAGGGTCTGTTTTCTGCTTGGTTCATGAGTTGAATCAAATCAGCCAAAGTGTACGTTGAACACCAGTCTGGTGAGCAGGGTTACAGAGTAAGACCTTGCTGGCTTTGGTAGCAAAACCACAGGTAACTCTGCTACCTTGTG
Organism: Strigops habroptila; assembly: GCF_004027225.2. Classification (NCBI taxonomy): domain Eukaryota; kingdom Metazoa; phylum Chordata; class Aves; order Psittaciformes; family Psittacidae; genus Strigops; species Strigops habroptila. The sequence continues at coordinate 71,325,748 of NC_044279.2, forward strand.
CAACTTCACTGTGACATTTCAGAACAGTGACAGAAATACTTCTTTTTGGACACACATCTGATCTGTTATATTGTGCTTGATTGAGCCGTACTGGCTGAAACTGAAAAGCACAGTGAAAGCTCAGGAACAGGACCTGAGCTCCTAGTACTGCCAATTTGTCTAGTAGAATTTTTAATGTGATATCTACAGTTACACACAGTAATGTGCAAGAGATTGTGAACTGAACAGAAAATATATTTGACCCCATCTTGTATAATATTAAACTTGGTTTCTGCATCTTTAACAGGTCTTCTATGAGCTAAGACATCTGTTCTCTGGGATGGCCAGAAAACTGATTGGGATCAAAGCCATTAAGGAACAAGTAATTAAAAATTTGAGAATGTTGCCTTTACGAAGAGTCAGGAATGGCAGCTGCATACAGATCATGCGTTTAATCCCCAAGCTAATGAACTATGAATGAAAAATGAGAAATAACCTTTAAATCCCCAAAGACACACGTCCAGACAGAGCATTACACATGCTTGCATTTTTAAGTAAAACCCAACTCAAACAGCATATGGAAATCGTATCTATTAGGTTATTCCATGAAAACTATTGTTGACTCTCAGAATTTATTCTCATGTTAGCCAGGAATAATCAATACAGAAAGAACCTATCCTTTGGAAAAAAGATGGGATGTCGAACTGAGCATTGAATTCCTAGTCCTGATGTCTTGGCTAAGTTTTGGAGAGTCTAGGCTACACAAAGAAAAATCCTAGAATGATGATGTGTGCTATTTGGTTATAACACTAGAAGAGATGATTATCAGCAGCTCAACCTGTTAAGTAAAACTTCATTTAAATTCAAGGTCCTGTACTACTGGAAGGCAAGACAAATTGGGGTGATTTGTGGTTCTTGTTTACAGCACTGAATCCAAACAGAGTGTTAGTGGAGAAAATATTTAGTAAAAATTATTCACCGTTACCCTAACACAAGGGGGACATGGACCTGCTTGAGGGAGTCCTGAAGAGGACCATGAAGATGCTCAGAGGGCTGGAGCACCTCTCCTGTGAAGATAGGCTGAGAGAGCTGGGCTTCTTCAGCCTGGAGAAGGGAAGGCTCTGGGGAGACATTATAGCAGCCTTCCAGTACCTAAAGGAGGCCTACAAGAAATCTGGAGTGGGACTTTTTACAAGGGCATGTAATGACAGGACAAGGGGGAATGGCTTTAAACTGCGAGCATAGATTTAGGTCAGACATTAGGAAGAAATTCTTTACTATGAAGAAGTGGTGAGACACTGGTACAGGTTGCCCAGAGAAGTTGTGTCTGCCCCATCCCTGGCAGTGTTCAAGGCCAGGTTGGACGGGACTTGGAGCAACCTAGTCTAGTGGAAGGTGTCCCTGCCCATGGCAGGGGATTGGAACTAGATGGTCTTTAAGGTCCCTTCCAACCCAAACCATACTATGATTCTGTAATCTAAATACTGCTACATTTAATAAAAAATATGTCTAAATTTAAAGCTGTTTAGAATCTACCTTGGTCTGAAGCTATCAGTGGGAAGCTTCTCATGTGATGAGATGAATAAAGATGCACTAACTACTTTAATAACTTGAAGATTAGAACCCAAATGTGCTATGCTAGTTTTCATTTAAAATTTAACAGAACTCTCAATTTACTTCCAAATTATTACAGCTTGCTAAGCATTCTACTAACCCATACACAGAATCCATGGTACAAGTACACGGAGCACTTCAGTCTTTTACTGATTTACATAGAATTCTCATTTATGTACTGTAGCAGCTTTTCCTTGATTTTGTATTACTTTCACAATATATTTATTACTAACCTGCTGTCATATGCACATCATTATTACTCTCTTGCTGAAATACTGTCGTGATTTAAGCCTAGCCAGTAACTCAGAACCACACAGCCACCCGCTCATTCCCCACCTTCCTCCTCCCCCTGCTTCCAGAGGGATGGGGAGGAGAATCAAAAGAATATAACTCCCATGGGTTGAGATAAGAACAGTCTGGTAACTAAGGTATAATACAAAACCACTACTGCTACTACCAATAATAATAATAATAATAATAACAACAATAATAATGTAAGTAACAAGGGGAGAGAATACAATTGCTCACCACCCGCCAACTGATACTCAGCCCCACCCGAGCAGCGATCTGGGCCTTCCGGGTAACTCCCCCGAGTTTATATACTGGGCATGATGTGCTGTGGTATGGAATACCCCTTTGGCCAGTTTGGGTCAGGTGTCCTGTCTCTGCTTCCTCCCAGCTTCCTCTCCTCCGTGGCAGAGCATGAGACTCAGAAAGCCCTTGATCAGAGTAAAAATTACTTAGCAAGAACTAAAAACACCGGTGTGTTATCAGCACTGTTCCCAGACTAAAGTTGAAAACACAGCACTGCACCAGCTACTACGAAGGAGAAAAACGACTGCTGCTGCTGAACACAGGGCAAGTACTATAGCCAAGTCTTTTGCCTATACTGTTTGAATTACTGAACAACCTGTGTTTCACACTGTTTTGGAACAATGACACGTAGTTGGCCATTTCTCACATGTCCCAAAAGATGGACAGGGGTTAGCCTATCACTAGTTCAGTAGGTTTAACCTATCTTCTAGGAATTATGCAAATTTTTGTTGGGCAAAGGGGCTGTTTGTTTAAATTATCTACGCGATTTATATTGCCACCTTAATTAACTTAAAACTTCCTCCCCTAAGTTGTATCTGGGAAGAATTCATCCTATTTACCATAAAATATCCGTAGTACAAGTTTTCCAGGCAATGCCACAGAAATTTAATGATGTAAATGCTTAATCAAATCTTACCTGAATCTCCTGGTCTGTAAAGCTGGACAAGAAATCTCACAAGAGTATGCTCTTCTGTGAACTTTCTGGTACATCCTGCTTTTAATTTGGCCAAAAATACTGCATAGAAAAGTGCAACACAGCACTTTTTCTCCCAGCTGGAATTAAGAAATCCAGGGCATGAAAAGTGAAAAACAGAGTAGAGGAAAATGATCCAAAATTTTCCAAAACCCTTAAAAATGTTTTAATTGAACTGGTTAAACTGGACCTATTAATGACTTAAGCCCCAATGGGAGGATTTATAAAAAAATAATTGAGTGATAATATCCAGATTTAGTGTGTATAATTTGAAAATGTATTTTGCACCAGTACCCACACTGGATGATAAATGTCAAATTAAGGAATAAATAGTACAGTATGTAACTGCTGGCAGTTCAGTTGAACAGTAGTATTTTGAAAACATTAACCTTTCAAGATGCTGAGGCTAACTTGGAGTGGAAAAGCTACGGGTATTACAGAAAACTGATCAAAGCTTTGTCTTCATAGTTAGTAAAATATATTTTGTCTTATGATTAGTGTACACTAAAAAGTAAACCAACAGCACAGGTTTCAAAGCACTGTAAGTGATCTACTACATATATTTTTATATTGCACAAAATCAAAGCCTGTAGTCAACTGCAAAACAAAACTGCACAAGCTTAAAAAAACCTGGCAAGTGCTACTGTAACATACAATGTCTGTATGCATTTTGCATGCTTATATACTGTTACAGGTCCCAAGACATAGTATTCTGTTAGAATCAGCACAGAACTCAAATAGCTATAAAACTGAGAGGCAAGTTAAACAGAAACAAAAAGCTGATCCAAAAAATATCCAGACATGGTGTCACCTGATCCTCCATAGGGGCAATAGTTGTTTTTACTAAGGTGGTCCAATGAACAGCTGAAAAGGTCAGAGTGTGGATTAACATTTTTTTTATTTCCCATGGAGTCTTCTAAATCCATGCTTGCAAAGGGTATTCTAGTAAAGCTTTCTATATGAAACTGATACTGCCTCGATGATTTTTTCCCTCAACTGAATTAAAAAGCCTACCTCAATAATCTAAGTATGTCAGAATACGTACAGGTTTAGGAAACAGAAGGTTCAGAGAATTACCAATTCTTGACAGTTAAGTTGTCTGAGAAATACAAATGTCAGGTGTTATGTGGGTTCTTTTAAAAAATAAAATTGAAATTAAATGATAAATGATTTGTAGTTCTTGCAAATGGCTCTTCAAGTTTCAGTTTTCCAGGTGCTATGCTAAGGCAACATCAGAGGATTGACTAATTATTTTGTTCTGCATGGAAGGACATGGGGAACATGCTAAAAACATTAGCTGCCTTTTTTTTTTTGTCCTTAATACCTATTTTATACTGGAAAGAAGTAATATGAATACCCTTGAACTTGGCAAGATCATTCCATTCTTAGTAAATAGTTTTAATTAGTCCTTAGAAACAGAGTATTAAAAACAAGCATCCTGGCTTCTGAATTAACTACAGAACAAATGAGTTTCTGCCCTCTGCCCCCTTGGGTTTTAAGCAATTCTACATTAAAAGTCTTAATCAAAATGCACCTGCACATGCCTAACACAAATTGCCCTCGGGTACTGAGTATGGTGTATGATATTCTGCATAGTTAGGCACTATGTACAGCTTTGTTCTGAGAGTGGACAATAAAAAATAAGTTTCTGTTTCAGTTTCTCTACACATCCAGAAGGATAGTGGTGCTCCCGTCAAATCCTTCCTCTCAGACACACGAAGATTTTTAGCTGTGTCTGTGAGCCAGTTAAACTTACCATTAAGACTGTACTCTGGTCAAACTATGGACATGATATGAACAAAGTGCTGCATCTTGAAACATCCTCCAGTCTTCTTATTTTACAGGTCAAGCACACACCAGTCAAGACTGGAACCTATGAGGAACTTTATATTCATCTTTAAGGTAAATTTTGGTGGCAGTTGGAAAGCAAAATTTCTCAAGGATATGAAATGATGAGAAATAAAATATGGTCTTACTTTTTAAAAGGTGACTGTAATCTCACTTTTTGCTGTCCTATTTCTTCATTGGTGCAGCATAAATAAGGACAAACGACAATATTTTAAGATCTAAGTACTGCTAATATGGATGGCTACGATGCTGTAAAGAGCTGTTACATTAGCTGAACATCTTCATATAATTTCACTTGCAAAAGCATGTAGAAAGGATACTGAAGACAGGAGTTGTCCGTCTTACTCTTTCCTCTTTTACTTCATTTCTGTTTTTTTTATAGAAGGGACAAGAAAAACACGCCTCTAGAAAGCAGAATGTCTTTGATTTTCTAGTAGAATGCTGGAAGTAAAAGACTGGAAAGAGAAAAAAACCCACACGCTCTTTGGTATACTTGAAGTAAATCCCTTTGTCATCTTAAGAAAAATAATACTTCTTAAAATTATCATTCCGATTGTACCATTAGCTTCTTCACTGTTAGTGGTACCTAGATTATTTAGCTAATACATTCACAGACAGTACATTATAGCATTTCTTTCTTATATGATAGTCGTTGTTGGGCAATTTCATACAGAGACAGGTGTTCTTCCTGTAAGTACACTGGACAATTTAAAAGTGGTTGAGCTGTGTCACCTGAGCAAGACTGCAGACTGAGATTGCTGGATACAAAATCTCTTAAAGCAAAACACTTTTAAAAAACTCATTTCACACCAAATATCATGTTAAAAAGTGTACATTTTATTTTAAGGGAAGTATCAGATGTATGATAACTGGTTTTACAAAAGTTCTTGTATTCGCAAGCTAAAAATCAAACACAAATGTTTCGTATTTTACTTGTTCCTTTCCTATATCCTCCACGTGAATAAACACCAGTACAAACAGTAAATTCCTTTGTTTTACGATGATGCTGTAATGTTTCATACTGAAGGCAAATACTTATTTTACATTTCAGATACCCAGAAGAAAATTTTATGATCTCCTCCAACTGCACATAATGGAAGAGTTCTATGCCATGTCAAACCAGATCCTACAGCTGCAGTGCCAGAAAGAATGGGCTTTAAAAAAAAAAAAAAAGAGAGAAATATCAATACAGCCTATAATATAAATGATTTCTAAACCACATAAGTTGCATAGACATATAAACATCATAAGATTTAGTACTCCTTAACAATACAGTTAAAATACAACAGAAATCCAGCTGAAAAATCTGTTTATCCACTAATTAGTTCCAGTACCTGCTTACTACATTTAAGTAACATACAAGAAAATAGTTTCAATTATTTCCATTGTTATTATTATTATTTTAAATGCATACTTTTAAACTTAGAAACCTTTTTTAGTGAAATTGCTTCCCGTTATTTAAGTGTACTCACAACTAGTATGTTTGGAGGTAGTATTTTAACAGTAAGCATTACAAATGTATACGAATGCCAGCAAAACCAAACTATTTCCTATGCTTTGTGTTGATTGTCTCTGGATATACTGTTATTAATGATTTAAAGTATTATTAGTTTAAAGCTGGTTTCGGCATCTTTAGAATTAGCAATACTGAAAAAATTATTAAATAACAGGTTAAATCTGGTTTTCTTCCCCTTAGCACTGATGGGGCAAAGCAAAATAAAACAATACAGATCAAGCAGCTTTTAAAATAGCAGGTTAATTGTGGTATGATCTGAAACCATCCTTGGCATGGATGATACAAACCAAAATGAAATAGATAGACCAAGAAGCATTTCTGGATGGTTTGGGCTAGTTTTTAATTGTAGCTTTTAACTACTTACGAGCCTGACTTGAAGATAACAGATGCAATTCTAGTCAAAAGCCAAACTCAAAAATTTACCTGGGGATGTCCTAAATGATGAATTAGCAGTTGCGTATTTGTCTTTCCTGGATATCCAGTGGTTGCAAACAGATTTTCATTAACTCGGGACCACCTATGAAATGAACATACTTTTCAGATATCCCCATTAGATTATGGGAAGTGCACACAAACCGGAGTTCTCTCCCTTGTGGTTAACTGTGTGAAGCTGTCAGATATTCCACTAACAGCAGAGAAATAAATTCTAAGAAATGGCTTGTAAATGATTCACCACCCGCAGCCCTGAATGCATGTCATTGTAAAATATATACACATTCACAAATTTCACAAAGTTTATAAACCAGATCCCACTAAAAATTACTTAAATGAGAAACAACCTGGTTCCTAAACTCACAACTGCTTGGCATATACATAGATTTATATAGACAAAAACCAGAGAATAGAGACAACACTTATACCTGAATAATCTGGCTCGGTCAACATGGATGGGTCTCTTATCCTGTGGATAACTAAAACAGACATTCAGGGTAAAAAACTGTTCTGCAAACAACTATAGCTCATTCTGTAAGTATGCAAAGCATATATCATTTAAACAGTGCAGGAGACACATTGTCGACTCTCTGTGAAGAAGCTGAGGGAAAACCAGAACATTCCTGCAGCTTATATCTCAATTTGGAGTAGGAAAACTGAAGTAGTTATCTAGTTCATTGTGGTCATCATGTATTTTTGATTTGGAACTAAACTTTAACAAACCCATAAAACTTACTGTGAGGTAAACGGTAGTGAGATACTGTCTCAAATGGACAAAAAGACAATGTTACTTTTAACAGATAAATATTGATAAAGATGAGACAAAGAATACCAGTGAATAATCTGTATTGATTTTGTAATTCCTGATGAATGTTTATTTATTTACTGAAGAGGTGATACAATACATAGTATATTTAAGTACTGTATTAGCGAACTAGCCACATCTCTTTGTGTACTGCTTAAGAAGAGAATAAAGAAACCTATCTCGTGTAGAAAAATACCTGGAGCGAGTGATATCCCAGATCAGCCAATCGCTTCCAGCAACTGCTCCAATTTTAAGATTATTTTTTAAACACCAGTCTGCTGACATTAGTGGCTTTTGTTCACATTCTAGGGAGAGGATGGCCTGCTGTGTAACTAGATCATAGAATCGGATTGTTCCATTCTTCTCTGCTACCATCAGCTGTAAAGAGAAATTAATACCACATAAACTGAGCATGTAATGAATCTTAATCTTTTCTACTCTATAGCAAACATAGCAATACTTTTAAGCAAGTACTAATAATATTAAAATAAGTGCAATTTTTCACTTTGTACCAGAAAATATTCTGCTGAACACTCTTCCACCAATAAATAAAAACCACTTTGATCTACACAACTGTCACACTGTTACACATAACGATTACATTATTTTATCTATCTATATATCTTTAGATATCTACGAATATAATTCTGGTGCTTAGAAGCACCAGGTCTTAATGACCAATGCACTGCGCTTTCAGAGTTATAAAGCAAAGTTATTATTATAAAAATAAAAAGTTCTTAAGTACAAAGAACTGACTGACAGACACAGTGCTGTAACAAGGAAACAACCGTATTAATCAGTGGAACTGTAGAATCTGGATTCACACTTACTGAGTTTATATAACATCTCTTACTTCATCCTATAACATTCTGCAACAGATTTTAGCTAAACTTTTTCCATTAAAATAGTAAGCAGTTGTTTACTAAGTATTGTAGGAAGAGCTTCCTGATTAAATGATGAAAGAGATTTTCTCTATGAGATGATGGTTCTCAGATAGTCATGAGCAATAATTAAGGAAGGCAAAGAACCATTAAAACCAACACTCTGATAACATCAAAATTTGTTTCGAAAAAGAGAGCTGTCACCAAAACATGCTCTTCTGCAAACTACAGGACATGGTACAGCAAGTATTTTGATGGGAAATAAGCTTTTCAGCAATCATCAAGTCTGTCAAGTTTTACTAGCTTTTTGAAGTTTTTTTCTCCAAAACACCCCGCCTCCAAATCCCTGTGCCTATTCTTTGATAGGGGCTAAAGAAAAGACAAGCTAATATGTAAGATCGGTGTGATATTGCAATATTTTGAGGCAAATCTAGTAATTTTGTTGTGCTAACAAAGTTGCCCAGTAGCAAACAGTAGCAAACACATTCAACTGTGATACCACCCAAATCAACAGTTCTCCTAGTTTTCTTTATAAGGACTGGGTGTTAATATTGGTGAAGTGTGATAAGAATAGAGATCTTCCCTATTGCTACGTAACTATTTTGATACCTTATTTGACCATTTTCCTCTGGTTTAAGTGTGTGTTTTTGTGGTAATCTGAACAACTATTTGTAGCTGTTTAAAGAACTTACTGATTGGCACAACAAGAATAATCAATCCAAGATTGCAAGGACTACACTATTAATGAGTATTTTGGTATATATCAGCTGATTAATTCTCCCCAGTACAATAGGTAAGTATAAAATCACAGTTTATTGCTTTGTTTTGATTTTTCAGCATATACTTCATATATTCCAAGCAAGAACAACAACAAAAAAAATCCCTGCTAACTTCAGATACTTTTCAAAACTTGGCATGCTTTTTAAGAGTCTGTGTTACTGATGAACTGTGTTACCATGACTCAGAAAAACTTGAACTTTTCTCTAGTAACTGTAAATTAATATCCAATCATCAGAATAGTTATCAACAATTGATGTATGTAATCAAAAAGGAGTATTTCCGATGGGAGGAGGAGGGACTGAGGGTAAAATGACAAGAATGGGAATAAGAATTCATTTACAGTGACTTCACATAAGCAGATCCAACCAATATCCAGTTACAATGTACACTAGCTCCCCAAACTTCAATCTTACTACAGCATCAAAGATTCATAGTTTAGCTAAGTCCACCCTTCTGTTATTTTAAAGGTGGTGAAGGTCAAGAGCTGAAAAACAGCACCTTAAAAGGCTCCTCAGGATGCCAGCAAACACTCATTCCAGGAGAACGTAAAACAAAATGGGCCTTCTCATTTCCTTCCAAATCCCAGACCCTAAAGCAAAAAAATAAAGTATTTATTGCCATTTGTCTGCAAATACATTAACTTTCAGTGCCTCAATACATTCAAAAAGGAGGTGACCAAATGAAACAGTTTGTGTTTTATCACTTCAGGAAGTCAGCAAAAGCAGTCAGTGCTGAAGATAATATATTCTAACACTGATGAACTAGGAAAAGCCTCAATTTAAAAGTGCAATATCCAAATAATTTGACAAGTTTAGTTGTCTAGACATGAAATCTAGATGAGACATTCCTGCTTTATTCCTAAGTCCACACTACAGCCTTTGTACTACACTGTAAATAACAAAACAGGAAGGTAAGTGTTGGTCTAGCTGACAAGAGACCTCAAGTGAAGTACCAAACAACTTCGATCATCCACATTACCAGGTAAAGGCTAAGACCATGCAGTAAGTATTTTGCTCATCTAATATATAAATTTCAATTTTTTTTTTTTCCTGGCAAGAAAAGATTGAGTAATAGAAATACAAGAAACTAAAAATGAATCTAAGGCAAACAAAAGAATCTACGACAGAGGTAACACAAACTCACAAAGGGTCTTAGTAAGCTTTCAACAAATAAATCCTATGTGCCAGTTTAGTATTTTCCTTTAGAAGCACCTACAGTACACATCAAGCAGTTAAGAAAAACAATAAAATCAAAATACTTGGTTAATATGGATTGACAGGGAAGTGTATGTTGAAACACCAAAACTAGGTCAGGTGATGAGTGACTTTTCTTTGAATGCATTCGATATAGAATCATAGAATGGTTAGGGTTGGAAAGGACCTTAAGATCATCTACTTCCAACCCCAATGAGCCAGGAAGCTACTTCATTTACAAAATGCAACAAAACCAAAACTGAGATTATTTTATCTCCCAGCCACTGCTCAATTGCCTCTTTTCCTACAAAATCAGTAGCTCACTTGTAGGACAAAGACATCACAGTTGTTAACACCAGCCTGAAACACAATGCTGCGTACTATTTATATGCATTTGCACACCAAAACGTACACATATATCCTTCCTCCCTGACATGCAAAACCTTAGAAACAACCAATTTTTTAAGCAGTGTTCTGCCCAGTCTTTTGAGTTAGATGAGTGGGTACGTACTATTATTGTTTGTTCTAGAAGATTTTTGCTGACTTCCTCCAGACTTTTTCAGTTTATATCTCATCAGGGTGCTTAGAGCCTTATATTTAAGAGATTTCAAAAACCTCTTAAATAATACATCATAAGTCTAGACAAAATATATGGGAATAGAGGAAATGAACAATGTTGTTTTCTTATGCTAAACCACAACAGATCAAATATTTGTTCTCCCTGTAGAAAACACAGGGTCTCTAATCTTGAAGAATCAGTGTCCTTATTAAAAAAAGTCAAAACAAAAACCTGACAACTGTTTAAAAAATGAAATATCTACTTGATTAGGTAATTTAGAAACATACAATACTTTCTTCTACTGCCAAAAAATTTGCCTTGTAGATTTGTCCAAGTCAAATCAACACTTTCCATGTGTATTTACTGTGCAGGGAGAAAATTATGATACAACACAAGACGGTGAATCATTTTGGCCAAGGACATGCCATCATGTTTCCTTCCCTGAAGTGAGTGAGGTTATTAGGTGTTGAGATAGAAATTTATGCTTTCTACCTCCCTAACTTTGTTATTTATAAAATGCCAAATTGGTATCTCTCACTTTGTAAGAATGGCAAGATTATTAGTATTGAGCAGTATGGGCTGCGGGGGTGGGAAATAAGTGCCCCTCTTATATTTTCTTCTCTCTTTGTCAATAACAAAGATGGTATAATTTAGTTTTGGGGAAGAAAAACCCCAAACAACAAAACAGACCAGGCAATACGTATCAAAATAGATCTTTGTCTGAATGCATCAAGTTCATGCTGGTATGGAAGTTTACAATTACATATGTGTTCAATTAACTCTTTTCAGTATTTTTTTGTGACTAACCCAAGTAAAAAAACATGCAAAGACCAAAAATTTAGCCAAACTGAATTTCAGTTACTCAATTACTCCATAATCATAACCAAACCAGCTGCAGATGCTAAAAGAAAACCCTCTAGTTTTGTCCACATTCCTATCATGAAAATCAATCCAAGACTGAGCATCTTGTCTCCCATTCAAAGGCCTTGAAACTTTACTAATATTACCACGATTTTATAACAAAGCAAACTAGTATGTACTTCTCTCCAAATATTCTTATTTTTTGTAACTCTGCAAAGTGTCACCATCTTATTTCTCCTCCCCGCCCCACCAACCATTGTTGCACAGACATGTTATTTGGCTTGTGGTGGTTTTTTTATATTTTAAAAAAAAGCTTCCACAATATATTTAAAGGAGAAAAGTTTGAATAACCCCAGTTGAAATAAGGGCCAAAGTCTGAATAATGGAAAGCCTCAAAAATAATACATAATCTGCTCAGTAAATTCATTATTTTTAAATAACTAAGGACTGAGAAATTAAATACTGCAGAGCTCTCATAATTTAAACTAACACAAAATACAAATAGTTGCAAATGCTGCTCAAGAAAATTCTTGAGATATGAGTACATTTCTCTTGTCACTCATATCCTGTGATTAAACAAACAAATGACAACTGCAGTTATCTGAAAGTACAAAGATATTCAACTATGTTGACACAACTATATTGTATGTCATATGCATAAATATGGATAATGACATGCTGCATATGTGCAGTAATTTTATCACACAATGGACTTTTATTAAAGTTGGCAAAGTATTCATCAAAACATCTGAAAACCTGTCTTGTGGTAATGGAGATTATCCTTATTTTATATTCTAAGTTTATGAATAATTCTAACTAGAGAGCAAAACCAAACCCTAACTGAATAAAATTGTCATTTGCAATAGTAAAAGAACAAAACCATATCTCCTGACTCGGCATACACGTTTCTAAATTTGTGCCTGTACAGCATTTTCTTCACTTATTTTTGATCCATGAAATAGCCTTTTCATAGAGGAAATGTGTAAATACTTTTTCAGAAAGTTGACCCACATTCACCATTTTCTTTTGGTGGTCAAAGGAAATGCCAATGTTATTAAAGAATTAGTAATGAGAATCATTCAGATTTTGGCATTAAAATCCATTTTACCCACTGTTTCTTGTAATATCTACTTGGATATGTAAGCATTGATCTATTTTTCACTGGTAACTCTGCCATGTAATTCTAATTATCCCCTGCAATGTTGGTAGAAGTTGGAGAGCCAGGGGAACTGCACATATAATATCTATCTCAAGCATTTCAACTGATGGTTCTGCACTAATACGCATTTCAGAACATGCACACTTAGAAATAAATCCAGGAAACACACACTGCTAGTACTACTACTGCTGAAATTCCCTTAAAGTTATCTAAAGCAAAGCTAGAGACTAAGCAGTATTTGGGGGTGAGGGAGGGAGGGGAGCGCTAGGGGGGGAAGCTTCAGTTGTCTCCTTTCAACCAAAGAAAAATTAGCTGTTAAGAGTTATAAGATTATTGTTTCCAATGTAGATTTAGAAAATGCTTCTGTGGTACAACTGCTACTGAGAAACTCAACTACAAATCTGCCAATGACTTTCAAAAATACAAGGTAACTGCTAAACGAACCTAATGCAATGATTTATATTTAAAACAATTTATAGGCTAGACTATGTTCTAGGATTGTGTGACCCTAAATGTAAGTCATAATGCATCACACAGGAAATAGCTACCATTTCATCCACGTATTTTGAAGACTTTCTAACTAAAGACTTACTCATCCACACTTAAGACCAGACTGAAATAGTATTCCAAACATTTGATTCAGAAAATATTTGTTTGTTTATTTTAAGTTGACTGGATGCTGAAACAGGAGACCAGTCAATACATTTGCACAGTGATTGTGAAGTACAACAGAAGTTGTTGGTTAATACTTGCATCGTGGCTGTAAAGTATAACTGAAACTTTGTAAGGCTACATTTGGGGGATATACAGGGATGCATACAAAAAAAGTGCGAAGTCAAAGACTAAACTTAAAAATAATCCAAAACTCTTATTTTCATCAATTATAATGTATAACTAACTTGATAATTGTAATTAGCGTACCTCAGAAAGGATAAATTTTGGTATCACATTTCTTATATGAAGAAACACTGTGGAATTCTATCAAACAGATGAATTTAGAACAATGTGAAATAAGACACCATTTTTTAACAATTTTGGCAAAAATCCATAATTGCATGCACTGGGAATAGGAAGAGACAAATAAAATATAATTTTAGAGGCAGGAATAAGTGAGAATGGCAATTTTTCAATACAGCCAAAGACTGAAGTATTTATTGAATTAACAAGATAAGACTCAAGTGCAACAAGTGCTGGCAATATATTAAGGAATGTAAGGCAAAAAACCCCAAACAGTACTTACCATTTAGTTTCCTTCATATTGTCTAGAGAAAGACCTACACAAAGTAACTAACACATAAGAGTACCATGGTAAACAAATACACTACAGATTAAAAAACCCCTAAAAATAGATTAAACGCTACAATAAATTCTGAGACTCTTAGTTAGTTTCCAGTAATGTCAAACCTTTCCCCTGAAAGTCTGTCCAACCTTCAGATAGGCTGGCATTTGTGGTCCAGAAAGAAGGCAACAGAGAAAGCTGAACTCAACAGCGACTCATAAACAAATTCAGAATCTTTCTCTGAAGCAACATGAGCCGCAGCCTAACTGAACATAACTTAGAAAGGGGCCTAAAGAGCAAGTATGTTCACAGATAAAGTGGAAGGTAAGTCAACCATACATTCCTTTCTATTACACACATAAACAGAGGAAGATGATGTAGTTTATGCAATAATAATAATATAATAATAAAAAGAGAGAGGCAGGGAGAGAGGTAAAGATGAGTTCTTTTCAACTTTTTAAAATACAAGTCAATCCAGCACTTGATGACCATAAGAAATTGCTGTGCTGCCATTAAGGGCCTGACACTGTCAGTAATCTTTCAGTTCAGTATGAGGATGGAGCATAAGGTGGTTGTCAATCACATTGAATTGACCTTTTAACAGCCAGAGGTTAATTTTTAGCACGCATATGAGACTAGTGAGTTTTACCAAGATGGTATTTTGCATGAAATAATTCAAGAAACATCAGGTAAGTCTCGCCAACTACCAACAGCAGAGGGGTGTCTATTAAGCTCCTGCTGTTTTCCAAACACTTCCTGTGTTCTTTTTGCAGAGTCTTCAATAAGTATCAGAACAAAATGATTTGTACGTCTGAATCCCTGCAGCCTCCCATACTGTCTCTGCAATTCATAAAGAAAAAGCCAGCAATAAATTTTGTTGTTTGGTTTTTGTTGTTGGGGTTTTTTTGTTTGGTTGGTTGTTGTTAGGTTTTTTGTTGTTGTTGCTGTTGTTGCTTTTTAAAGAGTAGTGTCCAGGGAGTTGTGTGCACACAGTTCTCGTCTGAGGAATTAAATTAAATTTTCCTTAAAGCTGTCATAAAAGATTTTTTTCTTATTCATTAAGCATGCTCTTAGGATACCAAGAAATGACAAGCAAATTACTTTAATGACATGTAAATATTATATAGAATTTTGAAACTACATATGAAAGGTAGATCATGAAGGGAAAAACCCCTAGATTTGAAGGGAAACAATTAGATTAAATCCAAGAGGTAATTTACTTTTCTGCCATGACCAAGTTTGGCTTTCAGCAGAAATGTATAAATATCCTAAATTTGATTTTTTTAAATGTATATACAAAATACTTTCATTTATTTTTACTTCAGTTGTACTCCATGTTAACACATATGACTTAAAAAAAAAACTGAGTCAATTTTTTATTTAAAAAACCAGTAGATATTTAACAGTAGATATTTTCGCTATTTTCTCTGCTAGTCTTTTACGATTGTCTTTAGAATTTTTCAAATTTTAAAAATAATTTTATTTTTCTATTTTTAAAGAAAGAATAAAGCAATTATGAAATATTAAAAAAGGGAAATACAGCAAAAATTTTAAAATTACAATATTCTGCCAAAGAGATAAATTAACTATATGCTTATGAACAGCTTCATCCATCTTGGAACGCAGCCATCCTTGGGACAAAATGAAGCAAGTAATATACCATATTTAGGACCCAGGATTTGAATTTTTCCATCAAGTTTGCAGATGTAATTTTCAGCTACAGGAATTTTGATCTTTAATATAAGTAATGAAAGTAACTACAACACAGTGGGCTTTAAGAGTCTTCCAAGGTGGCTTCTTTCAGAAAAGCAATTCTTTTTAAGGTTATATTAATTTTGAGATTCTTGGTGCAGGGAAATGCGATATTATTGTTTACATACCTTTTTACACATAACACTTTTACTCACAACTACATAACACAGATGGCTGCTGCAGTTATTTTTATGCAAGAGTATTTTTAATTCAGTTCTACTTCACAGCTGGGAAAAAAACAAGTCTTGCGTTGGCCAACAAAGTCAACAAAGAGTACATGCAAGAAACAAGAATTCCTGAATGACATAGCAGCAATTTAAATGTAAGGACATCAAATATAACCAGTATCTGAGGTTTTTTGCTGTTCTGTATTCCTACCACAATGACTGAAACAGCTCTGTCACTGTTGCAGCAGCTTGTGGCAAGATTGTTTAGTGCATGAAATCTGAAAATCTGAGTTCATTAGAGATCTCTGCTAAACTAGACAGAGTGAAAACCAGGGAAGATCTTAACATGTTTGTATATATTCTTTACATACCAAGACATTGCATTAAGACTTTATTAAGACTTAAAAGTGAAGCTCTAACAGAACAATACTCAAACACTCAAAACCTCCTATTCTTGTACTAATTGTTCTAGAACTTTATTCCAAAAGGATTAACAGATGATGTATCCTGAGAACAATTTCAGGATAGAAACTCAGCACAGACAGAAGAATTATCCCTCTTCTTACATTACTGCTGAAGCAAATTACACAGTAAGTAAGGAATGATTTTGGTAAGTCCCAAGGAATGCATTTTCCATTAGTTTTGAAAGTGTAACCTTTAAATTCAATAAAAAAAGTCTTCATGCTCCACATGCATGAATGGAAAAAATAAGAACTCAAGTAGCCAAAAAAAAATCCTACTTATTTCCCATGGCTTTTAACCAAAGACTTTATGGTTTACTGCAAAATGTCTTTCAGAGTTACTAAGTTGAAATCTTGATAGTGTACATTAAGTATATAATTTTGATTTCATTTTATTTTCAATCAGTATCAATTAGACTACTGGTTTTAAAACTGTTCTCTTTCATCCCAGGAAAGATGAACATACAAACAGCTCTTTAAGCCCAATATTAGTTTAGATTTAATGAAGAAACCAAGGATAGAAAATAAATTAGAACAAGCTACGAATAAGTAATATGTTTTTATTATTCATTCCTAATGATTTTGTTGGGAATATGGACAGGACATCTATGGAAAATCTCCTTGCTAGTCAAAGTAACACTTCTGAGTTCCCTAGGGGTGTTACAAACACAGGCCTTTTAGATTTTCTGTTTATGTAGCAGAGTAAATCAACTGAAGCTACTAAACTGTGATTTATACTAGCTGATGATATAACCTTCAAAAAAATCTCATACACAGAGTAACAATTTAAGAGCTATTCTCTTTCTTAGCATGTAGAAGATGGCTTAAGTCAAAAATTACTGCCCCACCCTGAGTACTACCTGGTCATTTATATAGGAATTGATATGGTGGTAACTTCAAAGAGCAAATATACAGTTTGTATAATCAAAGAAAAAAATAAAACAGTTGCTTAATCAAGTTTTGAGTCATCACAGTGATTACAAGGAAAAGTAAAAGATGACACTTTCTCAAGTTTCTTGCTGCTACTGCAGTGACTTACAAAGCACGCATAGCTGCCCTCCTGATCTCTCCAACAGTGAGCTACACCGGAGGGATAAGAATAGCAGCTTTAAAGATTCATGTGCACTACTAGAAGAGGAAGATGTTTTTCTGACAAGGAAAGACTCCTGTACTACAAAACCTTAAGCAGCCTTTTTCAAAGTATTTAACCATGTTTCCCTTTTACTTCCAGTTACAAATAACTAATACATGGGCTTGAAGCAGCTATAATCATGGTATCATGAGCTGCTACAGTACCACTGTATTAATATGGCACTGTCCTTAGGCTACAAAATCCTACCTCCTAGTAAGGCTAAGAAATTTGGGTAGGCAGACAAGTTCACATACATACGCTGGTTTTAAACTTGACTCATCTGATAACAGAATGCACAGAGAGGGTCTGTACAGTTCAGTGCTGAGCTGTGCACGTCTTCACTCTTCAATTCTCATGCCTTTTATTCCTGTCCCAGCAGGGGAAATTATAGCGTGCTTAATTCCAAGACAGAACAGTTTTCTTCACACTGTGTCTAGTTACTTCAAAATATTGCTTTGAAAAAAAAAAAAAAGCAACCAACAACCCACAAGTCACGAGGAAAAGCCAGCCCGCAACCTTGTTAGTGAGCTATGAAGGTCCACTAAAAATAAACAAATAAATGCTTATTTATTTAAGAAAGCATATAAAGTATACACACAGAGAAAAAGCCAAATACTACTATTTCAATAATGTTTTGAAAATTGCATACCTGCAGGTGTGATCATCACTTACACTTGCAACTTCTTGACCTTCTTTGGGAGCAAACACCAGATCATTAATGTAATCTGAGTGGCCATCAAATGTCTGTCAACCAGAAAAAAATAAATACTTTTACCTTAGAGCTGACTGTTCCATCAGTCCACAATGTATTTAATAGACCCACTAAAGGAAAAATGTATAAGTGTTAAGATAAAACTATCATTTTATATGGAAGGTAAAAAAAGTACTTATCAGTAACCAGAGATCTTTAAAATAGTTAATTCATGTGTAGATTGACACTGTAGGTGAAAAGACCTGCCCCTGTAGTTACCACAGAGGTCAGCTTGATGCTCTTGCTTGACTAAGAACAGTGAATTGCACAAGAATTTTTAATCCTCCTTTCAACCACTGAATTTTGCAGGAAGACGATAATAAATCTCAGAAAGAAAAAAGAGAAGGAATGGGAAGTAAATGTAGGCATGATCTACATAGAATGGTTAGGGCTGGAAAGGACCTTAAGATCACCTAGTTCCAACCCCCCTGCCATGGGCAGGGACACCTCACACTAGATCATGTCACTCAAGTCTCCATCCAACCTGGCCTTGAACACTGGAAGGGATGGAGCATTCACAACTTCCCTGAGCAACCCATTCCAGTGCCTCACCACCCCCACAGTAAAGAACTTCTTCCTTACATCTAACCTTAATCTCCTCTGTTTCAGTTTAAACCCATTACCCCTTGTCCTATCACTACAGTCCCTAATGAAGAGTCCCTCTCCAGCATCCTTGTAGGCCCCCTTCAGATACTGGAAGGTTGCTATGAGGTCTCCATGCAGCCTTCTCTGCTCTAGGCTGAACAGCCCCAATTTTCTCAGCCTGTTTTCATATGGGAGATGCTTCAGCCCCCTTATCATCCTGTAGCCCTCCTCTGGACTTGCTCCAACAGCTCCATGTCCTTCTTATGTTGAGGACGCTAGAACTGCTCACAGTACTCCAAGCAGCATCTCATGAGAGCAGAGTAGAGGGGCAGGATCACCTCCCTCGACCTGCTGGTCACGCTCCTTTTGATGCAGCCCACCACAGAATTGGTTTTCTGGGCTGTGAGTGCCCACTGCCAGCTCATGTTCAGTTTCTCATCAACCACATATCTTAGAAGGACTCTGATTACTGGTAAGTAACTCTTATCTCCTGAAGGAGCAATAAAGCAGCCACTTGTCCAAGCAGCCAGCACGAAATTACATAAAAGTATAACTTCTACTTTTAGGAAAAAAAAAAAAAAAAGTGAAAAAACTCTCAGTGAAAAAAGATGAAACAGAAGACAACGCACACTGAAGGCTTTAAGAAAACCAAAAATGAGGAACAATGTACAAACAAAACCAAGCAAGCTATACAACACCTTAGCTATTAAGCACAATTTCTATTCAGCATTTGAGAACAGATACAGTGCCTTGTGCTCTCTGCTTTAAATGCTGTCGTCCTGAAGAAGCAAGAAAATGGGGTATAGTGCATACTCTTACTGTGAATTAATAGATCATCCATTTTCCAATAGAATATGAGCACTTACGGTGTGAATGTACATATGATTTGTCACTCTAAGGCAACCGTATACAGTTGTACCAGAAAGTCATTCCAAATGGAACCTTGTAACTGTGTAACTGTTCTCACCTAGAGCTAGTTAATCATTACATTTTTATTTCAAAGAACTGATAATAATGTGTAAGAAAAACCAACTTTGCAGCATAGCTTTTCTGAATAAAAGCAAAATCCCTGTTCTAGCAGAAATTAGAAGGTGAATAATTTTTAAGTTTTTTTAAAAGCTTTTCAGTTATCTTGGCCATAATAAAGACACCTTTCCTTCCCCTCTTCCCTCAATTCTATTAAGTATTTTGTACTTATCTACAGACATTAGGAATCTTTTGAGGTTTACAATAGTCTCAAAAACCTAAGTTAAAGAACTTATACACATTTAGCTTTAAGCAAGCATGCAAAACTTCTCATTTAGGGTGCAGTCAAAGTTCAAAGTACTGTCAAAGTCATTCACATAGGAGCTACGTATGAATAAATCACCTCTGGTCTCATTAGAAAATCCGTAGCTAGTTAAAATATCAGTTTGCTCCATCTGAGGATTTACATGTATTTTCTGTCATTAACCACAGCTCCAGTCTTTTCACAGAAATCTCACTTAAAATTTGAAGTCAGGCAAATGTAAATGTGTAGATATTTCATCTGTTACTGTTCCATCCTCTTCAGTCCCACTGATTAAGTCTCAAGACATAGCTGCTCTTGTTTTGCTCAGCAAGGTATCATAAAAAGGAGACAAAAATATCCTCTGGATAACAGCATGACGTAGAGAGATTGCAAAGGAAAACAAGGTCGAATGAAAACAACCAGTTCCACACTCTTCTGAAAGGAAAACACACTATCTGTTCTCTAAGTGTAGCTATTCTGAGGAACAAATGCAGAACTGATTAAAAAAAAAAAAAAAAATCTCTCAAGCACACTCAATAACTAAATCCCCCTCTCTAAAAATTTTATGAATGCCTCATCAATTCAATACAGATACATTTTCAGCAGCCAACTTAGTTTTTTCCAATAGCTCATAATTTTATTAAAACCTAGTGGATTATACTAGAACTAATGCATCCTAAGATGATGCTAAACTATTTAGACAGAAATGCCAAGTCTTTTGAAAATTTTCAGCATTCTGAATTCTAATATCCTGCCTCATTTTAATTCTACAGTCCTGATGAAATATGTTTTTTATTAAACAAAATTTGAAGCAGGAGAAGGAAGCCACAATTCATTTCCAAATGAAAACCTCAAAAGAAGAAAATGATTTCACGAAGATCCATCAGTCATACTTTACCTTTTGTTTGTTGTTCTGGGCTTGATCCAAACCATAAATTTTGGATTAGTCGTGTTGACAAAGTAATGGAAAACTCAGTATGCTTAAAGTTCCTTGTTGATAATTACATCAAGACAGTTTTTCCACTGGGAAAACAGGGTAAGATTACTCTGTCTCTCCCTCCAGAAGCAACACATACTAATTGTTTACTATAAAAGACGAAATGTTCAGAGATTACATTTTGACTGTAATCACATACTTCTTTCAGCTTTGTTTGCACATTCTGTACCTCTCCTGAAAATCCCATGTGTAAAGCATGCATCATACAATGGATCAGAATCTTCCATGTGTTCACAGTGAGCTCAAGCCCGGGTTTATGAAATAGCTTTTCTGAGGTATGAATTGACTGTTAGAAAGAAATCACTTTATCAAATTTTCTTGAAAGCCAGCTCAGCATAGCTCACCGAGTTAACATTTTTTAACATCAAGGACTTTGCAAATACTTTAAATCAGAGTTAAGTGTTACTTTTTTCTTGACAAGTAGTATATAGAACTATGATTGTCCAGGTATAAGAAATGATGATTACCCAGAGAAAGCATCTTCCACACTTTTTGTCAAAAAAAGCCCCAAACAACCAAAACCCAGAAGATAGTCTCAAAGACAACATTTTTACCAATATAAACACACTAGTCCACATTCTTCCTTTTTACTAATGAGTTCCCCATTATTAGGTAAAAATGTATATTTCTAGCTGTTTTCTGATTATTTTTAACATAAACAAACCTAAAACTTTACTGTTGAATTCAAACAAACACTTCTCATTTGTATTGAATAAGCATTAAACGATCTTTAGGCTTCTATAGTGTCAAAAATGAAGAAGCACCCATGATATCTTCAGCTGAAAAAATAAAATTTCATTATCTTTCTATCTACATTTGACACTGGAGGAGCTTATTCATGTCAACTGGAGCCAAATAAATAAGATTGTAATTACTTGTTCCTTCTGGGGCAAAATAACTTGTATATTTCTCATACTTACAGCTGTGTCTGTTCAGCCTAAATAGTACATTCTAATGTCCAACACCTGTTGTAGTAATGCTCTGTAGTCTCTATAATCACTACCTATCATAAGTAATCACTCTGATGTGTTATGCAATGAAAACACTTTTGCAGTAGAAGTTTGTAACTGCAAGTCAGGACATTCTGTGTAGAAAGAAGTCTTAAGGGTAGATGAATCACTTCTCCAACGAACCTTTTTGTATGAAAAATAATTGCTATCTTAATGGAAATGTAAATGTGGCATTTCAAAATTATTTCTAGGCATCCAGTCAAAGCTACTGTGTAATAAATTCCCCTAAATTAGAAGAGCATGTTTTTAAGTGCCATTTGTGTTGGTCAGATACCAGAAAAAAAATCTTGTCAGAACTGGGAAAACAATAACCCATCACAGAAATTCTATTCTGAAAAAAACAGCACTCAGCAGACTGTGCTACTGAGCTGCCGCCTTTGCTTCTCTGGTTGTAATATAGATCATAAATTGATAATAAGCTAGAAAAGGATCATCTCATTTGGTATATTAAAAATTACTGTTATTTTAAAAAGTGTTTGAAATCTCATTCTAATTCAGTAATATACAGATTATTATATTTTTTCATTAGAATAAACTTATTTGAACTTGTATGTTAAAAATTTTAAGGTCAAAAAAAGTATCAAAGGTGTGTTTGTGTGAAGTTATACTGATTATTTCTCTGGAAGCAACTAGTTTCTAATGAGCAAAATGTGAGATCCCATTGGTAATTCCTAGTGCTAAGTCTGGGCTGTATACCACATTAATGTAGAGAGTCTGCAAACTGGTGCAGACATGAAGTCCACTCTGGAAGGTATAGAAGAGTACCTTTTGCTAAGGACCAGATGATGTTGGGACAAGAAGACGTATGAAAGTTATGAACTATCACAGCTGACATGTTCAATTTTTGGCAAAAAAAAACCCCATAAAATTGTTGATCACTAATTAACCCCCAATGAAAGAAATTAACAGCTTTGATATTTATTAAACACGTGGAAAAACCCCACTCATCCATGGCTTGAACCAATGTCCACTGAAGTCAAGAGACTTCTCATTGATTTTAGCAGACAGGCCATTGGGTCCTTTGTTAATCCAAAATGAGTTTAAAACCTAGAATTTAGATGCTGAATTTAGCTGAACAGAGCCTGTAGTACCAGGTTCATCCATATGTTTGATTATTTGCACTTGTTAACCATTCATCTACACTGTTATTAATGATGTCATCAATTCTCTTTTTTCTGTGTGCTTATGAAGTTCTATAAAAATCTCAAATTGCAATACACACATGTAATTAATAAGTAATTTTACATTCTGCTAAAAAGTTAAAAGATTTAATTTAGAACTTAACATGAAAGCCTATCGTCTGTAATATCTGGAAGATATTATGCAGATAACTTTAATAAGAAATGACAGACATGAACTCACAAGCAAACAGCACTAAGAGCTTGTAGAAATATTTTGTCAGAAGTTACCACCCAAGTTGATTGTAACTATGTCAGTTATCCCCCCGCCTGGATGACAAAGCCATATAAGATGACTAAACATGAAACAAGGAAATTAATCATAGAATCATAGTCAGGTTGGAAAAGACCTTAAGATCATTAAATCCACCCGTTACCCCAGGACTGCCACTAAACCATGTCACTAAGGGCCTCATCAACGAATTTTTTTGAACACTTCCAGGGATGGTGATTCCACCACTTCCCTAGGCAGCCTGTTCCAATATCTGACTACACTTTTGGTGAAGAAATTTTTCCTAATATCCCTAATTTTTTTACTAATATTCCTAAACCTCCCCTGGCACAGCTTGAGGCCGTTACCTCTTGTCCTATCACTTGTTACTTGGGAGAAGAGATCAGCTACCTCCTTGCTCCATCCTCCTTTCAGGTAGCTGTAGAGAGCAATAAGGGCACCCCTGAGCCTTCTCTTCTCCAGGCTAAACAACCCCAGTTCCCTCAGCCACTCCTCATCAGACTCGTGCTCCAGATATTTCACCAGCTTCATTGCCCTTCTCTAGACCCGCTCCAGCAACTCAAGATCTCTCTTGTAATGAGGGGCCCAGAACTCAACACAGTATTCGAGGTGCAGCCTCACCAGTTACATGCACATACGAAGAAATATAAAAAGTATTTTCTTTAAAGAAAAGACGTTCTGTTTTATAGTAACACCCATCTTTACATCTTATGCTATGCCTTTATTCATTCCATTATCAGTATGGCCATGTAAGTGACATTCACTTAGTTTCTGTATGTCAAATATCATTGTCTTACTAATACAAATTACCAAACCACAAATGAAAGTCTATTATTTTCTCCTTTATACTCAATACACAAGTCTCACCAAAAGAGGCATTATCATATTTCAAAGCACTAAAAAAAGAAGGAACCCTCTTCCCACAATTTTTTAGTATTAATTAACCTTGTTTATTCTTGGCTGAGGCCTCAACAAAACAAATTCAAACCGGTTAGCACAAACATCTAATAGTTGGACTGGGACATTGTTTCAAAGGCAGAATTTTGAAGAATATCTACACATAGGAGAATATCACACAAGTGACATAGGAGTTGACATGTCTTGCAAAAAAAAGAAATCTCCAGTAAACCAATCTTCAACTTATAAAGTGAAGTCAGTATTTAGGCCTGGCTTCTTTTATATTACTGGTTTAAGAACACTACCACCTACACTGAAATAAGGGGAAGTGAAATTGTATTTGAAGTAGACATTTCCTTTGTTTCTACCTCAGAAATAAACAAGTGACAGCCTATGGGTGTGTTTAACATACTTGTATGCAGTTATGTACTAAATTCAGTATTCTTTCTTTATATTTTCTACCGTTTGAAAGACTTGAAACTTCCAGCTCATCATGAATGAGAAATTACTAAATTTCCTTTTCTTACAGATGAGTCCAATAACCAATGCCACATAGAATTTTACATGTCTTTATATAAAGGAACCTTATCCAACATGGTACTTGAAATTCATCTAATGAATATTCTGTTTATGAGTATATTTTAGATGATCCATAAGCCTCTACTTGCTTTTCTTTAATTTGGTTACATTGTTACATAAATACTTTTAGATCAAGAGATCATGTAGCTGGTAAGTAATTATTTCCACTTTAAAGACAGAAGGGTATATTATACAATGATTTTTCCTAGAGATGAAGGATATAGGATCTGTCACAGTTTCATGCTTTATCTCATACAGTACATTAAACAAAATGGGACAGAAGGGCAGTTAAAAGACTAGACTTCACTAAAGACTAAATATATTTTTAAAAATCAGCTTAGCTGCCCTTACCTTAAATTCATTCTTGTCCTGCAGGTCTGAAGTATATAGCCTTAACTTCCTATCAGAAGCCGCAGTACAAAACCTACACTCAACAGACAAAGAAAAGCCCTTCAGTCAATTAACACTGCAATAGTGGACTAGTGCCCTTCAGTTTGGTTTGGCAACAAGCAGAGTTATAATTGCAACTTATCTATAAAATAATGTGTACGAAGCACCAAGAATACTTTTTCATAGAAAGAAACATAAAACATTTTACAAAGCTAAATCTGAATCAATTACTAATTACCTGAAATATCTCTCATAACTGCCATTGAAGCTTCCCTTGGAAGAAGTGGCAGAGCACAAAAAAGTACCCTCATTATCAGTGCTTTAAAATACCAAAACATAAATTCATAAGCCCATTTCTAACATTTTAAACAAAAGACTGTATGAAAATCTAGCAGTAAGCAGCCGTCATAATTTTGAAGAGGCTTACAAGCTATTGAGAACATTTTAATTCTTAAGTGCATATTTAATAGTCAACTACCTTTCTAGATTTACACCTCAATGGGTCTCACAATAGCATCTGACCTATTCCTAAACACAGCCCTTATTATGCAGAACATTACAAATAGCTTTGTAAAGCAGGCCATTACAGTAGTCTCATCCTTAGTAAAGTTCTTAAAAGAATTCCTTCTTGACAGATGTACAGAGAAAGAGCTAACTACATTTTAGATCCATTTCTAAGAAAAAAAAATTACTGCTAGCTTACTGGGAGGAAGGGCAAGGAACACAAGCAGTAGAACACCACAATCCCCCCCTGCCATTACTCAGAATTAAAATGTTGTTCTGCTGAAGTAAGCATTCAGAGACTTCGTCAGTGATTTCTATGGAGTCAGATTTCACCCATAAGCTTTAAACATACTCCAATATTAAGGAGTTAGGGAAAACAGATTAAAGACCTGGATTCATTGTACTCATTTGTTCTAAATACCTTATCTGGGGAGGTAAACCATCAAGCCTGGTTTCTGGACTCCATGCTATGGCATCAACTCGGATTCCATGATGAAAAGTTCTTAGTGTCTTATATTGCATGCCTTCCACTTCCGCATCCTCCTCCTATAGAAACAGTGTAGTTAGCTAATTTGGAACAATGTCTTGATAACTTCTAACAATTCAGATTGATATGGAATTAAAAGGCTTTAAAAATGTATCTAGGATCTTTTTAGATTATAACACCATCAAAGTGAAAACCTGGAACTTAAAGTATTAACGTGAAATATGTAAGTACTTAACATTAACATTACATGATTGCAGTCTCAAGCCAGAGGCCAACACAGAACAGAAAAAGCAGAACTGAGCTACAAAGATGCTGAGCATACTTTTTGTGCAAGTAATATCTTCACAGAAACAACTAATGCCACTTATAACAGCATGCTAAGAACTTCCAAATACTCAGCGACTCCACATGTGGAAGGGAGGATATGAAAATTACAGAAAAACTATCTTGTACCAGTGGCTGTCAAAATGTTAGTTCCTTTTCAAGGCCTACACCAGAAACAAGATAGAGGGCAATACCAGATGACATAATGTTTTTGTGGTTAGCACGAGGTGCTTTTCAGAAAATGTCCAACAGTAAGACTTCAGGGATTAATAATAAGAGCACTTATGCTGTTATGCATATTAGATAAAGTACCAAAAATTACTGTGTAATTGAAATGGGAGTTGAGGAAAAAAAGTTTAAAAATAGATTACAAAGATAACAGTTGTCTCCTGCATCTTTCAAGCGTCTCGGCAAAAAAAACCCCCAAACAAATCCTAACTTTAAAAGAATCTTATACAGCATATACAGTACTCTACATTTTAAAAACTTTCATAATATGATGATAAATATGATGATAAATATGATAAATAATTTCAAGGTAAGAAAACATATTTTACTGTTTCTAACAGTCTGTGAGGGAGAGCCAATGAAAACAATTCAGAAATTAAAAAAAAAAATATTTCTACAGTCCTTCTTTAAAAGATTTATAAAATTAACAGACACTAGTTGTAAAGGTGAAAGTAGTTGCAATATTCACTGTTTTGCAGGCTAGATGAAAGCTTTAGAAGATAATTTAATCTAAATAGCAAATGTACATAGAACAAAGTATAACTGTGCAAAAAAAGGAGCCAATTATCCTGTGATAATAAAGAAAAACATACAGTAAATATTAAGCCACTTATTTCCAAAGTTGCGTGCTTAAGTTTTCAGACAGCAGTCACCAACATTAGCGAGAGATACTAAAATGGGATTACTCTTCCCGTAGAGTACTCCTGATTTCTTTGCAGTCTATTCAGGGAGTGCAGTGAGAGAACAAGAGGTAATGGTTTTAAACTAAGAGTAGATTTATAGTAGATATAGATAAGAAATTCTTCACTGCGGGGGTGGTGAGACACTGGCACAGGTTGCCTGGAGAATCTGTGGCTGCCCCATCCCTGTCAGTGCTCAAGGCCAGGCTGGACGGGGCTTGGAGCAACCTGGTCTAGTAGAAGGTGTCCCTGCCCATGGCAGGGGTGTTGGCAATAGATGGTCTTTAAGGTCCAAGGTCCCTTCCAAACGAAACCACTCTATAATTCTGTTCAAAAGGAATTTTATACCAGCAGTATGGTAATTTATACCAATGTGTATTTTATATATATACACTTATTTCTTTTTCCAAGAACAAATATCCCAGACTTGTTTTGTAATACGTAAATAAAACCCTCCCCTGGTTACATGGGAAGGGGAGGAAACAGGTAAGTGACCAGTATCTTTGTGCTGTAAGAGGTGCTGGCAAAGTAAGTTTCAGGAAGCAACTAATAAAATCAACAATAACACAAACTAACCTGAAATCTGCAAGTCCCAACAACTACGTAATTATTGCCACCGTATGCAATGAGGGAACATGCATCTCCACTATCAAATGGATTGAATTTTACCACGTGCACGTAATCTTCACAATCCACAGTGTAAGCACTGTTTCTAGTAGAATCTTGCTTCATTTTCAGTGGACTAAGTCAGGTATCATGGAAGTGATGTCTTGTTCAGGATGAAAATCTACAGTCCAACACACAAAGTTTTAAAAAGGATGCATTACTCATTTGCATAAAGAAAACTCTAAGTAGTATTTGTGGCAAAACAAATCAAAATTTCCTGTAGCATCATATTTAGGAACACAAAAACTGCACTTAATCTCATTATTTTTAGATGTAGCATGTAGTTTCATCAATCCAAAGACTAACTAACCTAACTAACATATATTCAAAACTGTCTCTATAGACTTTAGCAATAACTGCCGATTTTGTGCTACTGTTGGCAGCTCAACACCAAGACAAGAAATAACTGTACAGGCCAGAAAAGCCACATACAGAATTCCTGAAGTTTCAACCAAATGACAAGAAGTGATAAATTACTACCTTCAAATTCTTCTTACTCTTGTTACCTCTTTAAAGACTCTATGTGTCTAATTCAATGCAGAGTTAATCAAGGCTGAAAAACTGTAAATAAGAATACAGTCATGCATAATATTTAAACACGGTTTCATGACTTCAGCCACCCACCTGCTGACAAAGCACCTATACCTCTGTGTACCAAAGAACTTTACTGTATTCAACCAAATTTCAAGATAATCAAGTTCCTGTGCTAGAATACGAAAGGCTGAGATACACAACTGATTTCAGATTCACTCCTTTTAGTCCCAGTACATATTTGACACTAGTTTAAGCCTTTTGGGGAAATCCAACTTTTAATTACCACATGGAAGAAAGAATTTTAAATCTCAAGACCTTTGACAGATTTTGCTGTGTTTAACAATCTGAAACTCTAAGCATCCAAGACTGCGTATTTTGCTTGGGAGACACCCAGGTCTGACACAGGCATCACCAAGACGCAAAGAGACTCTCCATAGCTGCAATGTTTATTTATAAACTAATATGACAAACCACTGCATTAACATAAATACTTTACCCACATAACTTGTACAGCTATGGTTCTAAGGCCAAATGCAAATTTTAACCGTATCTGTAGTTTTCTTCCTTTAAGGCTTCCCATGAACACAGGCCACCAGACTAGCTTTAAGTGAAAACACCAAGAATGCTACTAGCTTCATCCATTTAGGAAACACAATGCGGGCAACTGAGCCGTGTGTATGGTGCCTGTTACCTTCTCCCCAACCCCTTCCTCCTTCTTTAACCTCCCAGTCCCTCCTTTTCTCCCAGGGCTCAGTTCCCACTCCCAAGCGAGGCTGCCAGACACCGTGCCAGCCCCCAGGCACGGCCGAGGGCGCGGGCTCTTCGGCACAGCGGCTAGGCCGGGCCAGCTTCTAGGTACAACCGGTCGAAGCTCCGAGTTCCCCTTCACCCCGGCACGGACGGGAGCTCCCTACCGCCGCCTCACACGCACCTCTGCGGCCCCAAGTCACACACTGGCAGCAGCACCACTTCTCCCGCCAACGACCGGCAGCACCTCCCACCCCATGAGCATCAACGCTGTGCTTCCGGGTCAATGGCTCCCAAACTCTAATTGGGCAGCTGCGGAGGATTTAAATTTAAACCGCCGGGAGAACGACGCTCCCCTCCTGGTCTCGCAGGTAGCTGCGCTGGTAAAGCAGGGGTGTGTTGACCCGGCTGCGGGACGCTTGTAAAGGCTGTGTTCACCCCCTTTCTCTTCCCAGAGAGAGGGGCTGTGCCGCTGCTTCGCGTGGCACCTGCAGCGGGGGAGCCGCGCAAGGCGGGGACCGTGGCGAGGAGGGACCCCTGAGGCAGACCCACCGGGGGAGCGGGGCGGCGGTGGCGGTAATAGTGATGTAGGCTCCTCAGGTTTAGGATTTGGGGCTTGTTTTGTAGGGGTTTTGGCTTATTCGGGCTGTTTTTCTGGGAGTGACGGGTCGTGTCTGTTGGAAACTTCTCTGAGCAGGGGTGGAGAGAGAAGAGCCTTTAGAGAGATTTTTGTTTGCCCCATGCTGACTTGCCTGCCCCCTTGTTTCATCCCCTTTGGCCTGCATTTGGTTTCATTTATGTCCATGTAAAATATTAAAGTAGGTTGTCCCCTTTAAACATTTTAGAGAATAACTGTAGTTGCTGTTACAGTCTTACTTCATGTCTCCTGTTCTTCCTGCCCCTTTCCTTCATTTCATCATTTTTCCTGATTACACCAATCACCAAAAAACCCCTGCTGTGGACTGTGCCTTAGCTAGGTGAAACAAGTGGAAAGGCAGATTTTGTGTTCTGAGAGTAAATGGTACGGATATTGCTTCTCTGCTGTCACAGCAGTGTTAAGGAACTGTGTTTCAGCAAAGTACAGGAAAAGTAAGGGGTCTTCATGAAGACATGTCACAGATAAGCACTTTTAACCCCTTGTCTTCATAATTGCCCTGGCACAGTAAGGCAAGTCTAGCTAGTCTTCTGGTTTAGTGGGAAGATTTTGTTCTAAGAACTTGATCTGCAAAAAGATAAAACAGGATTTGCACAGCTTATTGGAAGGTGAAGATAGAGGCCTCTTGCATAGTTATGTTAGTTTTTATTTCTCTTCTACTCTAGATTATGACTGCTTTCCAGCAAAAAATTTTAAACTTGATCAAGTGTTTCAGAAGACAATGGCATTTATTTTCAAGCTCTGAAAGGACTACTGTATGTGGAGCAGACTGCATGATCATGGCATTACAACTATCAATGGCTGAAGTCAATAAGCAGGTTAGCATTCCTTCAGTATCTTCTTGGTACTTAGTGCATCTCAAGCTTGTTCGCTTACTGGACTTTTTGCTTAGATGCCTATTTGAAATGGCCATTTTGGTCACTTTGTTATTGTTTTAACTAAGGGTTATATGGAAGAAAGCACTAAAATTAATATGGCTAAGCACACTGTTGAATCAGGGCTTTCAAAAAGAACCGCAAGACAGATGTGAGGGTGAAAGTGTTTTAAGTGTACATCTGAGTTGTAAACTTTAGTATTAATTACTAGTGTATTTGAGAAGTAAACTTTAGTGTTAAATACTACTGTATCAAATGTTTCTTCTGTGCTGTAGATTAGGGTGGGAGAACTAAGGTATTTGGGATGTCTTTTCTCTGAGTGCTCTGAAAATGCTTGAGAATGGCATGAGAAGAATATAAAATTGATTTGGTACAGTCTACATGAGTTGTACTTACAGCAGTCCATTTTTGGCTGCTGTTTTTCCTGTGGCTCATCAGATGAAGACCTATCATACAAGTCATGAGTGTGCACCCAGTACAGGTAGGAAATGTATGTCCTTCGTTGCATGTGTACAAGAATTGTTTGCCAAATGATAAATAAGAGATGTGACTCTTAATTGCCTCTTTAATAAGCACTGTGGCTGTCACAGCTGGAAGGTTGAGCATTAGCAATCATCTTAAACATACCAAAACCTGTTGCAATATACCGTCAGGCCTTTGCATGGGTCTCATCTAATAAGAACAATTGCAATAATCATTTTGACTATCTAAAGATACATATTTTCCTTTTTATTTTATTTTTTTTTTTTTTTAGGTCAGGAGGCTTAGTTGTTGGAAACAAATGACTGTTGTTGTAAGACTTGCCCAAATGTTGCATAGTAAATTAAACACATAGTATAAAACTTCAGTTAAAAAAACTCCAAACACAAACAAACCAAAACCAAACACCCATAAACAACAAAAAACTCAAATAAACAGAAAACCTGCTTCAGTTCCTACCCTCCTAGTTACAATGTATTATTTAAAAAAAATCACCATCTGTACTGGAAGAAGCTTATATCTTGAGAGAGATGTTTCCAGAACCACTCTTTAATTGAGTTCATCACCAGAAAAGGTTTTGCTGTGTAAAATGTAAAATCTCTTGTCTAAACATTAAATATAAAAATGGTCAATTCATCCCCACTGTAATAAACATTAGCAGAAATATTAAATTGCAAGATTCTAAATTGGTACTTCATGAAATGTAATATATTTCAGCCATGATCAAATGTCCTCACTATATTTGTGTAGGTAAAACTAGAAAATTATTGTGTCAAAATGAGTTCTTGGAGAACTGATGAAGTTCAATAATGCAAAACTTCCTTAAGCTGTTGGTCAGTTGGCATATGCTTACTGCAACACACCATGTTATTTTTTAAATTATTTTTTAAAACCAGAGACTCTTGATGAATTGACTATGTAAGTCATAGAATACGTTGTCACAGTCAGCACCTGCTCATGAGGGAGTACAATTTGACTTAGTTTTAAAATATCTTTGCAGCACTAATATAAACTTCGTTAATCTCTGCAGGTCCTTTGTCTGGTGAGGAAAGATTTTGATTTATTAGATACTATATTAAAGTTGTACTTCAATTTAGTACTCCTGAAGGATTTTGTTTCAAAACAAAGTGAGAAAACAACTTTTTTCTTCCCCCCTGACCCCCACCCTACTGCTGTTTTGATTTGTTTAAATTGGATTTTGACATGTTTACATGCCATTTTAATATTCTGATGATCTGGAGAATAGCATGCAAGTTCATAGTACTGCATTATCATAACCCATGCACAAATTAGAAAGCAAAAAAGTACTCTGAAAGTAATATGTGGGGGTACTGTTTAATTTTCACTCATAGTTCTTAGTCTAGGCAATATCAAAATAGTTGATATTTTGATGTTGGCTTCGTATATTTTAATCAGGTCTGCTGGGAAAGTTGTGCTACATATGCTAGAACCCAAAGGAGGGATCTCTTGGGTGGAAAAACTTAAATTATTAGAACTGCTTCTGACCCATTTTTATATTTAGTTTTGTGTTCAGTTGCTAATGGTGTTTGTAGATAATTATTTTATCCAGATTAAAGTTGCTTTATATGAAAATGTAATGAAATAAAACCTTTGAGCTACACAGGAGTTATCTGCCTTTACTGACATAGCAAAGCAAGGCTTGCCACTCAGTTGCAGGGCATTTATATCATGTTATGTAATGAATTACATGACCATAAAATGTTGGGGTTTTTTGCTGCCACATTACTGGGGAAGGCTTTAGGTACTGGTAGTATGAACTCTGTTTCTTTGATGAAAACTGAAAAACTTGCTAGAGTTGCAAAATTACTTGTTGCATGTATTCTGATGTCTAACTCGAAGGACCTCAGCTGAAAAAGTTTAACAGCTTGAAGTGAGGGCTAGTATGTTGATCAAAGAGCATGGTGGGGACAAAAATGAGGAGCCTGGTTGTGAAAGAGGAGGGGGAAGAACAAGTAGT
The DNA here is from genome assembly GCF_004027225.2 of Strigops habroptila. Lineage (NCBI taxonomy): Eukaryota > Metazoa > Chordata > Aves > Psittaciformes > Psittacidae > Strigops > Strigops habroptila. The sequence goes on from NC_044279.2 coordinate 71,359,501, forward strand.
AAGGAAGTCACAGATTTCATGTGAAGGAGGAAGTGGTGAGGGGAAGTTGGATTGGGAGGATGCAGAGTATAGCAGTATGGAAAGGTCTGCAATAAACATGGCTATGAGAAAGCAGAGACTGTGATGGACATTGGCTAAGAGTGTCCCGAGATTTGAGAGCAAGGTGAAAACAGGCACAGGATATAAGTTATGGGTGTGTAGGGAGATCAGCAACTTCTAGCTGGAATCTTGGAAAGCTGGAGAACAGTACAGGAGTAGAAGCCCAGGGTCAGTGGTCAAGAGATGATGGAAAACAGGTTAATAATTAATTAGTGAATAAAGAACCAAATTGTGAATTAGAGGCCAGAAATATGTGTGTGAATCTGCATCTCAAACCCTGTGTTTTGTCTCCATTACCATTAGCTCAGCCTAATCAGTAGCAGAATTCTCTGTATTTTTGCTTTGATAAGTAGCATCTTCATGCAATTCTTTGTTTGTGTACATAGCTTAGTTTACAGGGATTGAAACTGGTTTTCTGGCTTTCTCAGTGTTGTAGTCTTTAACCATTGACAATACATTCATTTCCTTTATTGGCAACCAAAAGAGATGGGCTCAGATTTCTTGCGGTTCCTTATACCCTCACACTGAACTGGAAAACTTAATTAAAATGTCTGACGCTCAGTGAGCTAATCCACACCCCCGCTCCCTCAACTGTGAATTGCTTGGTTTAAAAACGGGTACTTTACTGAATGTATAAAAGACAATGTGAAGGATTAAACAAATAGGATTATGTATTGTACTTTATTTCTTTCTTAGAGTGCAGCAATAACTGCTCTCTCCTGTTGCTGCTTATTGACACAACTGGATAGTATCTGGCTTGCATCCTACTTCTTTCAGTAGGATGCAAACTTTTCATCACTTGATTTGTGACTCAAATAACAGGGCTTTGTCAGTTACATGGCTTGTCTTTAAATTTCTGTAAATTTCAGCTCTTCTCTCTGTTCCTATCTCCTGTTACACTTTCACCTTTTTATCTGTCATTTATGCTGTGGTGCTGTACGTGTGACCTTTGACTGTACTAGGTTTACTCACAACTTTGTTTCTTTAGTTATTTCTGCTTCATAAATGAGATTACATGTAACATTATGGACTACATAGTGTCTCTCATTCTTAGTCTCCTGTTCTCCCATGTAGATATAACTTTTAAAGAAAAGTTTATTCCATTTTTTCCTCTTAGTTTAGAACTGCACAACAAAACTACAAGCTTATTGCTTTACAGTTAAGCATTCACATTTCTAAATGCTTACGTATGATGACTTAATACACCCCTACATATAAATGTAGTAATAGCAAATGTCCCCATATTAATGTAAGTCCTTTGGAAAAAATATGAGAAACTAATATATAAATATGTTTTTAGTCATTCTTGTTGATGCATTTTCTGCTTCTGTCCACCAAAGTTCAACAGGGCACTCCTCTCAAGAGTTAGAGAAGAAAGGGTCTTCTGTGATACAAGCCTCTTAAGTTACTTTGTGATAAATTTGAGTTTTGTTTTTTTTGCCTAGAATAGGGAAAGGTTCTTCAGTTGCTCTAAAATGCTTTAAGTTACTTTGCTACCCACACATTTGTTATTTAGTTACTTTATCTGCTATTTTAAATTAACTCTCTAATCAATAATTCTACTAATTTTCTGAGAAGCTGTAATTCTTTTTCATTGTTGGAAGTTGGGGAGAATGCAGAGGGGCACATAAAGTGTAATCTAATAGTTTTGACAGGGAGAATGAGCCAGAAGCCTGGGTATAAGGTTGTAGCCTATCCTGTTACTGTTATTGTACTAGTAATAGATAGGTGTGGGTTGCTTTAATGTATTTGTTAGACGTATGTAGCAATACTATCAATGTTATGCTAAAGTACAACTGTACTAGCACAGGGGAAAAGAGCTCTTTTTTTGGACATGACATGTTTTCCTAGATTATTGCTTGAAGCAAGGTGATAGAGCTATAATTGTTGCCTTTGGGATGTAAATGCCTGCTGTGCTGAAAACTACTTCTGCAGATAAATAACTGTGCAAGCAGTAGTCCTGTGAAAGTCAATGTCTCTTCTTACGAGTAAAGTTCAATATGCATACCTGGTATGTAACTTCACTGTAAAGGCAAAGCGCTGGAAGAACTTCGACTATAAGACTTTATTAAATATTAGTTTATTTTTAAAAAATATATATGCAGCTTGGTTAAAAGTTATTCTTAAAGCTACATTGAATACAAAACAATCTTTGCTTTTTTCTATTAGAAACATGGAGATTTCACAGTATCACTTAGTGATTTGTTGGAAACTTGGAAATACTTGTTATATGACAAACTGGGATTATCATATGAAAACATGAAAGAACCTGAAAATTATGCTGACATGAAAAAAGCCTATCATGCCTTCTTAGCAAGAAGCAGTATGCTAGATCTGATAGATATATATGAGAAGTGCTATGGTCTTGGACTTGTATCTGAAGATGAAAGCATAGCTCCTGTGAGTATTTTGTTTGTTTGATCTCTTTTTTTTTTTGTTGTTTTGTTTTGGTTTTTTTGGTTTGGTTTTTTTTTTTTTTTTTGGCATATTTTTATTCCAGTTATGGATTTATGACACTTCTAAATATACATAGGAGCTCTCAATTATTCACGAGTTACTTTGCTCTTCTACTGGAGAAACAGATGAGTTTAAATTCTTAACTCCTTTAAAGAGATCTTAAATTCACTCAAACTATTTCTTCCTGTTGTCCTGATGGATAGGTGAGTCTCATAGCTCTTCTATGATTGTATCGCTCTTTGCCAGAAATGGAACTGAAAAATGAACTGTAGAGATTTGATAAGACTGGAACAAAGCTTAGTGATTAACACGTAATGGAATTTTGATTGTATGTTGATATCCAGTAAAAATATTTTTAATGGTTATCTTAAAAATACCATGCTCTTTAAAAGCAAAAAACTTCCTTGTACTACAAGTAGTTTCATTTTTCCAGGAGCCACTTCAGCCACTCAGTCAGCAGCTCTGTTGCAGTTTATTGCAGCTCAGATGCTCTTATGACGTTGCATGTGATGCCGTGCCCTAAGCTAGAGAAGTTCTAGTGTGTATTCCATTCTTAGACTGTAAAAGTATGAAAAATGAATATGATTAATTTTTTTTGGATAAAAATATTTGTAAATAGCAATTAAGCTTGAAACACAACCATTCCACATGATTTTATTTGATTTTGTGCTCTTTAGAGCATGGAAAGGTCAAAAGACAAAGGATATCTATACTAGAAAATGAATGGATTGGATTTGTAATAAATATAAATATAAATGATGTTGGATTTAGATGCAGGTACTTCTAGCTTTTAATGATAGAGAGGAGTTAATTGTCTGCTTTTACTGTCCACTCACAGTATTACAGACTTAAAAAATTACTGTTTATTTAATCTTCTGGATTTGATGTATGTTTAATTAGATGGTCAGTTTAATATGAGGGAAGATACACCTATCAGTAACTGAAAGTTAATTGAACCGAAGTATGTTATGGACATACCATACTACAGAATATATAATAATATACCATGAATATATAATAACATAACCATGAATTACTAGCAATAGCATGATTAAAACTGTTCACCTTCCAGCCCTAGTAAGAATGAAAAGCTTTCTCCATGTGGTCAAATATTGCCAAGAGAGGTTGTGGAATCTCACCTCTGGTGATATGAAAACTGCGCTCAGTATTTCACTGAGCAACCTGATAAAACCGATCCTGCTTCAAGCATGGTTTGTGCTAGATGATCTCAGTAGTTCCCTTTTAACCAGTTTATTGTGTGATTCTATGACAAGTATGCTTGTAACCAGCTTGTCTACTTACTTAAAGATTCAGAGAGTGTACACTCAAACACTCATGTGATCATTGGGCACAAAAGAGATTATAAGCAGAACTTAAATTCAGTAAAGGCATGGAAACTGTGTTTTTCTTTTTTTTTCTTTTTTTTTTTTTTTTTTTTAATTCCTGTTTTTGTGGGGAAAATGGAGAACTTGGATGGGTTAATGAGCTCTTCCTAAACAGGAAGAAAATATAAGCAAATATAAGCAAAATAAATGCAAAATATAAGCAGCTCCTTTTAGGGCAAATGTATTACATACCTTAGGAAAAATATCTTAAACAGTTATTTTGAATCTTACATCTCTACTGAATGAATCTTATTTCTCTACTAACACAGTTGTACTTTTTAAGACTAAAACCAGAAGTAGGTTGTAAGGGCTGTGTTAACCTCAAAACTCTAGCAAACTGGTGGAAACATAGTTTTGCCAGGTTTTAATACTACTTTTGCTTTTTAGTTATCTCCATATTTATTCTAATCTCTGTTAAAGGTACAATTGTTGGAATTTATTTCTGGAATAGTGAATGTACAAGAAAACTGTGATTCTGTTTTTTCTACTCCTTCCACACCAGTCAACAGACATGGCCATGAGAATGTGAAGGTAAAAATTTTTTTTGTCTCTTTTGTAGTGTTATGTATATATTGAAAAGATGAAATATAACATAGTTTCCTTTTCCAGTCATCGGCATTAAAATGTTATGTATTCAAACTCTGTATTAATTGAGGATATTGTAGGTGTGTGTATGAGGCTAAGAGCGGAATTCTGTAGTCTGGAAGTCTTCTTTTATGGCAGGCATTTGGTGTAGATTTAATCTACCTTGAAACCCCAGGGAATAAATTCTTCTACAAGTACACCATCACTTAAACATTGTCGTGACTAAGAGTTAAATAATTTGCCTAATACTACAAACTGAAGTGGTAGGTGGAGTAAACTTCAATTTCATTTTATTAGCTCCTACTCCCTTACATATGGAATAAATCTGAAGAGCCACTGCAGTCATAGCTATAGCACAGCAACAATGTTTGTCTGTCCCAGTAGAGGACTTGAGGACTTTCTGGGAACACCAGATGCTTTGATTTTTAGCCTTTTAACCCCCAAAGCAAGAATCTCAGAATACTCTGTAACATTACTTTAAATGCAGGAGCTTTAGTTATTTCCAAACATGCTTTCCTCATAATAAGTGGCAATTTCAATTCAATAATTGGGTACAGCTCAAAATATTGCTGAACAAGAAAACATTTTCTGAACTAGTGTTCTCCCCTAAATAGCGCTTCTACCACTTACGTAATGGCTTTTTTCCTGCTCTCACTTGTGTAGTAAAAATAGTCTTTTCAGACTATCACACATAGTTTGGTGGTTTTAGTGCCTATGATTGTCATATACATCCCATCAAATAAGAAGACATTCCATAGCAAATATAGTTTTTTCTCATTATCTTTCCTCTTGTTAATGGCCTTTATTTGGTCTTTTCTTTGCTTGCAACAAAACAGAATTCTTTGGTTCTGGGACCGTTGTTCTTACAGGATCCAGAATAGTGCAGCAATATAAGCAATTACGATCTTATGTTTCGGTTATGTGGGTGGAGCTGGGTTACAGTTTATGTCCAAACTCAATCAGTGGAGTTTCTCTGATTGAAATCCCTTGAGAGCCAAGGGAGAAATTACTGAATCTGGTGCTGAGCTGGTGAGTTGTTTAAAATCTTAGCCTGTTGGAAGTTAATGACAAATGACAAATCCTTATGTGGTTTAATAGTGCTAGTTTTTTGCCTTGGGATAGAGAAGGATTGTACCTGAAGAGGTTTCTAAGTAGAAATTGATAGCCAATTTTAATAGCTGGAGATTCAACCCTCAAATATTTTGTGAATATTCAAGTACAGTATAAATGATTTTAACATGTTAATCATGCTTGCCTTTCAATACTTCTGGAATCCCCATACATATCTAATTAACAAAAAAAGTATATATATAAAAAAAAAAGAATATAACTTAGAGACAGGATGACCAATTTGTGTGATGCTTTCTTATGCAGGTGACAATCCTGGCAAAGAAATGTGTTTGTTCATATTTAAGCCTGTTGGTGAATTCTAAGGATGATCTGGCATTGGCTCATATTCTGAATGTTCCTGACAGAGGACTTGATAGAGAAGCCTTCACTAACCTAAAACATGCCTCACAGGAGAGGAAAATGTCCATTTTCCTGGTACGTGTCAAGAAACTTGCTGTAGATCAGAAGAAATGAAAAACATTTATAAATATAAAATACTGCTTTAATCTCATATGCATGACTGACATTTGCAAGCCAACTCAAATGCCACCATAAATATGGTTTCTAGGTTCAAAAGATGCAGCAGAGATTCTATGTGAATAAACAGGTGCTTGCTTGGTCATAAGATTGTAAAGATGCACAGAAAAATAGTTGTGTGCATGTGTACATTGAGCTCTAAAATGTGATGTTGTAAAAATGGGCATCGAAATTGTTCATCCTAAACAGTGACTGAAATCCTGAAATATTTCCTATCTTAATAATAAAAAGCATATCTTATGTTTGCTTTTAAAATTTTGAAATCTTGGTAAGTAGTGTGAAGTGAGATCATGGCTATGCATATCAAAATAAAAAGGCAAAGGAAGAAAAGATAGCATTAGACTACATGTTGCTGCTTACCAGACACCTCTAAAAGCAGTTGTGGTGGATTAATACTTGCCAGGTACCTGCCAAAGCTGCTCTATCACTCCCCTCCTCAGATGGATGGGGAGAGTAAAATAGAATGAAAGGCTTTTGGGTTGAGGTAAGGACAGGGAGAGATCATTCAGCAATTAGTCATGGGCAAAACAGAGTCTACTTGTGGGAAAAATTGGTTTATTACGAATCAAATCAGAACAGGTTAATGAGAAATAAGCCCAATTCTTAAAACACTTTTCTCCTACCCTTCCCTTCTTCCCAGGCTTAACTTCACTCCTGCTTTTTTTCTCTACCTCCTCCCTCCACAGTAGTGCAGGGTCACAGGAAATAAGGGTTGTGGTCAGTTCATCACATGTTGTCTCTACCATTCCTTGACTCCTCACACTCTTCCCCTGCTCCAGCATGGAGTCCCTCCCATGGGGAAACAGTCCTCCACAGACTTGAGTTGCATCCTCCCAGAGGCTGCAGTTCTTCACAAACTGCTCCAGTGTGGGTCCCTTCAATGGGGTGCAGTCCTCCAGGAACAGACTGCTCCAGTGTGGGTCTCCTGCAGGTTCACAAGTCCTGCCAGCAAATCCGGTCCATCATGGGCTCCTCTCTCCACGGGGCCATAGGTCCTCCCAGGAGCCTGCTCTAGTACAGACTTCCCATGGGGTCACAGCTTCCTTTGGGCATCCCCCTGCTCTGGTGTGGGGTCCTCCGTGGGCTGCAGGGTGGTTATCTGCTCCATCTGGACCTCCATGGGCTGCAGGGGGATGGCCTGCCTCACCATGGTCTGCATCATGGGCTACAGGGGAATCTCTGCTCCAGCACCTGGAGCACCTCTTCGCCTCTTTCACTGACCTTGATGTCTGCAGAGCTGCTTCTCTCACATATTCTCTTTCCTCCTCCAACTGCCATTGTATAGTTTTTTGTCCACTTCTCAAATATGTTATCCCATAGCTGCTACCAGTGTCACTGATCAACTCATGTCTGGCCAAGTGGCAGGTCCATCTTGGAGCCAGCTGGTATTGACTCTATCAGCCGCAGGGAAAGCTTCTAACAGGTTCTTACAGAAGCTACAGCTACCACAAACTTTCCATGCAAACCCAATACAGCAATGAGGTTCACTAAATATCACAAAGCCGTGTTAACATTAACAAAACCAACCTACATATTACAATGCATTTCAGTTTTAAAGTGCTGTATGTTGATTATACTAACACAGCATTTTCTGTGCATGTTAAACTTGAGACATCTGGAACCTAAAGTATTTTTGTGTACAAACTGCTTTTCTTAGAGCAGTCTTGTCATAAAACTGTGCCTTTGACCTCAATACTAGAACAGAGAACAAAATTTGAAAGGGCAGTGCAGTTTTCTCACCTTTGACTCAGAATTTGGAGAGAGTAATGCTTTCCAGTCATTGATAAGTCTTGAAATATTCTTCAAGATGTGATTGATATGGGACACTCTTGATCCCAAAGGCACAGAGATGGAAAAACCCCCTCAAGACAGTGGTATATTCTTTCTTCAATGCTCTTGTATAGGAATATAAAAAGCTACAGAATCAATGTGCAGTGCTTACAGAGGCTTGTTGATAAATAATCTAGTCTGATATGTGAGGTGCATTTATACTTCCAGTTGTTATAGTCAGCACAGAGCCATCTCAAAAATAGTTGGAATAAGATGAGTAAGAATTCTTTCTCCAAATAACCACCGTAGGCCCTCATATTAAAAATAATCAAATTTTGCATGCACAGTGGCCTCAGTGCAGACAAAGGAAAAACAGTATGGGTATGTAACAGTCACTGAAGCAGCTGCATTCTCTGATTTTTATGGTTGAATAAATATGGAAAATTTGTGAAATCTCAATTCCAGAATTAATTATTTTAGCTCCTAATGCTCTGTTAACATTGTATATATATAAAAAAGCATGTATTTGGACTGAATTTGTTATGTCTTCCTCATGGTTGCCAGAGGGGAAACTTCTCTACCGTGTAAAGAAGTCATCTTTCTGTCATCTGTGTATTGTAGAAATCTTGCAAAGCCAGAATATTTTCCATTGAGAAGGCAAGGTCCTATGAACTGCACTTGATCCACAGGAAATCTTTAGCACAAAGGCAAGAATACTGGCAGGTTTACTTTCTTTGCTAGAGTAATTCCAGTTGTACTCTTTCCAGTCCTAAGAGCTTTATGATTTAGCTGTATAGTCTGAAATTAAAATTTATATGTAGAATTAATATTACTGCATCTGTGTCAAGTGTATTGGATTGTTATCTTTGCTTTCACCTTTCTGGAGAACTGCCAGGCTTTTTATTCTGACTGTTGTCTTAAACTTTGAAGGATTATCATCTAAAGTATACTGCTTTTGGGACATCTCTTGGTTTAGTGTCTTTATAGCATATAAAAATATATAGGAACTTTTAGAATTGGGTACCTGTGATAACTTGTAATTTTTCAGAAGCTTTGATTATACATTATTTTTATTTGCACCTTTGAAAATAGATACACTACTGTGGTCACCTTTTGCATGCTTTGTGTTAAGGTTGTTCTTAGGTCATAGAGAGCTTTCTGGATAGAAGAGTAGTTTATGTGGGATCATCATGAGCATTTAAACAACAGCAACAATTACAGAAAAATCCATACCATGTGTTAATAAAGTTTTTCCTAAGCTGTCAAGAAACCAATGTAAATATCAAATTAGCTGGGTCATTTTTGCTTTGGCTTGTGATTGTTTTTTTTAATACTGCTGCACTCTAAGTATTGATCTTGCAAATATTTGTGGTGAGATGTACAAAGCTTGACATTAAGAGGTGTTCTATTGATTTCAGTTAAATTATTTCTGCTATCAACCAGCTGTTAAGCAGTGTTTGCAAATCTGTATCAGAGGCTTACTTCAACACACATACATTTTGCATATGTCTACAGTTTCATATTTCTGAATATTTCTCCTAATAGATGGCAACATCCTTTATCCGAACTGTAGAACTTGGAGGAAGAGGCTGTGCATCTTCATTATTTGATCCTTTAAGAGCTCATGTAAAGGGATTATCAAACTTCATTAATTTTATTGATAAGCTGCAGGAGATTCTTGGGGAAATCTTAAATCCAAGGTAATAGAATTTTCTGTTATATTTTTGTCTTGTCTAGCACCCTTTTTTCTTGTGCATGTGTCTTGAGGAATGAAAGAAAATCTAATTGTTTACTTGTAAACATTTATTCTGAATTATTAAACAACTTAAACCTTATTAGAAAATAGAAATATTTGAAAAACGAGTGGGGTAAGCATGTATATTTTTGAGGTTATTTGTATTACTTTTTTATCAAATCAGTGTATTTATGGCTATTTGGTTAGTTCTCTAGTTGTAGATGAACTTGCAAAGATTTCAGTTTAGTGGCTCTGGTAAGTACATAGACTGATACATGCTTTATTTCTTGCTAGTTAATTACTTGTCATTTCATTGTATATGCCTTTATATGAAGGAGTCTTTATTGCTGATGACAAATGACTACATTAGTTATTTATACTTAGCCTTTTCTTTTTTTCTTTTTTTTTTTTTTTTTTTAGCTACATATGTGAAGTACAAGAATTATTTCTTAGGAAGGTTCTGATGAAGTCACTGATTTTGAATGTTTTTAAGACCTGAAGTTAAACTTTTGGGCAGGCTTATAAATGTGAGATTAATTAGAGAGAAGTGTAGTTGTAACACAGGAATTCGAATTGGTAAGTGCTGACATTAGTACACAAGGAAGAGCAATTTTCTAAAGTAGTTTTTTCATTTATCATCACTAATTTTTCTATGCAAAACTTCAGCAAATAAGCTGTTCTTGACAGTTAATTATTTTAGTTTGAATTGAGTCTAATCCACACAGTTGAAACCAAAATGCTATAAGCAAACCATAAACATTATTTTAATTACTGTTCAGATTGCATTGAAGCTGGAAGTGGGAAGTATTTCTGAAGCTGTTTTGCAGGTTTTGTTTTACTTTTTGATTCTGCTGCTTTGTTCTTTCATTTCAATGTTCTGGATGCCAGAGACATGCTGTCTGTGCTGGTGATTAAAGAAAACTTTTGAGTTAACATCTAATGTATGCTTTTTTCTTTATTTAAATCTTATCTGGCACTGTACATTGATAAAAGTGAGAAATAAAAAAAACATGTGCATGAACTTTTTAGGGTGGAAAGACCACTTTTTCAGGTATATACAGTTCAGAAAATTATAAACAAACATAAAATGCTACATCTTCTGCATAAGGCATATGAGAGAGTGGGATAGTTGCTGGGAATTTAGTTTGTAGTTGGAAATGTTCTCTGGAGCTTGGAAATTCATTTCAGCATTTGGGTATTTATTCTGTTGCTTTCTCTACTGTACCTGCTATCCCATTTATTCTGGGATATAAAAGTTGTTAATGTAAGATTCTAGCATGTTCATTAGGTTGCATGTATACCTGTAGGTGGTGTTGGTTGTATCACTGACCAAGAATGGAAGCTAGCTGTACTGTGGTGCTTCTAGCATCTCTTGTACTCTATCAGGCTTTATAACCTCACAAGGTAGAATACTAGTATTGTTTTTACATATGTATCTATATAGTAGCTCAGTGCTTATGGAAATATACCAGTTAGTTGGCTGTCTTTGGGAGAACCTTCATGAGTGTGCTGAAGTTCTCAAATGTTATAGAACTCGTATACAGCTTAGAATCTATAAGGGTCACAACACTGGTGAACAGAAAGATAATATCTTTCTTTAGTTTACTGTTCTTTAGTGTTTGGTAAGCCGTATGAGGGGGGACTGTCTATATGTCCTGCCTGTGATATTACGGTTACTATGAATTCCACAAGATACAGTTCTATACCAGAACTAGTTCTAAACTAGTTCTGTCACTGCTGCAATCTAAAGAGTAGAGGGGAAAAAGGCTACAATGCAGCAAAAGTTTCAGTTGCTTAGTCTTTAGAAACCTGCTGAGAAATCTAAGAGCAAACTGGACAACCAGTCTGTGGTATTGCTGTTTCTCTGATATAGAGATTAGCTAAACTGCAAAGCCCAGGTCTCAGTATTTGCTATGCCACAAATGTGCAGTATTTTGGGGGTTTTTACTTAATTATTAGAAGTCTTTTTTATTTCAGTTTCATCTTGTTACAGTGGGCATCTTATGAAACTTTCAGGTAAGAAAGTGAACAGTAGATGAGATGAGGGAAGGGAAAGTTGTCAAACAGTGGAAACACAATTGAACTATCATTATTTGATTCAAATATGGCACAGTGTAAGCAGATGTGGTAGCAGAAGAAATGGAAAGGTATGATGAACTTTGATAGTTTCAGGGTATTTACTGAGCAAAACAAACGTTCTTACAAATCTCGGGAATTTTGAAATAGTGCAACTTTTCCTCTCCTCATTCTCCAAATATCTAAGATTAGAAGAAATCTAATCAAGATCTTTCAAGAATCAGTAGCATGAACATTCCTTAAAGTTTGTGATTGCTGTAAAACTTGTAACCCTAAAACTGTTTACACATTCTGTATGTATAAGACTTGGACAATGTTTATGCAGTAAATAGCTTGAATGTCCTACTTTCTGTGCCTTGTTTCTTGACAAGAAACTTATCAATGTTGTGTTTGTCAGTGAAGTGGATGAGGATTATATACCTGAGGATCTGGAAACTCTTTTCTGTTGGTATAAATGAAAAAGTGTAGCACTAATCAATCGTCCTAGAAATCCTTCTCTTTTAGGCCAAACTATAAAGCTTCTTGCATCTGAAAGACACGTGCTTATTTCCAGAATGACTTTTTTCAAGTTCGTAAAAGATGTGGGTGACTTAAAACTGAATGATGGAAAGACATTTTGCTTACTGCTTACTGCACTTGCTAGTCCATATAGAGATGTGTGTGTGTGTATACATATGTATACTTCAAAAGTCCCCAACGATTTTGTAGAGAAGCAAAGTTGGTAAATTTTCTTCAGTTGATCGCTGACTTCGCTGTAAGCACTGACCACTAGGTGACACTATTGCACAGCTCACGTTAGTAGCTGTTTAAAGTTAGCTGTATTGTTCCATTCAACACGCTTGAGCAAGCGCGATGCTTTGGAGTGGGTCTTCATTTCAGGTCCGTGAGTAGTCTTCTACAGTCAATTGTAGAAATTATAAAGCTTGACTTGATCATGTACGTGCATTGGTGCATTTAGCTTTTCCTTGACAGAGAAAATGCTATTTTGTAGGTGTTGCTGTGATTGCATCTGGAGATGCAATAGTATTTTGGGAGAGAAAGCATATGAAACTTTATCTGGTCTTGTGCCGAATGTTTGGGTTAACTGAATAGTGTCCACCCAGCCCTGGAGTTGTGTTCTAAAATTGCTGGAAAGTTGTGCAAACATGTGCAAAACATTGTCTATAGGGCTCCTTAAACATAGCATCCTGGGTTCAGAGGTAACAGTTACTTTTGTCCTTCCTAGTAGCTGGTGCAGTGCTGAGTTTTGGTTTTAGTCTGAGAACAGTGCTGATAACACACCAATGTTTTAGTTGTTGCTAACTAATGCTTACCCCAATCAAGGGCTTTTCAGTCTCATGCTCTGCCAGTGGGGAGGGGCATGGGAAGCCAGGAGGAAGCAGAGACAGGACACCTGACCCAAGCTAGCGAAAGGGATATTCCGTACCACAGCATGTCATGCCCAGTATGTAAACTGGGGGGAGTTACCTGGAAGGGAAAGATTGCTGCTTGCGTCAGACTGGGTATCGGTCAGCGGGTGGTGAGCAATTGTATTGTGCATCACTGCTGGTTATTTTTTTTTTTTTTCCTTTTTAGTTTTATGTTCTCTCCCCTTGTTATTTCCCTTATTAGTAGTAGTAGTTTTATATTATACTTTAGTTATTAGACTGTTATCTTGACCCATAGAATTTGTATACTTTGTATTCTCCTCCCCATCCTGCCTGGAGAGGGGAGCTAAGGGGGGGGTTTGGGAGGGTATGAGCGAATGGCTGCGTGGTTCTGAGTTATCGTCTGGGCTTAAACCACGACACTTAGGAACACAGAGTAATTCAGGTTGGAAGGAACATCAGGATGTTTTGGTCCAACATCCTTCTGAAAGCAGGCCCAGTTACAGGGTCAGCTGAGGTTAATCAGGGCTTTATCCAGTCAAGCTTTGTGCAGTCTCCATCCTTGGAGGTTTTCAGTCTCCCTCTTAGCAACCTGTTCGACTGCTTGCGTGTCTCATGATTAAAAGTTTTGGTGACCATGTCCATTGTTGTTGCCCCCCACCCCCTCCCCCATATTGAGCGGGACCTCTCTCATTTCAATTTGTGCCAGTTGTTTCTTTTCCTTGCATTAACTGCTAACGTGAGAAGCCTGGCTCCATCTTCTGGATTACCTTTTCATAGGTATGAGAAAGCTGTAAGTAGATCCCCCTGAAGCCTTCTCATCTCCAGGCTGAACAAGCTGTTCCCTTAGCTGTTTCCTACAGGGCGTGACTCCCAGACCAACTTGGCAGTCCTCTGCTGAGCTTGTTCCACTTTATCAGTGTCTTTCCTGGTCTGGGGGGCCCAAAACTGTATGAAGTATTTTAAATTTGGTCCAACAAGTGCTGATTAGAGAGGGATAATCACATTCTTCAGACTACTGGCTACGCTACTGCTGAAACGGCCAAGGATACAGTTGGCTGCCTTTGTTGCCAAGGCACACTCCTGGCTCACAGTTAAGTTGCTGAACATGCACCAAGGCTCCCAGGTTCTTTTACATGGAGCTGGTCCCCAGCCTGTATCATTGCAAGGGGTTATCCCTTTCCAAAACTTTATATATCCTGTTGAATTTCATAGGGTTCCTGTCAGCCCATTACTCTCATCTCTTTAGGTAACTGCGTGGCAGCTGTGCCCTCAAGTATATTGACTGTTCTATCTAATTTGGTGTCATCTGCAAACTTGATGAACATGTATTTTTATCACTGAGTCACTGCCAAAGATATTTAAAAGAAAAAACAGGTTCCAGGCTAGGCTCCGTTGGTACTCCATTTGTTACTGGCCTCCAGATACAGTATAATATGTTTAGTATCTTCTGAGCCTGATCGTCCAACCTGTTTTTACTCAGTTTTCTGTCCATCCAGACTGTAACATCTAGACTTGTATGTTGAGAGTATTTTCTAACAGTGTTGAAAGCCTTGCTACAATCGAGGTAAATGGCACCCACCATTTTTCCCTGGTCTGCAAAACCAGACATTTTATTATAGGAGGTAAACATTTGGCTAGGCATAATTTACACTTGATAAATTCATGCTTACGCTTACCAGATGCCACCTAATCCTTCACATGTTTTCTTACAGTGTTTTCTCAGGGAACAAAGTGAGGCAGCTGAACGTGTAGTTCCCCAACCTGTCATTTCAGTCTCTTTTTGCAAACATTTGCGTTTTTCCATCTGTCAGGGAGGTCTCCTCATCATCATGACTTTTCAAAGATGGTATAGAGTGGCCTTATGAGGACATCAGCCAGTTCTGTTAGTGCTCTTGGATGCAGCTGATTTGGTTCTATGGACTTACATGGGCTCAGTTCTGTCGAGTAAACCCTGACTTGGTCCTTATTCACTGCTGGCAGGTCTCTGAAAACTTTGTCTGATCAGAGGCCTGGATGTAGACTGAACCAAAGAAGGCATTGAGTTCCTTCAGTTTCATTTGTGTTCACTGTTGCAAAATCTGCCTTGCAGCAAAGGTCCCTCTTTGTTCAGCCTCTTAATGCAAAAGCAGCAGGTGAAGCTTCAACATTCCTTGCAAGCCTCAACTCCAGCTGAGCTTTGGCTTTCCTGACAATATCCCTAAATGCCCAGGCAATGTTTCTAGATTATTCCTTTGTAACCTGTCCTTTCACCATCCTATGTAAAGCCTTTTTGCATTGAAGCTCACTGTTTAGTTTACTGTTTAGCCAAGCCAGTCTGCTGATATTTCTACATGTTTTTCTGAGTATCGTGATGACTGTTCTTGTGCTTGTAATATGCTGTCATTAATAACACATCAGCTTTCTTGATCTCCTTTGCCTTTTAGGTCTTTCTTACAAGGGATTCCATGGACCTGTTCACTGAATAAGGTGAAATCTGCTCTCCTAAAGTCACAGTCTATAATCTGCTACTTGCTTTCCTCACTCCCCTAGGATCTTGAACTCCATTACTTCATGATTGCTACAGCAAAGGCTGCTGTTGATTTTGTTTTTTGTTTCCTTCACATGCCTGACTAATTCTTCCTTAGTGACAGCAGACCAAGCTGTGTGTAACCCTGTGTATTGCCCATCCACTATCCCTGACACCTTTTAGAAATCTTGACTGCATCTCATTTTGATGTTCTTCCAGCAGACATTCGGTGGTGAAGTGCCCTGTAAGAACCAGAGTCTGTTATACAGAGCCTACTGAGAGTCATTTTAAGATTACTTTGCCCATTTCCTCATGTGTATTGGGTTGTCTACAGAAAACACTGACCCTGATTCACCAGCTCTCAACGAGCCTCTTGTCTGTTCAATAGAAGAGCTCCTTCGTACCTCTGAGCTGCTGTTGCATACAGAGGGCACTCCCCAACCTTGTGCCTCCTGCAGTTGGTTGTATTCATCCTTTGCAATACTCCAGCTATCAGGTTATCCCACCATGTCTTGGTTATTCCTTCTAATTGTTTTATTGTGTTTTACTGGCTAAATCTCTTTACACTGCTTTAGAGTATTTGCAACATGCTGTTTCTCAGTAAAATACTGCGAACATAGACACGCTAATCTTAGTTTCTCAACTCATCATCACTGAAATGAAGAATATTGAACATCATTGAATGAAGAATATCTCGGTGCTAAATATTTACAGTGAAAGTTACTGATATTATGTAGGATGAGTCAAATTAAGACTATATTACTGTATTACCATGTTAAACATTGTGCTTGTGTTTTAATTAAAAATGTTCTTGCATTTTGAAGAAATAGAAAAGTATTGTAAAGGCTTATAAGAAAATAATTATAAGAGAAAAAAATAGGTTTAAACCAGACTCTTAAATTTTCCCTGAAAAGGCTTGCCACTTCAAAGACTAATGTGCTTTAACAAAATTTTGAAGTAAATAACCTGCTTTCTCCACGCATTTAACTTTGTAATGAAAATACTGATATACCTTAATTTGATTGTCTTCATTTAAACTTAACATTGAGAATGTTTTAAAAATATATTTAGAGGTAGATAATTTTTTACATAAACTTATTTGTGGTTTAAATTGGATTTTCAAGAAAGTAGAAATCTGGTAGAAAAAGCTGATCTTTTGAGGGTAAGTCTGACTTAAATCATCACAGTTGAAGTGTAGTATCTTAAGTGCTCCAATTGTACAATACTGCATTTAATTAAATTGTGATTTTTGTAAGTTGCTGTCCCTTTCCTTAACTTTCTAATTTAGGTTGGTGCTGGAGAATACACTGACTGTTGTGTCCTAAATATTGAAATTCAAGTGTAGTCTTAGTGGGGATGATGACATGGAGGCTGGGGTTGTATGGCACTTTTATATCAGTGCTGGATTGAAAAATTTTACTCTTATGTGATCATACAGATATTATTAGTTTTTTGTTTCCAAGGCCTCCCTTTAATCCAGATTTGAGAAGCAGTCTGGCAGCTCCCTGTCAATAATTCCAATCCTGACTATTTTCAGTAAATTGCAGGGAAGTGATTATGTCTAGAGGGAACTGTTAAGTTCGATATGTTATGGAGGAACAATGGAACTGTAGCATGGAATGCACATGGCTGCTCATCAAGAATCTTATTATGAGAAGAATATTTATTTAGTTTTATAGTAGCTACATCACTGGACCTGAGGAGTTATTACTTGGTGTGGAGAATATCCAAAATTAATCTTGGTGAGAACAGACACGGACAGAAGACCAACTTTGTTTTTTTTGCAGTAAGTTCTTGGGAAGATACCAGATCTTTTAGATGGTGGCACTTCCTGAGGAAGAGTCATTCTGGTTTCTTCCACCAAAGAAAAATATAGACATTTTTGGCAATAGAGCAAAACCGGCAGCAGCAATATAAAAAATAGCAACAGAATTATTTTTTGCTGTGCTTTTATTGTGGATCTAATAAACCGCAAAACTCTGAAGGGCCTAAGGTAGGGTCCTCACCTAATATTTAGTTCTGTTTGGTTTAAAAAATTAGAGTAATAATGTGTGTCCATTGTTTGAGGTGGAATTTTTGAGTAATGAGTGCTTTGGTATAGTTGCTTTCTATATTCAAAATTGAAATAAGTTCAGTAATACAATTTCGTTGTAGAAAATCTGAAATTAATTTAATATGAGCTTTTTTTTTTTAATTAAATTGAAACTCTCTTCATATAGCTCTAAATTTAAAAAAAGGTAAACTTTTCAGTTCTTATCAAGTTCTAAAACAACTTCCTAAATCCGTGACAAAGAAAAAGGCTGTGATCCCCTCCTACCCCATGATCACTAGGTGTTTGCAATCTGTTTTAAGACATTCATTCCCACTACAAATAAGTAAGATAGCTGTACATTTGTCATCTATTATTTTAGCTCTGTTGGAGAAGTTGAAATGAATGAGTAAAAATATTGACCTTAATATAATAGAATTTTCTTTTTTTTTCTTCTGCTCTTGGAATAGACTTCAGGAGTCTGTTCTGCTTTTTATCAGGTTTTGAATGTCGTCCATATCCTCAAGTTTTGTTTTTTTTTCCCCTTTCTGTGTGCTACTTTAGTCTTTTCTACAAAGATGTATTTCCAGAAAATAAATAAAAGTACTTCTGCATCATATTAACTTTGCACACTAAAGCCCCAGTTCTGTAAGAAGAGCTCTTGCCAATGTCATGTAGATTTTAGGTAAGCAGAGGAACTTGTTTATGTGATAATCTCAGTAGGAACAAAATAGATAAGACATACAATCAGTTTCTTAGAAATTACTTACTGCAACATAAGAAAAGATGGTTTAATAACAAAAATGAGATAGAAATAGATGGGACTAGGACACAGATGATGTAAGGCAAACGGGTTCAAGTAGGCACAAGATCTGAGAATATTTTTAGTAGAAGCAACTAGTGACAGAAGATAAGATTTATACAATGCCTCGTTAACAGGTAGAGTTTTACACTGTACTATTTTTTTTAAACTCTTTAGAAGCACTGAAGCAAATAAGGAATTTTTAGCATATGATTCATTTTATCTTCATGTAGACATCTGTTTTTCTCTGGCTATGAGACAGGTGAGATAAATCCCACCTGAACTGTCTACTCCTCTTTCGGTGCTGGTTCATGCTGAAGATGGTAAGGCATTCCTTCTGTCAGTTGATGTAAAATGTTTGGGAACTTGTTAATTTAAAAAAGAAAAAAAAAATTCAAAAATGTTAACTGAACATTGTCTGTAAAACTAAACACTTAGAGGCTGCCAGTGAAGTCTTAGTTCAGTTGCCCGAGATGCATGTGTTAACAAAGTCTTTAATTGTGCAATCACATGCTTTCCCGTCACCCACCCACTCTCCAGTCCTGTTTTTTGTGTATAGGAAATAAAAGTGTAAATTGAGACTGTGTAATGGTAGATGGTAATGTTTGTTGGACCCTTTCCGGCTGCTGAAGCAAATGAAGAATAGCGCAGGCCATGAAAGAAGGGAAAGGATGCTTGGTTCTAGGTCTCTTCTGCTGTGGAGTTACTATGGAATACTGGGCAGATATGCTGATGGTCACATTTGGACTTTGCTGAGCCCACTCGGTACTGTTAGATCCAGGCTTTCATGTCTGAACATTCCCTGCTGAACAGTTTCTATAAGGTTGGGGTTTTTCAGTATTTATAATGACTCTGGATTTTCCTTCGTTATTTCTATCATAGATAAAGATAAAGTGGGTTTTCTAGCTGTGGTTTCTTTCAGTTCATGCCTTTTGAACAAAGAAATATTGTTGGACATGACTAAATAGAAGACCTTATTATTGGCATTTATTAAATAATTGCTATTTTACAACATCTCTCATGGTGGTAACTGACAGATGTTTATTGCCAACAAGATTTGACGAGTGCTCCTTCAATATGGTTTAAAAGATCATGGATGCAAGACTGAAGCACTTCATCCTAGAATGTTTCATGTCAGCAGAAGCCTATGATCTGAATGAAACGTCAGAGAAAGCTTGCTAGCAGACACCCTGACTGGAAAGGGACAAGGTCTCTCCAGTTCCCTATTGAGTTAGACAAATGGTATTGCTTTGTTTAATGTATGAAGTTCATGCTTGAATTCAATTAGGTTTCTTGCTCCTTTTTCAGAATTAAGAACTAAAACTCTTAACTTTTGCTGCTGTAAAAATTATCCGAAGACAGATAACTTTGCCCATATAATTCCATATTCAAAACAAACCTTTGCTGCCCTTCTAGCTGTTAGGAACTCCAAAGTAGGTAATAGTTTTCAACCTTATTCTGTTCATATAAACATGTTTATCTAGTACAGTGGCAGATACCTTGAAGTTCATTTAAGTTCAGCTGATCTTCTACATAATATAAACCTATAAAAGAGTAATATCTGGCATAGGGTCTCCTTTTTGTAAAAGGACAACCAACAAAAACCCACAAACAAACAAAACCAAAACAAAAAAAAAGGGAACACCACCACCCCACCCCACCAAAAACAAAAAAACCCCAAAACTCCAAGTTGCATTTTTGCAATATTTTACCAGTTTTATGTTCATGCTTTTAATTAATCTTTTTAAACCTCACTAACAATGAAGTCGTGCTAGTGGATTTTAAGTAACTCGGGTAACTTATTCGATTGCTTAATATAGAATTATTATATTTATTGTTAAATTAATTTATAGCATCATCTTCAAGATAGTTATTTCTTAAGTTGTTTTTTGAACCAGTGAATTATCTTTTCTGGGAAAAGGATGATACTCTTTACCACAGAAACGATCCTATAAACATGGACAGAGCCCTAGCCATCTTCATTTCTGCTTTTGATGGCATAAAGAGATTAAAAGAATGCTTCTCCTACTGAGACAGGCTTGACAGTACTTCTTGAAACTTTTAGACATGGTTAGTTAAGACTTTCTGTAGCAAGCTGTGGAATATTCATGAAATAGCACAAATTATATGGATTCAACATTTTATTAATATATTCAAGACTAATAAAACAAACCTTAGTGTAACTTATTTTGTTATATCATATCCTGGTGTAAAATGGCATAAGCTGTGGCACAGTATTTGAGTACTAATACACACGTTAGATCAGCATTTTATGTCTTGACCTGTTCATACAAATTCTAGTTGAAGTATGAACAAACTTTTCCCTTTCTTTGCACAAGTTAATACTGTGTATATCTGATGGGGGACTGGAATTCTTTCCTGGAAAAGAAAGAGTATGGGGAGAAAAAGAAATTAAATGAACTTTACTTCTAATAGCAAATATCCTTAGTTGGCATTGGGTAGTATAGGCAAAAAATAAATGTAGAAAAAGTTCATATCGGAGTTTGTTTTGTTTTCTCAGTGGAAAGCTACAAGGTAATAGTCACATACAGAGCATAGCATTTAAATTAAGCACATGATTATCTTAATTAACTGATGCCCAGTGGTATATGTATAATAATACTTCTTCCTGTAAACGTACATGTTTACATATGTAAAATGTGTGGAAATTATAATGATGTAGATAAGCTCAAGGTATCTGTAGACAGAAAGGACTGAACCTGGCTTTCAAAGACAACTTCAGTAAATCCCTTCACCTGCTGGTTTGTCTTGGAGTTCTAGGTTCAGCATGGTATTTATGGAACAGATACTACTCATTTAATGCAGTGCTATTCTCATTTGAGGGTATTATTTTGGAAAGTGTCAGTTTAAGGCTCAGGGAAATAAAGAAGTTTGGCAAGAAGCATCAGAAGTCTTGGCTACGCTTCCTATATGCATCTCTGAGACAAAACTTTTCTTCAACAGTGTTCTCTTCTTACCTCTTGACAACTTGCGCTGGATGATATTCCCCTCTCAAACTTTTCATTCTCTTGTGGCTAGACTAAATTGTGGGTTTTGGAGCAGAGGTACACCAGCTTTTTTTTTTTTTTTTCCCTTTTTTTTTTTCTTTTTTTTTTTTTTTTTTAAAGAGCTGGATGGTTCTTGACCTCTGTGCAGAAAGATTTCACGTAGTGATTTTTCTTTTGGCTAAGTGCATACATTGTGCTTAAATTTCTGCAAAGCAGAAGTTTTTCTGTTTAACCAAGCCTGCAAATCTAATGTGAATTGAATAATCTTTAATCTGCAAAAGTTAAAGCTGAGAATTATGTGGAAATATTTGGTTTTGACCTGGAAAAAAGCCAAAAAAAGAAAAAAAGAAAAAGTTTCAAGTTAACTTCAGGTTTTCTAAGTTATTTACAAGACTCTTGTTCAGCCAGAATAAGCCAAAACAGCGAGGTCTCTGGCCCAGTTCCCTCTATGTATTTTGACAAGAAACAATATAAACAAACTAGTTTTTCTAACTCAATTCCTATTATTACCTAGCTTTGCCCACTTATTCTATATTTTATGTGAATGTAGACATGCAGAGTTTCATTTGATGGATGTTCTTCTAATTAGAATTCTAAAATTCATCTTCAGAATTTAATGTCTATAAAATATACCTTTCAATTTGTAAGGTATCCTTCTAGGGTAAGTAGGCAGGAGCATGGAGGGAGCTAGTAAGCATTTAGAAAGCTGAAAAATTAGTCATCATCTCACTCTTGGCTATGTCACTTGCAGTAACAAAGCCATTGCCATTGCTTTGGGTTTTTGGCGGAGCTATGATTTACAGCATCATAGATGTACCTACATATTCTACCATAGGTGCCATAGTGTTCAGGGTGTGTGAATCAATATGGAGTTGTTTTATACAGTCCATGTTATAATTAAAACTGTTGGTGTCTGAGCTAGGTAGATTGATATTAGGTTACACTCAACATGCTGCATTTCTGCTTTGATTTGGACTACAAACCTAACTCTCAGAAAAAAAAAGTGAAACTTCAGTAACTCTGCTGTTAAAGGCAAGATTTAACAGGCTACCTTTTTTTTTTTTTTTTAGAGTTGTCCATCCTACCCACTTATTAGACATTGCAGGAAAGCGGCTAATGTTTCTTAAAGTCTGGATAAAGAAACTGTAGGTTAATTGTAAAGAGAAGATGAATTATTGCAATAGATTGTGAAGCAGATTGGCTGTAAAGGAAAAATTCTTAGAGCAGGAGCTCAGAATGAATGGAATTGCTTTTGCTGCTTTTGCTGGTTTTGCCTGACATTATACTTTTGGCTTTATAAAACTTAAATGAAAAAAAAAAATGAAAAAAACCCCAAACAAAACTACAGAAACCCCAAAGCTGACAGGAAGGCGTTCTTATAACTGAACTTAGCATTGCAGCCATATCTAGCTTCATTGGAAGTTTTTTGTCAAAAATGTTGGGACTAGAAGGCTGGGGTTTTTTTTGGTTTCAAGTGTAGGAAACCTGATTTTACAACTTAAAAAGAAGGATCCAGGAGCACAGGAGCTTGTCTCTCTCTCTGGCAATAAATACATGCCTTGTAAAAATAGAGAAGATGTTTATGATACTTCTCCTGAGTGCTGTCTTAATCTCTAATTTCAATTCAGGGTATTTTTGGGACACAGAGTTCTACCTATTGTTCCTGAGAATCGGGTATTTTCAAAAGAATGGGTCCTTTATGCCTCTTGCTATGATTTTATTTTTTCCTTTACTCTTATACGTGTTATTAAGCAGTATTCAAAGGTGAAAAAAACTGTACATGAAAAAGTAAAATGGAAGGGAATCAATTATAAAAATTATAAATTAGAGCTAATTTATAAATTTTCTTAATTGTGAGCACTGTTGTTCAGGGGAGCACTTTCAACTCCTGAGTGGAAAGATGGACTTATAAATGGCCAGTGGAATGAATTCTTGGAGTTGTAACTGCTTCTTCTCATTCAACAGAACTAGGTAAATCAAGGTGCACTGTTAGAAGAACTTCAGTTTCTGTGGCCATTTTTTTTTTGACACAGGATCTTTGGGTTTTGACACAGAATCTGCAAGAATGGGTTTTTTTTTTTTTTTTTTTTTTTTTTTTTTTTTGGCATACTCAGAATAATGTAGTCTGCCTGGCAGCCTGCTATATTTCCGTTTTTACGTAATATGTGGATCTTGCAAGTCTGAGGGAGCAAGACATGGTGTAGTTCTCTCAATACTGCCTATTGGAGCATTATCCGTATAACTGTAAATGCTAATCACTCAAGAGTTTCACTGGGGAGAGATCTGGTAGTTCTAATCCAAAAGTGATCCCAAATGGAGTCTATCATACATGCAATGTGGATGGTTCAAGGTACAGGACCATGAAATGAAATTAACAGTTTAAATGTAGTTTAGGTGCACTCACAAATGCCTTTTTATCTTTCTGTAGGCATTGAAATAAAGCCCCTATATCAATTAGATTCAATTATTTTTGTTTTTGATGTCAAACTGCATGGACACTTCTTAATTAAACTACTAAGTTTTCTCTGTAGCCATTTTTTTTGTAGTTAGTGAAAAAAGGGTGCACTTTATGGCAAACAGTGATGTTTATCTTGTCTAATTACTATCTATTTAAATAAAATTGAAAGCAAATTGATATTTTGAAGCACTTTCATGTAGCAAAAAAGACTCAAAAATCCGATAGGCTGTTAAATTGGAATTCATGTTCCATCGAAACATTTTGTTTCCACTTAAGAGCTTATGAGCAAAACAGTAACTGTACATTTAAAGAAAGTACTTGTATTTGAACTTCTATGGAGAAGTTAGTTTTGTGTTGCAGCTCATTATGAATTCGTTACCTTTCCTTATAATATTTTTAAGCAAACTATTATATTGGACAATACTTCTACACTGCTGTTTGATTTGAAAGATCAAAGCTGTTCTCTGAAGCGTTTTGATTAACTGTGAAGACTGGCTATGTTCAATGCTAATAGGTATACTAAAGTGCTGCCAAGATTAATGTGGAGATGACCCTGTGCCTATTTTCAGAATGGCAGGGGGGCGAATTCTGTCAACAGTGAAGATGCATTTGATAAAAGGCCGAAGCAATGGGGATCCTTTCTGTCAGGCAGTAGAGGAAGTTGTACAAGATTTGGATTTGAAGATTAAAAATATTATCGATTCACGACATGAAGCCTTGACTGCCAGCACTACTGGACTTAGTCCAGCACGGGTAATGGGACTTCTTTTGTTCTTGTTACTATTTAGCTTTACAAGAAAGCAAATGTCTTTTTCCTGTTTAGTTTCTTCTTTATATTTTAAAGGACTTTCTATAGGCTATTATCTTTTGCAAGCAGTACAGAGCAGTGTCATTTCCTTTACACTGGGGTTTTAAACTTGTTGAAAGACTTGAGGATTACAGTGTTGGTTTCAAAAAGCTGATTTACTTAAACTAAGCTTCTTACCTCAAAATTGTAAATAAAATGCTCTTCAAAACTTTACTTGTGGTACAGTTGTTATAGATGTAGATACTTATAACCATGATGCTTGCCACTAATTTCAAGCCAACAGAGCTATAGCAGATTTCCAAATAAAAACCCTCATGAAAGTGAAATTAAGATTTGAGAACATGTATCAGTAATTTTGATTAGAATACACAGGTTTTAATTAGCTCAGCATCAATATTTCCAAGGGTAAGGCATTCAAAACAAGGTTAAATAAGAATTCCAAAACATGGTGAAATGTGGAGACGGAGGGGAGTAAAAATAAACCCCCAAACAACCAATGTCTAAGTTTTTCTTTATTAGTGTTTCAAGACAGTAATGAAACTATTAATGATTTTAGTTTCATAGAAGGAATTAGGACACTTAAAGTTCTCTGTTTAGTGTGGAGAACAGAATACAGACTTTGTATTTGTGTTTTTTGTACTTAAACCTGAATCTACTCAGATTTATATTATGGTCTCTTTTGTGATGAAAACATCAACTAGCTTTAATGATTTTATTTTACATTGTTGATATATAAACTACCCAATTCCATGTATTTTTGTCTAGGAAACTTTTTAAAAACTATAGACATTTTGAATGTGTGTACATTGTTAGAATGCTTTGTTTTGTGAAATCACTGGAATTACCTCATGGCAGCATAAAATTTAAACAAGTTTTAATCAGGCTTCCAATGTGCTTGTTCTTTTGAATCTTTCATCACTGTATTTCCCTGTTTCCTTATCATATCCTTCTATTTCTTTCTCTTTCCCATCTGAAAAACTGATCACTGTCATCAGTTGTATGTATTTAGCTACTTGTATTACCGATAAAATTTAAAAAAGTTTTGATTGTTATACGTAATGTAAAACTATTTTACTAAAACTTTGTTCCTCAGAGAAATTAACCACAAAATCCCACAAAATTTCCAAATGGTTTGTGTTTCTTATTGTTTTCCATAGGTCAAGTTCGTAGTCTAATGACTGTAGAAATGTTTACCACTATCCTTGTTGAGGCAAAAGACAGAAAAGTTGGTTGTATCGTGATATTGTTAGGAAATGTGGTTAAATACTTAATCCCATTGAGAGCAATGTAAAGTTAATATTTTTCTCAAAATAGGCACCTGAGGGCAGCTTATGAATTTAATTATATTATTGTAAGCC
Organism: Strigops habroptila; assembly: GCF_004027225.2. NCBI lineage: Eukaryota > Metazoa > Chordata > Aves > Psittaciformes > Psittacidae > Strigops > Strigops habroptila. The sequence goes on from NC_044279.2 coordinate 71,385,594, forward strand.
TGTGGTTCTATGTTGAAGTTTTTCCAATTCTTGAGTTTAAGTTGATTGCCAGAACATCCCATCTGCTTGTGGATGAGCAGATTCTACTGTAGCTCTTCTCAGTAAGGAAATTTTAGTACACAGCAGAGGATGACCGGCTTTAAGCTAATCCTTTTCACCATACCCAGTACAGCAAATCCGTACTCACGACAGTATGGATGTGACTAAGAGCCACTAGAGATGGCTGTGGTCTGGATCTGACTAATATGCTGCTTGGCTTGACAAATCTAGTGCTATATTGGGTTTACATAGCAAGGTTTTGGTAAGGGGCAAGGTTTTGGGCAGGGCCGTAAGGTCTTCTGTGAAGAAATACCAGAAGCTAGCCCCATGTCAGAGAGAGCCAGCCAGCTCCAGGGTGGGACCCTCTGCTGGCCAGGCCAAAGCCTAGCCAGGCAGTGGTGGTTGTAGTGCCTCTGTGATAACATAGCAGAAAGGGTAAAAAATGCTGCACGACAGCAGTTGGGAGAGAGGAATGAGAATACATAAGAGAAAAAAACTGCAGTCACCAACCTCAGTGAGAGAGGGGGAGGAGGTGCTCCAGGCACGGAAGCAGAGATTCCCCTGCAGCCCATTCTGAAGACTGGAGATGCAGGTTCTCCCTCTGCAGCCCATGGAGATCCATGGTGAAGCAGATAGCCACCCTGCAGTCTGTGGAGTACCCAGGTTGGAGCACGTGGATGTGCACTGAAGGAAGCTGTGACCCTGTTGAGACGCCATTTTGGAGCAGGTTCCTGGCAGAAACTGTAGCCTGTGGAGAGGAGCCCACGCAGCAGCAGATTTTGCAGCAGGACCTGTGACCTCATGGGGAACCAGTGCTGGAGCAGTCTGTTCCTGAGGTCTGTTCCACCCTGTGGAAAGGACTCATACTGCAACAGTTCTCGAAGAACTGCAGCCTGTGGGAAGGACCCACATTGCAGAAGTTCATGGAGGACTGTATCCTATGGGATGCACCCCATACAGGAGCAGAGGAAGAGCATCAGGAAGAAGCAGCAGCAGAGATGAAGCGTTAGGGACTGACTGCAACCCTCATTCTCCCATCCCCTGTGCCACTTGAGGAAAGGAAGTAGCCAGAGTTGGGAGTGAAGTTGAGTCTGGGAAAAGGGAGGGCTCCTATTCTGATTCATTGGCAATGAATTTTATTAATTACATAATTTCCTTAAGTCTATTTTTCCCTGATGGTAATTGGTAAGTGAACTCCCTGTCCTCATCTTGACCCAATAAGCTTTTCATCATATTTTCTCTCCCTGTCCTCTTGAGAGAAGGTGTGATAAGCAGCTTGGTGCACACCTGACAGCTAGCCAAGATCAACCCACTGCAGTCCTTTGTGGTGCCCAATATGGGGCCTGTTGAATTAGAGATAAGACATAACTGGAGAGGTTACTGGGCGAAATGTGTACTGACATGCTATAGAGCAGAGTAAATGTGGGGAATCTTTGTTTTTGTAATTGTGGTGATAGGGACAAGGGTAGAGTGTGTGTAAATTGCCTGCCTTTGTCAGTGGTGTGATGATGCTATTTTGCTTTTGGTGTGGGGAATAATTTTGTGATGTAAATGAAGCTTGTGAAGATCTGTGATGAATGTATATTGTAATGATAATCCTAAATACGTGATTCACGGAGATGAGGGTCGAAAAGGGAGCTTAAGCAAATGTTAAGAGACGGATGTCAAATTGCATTTTTAGTGGAGCTTAATGTAGAAGAACATTTTACTAAGCATATAGAGGGGTAGGTTACTAATTAAAAAGAAAACAAACAGAAACAAAACAAAAACAAACAAAAAACCCCATAAGTTTTCCAAATGAATTTGAGCTGCATAAAAAAATTAGAGCACCTGTATTGTTCCATTAGATCTCAGGACAGCAAAGACAAATGCTCTGTGCTGAATTTCACATACAGCTTTGGTTTGGTTTTTTATGTGTTTTTGGTTTTTATTTTATAAGAACCTGATGCTATAATTTTCAGAAAAAAATAATTCTCATTCAGAAATAAGTTCTGCTTTTGATAGGATGTTATGGATTTTTTCATACGTGGACTGAATTATTCTTTGAGTGCAAATTTAAAATACGATCGTAACTACAGAGGCTGAAAACTATGCCTCCACTATCTACTGGGAAGGCTGCTCCATCATAAAATGTACCTGAAAAAGAGTCACTTTGTTAGAAAAAATATTTGCTTTTCTCCTAGCAGTGGCACTTTTCTTCCATCGTTGCTCAGTTTTCCTGCAAATACCTGTTTTATAAGAAACTAGAGCTCCAGGAAAATTATGACTTTTATGCAGCAGGAAGCACTACTTTGTGTTGAAGCCTGCATGAGTGACTATTAGGAATTATGATTAATTTCTTCCTGAGAAAATTACTACTGTAAATGGAAACTGGCTGGTCTTTCTGTAACTAACCAGAATAGTCTGAAGTAGCTAATGATCACAACCCTTGAAAGACTGATCAACTATTTTATTGAAAAAATAATTTGAATCATGAATATAAGCTTCCTAATAAGCAAGACTTTTTATGGCAGGGATTGTTGTCTTGACTGAAGTTCTTATTGTGCCTTGGACAATAGGATTTTAGTCTATGGCTAGTACACCAAGTCACTGTTGTGCTACATGAGATTTCTGAAGGTCATGTTCTGGCAGTTAGGAGATTGTATTATACTCTAAAGATTTATTTTTTTTTCCCCTTTTGTGTATTATCAGTCAAGATGATGCCAAATTTATACTTTTCTCATTAAGACAATTTTACCATGACACACGTGACATTTTATAAAAATCTGTGATGTGGTGATGTAATGACTGAAGAGGTTCAGAATAAATTTTGAGGAAATTAAATAGTACTGAAATAGGCCAATTCTGTAAAGCCAAGTAACAACCATTTCTGTAATTGCTATTTCTAGCTATTGATTATAACTTATACTAACTGACTGACATGTGTTGCTATGGTTTCTTGAAAGCTACATACACTAATTGATGTAATCAAATAGAGAGAGAAATCGAATTTGATCTTTTCAAGTCTGTGTTTAAAAGCAGTTAGCTGATTAGATAAATGCAGTTCATTGCTTACCCTGTCCTTCTGAACCAAGTTAGGCTATCCAATGTTTCTGTGTGTTAGTAAATAAGAAAGCCTGTAGTTTTTAAAATCTACTACTGTGTGTTAAACCCTAAATTTCTTTATGGAACTCCTAGTACTTTTAAAGAAAAATATAGCGAACTTGCAATTCTTGCAGTCCCATAGTGGCTATGGAGTTCTACATCTGTACTGCTGACTGTAGCATTGAGCACTTCCAGATGTGGATTGTTATTTTCTTCAAGGAATTCTTTATTCTTGAGGAAAATCGTGAGGAATCTATCCTGTTCTGAACAACAGGAAATTGTGCCAAGTATCTCTGTTGTCAAATCTTGATGAAAATCTCACTTTTAACCAACTGCTTTAGCAGATTCAGTTAGTCAGAGGAGTTGGACTTCACCAGAATGTGTTTGTGTACCCCATAGCACTCAAATTGGTTGTGAGAAAATAATGTGTTAATTTCTGCTGCATGGTTTCATCACAGATTTGTATATTTATCTGTGTGACTTGCTCATCAGTGTATACCTCCAGCTGGCAGTGATCTAGACTCTTTACTAATTGCTGGGATGAGCAAGAAACTTTCCCATGGCAGTTTCCCCATAAATTGCTTACTGTGAAAGGAAGGAGGGTATGCTCACACCTTGTGCTTGATATGGTTGCTTTGGAGGTGAGCTATTGGTCGCTTGTTGACCTTTCCTGTTGTGTGTCCTTTTAATTTTTTTGCTTTCAGCCAAAATTGCATTCTGTAAATCACCGGTACTGCGTATTGTGGCAGAGATACTGTAAAGGTCTTACTAGTTCTTCTGGATGAAGAAGCTGTCAATCCTCCCACCCAGAACAAGCAGAACTATTATATGACAATGAAAGTTGAATTTGTTTGGTATCACCTCTGTTTTGACACTCTTCAGGTGAGTACTAGAAGACTTTTTTTTTTTGTTGGCTTTGTTTCTTTATTTCTAAAGATCTACTAAGTGGCTAACAAAGCACTGATATTACATCTACAGAGCAGATGACCAAAGTGCAGGCTATTGTGAGGGTAGGTTTCCCTATTTAGGTGTAAAGGGAAAGCATTCTTGGAATAGTCTCAAGTTCTCCTCCCCGTTGCATTTTATGTATCTTCAAGATACTTTTGTAATATGGACTTTTTGAGCTAGTACATTTCTGGGCTGCACAAAAACCATTGCAACAAACTTCCAAATACTCACCTCTTGAGTTCGGACTCCTAAGTTCAAATACTGTCTGTTCAGTACCTAATTAGATTACTAGTCAATTTGAAGATGCCTCCTTTGTCTAGCTATGACACAAGAGATTTTTTAAATAATATCCTGTGTTTCATCTATGTAGTAATTATTTTGTGGAGACAGTTTTAAATATTTTTTTCTTATCCACCAGTCAGGATAGTATTGCACAATGGATGCTGCAACAAATTTACATGCATGAAGATTTATTAATCGGGTCTGTAGCTGATGGCATACATTGGTTTTAATGGTGAAAGTTACTTTTGGAGAACAATAAAATCAAAAGAAGAGGAAGAAGAGAGGAAAGGAGAAAACCTCTCCCTGGTGGCTAGCGGAGAAGTAAAGCAGCCAGGGTTCGAAGACAAGCATCCTCTGTAGTACAGTGGTTAGTTCCCCAAAAATCCTTTTCTCAAGGTAAATATATTGTCTAGATAAGGACCTGCTTTTGCCTCTTATTGGTTGTCCCTGCTCTTGGTGCCTTTAGCAGTGATTGGAGCATCTGTTCAGCAGGGCAGGGGCTGTGTGGCCAGTTGCTCATCAAGCTCTGTGCATGCACAGTTCTTGGATTCACCAAGTTAAAAGATGATCTACACTGAAAAGGGTAGGAACAGTGGGGAAGATGGAGGTGTTTCTTATGCTGATAGCAGTCGTTTCCCACGACCCACCATAACAACACTATCAGGGTGTGGAGGTGCAGGGCTGTGAGGATGACGGCAAGGAAAGAGAAAAACAGTGACAAGTCCTAAAGTGGAAGATGGAGGATTCTAAAAGTCAAAGAATGCAAGGGTTTCATTAGATTTGTCATTCAACATATTTTATGAAACCAAAGGAAGCACATTCTAATAGAACTTAAAATCAGTTTCCCTAGTAAGAATTCTAAGTAAACCTGTAATTTTTAATAAAAGGCTGCTTGTAACAACATGTTGTGGAATATTTGTTTCACCTCTCAATATCTGTGGATAGCTGTAGTTATACATTTCTGTTTCATTATCTAACAAGCTTAAAATAACACTGATTTTAGTCTCTTATTTTTCCATTACTTCAGATTCAGGAAAATTGATCCACATTACTTTTTAAATTGCTTCATTAATTTAATTAACCTCACCATGGCTGTATTTTTATCAGAATGATAAGGAGCTTAATCAGATTTATGTTAATGCTCTATGTGAATGGAATCAAGGCCCACCTGAATTTTTCTGAATTAAACACTGCTATTATTCGGAGCTAGAAATCTTGATTTTTTTTTTTTTAATTTTTTTTTTTAGCAACTCTTTAATTTAAAATGGATTTAAACCCACTTATTTCTAATAAGTGTGCCTACTGAGTGCTCTCATTTCACTTACCTAATTTGATTTTTCAGCTGAATTAATTTTCTTGAATTGAATATTCTTGAAAGGGTAAGACATTTGCTTCTCAGTGTAGGTGTGAGCAGGTACTCCTCCTTGGGAATTTATATTGTAATCTAGACAATTCTTGTGATTTGCTTAGTAATTTTTAGTGGTTGACTTGGTTTAGATTTTATTTTCCAGTGTATATATATATATTTAATATTAACTGTATGCTTCCATTTAAAAAATTGATTTGGAAATAATTTATTCAAAGTATTGAATTTATAATCCTAAATGTGTTAGGAATAAAAAAAGAAACTTGAAAACAACACCTGTTCTCAAATCTGTGTTTTGCATTTCTCTAGCAGCTTTACTGTAAGATTCCAATTGCTTTATGAACGCTGAACACCTGAATACTACACAAAATATTAGCTAAGGTGTCACTCTGATTTGCATCAATGTACAGGCATCTCTATGATACAGCACTTTTTTGTTAGTGCTGATGTATCAAATATTTAATCTAGAGTGTTTGCAGACTTTTTGCCAATCTATTTTTAACAATAAATCTGGAACAGTTTACAGGATAAATGACACTACCTTTGGCAGTAAGCATCACTGCAGTTTTCAGTCTCTTTCAGTTAATCCGATTCTGTATTAGATTGTTGGTCACCTCATATGGTAGTTATTGTTTTATGGGTTTTTTTCACATGGTAGTTATTCTTTCCAGGTTTTTCACAATGATTTTTGTTATTTCTAGAGATTTCTTTACTGCAGTATCCCAAAATATGTTTAAAGTTTGTGGGTAGCTTTGTCTGGGTTCTGGAGAGATCATTGTCTTCAGGTGAAGACTGAGGTTAAATGAGAGCTCCTCTTTCTCAAAACTTCAGCATTTCAGGAATTCTTGCCTTTTTTTACTCTTCTTTTAATGAACTTCTAGTTCGGTTGAGTAGGTTTTTTACTGAAATCCTCAAAAAAAGTTACTGCTGAGAAGCGTCTATTGTGTTGTTCAGCTTTGTTGGCTTTCTTTAATTAAAAATATTTTCATTGTAATTTGTGAAATGCCTGTGTCTTTGGGAACTGAAAATGTAAACCCTGACAACACATCCTTAATGAACATCCTAACCAAAATGAAGTTTTTCTTATTTAATGTGTCTTTTAGTATATCCGTCAAATATTTTCCTTCTGTAAGCATCTCATTTCAGTCTTCATTTCCATTATAGAAGTGCAAATAAAAATATCTTCCTTTTTTTTTTGTATTTTAAGCTGCATGCAAGGCAGAAATATGCTTTTTTTCTCATAGTCTTTTTAAAATTTTTTAAGCAAGCATAAAAACATAGTGATATTGAAATCAAAGTAAGGTGAGAGGCGATTCTTCTATAATTAATGATATTTATTTTTAGAGTTAAATTTTGCATAACTATGGAATTAAGTATTTTCATAACCTTTATGGAAAAAGGTTATATTTTCCTGATTTTGCAGTTTCAACAGCTGTTCAGGGTTTGGGGCAACTTTTTGTTTGCTGCTGTTTTTTGTATCATTGCCATTATCTTCCTATCATATTAAAGTTAAAGCCAGTTCATTTCTTTTCTTGCTTTTTAAATTTTGTTCTATTTAAGGAATGCCCATGTTGATCTGGTGTACAAACCAAAGAATCTCTTGAAAATCCGTTTCTGTGGGCGCAGAAAAAGAAGCTAACCTATCCATGTACTGGTGATATAATCAGTTGCTTGTTCTGAGGAATCATCAGTTGATGGGAAAATAAGATGCTGAGAATTTAGTCATTTCAGGTTACAAAGGCTTATGAACCAGAACAGCAGTGTAGACATGAGCATGGTAAAGCTACATATTTTTGCAATTTAAATAACAAAACCATTGCAAGGTCCTGCAGAAATTTTGCACCACAGACAAATAGAAATAAATAAAATATATTGGGCTAAATAAATTTAATTTTTTGAATAATTGAGTAGAATGAGCTAAATAAATTGAGTTATTTTTGAAAAAAACTTCCCTCATGCACACTGCATTGCCATAAGCATAAACAGAGGAAGTAATTATTTACAGATGCACAGATTGGTTCTTATTTCAAACCAAAACCTCCCTCTTACATGCATCAATAATTTTGTTGCATTATATGTGTCAAAATTTTTCATTAATATATGTAACTATTCACATACTGAAATATAGGAGGGTGGAAGCATTTTGTTTGTTTGAGTATTTCTATTGAGAAGTCTGTAAATATGAGGAAAATTATTCTGGATGTGAACCAGATGCTTTTCAAGGGGATTTAAGTGGGATGGTGACCTGGTAACACAACACCAGCATTGGAAATAATAGTGTGGTTGCGGCTCTACAATATTGTAAACATACTGCAAAATACCAGAAATTGCAACTGTAAGTTTTATTTCATTATGCTGTCTTTAGTTGTCACAGTACATGTGGTTACCTAGGAAGGGAGAAAACAAAGTACGGCTTGGAGAGCAAAGATACTTCCTGTTTCTGAGGGACTTGGTATGGTAACTGGTTTTCTTAATAATTGCATTTGTATTTTCTAAATCTTATCTTTTTCTAATATAGATCTCCAGCACAATCCAGTGGATCTTCTCCGAAACCTCTCAGACAACGTATTCAGAAATCTATGAATGAAAAAAAAATGACGGTACTGTGTAGGAATTGCGATGCAACTATAGGTGTACTGAAATAATAATGCTAAAATGAAAAGTGTTACATTTTAGCTGAGTGAGAATTTTAACCCATAGCTAAAGAAATGTAATTGTGATTAAACTGTGGTAATTAGCTCAACTGCTGTACTATGAATGGAAATATCTAAAACGTAAGAAGAGAGGGGCTTTAAACTTAAAAGTACTTCCTAATGAAAATCTCTTACTGGAGATGTGCTGAATTAATCTGTAGCTCTTCGTTTAACCATCTGTGTGTTTCAGGACTATAGGAATAAAACTGAAGCTATGTGAAAATAGAGAGAAAATGCAGCACAGGCACCTAATTTCAGTTCTGATAACATAGGTGTTCTAAAAGCATAATAATGTCTTTTTCATTGCATTTGGGGGAGGATTCTTTTTATTTGAAACATTCTTAGGACATTCCCATAAAATGGCTTTGAGAACAATAAAATAAAGTTGCTAATGTTTGCTATTTTATAGATGGAATGGAACATTAGGAGGGTTGGTATTGTGAATGACACTATTCAAAAGAACAACTTCAGTGTTTCTGAAAATTGAAGTCTTCCAGTGTACAGCATTTTACATAGCCTTTTTTCCTTAAAATTGTCAGACTTGAACATTGGGACTATGGAAAGAGGCAGAACTTGTATCTTCCACAGCATTTCAACAGATTGCTAAATAAAAGTGACCTAATATTTTTTACATTAGTCCTGGCAAGAGGTAAAAACACAAATGTAATTAGTATATAAGGAAGAAAACAGAGGTGCTTTAAGCCATCAGAATCAGTTCCAGAACAACACAATGGAAAATTTCTTTCTGCCACTGGACATGAGAATTTTAACATATTACATGTTTGAGAAGTAGTTATTAAAGGAAGTAAAATGACAAGTGCTGTCAGTATTTTCAGCATTGTTTTAAATATACTCTAACTTGATTCTGAATGCTTTTTTTGGAGTGGGAGTGGGGTGGATGATGGGTGTTTTGGATACATACACTAATTATGGTGAAATGCAGCTTAAAACTCAGGAAAATTATGAAAGATTGAAGATGATAAAGGATCTTCATTACATTAATTTTATGATGAACAGCATATTTAAATGGCAGCTTTACTCATCAAATAGCAAAAAATGTGATTTGCTGTTTGCATAATAGATTGAAATAGTTTTCTTATCTAAATAGAGGTTTTATAATTGGATTCATGAACAGCTGTGTTCAGTATCAAATTACAAAAATTATTGCCTAGAAGTAATTACCTGTCACATTTGAGACCTTTACTGCAAAACTTATACGTTTTTTGGCAGAAACTGCCAGGAGGAGCTGTGCTTTAATGCCAATCACTTCTGAAGCAGCTCAAACCCCTTGATACTTTGAAGTACCCTCTCCTGAGACAGTCTGTGCCAAAGATGCATGGAGCCCCTGGACCAGTCGCAATGGGGTGCTTTTGCCACTTCCTCCCAGTCAGGCTGATTTCAGCCTCCATTATTAAGATTACTTGATGCCACTGCAAAACAAAAACCTTAGCCCAGGCTCCCCAGCCAATATCACTAAAACAGCAAATATTGGCTGTTTTGGCAGAAACTGCCAAAAATAGGAATCTTGAGACTGATTAATGTTATGAAACTATTTTAACTTTTTCTGGGAAATGCTTTTTTGCTAATCAAGAATACCAGATTAGCTACCGTAATTTCTGTGCAAATAGTAGTTCTTTCAGAGGTCTCTGACTAATTGAATGAGTTCTACTTCAGGAGCAGGATTTGTATGCCAAAGGGTCATCTTGACGCTCTCCTGTGCTGCTTTTGTAATGCCTGACTCTAAGTTTTGTGACTCCTATGATCCTTGTTAATACAATACAAGAATCTGTCTTTTTCTGCAGGACTCTTGTCCTAGTCTTGCTTTACCATGATTGACAAAATAAAATATACTTGTGGCAAAATAGAATGAAACATCTAATGTTTTTAACCAATAATTTTTGATATCTTTCAATCAAATTCTAGGACTGATTTTGATGCTCATCAGGTGCCTAAGCTAGTTGAAAATATAAATGACCTTTTATCTTATGACAAAAGAGAACAGCAGGTCTTAAGTCTGTGCCTCACACTTCTGAAATTTCTTTGGCATCTTAGAAGACTGTAAACTTGCTTATAGTCTTAGCTTTTGTAAATAAAATCTGTGATGGTGGACTCTCTTCCCCTACTTTAGCAATATGAACGGTAACGTGTGATTAACATGTTAAAATGAATGGCTGCTTTGGGCTATACAACTTGTATCTTAGAGCAACACTGTGGCTGCTATACTGCCTGTAGCAATCACATCAGTCTTCTTTATGGCTTTCTCCAAGTACCAGAGAGACAAAGTACAGCATGAAACTGAAGCCAAATATCTCAAGATGTTTTTCCATTTAAAAAAGTGAAAATAAAAGTCATGCAGTTCAGAGTGTAATTTTTCGTCAGTTACATATCAGCATAGAGTCTTCTTACTCAAGATATTTCGGTGTTTCACTTGAAGTTTGTAATTCTCTTTTTCTGTGTATCAGCCAAACAATACCATCTAAACTACACTATATTCCTATGAAATCTAGAATTATTCTTCTGGCATTCCTATGTTCACTTTAGACTTGTTTCTCCTTTCAGTCAACTAAAATTGCTGTTGCCAAACAACTAATGGCTTGTAACTAAAACTCAGGTAGTTCTCTGTCATTTATCCTTGATCTCCATTTTCTTACATAATATCCTGCTTGTTTTCTTGAAACAGTCATCTTGTAATTTTGTCTTTTTCTGTTTTTATTTCTGCCTTTCTAACAATTTCTACAGACTTTCTGTTGCATGTTTCTACTCCTTCCTTTTCTTCTTTTTTCTATGAAGATTTTATAGGGAGGACCCTGTCTTTCTCTTCTCTTTCAGTACATTTTTTTTGTGGATGAGTACGTTTACAAATAGAATTTAAGCTATCATCTTTGTATGAACAGTTCACAGATCTACACTTGACCTAAGTATTTTCTTTGTAAACACTGACATCTTTTGTTACTTCTATACCATTCTGCCAATACCCAGCTGTTGATCTTGAAGTATGTCTATCTTTCCTGGTATATTTAACATTGAGGATGGTATCCTACTTGTTACTTTTTAAGTCCATAATATCTCTGGAATATATTCTTCTCTATCTGTATGTCCACTCAACTATAACTTATGAAATATTCATTTAGCTTTTTGATGTGCTGCTATGTATTTTTCTTGGACTTCATAGCTGCAGCTTTGTCCTGTCTTTCTTCACTTGAGATTGCTGTAAAAAAAGTTATCGAAGTGGTTAGACACTAGATGCCATTCTTCTGTTTACATCTCAGTCTGCCCCTTTACATTATAGTGCATAGAAACTACTTGTTTTAACCTGTGCCAACCCGTTGGTTATTATTGATTTGCTGTTTAGAGATATCTGTCCTTGCTTACATTCAGCCTACAATACCAATCTTCATTGTTCCTTTGCTAAGTTTCAGACTAGCTCTTTCAGCTGCCTGTTTTGTACTGTTTCTTATGGCTGAAGAGATTTCCTATAGGTATCTGCAGAACTCATTACCCTCCTTTAAAACCTTTTTCAGTACCTTTAAATCAACCTCTCCCCAAAACCTAGCAGTGCTTTGTGTTGAGATGGATGCCCATTATAATGACTAATTTCAGTTCCTTTCTCCGTGAATCCATATATTTCTTGTCTTCGATTGTAATTTCTCTTGGTAGAAATAAATCTTGTTCTGTCTTGACTGTGCAGCGCATAGCACAATGAATTCCTTGTCCATGACCATAGATCTCAAGTGCTGGATTAATATTTATCACCTTCTTATACCGAATATCAGTCTTCATTATTATTAATACAACCATCTTACAGGTTACTTGTAAAATTCACAGTTGTAAACTTGTTATGCATAATGCCCTCATTTTAACAATCGACTCAGAAGGGATACCATGGGGTTTTCTTTAATAAAACAATAGCAACATGATGTTTCTTCTCAATGTCACTGATTATTCTGAGGCGTTTCTTATGCAGTGTGTGTGATAATAGCATTAGTTCTATAAAATTGTCCTAAGGACCTTTTTAGCGTGCTGCCTCTGACAGGTGGTTAGAGGTTAGTCTGTAGTACAGATTTGTGATGTCTCATTAGAACTTGTGCCATGAAAGTCTCATTTTCCATGACATTTGATAGGGGAAGAAAAACATGGTAGTGATGATTAGTTTGTATGCTTAGTCCCATCAAGATGTGTGTGTTGAATATAGAAGTTCAGGAAAATCTAGAAAATGAAAGGAGAAACACTTTCCACTCCCCCTCACCCAAAAAAAAAAAAAAAAAAATAAAAGGAAGGGGGAGAGGGAAGGGAGGAAGTAGAGGAGAGAAAAAATCATTATGCCCTCTCCTTCCTTAAGAGGAACTGATCTCTCAACTTCTGAAGAATTATGTGGAGGAGTGGAGATTGGTAATATTTAGACCTAGAGCACAACATCATGTGTATGTGTTTAGTATCTAAAAATATGGAGACTGGATAAAGTTAACGAGTAGCTATGCACTGGAATTGGTGTTTAAAAATAAAATAAATCTGTGGGTATTTCCATTGTGCCAAAACAAATTCCTGGCAACAGTGAAAGACAAAGAAATATTTTTGTCTTTCAATCCTCATTAAATATTGGAAGAGATGCAGAAAGATCACCTAACTATAATGGCATTTGTTAGAAGGCGAAGCTGTAGCTCTTATCCCTCGAGAAGAAAGAAGTCTGGGGAACTAGCATGTTGCATTTTTTAATTCCCTCTAGCAGAAGCAGGTAAGAGTAATAATGAGAAACTCAATCTTCCTTTGAGAGACAGTTAAGAGTTTCAAGTTTGTTATCTATTGTTTAAGTGAAGTGTCTTCTGGTGAATGCTGTTTTGTGGAAGGACTCTTTAATTCAGAAAGGTCTATAGAAAGTCTATTGAATTATGTCTCTTGTTGTTAGTTGCCCTTATCACTCCTTTCTGCTTTATAAAAATATATAGAAAGTTTAATTATACAGGAGAGGTATTTTATCTAACAAAGGTTTATCTAACCTTATGTCTGCTTCTTCAAATCATACTTCCATTTATCTGAAATAGGTAGATACCCTATTGTTTGACTCCTTATTTTGTTGATTTCGATCGGGTTATGTAAGTCCTGTTTATTGGTGAGAGGAGGGGAAAGAAGGGCTGTTAGATCAACTGCCTTGTTTAGGTTAAAGAGTAACTTAAGACAACAAAAATGTTACATAATAAGATTTTCATCTTTCTTCTGCATCAGAAAAGATTAATTACACTTTTAAGGTGTATGTACTGTTCCTGAACTAATGGGATTGGGTGAAACTGAACTTTAGGAGTTAAGAAGGAAGCAACAAAAACTATTAGGATATGAGCATGCAATATATGAGAGAGTAACAGATTTATTTTTTTTTTAAACCTAGGATTGTTTTGGCCTTTTGATACCTTGTTTTAGAAATCCTGCTGCATTGTTAACACATTTACCCTGAAACAGCTGCCAGGACTTTCAGTAGTTTGGCATGTGTTTTTCTTAATGTAACTGGAGACAACCTTTCCTATATGAGGCACTATTTCCCTCCAATTGGGAACATAACCATAGTTGTAGTTTTGAAAAGAATTTATGGCTTAAGAACTCTAACAAATCTTGGCATGCTTGAAGTTCATTGTAATTTTACTGTGTATAGAAATCCTTCCAAGGAAAAAGCTCCACAAAGCAAAAAATCCCTGTCTGCCTTTCTCATGTGACTTGTTCATGCCTATATAAAATGGCTTAATATCTAGCTTCATGCACTGCTGTTATTTTTCATTGCTTAGTTCTCCAAATGCTGTTACTTGAGAGAATTGTTTTGCCTATTTGTGATTCCAATACAAATAAACCGTGACTTGGAAAGCTAACACCAGGAAGTTATCAAGAGGTTTCTGTATGCCCACTATAATTGTGAACAGAAAACTCATGGTATTAGAGAAAACAATCTTTCTCAGGTAGCAGTCTCATCTATTGTAGCAAGAAATATTTATTTCTAAGTGGAATGTAATTATGGAGAATACTAAGCTGACTTGCAGCTTCAATGTGTATGGAGTATGCTAAGAATGAGTGTATGGAGGAAAGTGTAGGAGAGGAGAAAAAGGTTGTGTTCAGCACAAAATCTGAGGTAAGACTTTATTATTAGTTTCAGTTGATAAACTACACTTGTGTAGAAAATACCATTTTGTTTCTACAAGACTGCTAAACTACTTTCCTAGTATCCATAGCTGTGAGTTCTGAATACTTTTGAAACCCAATAATGAGGTGATTTGAGGCTAAATGTTCTCAAAACAGTCATAGGTTAATTTGGGATAGCAAAGGCTGGTACAATGTCATGCTAAAAAAATGTGATAGTTTCAGTACAATAAAAGCTTGCTATTACCTGAGCTATTCAGGACACTTTTCATGTTTGGATAACATGATGCCTTGGTTTGGCAATGATACTTCCCATTTATTCTTTCCTTTGCATTCCCTTTCTTTCAATTTTCTCTTTCAACTTACCTTTTTTTTTCCTCTAAAAGGACAAGGGTAAGAAAAGATATTTTTTCTTTTTATCTTTTTTCCCCTTCCAAATAGCGCTTTAATTGTTTGGCTAGAAAATAAAAACATGTGTTTGTTGTTACTGATGTAGGTTTTCAAATTCTATTATGCCATTCCAGTGCATAAAAACCAAATCTCAACATTCTTAGTGACTCAATATTGGCAGTACTGTCTGTATGCAGATGCTGAAAGGAGATCTGGAACAGATTATCAGCTAACTTTTAGAAATAAATAGAGCATGCACCATGAATATTTCACATAAAAGTGAATGTTTATATCTTGAACAACTGAAAAACTTCTCTAGATATAGAAATCAAAGTGGGAGAATATCCTGCTTCCTTTACTCATTAGGACTACTAATTGACCTACATGCACTAAAACAGTCTTAAATTCTAACAATTCCAGCCGAACAGCGATAACTGCGAACCCCTTTTTCTGAAATGCAGCAGAATTTCTTTTTTTGTATAGTTATAAAGGCAACATCCCAGTTGCTTGTGAAGAGGAGAGGGGATACTAAGTCTGAGTTTTGCCATTTGTGTGCATTTGCATGCCATTTATGTGCATTTACATCCCATTTGTGTGCAACTACTTGATTAGCAACCTGAGCTCTCAATGTATTTTTGCTCTCCCAGAGCTGTAGGTCATTAGGCTGGTTCCCTCAAAGCAGTGGGTTTCAGGGAATTTAATGTAAAAGAACTCTGATTTCTAAGAGCTATTTCAGGCTGTCGACAGGCTTCTTTATGTGTGCTTCAATAACGTTTTAAGTTGTTCTTTTTTCCTTAAAAACGTTCCAGTGAAGCTCTACTTCTAAATTCAGCACTGGACTTGTGCTCTTTTGTTCTGCCTTCAGTCCATTAAAATTTACTTATTGCTACCTCATTCAGTGTAATACAGTTGTTTTTATGACAGAATATCCATTCCTAGACTACTTGGGAAGTGTGACTGCTTCAACAAATTTAGTCTTGCACTCTTGATTTATATATACCCTGTAGATTAGTATTAGCATCAGCTGAAACAGTCATATATTGGTAAAGCTTTGTCTGCTGTTTGCAAATGATTAAATGGTATGTGATGCAATATGGAGTGAAGTTTGGAGGCCTATTTCAAGCTTCACTGAAGTTGAAATGGACAGATGGGTTTGTGCAGCAAGTGTTTCAGTATTTGAGCTTGACTTCTGTCCTTTTACTCTGTTTTTTTTAATCCCTGCAAAATGAATTAGTGAAGCACTAGATAGGTGGTAAAAGGAAACCCTAATGTTCCAAAAGGTAACTGGATTTATTGTTGGTTATAGAAGGGTAACTATCAGGCTTTCTTGCTCAAGTTTGATGTTTTGTGACGTGTTTCTTATAGCTTCATCAACTCAGCACGAATTTTAGTTTATTTGCCTCTTGCAATCTGAATATGTGTTAGAACTCTGTGCAAGTTACTGTTGCATATTTTTTAATGTGTGACATTTGCTGAACAACATATAAGAATTGAGAGAATTTTAAAGATTGACATGAAGTGTTTAAGAAACAGCAAGTACAGAAGAATATTTTGCATTAGTATTACAATAACGTTAAGCTTAAAGAAGATGTAAGCCCTCTATATTCTGAATATTGTAGTCATACAATTAGATATTAATTAAGTTTAAACTATGTTAGAGTTACATTTTTAATTATTTCACATTCTTAAGCTTATTCTGGGTGTAGATTCTCCATCCTTCAAAACACTTTCTGAAAAGACTATAAAGTTAATGGCATACGCTTAATGACTCAGTGAGCTAAAGCGTAAACTTGGAGCACTTGTAAATGGCTATGTATATTGTCTTACCTTAAGGTAAATGTTTTAAGTACAGAGTAGATTAACACCTAAATACTAGAATTGTTGAGAGTCGGGCTGGCTACTTCCCCCCCCCCCGTTAAATCCACCTTTCTTTCTCAGTCTGTTATCTGGCATAGGTAAATTGCGGTTTGGGAGTGATGAACAACTGGGAAAATTGGGTCTGTAACTCTTGAAGGGAATACTGAGTTTTAAAGTAAAAATATATATGCACAGGCTTATTAAGTCAGAAAGAACTGTTTCTGTAAACTTATGGGATTTTTTTCCCCCCAGAAAAGTCTAGGTATGTTCATCTGACCAACTGCAGCTATCACAAAGAGATAATTGGGTTGCATCTCGGTGATAAAACCCTAGTCTGTTAGCTTAGCTTATATGCATGGAAACAGTATTGATGAAAGTGGCATAAATTATGACTGAATTTTGTGGATGAAGGCCTCTGTGAAAGCAGGTTTCTGGGAACATATTCTTTTCTTTCTGTCTAAAACTGAGATTTTGTGTTGGAGGAAAAATATTTCTATAAGGGTCAAACCCAAACACAAAGATTTTAACATGCATTTGCTAAGAAGAAAAGTAGACTTGCATAATACAAGCTTTTTAATAAGAAGTGAGTTGATTTGCCTGTGCTATGAGACTAGGTTTCAAGCTTCCAAAACTAGGAGGTGGAGATGAGCATGCGGAATCAAATACAATATTGTTCTTTAATACTGTAGATCTATGGCAACTTACAGTAGATTGGAATGTATTGACGAATGTGGAGTTAGACATTGGGATTCAACAAAGAAATGTCTATTTCATGAGTAAATGGGAAATTTGTAATTTGCCAAAAAAGATCAGAAATAATACTTTAGATTCCAGTTTTTAGGTATAAGTATACTGAAGCTTAGTTTATATTATCTGTCATTCCTTCTCAGTATTTCTATTATGCTTTCCTCTGTTTGAATTGGTGAAGTGGTGAAACTCATCCTATACTTCACATTTCTGAACTGACAGCTCAAAGATGATGACCTGTAGAATTATGAGAATCAACTGTAGCTGCAACAGCTATTCAAAATGGTAGTCTGCAGTCCATCAAATGCAGGGGCTAACTAATTTTTAAAGCTTTAACCTAAGTTTTCCTGTCAACGTGTAGCTTTCTGTAAGAGATTAAAGAAGTTTTTAAAATTATTTTAGGACTTTAATAGAATAATTTACTAGTAGTATTGAAACCCTGTGCGCTTTGTAAGTTAATACTTCACAAATATTTTTTATGTGAGCATACTCATTTTTTCTGGCAGGGTGTTTTTTTTTTTGTTTGGGTGTTTGTTGGTTTTTTTTGTGATCTAAAAGCTTTCATGACAGAAGAATATGGAAACATTATATTACTATTTTTGCAGGTGTTGTCTTTTACTTTTGTAAAGAATTAAAGCTAGTACCAAATTGTTATTTGCAGATGAAGCAATCTTCAATCAAATCTCAGTTTGCATGTACATATAAAAGTGAGTTCAGTGAAATAAATTGTCGGCATTTCCTCAGCAGTAGCCAAATTCCAATGTGCACAAATCCTGCACCAAAGCAACAATTAAAAGCTGGATATGTCACAGGTAAGCTGTGGCAGGACTGAATAAGTAAATATGATAGCTAATATTTTAAATGTTAATCAAACAGGACTTTAGTAAAGAGCAAGTATAAATGTTTTCAAGAAAAAAGACTGTCATTGCTCTGTGTATGCTATATCAGTTAAATGTCTTTGCATTAAAATTGTAATACTAATGCTTTGAAAATATAAATCTGCTTGAAAAATATGTATTGCTGTCTTGAGGTAAAAAAAAAGATACATTTTATGCACATTATGTAATGTTTCTTCTTTTTTACAAAAGTAAGATAAGTGAAATTTGTATTTTTGCCATTAAAAAAGGGAAAAATTACTTTTACTCCACTATAAGTCATATCATATATATGATTTATTTCTGGGCCCTTTAAGCATCTTTTTCAGTATCTTAAAGTTATAAATCTATTTTCCTAAGTTAGTTGCTGTTACATGTTTTTGAGTAATGTAATTTTAAATTGGCAATGCACTTATGAACACATAGCAAATGTAACTGCAATAAGCAGCATAGTTTTGTTTTACTGATAATGCACTAGTTTTTTTAAAAAAATTGTATGACAGTCCTCTGATAGAAAAAGGATGAATAATCCCAGGTAACTTTTTATTTCTTCACATATGTTTTTGATATTCTTACATGACAGAAGGTATGAATTCATGTCTTGATGTACCAGTGCTTGGAACTATTTCTGAAAATGTTCACCAGACTAGAAGTTATACAGAAATGGGAAAGCTCAGTTGTCAGCCAAGAAACAAGAACTCCAAGAATGAACAGATGGATTTGAATAATGACAAAGTAATCTGTGATAAGGAAAGTGAACCATCTTTGCAAAAAATTACTAAAAGATCTAAGACTTCAAACAGTCCTCAGAAGGAATTGGACAGCAAAATTGCTGGAAAAAGAAAACACAGCAAAACTGCAACCAAGAATAAGTTGATTGCTGGTCAGGCAAAATTATCTCACTTTTTTCGACTGTAAGTTTTTGCTTTGACATACATGGTACGTTGACTGGTTCAGAAGATGTAAAATTTTGTGAAAATAAGGTGAAATTTATTATTGCTTCCTTTCATACTCAAATAAGTGGAAGTATCTTGCGTGTAATATTAGACAAATACAGGTCTGGATTATGCAGAAGTATTTTATTTTTTGATAACAATACATCATTAGTAATTACAGCCATGTTCTTTTTCGGTAATGAATTATGTTTCCCACTACAATGTGATGGGAATATATTTTTTGATGCATACATATAGCGACACTGAAACACAGTAACTTCAAATTACATTAAGTTCATAATAAAATGTTTGATCTTCAAAGGAGGTGATGTAGATCAGTAGTTTTCAGATTTGCCAACAAGGTCGATAGACTCTTCCCAGCATACACCTGAGCACTATAAGGGGAAAAAAAAATAGCTAACAGATTAAATCATGAAAGAAATAGAAATCTTTATGACCTATGGAAATACTAATTCAATAAATTTAACAGATGCGTCCTCCCTTGTATACTGAATCACAATAGACATGGAGTTTCTAAATGAACCTTTATCAAATTGCTATATAGACATTGCATTATACTTTACCAGAATGAAATAATTTCTATGTAAAAATAGAAATATACTTGCCGTCAAAATCTCTTCTTCCTATAGGGAATTTAGCTGAATTTTCTTCGTCTGCAGTCTCTCTTTCATGTATTGATTCAATATTTCGAATTTCAGTGTCAGCTGGAAAAAGCATGGTTCTCTTCAGTGCAAGATAAGGTAGTTGCTTTTTACCCACGTTGATTGGCATAACATGATTTAAGAAATCATGTCTGGAACCTGTGTCCTGTTTTAAGGAAAAACAAGAGTAGCAGTTTAATTCAGTTGTGTTCACTTCTTATATTCCAGTTTTTATACTTAGCAGTGCAAGTATTTTATCTTTCAAGTTGATATTTTAAAAGTAATGACCTGCATTACATCTCTGGCTGAAATGGTTTTATGGTAAAGATCATGATAAAATAATGAGTCTTATATTTTGTGAAGTTAAAAACCTGTTGCTTCATATAGGGACATGCTGAATCACACAAATATAGGCTTTTTCCCCCCTTGTTTTCGCTACATAGAGTTCTGTAAAAATCAAATTTCTTCTATTCAACTGTCCAAGGCACACATTTAAAAGTCTTGGAATTAGATACTTACACTTAAAAGTTCATTCTTGATTATAGTATGCTAAACTGATATTTTTGTATATTCACCAGATTATTGCTTTAATTTATATTTGTTTTTTAAAGGACTATACAGAGAATTTCCATTTTACGATTAACCCAAAACATAAAACTGAAAACTCACCAAAAACGTCATCTTTCTGTCATCCTCTTCATTCAAAATGCTGCTGTCTTCACTCTTATAATGCTTCACCAAAGGTATAGTGCCTCTGCTCACAGTTCTATCTCCATTTCGAAGAGTTTTTCCTAGATTTAATGTGGTTAGCAACATATCTTCATCTTCTGCCTTTTGCAGGGATTTTGAAACTGAGAGTTGAAAACCTTGAGAAAAAAGAGAGAGAATTAACATGTATGATGAGATACACATTCTTAGTTACTTAACTCTTGCATAGAAGTTAAGCAGTCTCCAAATTTCAAGAAAGCTTTTCCAGTTGTAAATTAATGTTCTCCATCTATGCCCACTTTATATATTTTACAGATTGAATGGAAACTACTTCAATGGATGATGAGTTCATTCTTTTAAAATGACTCGTACTAAGGAATAACCTTTTCTATAATCCTTCTAATCCCATCTGTTGTTTAGAACTACTTAAACATTTCTTTAGCATGGATAATTTGTTTGTTTGTATGTTGGAACAGCACAGATTAGTTCCTTTTGATGAATCAGTATAACAAAGTTCACAAAGTGATGTCCATTTGTGTTCTTTATAAAGCCTTACCTCCAGTTAAGCCAATTTAAGAAAAGGAACTAATCTAAATAAATCAGCATGGCTGTTGTAAAGGTGTGATCTATCATAGTTTTTGATCAAAACTGGTTCACTGAAGAGTTGAAAAGCTTAAATTAAACAACAGCTTAGACTGCTATTATGTTAGAGCTGAAATCATTAACTTGTATTTTGATATCCATTATGTCAGGTTGCATTATTCAGAGCTTATGTCTTGAAATCCTTATTAATACCTAAGTAATTGTATTTGTCTGCATTTTCTTTCTGAAAATGGACCTTTCCCAGATACAAATATAATATAGTCAGATAAGCTTGCTAAAAATGTAGAAAGAAAAGTGAACTTTGTCATTTAAAAGGTCTCTGAAGTCTGCCTATTACCGTCAGGAAGGAAATGGAGGAGTTTCTGCATAATGTTTTTGGTTGGTGGGTTTAGTGTTTGTTTGGTTGTTTTTTTCCCACCTTATCTGGAAAGCAAATAGGGCCAGCTCAGATTTAGCTAACCTCTTTGTCAGTGATACAATCCACCTATTCAGTTGCTGTGTGCCTCTTAGCTGGTACCCATCTCTTAAATTCATGTTTTTTTGAACTATGGGTTAGCAGGGAACCAAACGTCCTACTAGTCAAGGCAAACCACCAGCAAATTGACCAAGAAGCTGGCAGCAGGAAGAGTACCAGTTCCTCCTAGTTCTTCTTCCTCACTCTCCATTTTACTTTTTCTGCTTTTTGTCTGTACTGTCGTACACTAGGAACAAGATTTAAACTTTTATTAGCAAAAGTGATTACTTATAGTGGTTGATATTTAATAGTCTAATCAAGTTTATAACACATCAATGGCAGTCATAGATAGCAAGTAGACATTTTGATTTTATACCTGTTACAAGAAGTCCAAGGAAGAAATGTGAGTGCTGCGGAGAGATGTTGCATAGTCTTAGGGAAGTGGGGAAAGAACAACAATGGTTCCTGCTGAAAACAGGCAATGATACAACACTAATGCACAAAGTGAGGATGTTACATAGAACAACTGACCAGCATTGTTGGAACTGTGGTGTTTCTAATCACTGATGCCTGCTAAACTTCCTGGAGAAGCAGACTGCCTTGCCAAAGCAACCCTTCATGGGAAAATATGCCCTGGTGTACTAAGCAGATTTTGACTAAGAGACATTTTGGGTTTACCCACTTTTTCCCGAATGAGGAAAATGCATTTAATCCTTTCTGGGCAGACCATCTCTGACAAATAGAATTATTGCTTCTCATTCCTTTCATCTACTTGCTGTAGAGCCTGTACTTGCCTCTGGGCAATTGGAGTGGTTTCTTTTCTTTTACTTTAATTGCTTCTCTACAGGAGAGACAAATCTAAAGTCAATTGTATATGGGTTTATACTTCTCATCCAACCTCCCTTTGTAATTTGTATTCTTCCCTCACATTCAGTATTCGTACAGTCTTGTTCAATTATTAAAGCAAAAACCATGCATGCTCTGTAATGGCACTTTTCATTTAGCTCAGTTGAGGCAAAAAAGGAGGGCTTTGGGAGCTGCCCTTTTTATATATTGGCATTTGAATTAAGAGTTGGGGACTAAGCTATCCACTCTGTAATTGTGTATGTGGCAATAGCTTCTGCTTATCAAGTTATAGTACCCACAAGTATGCAGCATATATCGCATATAGCTTACTTTCAAATGCTTCTCTTTCATTTAATAGAAAGCACAGTTAAAATAAGAATCGACCTGGATCAATTGGAAAATCTGTTTACAGTGTCTCCTTAGTTGTCTACTGTGTCTATAAGCTGATGTCTACAGAGGAATATAAGATCAGGGCAAACTTACGGTGCTTCCCTGAGTATCCTCTAGAGCTTCTTGAAGTGGCTGTTAATTTTTAAGGATTGTTGAAGATCTGAAGTAGTTCTAGTAATAATTAGTAGAAACTCCTACCTAACTGCTAAGAAATCAATAGCATATAAATGCATAGAATATGAATAGCAATAAATTCAGTGACTTTTCTGCCTGTTTAGAGCAGCGGATAACATTCGTACACCTGCAGGTTTGCAACGCACTGTGTACATCTCTTCATAATGCCTTTGTGAATCCTAACACTCTGATGTGTGCATTCTTTCCATTTAGTTTTGAAACTTTTAATTTTAGTAAAAAATTAAGATGTTTTAATGTATCAGTTTCTATGTTTTATCATTGTTTAGCAAATTGGCTTTTTAGAGTAAATAATAACTTAGTGCTGCTTACAGAGTAGTAATAATTATTTTGAGAAATTCTCCTTCTACATTGTGTCTTGATACAATGAAATATAAATGCTTAACATCTGAAATCTGATGTGGTATCTATGAGTAAATAAATCTAGGTGATAATGTGCCTGGAACGTGTCTTATGCTCAATTTGAATTCTTCTAGGAATGGGATACAAAACAATTGTAATAGTTTTATTTGGTCTTGTAACTACTGCAATTGTCACGTACAAATGTTTGAGCCTAATGCCTAGTATTGACTGAACAATTAAAAACCCGTATTTTGTTATGTATCTTATATAAAGCCAATTTTTCTTTTTTTACTACTAGCAGAATTGAAAACTTTGCAATGCGAGAAAGTATTTAAGCGACCTTAACAAATCATTTCAATGAATCTTAAAATAGCAGAAAAATACCTGCTCAATGTTAATTTGCCCAGTAGCATACTACTTCTGATTTTAAAAGGTGGTGGGTTGTTTTCTGTTTGTTTGTTTTGGTTGGGTTTGTTTCTTTGTTTTATTAGATCTTGTAAATTTTATACAAACAGCTATTTCAGTCTTTTTCGGGTTCAGTTGGAAGATATTTGACATTTGACCAAGAGCTACACATACTGAGACTTTCGAAGACTGATTTAAAACCAAGCCCAAACTCTTCGCAATATGCTTGTTCATTCGTGTGATCCTCTAGTAGCAGAGAAGGAAATGCAGGCTGTCTTATACCTACACAATGTAAAAGCATGGCATTATGTGCGTAAGACATGTATTTCCAGGGCGCTTAAAACATTTGGGTAGTTTTGAGTAACAACATAGCATTTTCTTATTTTGATAAATAACTGACTGTATTAGACTCTTTTTTGTATTAGAAAAAAGATTTTTGTGGCATTGAGATCCATTTTGGCAACAGTTAACAGTATCCATTGTGCATTGTGTCAGAGACTTAAATGAATCTGTTTTAATTTCTGAGGCATAGATATTTTTTTCCCTGATCCTTTTTCTTGTGATCTTGGACAGAGCAAAAAACCCAGAGTGATGGTATCGATTTGTGCATTTTATTATTTTTTTTTTTTTAACACTGATACAAATGGAGATAAAAAAATTCCAGAAAGGATTTATTTGCAGAACTGCAGTTCCTTCTTAAGCCTTGAATAGGAAACCTAGATTTTCTGTGCTGACTTTAGGCTAGCCAGTTTTGCTTAAAACTAAAATGTAAACAATATCTAGCAAGCACATTTGACAAGAAGCTGGCTATAGTCAGTCATTAGGAAGTGATGAGGTTATGAGTTGTATCTGAAATCCCACCCTCTTCTTGGGTATTAGCTGTATCACTTATTTACCCATACACTTGCTCATTTTGGACCCAGAGCCTCAAACTTTCTCTTGAAGGTGGATGCTTTCTTTCAGTGACCTTAGCACCTCATATAGACTGTCTATTTGAAATGCTTAAGTGTGTTAGTTCCAAACTGTTCCCACCCCTAATCCCACAAGCAGGTGGAGATTCACTGTGCTGTTAATGGAAAGAACTTCTGATCAGCAGTTCACAGGACATAACAAAGGTAATTAGCACACTTCATTATTGACTGTATGAAATGAAATTAAATGAAATTAAGATTCTTGCCTATCACTGATTCATTTGTTCCTCCCTGCTGAACTGGTAGTCACCTAGAATAAAAAAGTTGAAGTATGCATTATGCTGCTCAAAACAGGACAGCTCTGGACTTGTTCAGGAGCACACCTCTAAATATTTTGAGAACTTAAAGTCATCTTCTGATTTTGTGGCAGGAGAATGTACAAGTGGGGATGAATCCCTGCAAACAAGGTGACACTGAATTTCTGTGCAAGATCTAGAATAGCCATTTCAGTCCTCTGTTAATTGTAGTCTATGTATTTATAAAATGAAATGTTCATTTGTTTGTGTTGCAAATAAATTTCACAGTTGGCAAAACTTTAAAAGATTTTCTGCTGTTTGTTATTTTGAAAGCAATTTCAGAATTTCATTTGGCAGAGCTGCAGAGAAACACATTTCTTAAGGAATTCTACAGCAGAACTGCACATATAGTTCCTTCTAGCAAAAGATGATGATAGGTGTCTGTTTTTTCTTGGGATTCTTCTTACTGAATAAAATGGTCTGTTCTTGTGGGAGTAACTTGCCAATACACTATGCTTTAAATTAATTGAACTGTTCTTTTCAGTGTTTAAAAACAAATAAACCCCCCCTGAAATGTCTCTCCCCTCCCAATAGCTAAGATTCTAAGAGACCTTTCACAAAACCATCTATATGAACCTCTATTAATGGATTTCCAATTAATCAGTAAAGTAGAAAGAGGAAGGAAGATTCCTCAAGCAATATTAGCTTCTTGATTAAGAAAAAAGCAGTGGTGATGAAGTTGCATAAAAGCTAGACTACTAGGCAAAAAAAAAAAATAAAAAAAAATTGCAAATATTGACCTATTGCTTACAGCAGATTCAAATAAATCATAAATTAAAGATAAATCTGTAAGCACAGAAGCTTTTTAGTGTCATAACCCAAGGAACAGCTTTGGACTTCAGAGTACAGATGAAATCCTTCTGTCATTTTTTTAAGATTTATTAACCTCAGTCTGCCTTTAGAAGGCTGTACTATGTCTCCGAGAATGCCCGGCCTTTGTCTATGTTATCTTAGACAACGTGGTTTGTCTTCAGTCAACTATACCTCATCAAACAAACTGTATTTTTGTGGTGGGTTGAACCTGGCTGGACATCAGCTGCTTGCCAAAGCTGCTCTATCACCCCTCCCTCCTCAGCTAGATAGGGGAGAGAAAATATAATGAAAAGCCCTTGGGTTGAGATCAGGAAAGGGAGGGATCATTCAGGAATTGCCATCAAGGGCAAAACATTCAAATTGGGGGAAAAATAGTTTCATTTATTACCAGTAAAAGTAATGACAAATAAAACTGATTCTTACAGCCCCTTCACCCCACCCCTCCCTTCTTCCCAGGCTTAACTTCACTCCTGCTTTTCTCTACCTCCTCCCATGCAGTGGCACAGGGTGATGAGGAATGGGGGTTGTGGTCAGTTCATCGCAGGTCTCTGCCACTCTCTTCTCCTAAGGGGAGGACTCCTTACTGTCTTCCCTGGCTCCAGTGTGGGCCTCCTCCCATGGATGACAGTCCTCCACAGACTTCTTCAGCATGGATTCCTTCTATGGGCTGCAGTCCTTCAGGAGAAGACTGCTCCTGCATGGGTTTCCCCATAGGGTCGCAAGCCACATGAGGTCACAAGTCCTGCCAGCAAACCTGCTCCAGTGTGGGATCCTCTGTCCATGGGGCCACAGGTCCTGTCAGGAGCCTGCTCTAACATGGGCTTCCCATGAGGTCACAGCCACCTTTGGGCATCCCCCTGCTCTGGTGTGGGGTCCTTCATGGACTGCAGGAGGATATCTGCTCCATCATGGACCTTCATGGGCTGCAGGGGCACAGCCTGTCTCACCATGGTCTGCATCATGGGCTACAGGGGAATCTCTGCTCCTCCCCTTCTTCACTGACCTTGGTGCTTGCAGGGCTCTTTCTCCTCTATATTGTCATTCCTTTCTCTGCCTGCAGTTGCTGTTGCACCGGGGTTTTTCTTAAATAAATCTTTCTTAAATGTATTTATCCCAGAGGTGCTACCACCATTGCTGATGGTCTCAGCCTTGGCCAGCAGTGGATCCATCTTGGAGCTGGCTGTCACTGACCCTGACGAACATGAGGGAAGCTTCTAGCAGCTTCTCACAGAAGCCACCCATGTAGCCCCTCTGCTACTAGTACGTTGCCATGCAAATCTCATACAGTTTTATATGTCCATCTTTGCACTTACATTTATATTCTGCATAGAAAGTTTTAATTAGTCTGTTTTGATTTAAAAATCTGCATTTCTGAGAGAAGTTTCTAATGCACAGAATTATTGTGGATGAGCCACAGTAAATTTTTCTGAAACCAACCAACATCAGGAATTTCCTTA
This sequence comes from Strigops habroptila, assembly GCF_004027225.2. Lineage (NCBI taxonomy): Eukaryota > Metazoa > Chordata > Aves > Psittaciformes > Psittacidae > Strigops > Strigops habroptila. The sequence goes on from NC_044279.2 coordinate 71,413,066, forward strand.
TAAGAATAATAAAGAGAGTAGGGAAGACTGGACCCCTTTTCTTTGCAGGCAGTTGGGACGATTTCAAGCAATAGAAAATACAGGAAAAAGCAGGAGGTGCAACTGCAATTATTAAGTTTATTTGGGCACATGATATCTGGGAGAGGCCATGATCCTGTCTATCAAGTGCAAGTCTGCTAGAATTCCTGTGATTTCTACTCTTCACCATTACTATTCATAGGTTTTGATAGGGCTCAGGTGAGTAGTTTGTTTTGCGTAGCTAACACTGAGGCAAGAGGATTTCTTTAGAAGAATTGTCTCTTGCAAGTGCTGGATCAATGCTACTGGAAGCATTAGTGGATCAAAACCTCTAAGGACAGTGAATACTATTGCTGATACAGAGTGATGGTAAGACTGACCATGGCTTGCATTTCAGAGGAGCAGCAGTTGTATTTCCAACTTTATATGAAAGAAGTCTGGGTGAGGTAAAGGAATGTTATTACCAATGTTGTCACAGGTCTTATCTGTAATTTCTATTGAAGGTGTATTTGTGTTCCACACATATGAGTACAGATTCTTTTAGTGAACTGAATCCTCAGAATCTGTTTGCATGATGAGAGTTGACATACTGCTCACGTGGGGCTATATGGTGAATGAATCCAACTCTACTGCAATTCCTTTTTGCAGACTATGTGTACAGTAAACTGTCACTTTCTAAAACTCCAGCCAATTGATTTGTTACCTGTTGCTTTTTTTTTTAATCAGTGATGTTAAATTTTGGTTAGTTCTTCTTTACATTTAATTGTTTTTTAAAAAGAATTGCATTTTCATCTGAGTTTTTTCTATTAATGTTTTATGTTCTTATGACAGAGTATATGTCTCAGGTTTTAGAATCTTATTTCTTGTGAAGCAATAACATTGCATGATGAGTCCACAAAGTATTTTAAACTGCTCTGGATGTGAGATATCATCTTGAGATACACTATACTGTAAGTAATTCTCAAAATGAACACAGAGGTCAGAAATGTTTCCAAGAAGCCATGTTGCCTAAAGAGAATACAGAAATGCTTTAGTATACTTTTTACATGGTAGGCTGAGTCGCATACCTGAAGTGTGGGTCTGGGTTTCTTCTCCTGGGTCCTAGCACAAGGAATCAGGTATCTTTTCATTTTGCCATTGTGAAGTGAAATTCAAAACCTACAAACGACCCACCTGGTATTCTCTCTTTTATTTGCCGTTACCAGTCCTTGATACTGACTCTTCTACTGTTTGCTCCAGCAACACCATCTACACTAGCAACCTGGTCTAGTGGAAGGTGTCCCTGCCCATGGCAGGGAGGTTTGAAACTAGATGATCATTAAGGTCCCTTCCAACCCAAACCATTCTGTAATTCTACAACTCCTATTCATATGGTATTAGCACTGTGGTGTACAGAAGCTTGCAATATATGTAATCTCCTAATTACAGTAGTAGGTCATTACTGCAATGCTTATGTTTGTTATCCAAGATCTCAGAGGGATATTATGATTTAGTGGCTATTGTATCCTTGCAACATTTTTTCTTGACTGTCATCTATGCCAGCAATCTGGCCAAATTGTACCTGCTTCTGTTATACCAATTACAATCAAGTCTTTTTCATCCCAAGCATGTGAACTTTGTGTATGATTGAAACATCTGTCTCACAGGCTCTGAGGAAGAGGAGTTGCAGGCTGTTAATCATACAGTTTCTATACTGTATTACCTTTGTCTGCAGATGAGACTGTGCTACCACTGATACTCAAAAGTACAGCCAATCCTTATAAATGTTTTCAAGACTTACTGCACAGAATGGCAGTCACACTGGAGATTCTAAAGGAAGCTGTCCAGGAGAAATCGCATAAGTTTCTGGACATATTATGTACCTCTATGCCAGCATGCCTTGCAATTCTAATAAATGAGGGCCTGTTGGAGTCAGCCAAATTACTCTGGCAGATGTCCGCTTCTTTAGCATTGACAATCCAGATGGGTGGATTGTTGTTATCCAGTGCTTTCGGCAAGCTTTGAACAAGTCTATAAACACTGGCGCTGGGATTGTTAACTGTGGCAGCAGTCCACTGAACAGATGAGCATCAAGGTCTACAAAGATCAATGACGCAAGAGAAAGAATTACAGAAAACTAGTTAGTTAGAAGCGAAACCAACCTGCTTTTAAATGATCTCATTCTAGTTATGAACTAATACGATTTTAATCTGGGATATCTTTCATGGAACATAGCATTGTTAGTGAAATATCAGTCATTATTCGCATTGACATAGAATCGCGAAAGGTTTGCCTTAGCCAGAGTTAAATTTTGCCGGACTCAGTTAATTTCCCAGAAAAGATATTAAAATGGTTAGCCTAGTATATCCCTGTGTTTAACACTTGTTTGGCATACCTCATATTTTGAATATTAAGGATCATTTTGCCCAAAGGTAAGCAACATCAGCTATCCACTTAGAGAATTGTACTGCTGCAGTGACTTTTGCCAGACATTACGACTTCAACCTGGTCATTCATTTAGATGCCAAATTCTGGAAGAAAAGTACTGTTTGTGGCTACACTTACTTTGTCTCACCACTTTGGGGGATGCTGTCTGCCATTCATAGTTGTATCCACATTGACTCACATTCAAAGAATAATTATTTGCTGACATTATGTCTGATTCTGTGAGATTATATCAACAGCCATTCCATAACATACTCTGTTTTCATATTTGCTGGCCCTGCCTGCTATGGTCATTGACTTGTAAGTGACTTTTGTGGAAGCAAAGGATCCCTACCCTTTATGCTATACATGTGCCTGTGAGGCAGCTGAGTACACGATAGGTACATACGAGATCTTCATTTTTTAAATGAAAGTGGTACATACACACAAAGAATAGAACGAATCTAGATTACAGCTTCAGTTGGAGGACTCATTGCTACTTTGCATGGATTCTTTTTGGATATATAGTGGTTCTTTTTGCATATATAGTGGTATGCCAGTGTTGTTCTATTGAGCATCTGAACGCAATGATAGATTTTGTTCCTCACTATCTACTGAACCCTGGTTTATTGTATCACACCCCAAACCAGTTTACTTGTTAAAATACTGAAAAAAAAAAAAAAAAGTCCACAGCACTGTCTTAATTAGGCATGGTACAATCTCAAAACCTCATCTATGTTTTTGACATATATTTTCTTGATCAAAATGAAAGACAGAGATTGAGCTTTCGATCCAAGCTGTATGGGAGTTCCTGAGCAGAGCCCCATGTGGTCCCAGCAGCGCTCAGCAGCCAAACAGGAGAGGGGAGGGCAGGGCCAGGTCTTATTCAATTTGTTCATCAGCGACCTGGATGAAGGGCTGGAGAATACTCTCAGCACCTCTGCTGATGATACAAGCTGGGTAGCTGATTGATACACCTGAAGGCTGTTCAGCGGGGACCTTGGTAGGCTGGAGAATTGGGCAGAGAGAAACCTAGTGAGGTTCAACAGGGGCAAGTGTAAGGTACTGCACCTGAGAAGGAAGAACCCCAAGTACCAGTACAGGTTGGGGGTTGACCTACTAGAGAGCTATTCAGCTGAGAAGAACCTGGGAGTATTGGTAGGTAATAAAACTACATAGATTTTTCTGGAAAGAACAATCAGGTTTTAAGATCAAATTTTGTCATAAAATCTATAAATTCCCGCTCAGTTGAAGGGCAACACAGCAGGTCACAAGCAGTCCAGGAGACATCTGTAGTATACTGATGATGATTTCTTGATACAGGTTGACTGATGAGAGGAAGCACTCTGATACCACTGGTACCAATAATTGAAAACTGGATGTGAAGGTTGATGTGGCTTTGGCTGAAATGACCATGAAATGATGGATTTCAGGATCCTGAGACAAGAGAACGGGGCTAATGGGATCACAGCTTTGAATTTCAGAATTAAAAACTTTGCTCTGTTTCGGGTTCTGCTTGGGAAAAACCCCTGGGATGAAGTCCTGAAGGGAATAGGTGTCTAGGATTTCCGAGTCACCTCTAAACTGAGGATGTGTTCATCTAAAGTCAAGGGAAGTTGGCAGGAAGCCTGCATTAATCTGCAAGAAGCTCCTGACAAAACTCAAACATAATCATAAAGGATGTGGAAGTAGGGATCTGAGAGACTAAAGAGAGACACCGTCTGAGCGTGTATGGACTCACCTTGAAAAAACAAAGACCAGATGGAGTTGAATCTGGAGAGGGGTGAGAAGGGCAAAAATGAGTTCTACAGCTTTATCAGCAGGAAAAGGGAGAATTTGTAAAATGTGATTCTTCTGCTGAGTGGGGCAGAGGACTAGGCACCAAAGGACATAAAAAGGCTAGGGTACTCAATGGTGCATTTGCCTCAGTCTCTGCCGTTAGGCTTTGCATTCAATAATCCCATGTCCCTGAGTCCAGAAGGAACATCTTGGGTAATAAGGACTTTCCTTCACTAGAGGAGGATGAGGTTAATGGGCATTTAAACAAACTGGACATACATAAGGGGAGTGTCCCTTCTTTGAGCAGTGAGTTGGACTAGATAACATGAAGTCTAGTCCAACCTCAACCATTCTGTGATTTATAATTCTGAATTCACTTCTATATCTCAGTGGAATTTCATGTTTGCTAAATTTTCATTTTCCCAAATATTAGTATTCCGTTAGCTTAACTTTCTTTTAATTTATAGCTCCTGCTCCAGCAGATGTATATTTAACCTGCATTGTCTACCTGATTTATTAGTTCATCTACCAAAGGATCTGGAATATTCAACAAAAATGTTTTCTTCAGGATGTAAAAGTGAGTGGAAACAAGTTTAACAACATGATCTGTAAGTGATCAGAGTGAACTAGTTTTCTTTCTGATCTTTTGTAATGAAAATTACTCTTGTTAATTTACTTAATGAATAAATGTCTGAGTTTAATATTTAGCAGAAGTATTTTTAACCTGAAGTGAACTTGTTCTTTCTGTCTTGCAAGTCAAAAATATCTGTCTTGCAATATCACTGTTTTTTGCAAGAACAATTTTGATCATTAACAACTTTTCTCAGCATTTGTATTTGTGGCTTCTACTTCTTACACATTTAACATGACTTTTAAGTTTAAAATTGAATTGCATTAGCATATTTTAGGTTAATATGTTTAATAAAGCTATAGAACATTCCAGAACATGTTATACGTATTTGATGAAGGGACAACAAGTGCATATTTATTACATTCCACAGGATTGTTAAGCATGAATAGAAACAGAAGTTGGAGAAAATACAGAGAATTCAACTCCTGTGGTATAGTTCCACAGTATAGTTCACAGTTTTGTACAAGGGATATGACCTACTTGATTTCTGAGTCTGACTTAATTTCTGATTTATGCATAATATGTAATATTTGCACTAAACTGAATATATATGTTACTGAAGTTATAGAGTCATATGTAAAATCTGAATATGTCCAGGGTAGATGCTAAGCTGGTTTGTTTTCTTCCTCCCCACATAGAAGTTAAAAAGAGAAAAAAAATTTCTTACCATTATTATGATATTTTTATAGTAAACTGGTGTTTAGTCCTTATTTGGCACTCTCCTTGCACTGTCATTTCTGATTACATAATCTCTTGAATATTTTTGTAGATGAAGTCATAGATAATCTTAAAAACCAACAGTGTTTTAAAGTTATGTATGTATGTATAGGAAAATGTATTGATTGCAATCATCTGGATTTGTTCCTGTTGTTGATTTTTCTTTCATAAACAAGCAAACATTTCTAGATTGGTAAAGAAATTGTTTATCATCAGTATACTTAAACGTGGCAAAAGCTGAACAGTTACATATGACATTATTATATTGAATAAGATCAATCCTGCAGTATTTGCCACACAATTTTACAAAATCATGCTCCCGATGATGTGCTTAATGGCAGTCCTTTAAATGATTTTTTGTTATAAACAGGCAAGCTCTACATTTTACTAGGTATTGTCATTAACTTTACATATTTTTCTGAGAGCTGTGGTGCTTAATGAAAAAGTGGTTTTATTATCAAGAGAAGCTTTATAACATTTCCTTTCAATTTTACGCAATAACTTGTTACCTCTTGTAATCATTTAGAGATGAAGCTTGTCAAATCATTAAGGATTTTACCAACCAAAAGAGATCACTGAAGTTAAACTTATAATTAGACTTACACATATGTCTCTTTTAGGAAATCGGTGAATTTGACCATCAGGTAATGAAGTAGAATAGTGGAGATGTGGTGAAACAGAAAGCAGGTTGGTTTTATATAGAAAGTAATTGTTAGTTATAGTTTTAAATATAAAGATAAGAAATTAATGTTGATGATGTATTCTATTGTTTATTAGGAAAAGTATGATATACGTTGAACTAAGCCTGCCAGAGAAAATGCAGTCTTCTGTTACTTGTGTGTACATGGCTAGATTTACAATAATTTGAAAATGTAGTTGGTCTCTGACAAACAGAAATTTCACGTGTGGGAGCTTGAGGCCTTTTGCTCTCACAAATATCAAATCCATGACATCTTTAAGTAGTGTCATTGAATACATTCGGTATATACGATCTGCTATAGAACTATTGTTTAAAGAAATAAAAAGTCTCAATGCAACTTTCTTGTACTTCTTGATCAGAACAAGCCAGAATATTTAGTTGCCATTATTCCAAAAGAGCCCATAGGTAGAGCAGAATGAATATAAATGCAAAATACTTCTGGTATTGACCAGCAATAGCTTTTCATTAAGGTAAAACTATCTGTGTAAATGTATACATATACATTTACATTTCATATACATATACATTGTACCTTTCATGTATAGATGAAAACATAGTAAAGTTAGTTATCTTTGAGTATTCTGGGACTGGGAAACAGGTCTCATGGAGATTTTTGCCTTGACTTGACATTTCTAGCTTAGCCAACCAATGAAATATCTGATCTTACATGTTAAAATGTCATAAGCGTAAAAAAAACATGTTGTTGACATATGACTGAGAAGAAAGCCTACAGTCAGAATATTTGGTATTTGTTGCAAAATTCGCATGGAGAAGTGTAAATGTTTCTCTGATGTTAGTTTTAATACTAATAACAGCAGTTACTAGTATTAGTCATTAGCTTATTGGAATGCCCAAGTGCTAGGCATGTTAGTCTTGGCAAATGGTGACAAAAGGCAGGTAATGAAGTCAAAGGTCAGTAATAAATTCTGTAATATTACATCACTTTTAAGTGTCTAGCAATACTGGATCTCGGAGACAGCTGGCTTTTATAAAAGAAGAGAAAGAAAGCAGATATGTATGTAAATATTAATTCTAAGTGTAATCCTAGTTTGCACAAAAGCTCACTACTCTGGGTAGAAGAACATGTGTCCTTGGAGGCTTCCAAAGGGAAAGCCTAGAAGATCACTGCTGCCAGCTGGTGAAGATAGAAAGCATCAAGTCAAGAGACTGTAAGACTGGTTTGTGATTTAGAGATGTTTATAGGTGTTGCTGATGAGGAAAGGTTATGCTGTGAACTAAATGTAGCTTTTTCCTTTTGAAACTGATCATATGCTATGTCCTGTTTGATGAACAGTGCTAATATGGTTTACTTGCTTGAGTAAGAGTGGTTGCTTGAATTACTAAATTTTAATGTTAGTTTGTGGGTGTAAGCCCTTTTTTAATGTGACCCCTGCACACTGAACAAACATAAGCACTCCATAGCTATTGGAAGTACCTTTTACCTGCATGTCTAACATCATTTTTGCAGCTTAAAATGAGACCATGACTCCTTCACAAAAGTTATCATCCTCCTTCATTTTAGTGTAATATTTTCTCGTAAACATAGCTTGTTTTTAAATTGTGTGTTCTTTCCTACGATTCATAGTTAGTCTGTAAATTAAAATCAAGCATGTTTATTAGCTTCAGTTTCAATGGACATGTGTCTTGTTTGATGATATTCTGTTTGCAGAACCTATGAAAAGAATGCACTTTTTGAATTGACATTGAGTTGAAAATACAAGATAACTCTGGAAGTTCATGGAAGATGGCTCTGTGCTGTTGGAAACTGGTGAGAAATCAGTTCTTTCTTTGATATATATGTCTCAGTTATATAGACATCTATGGTAAATTATGAACTTTATGTCCCTTTAAGTTTTTTGATCAGGGTAAGCACTACTTAGCTACAACTGAAACATCGGTGTGTTATCAGCATTGTTCTCAGACTAAAGCTAAAACACAGCACTGTTGGGAAGAAAATTAACTCTATCCCAGCTGAGACCAGGATGCTATGTACACTGTATCTATTTTTAAGTTATAAGAAACAAATGTTAATGACATTAAGATAATTTTAAAAGAACAAATTAAAATAAGATAGAAAGGGATGCTGGAAGATAATTTGGGAAAAAAAAATAGGAAATTGCAGAACACATTTTATTCTTTGTTAATTCTTTTGTTTACCACATAACATTTTTTCAGTCTTTGAAAATATTCTGAGGTTGCAACGTGGTGGAGAATTTGGCCTTCTAAAATAATAAGGCAACGAGTAGTAATCTAACAGTAGGATTTTACCCTATAAATGGAAAAGGTTAAAAGAGGAGCAGGAGATTTAGCTAGCTAAGACAATCTTTCAGCTAAATCCTATAACTCCACCTTTTTAATCATCAGTTTCCTGATGTGTATAGTGATTTGGATTCTGGGTGACACAAATAACATAGTTAGATTTTGTATGCTTTGTTCATAGGGTTCATTTGTTTCTTTCATAAGTGAAATGTGTTAGTTAAGCATTTAATAAGACAGTCAAAATTGAGCCTGTCTGAAGTATTCACAGATATACAATTATCACAGTTTAAGCAGAACACTTGTTATAGTGTGACCTTTCTTGTAAAATGCACATATACACAGCCATAAAAATACTTTTTGTGAAGAGTTTATTCTGTGGAAGTATATTTGTACAAAGTGCTTATGAAAGTGAGAAACTACTGGTAGCAGGAATACTATTTGTGGAAGGGGTGACAAAGAACTGCTGCAAATAAGATGGTAAATAATTGCATTTGCTTCATCCTGTTTAGAGAATAAAAAGAAAAGTGGATTTATATCAATAAAGCACACAACCCCACTTTTAACTTATGCATGTCAACAGTATAGCCAGAGATTAACTTGGGCAACTCTTCCACTTTGCAGCACTGGTCCTGTGTTACAGCTTTGTTCTATTGCTGTTCTATTGCTATTCTACTGCTGTCAAAGTTCCTAAAATGATTTTTAATGTCATTGTATATCTGTTTGACTGCTAGTATACTACAACAATATGTTATAGTATACTACATATTGTATATATATAACATAACAGCTCTTTCCCAGTTCCAGTTTGGTGATTTCATGTTTAATTAGGACAATTTAGGACAATGATGGTGAATATTAGTTCTTGTCACTGGCATTTAATTTTACCCTCAAATGAAAAAAACTACAGTAGTCTAATTCAACTGTTAATATAACCCTACACTGATTTGAAAAAAATATTCCTTGGCATAATGCTGGGGAACAAATGCTTCTCTATGACATACACCATCCCATTCAGATCTTAGTTTTATATCTGTCTGGCTCCAGAAACTGAGATAAGATCATTTTCACTCCATAATTCACATAGACCTAAGTAATTTATTGACCTGTAGATTATTCACTGAGAAACGTACTTGTGGTTTAACATTGTATCTGATTAGAAGCTGAATTTATTAACTAACGTTGTCTGATCTGCAAATAGGAGAAAGATTTAACAAAATTATCATGCTGCTATTCTCCTTCTACCCATTGCCCAGTGGTCAGGCAATTCGTATACTGTTTGTTATTGACAGAACATCTTTTAGTTTTCACTGAGTGAAAATAGTATAGTCGATCATGGCTTCTGTGAACATCCTTTCCTATTCTTGCCTTATGGTCATCATATAATACTGAGATTAACAAAGAAACCCCAACAAACTTGGGGTTGATTGAGCACAAGAAGGATGTTCCACAAGAAGTTCAATGTTCTCTAACCCAAAAAGGAATGTTAAAATTTCTGACATATACCTGATGATTTTTAGCCTGACTCCTTAAGGAAATGAGAGGCACACTGACTGTGTAGATTTTGGATTGTGTTGTCAGATTCTACTTCTGCCAATTTCAATCAAGTTTGGTTTGGAGGGTTTGGAGGGTGGAGGTATTTATCTTCCAGACAAATAACTTCCAATCAGTTTTGGGAAAGTAAGTGGATAGAAGAAGAGAGACCCACTAAGTTTCCCAACTGAAAGACGAACTTCTGTCTGGGTCCATGTTTTCTTAGTCTCTGAGGAATGAATGTGGATAAGAGTTACAACTACAGCAAAAGTTTCAATTGAAACTCATAATAATGGTAGAAGTTTGAAGCAAACTAAGCTTCACTAGTTTCAGTACCATAGAAGTGTTTCTTCAGGTTGAAGCTGAGTACTAATTGATGCAGCATGAGGTAGAAATTTAATCACAGCTGTCCAAATGGTTTATTCTATGACTGGACATGGACAGTTACTTTTCCTGACACACACACACACAGCCCCGCCATTTAGAGTATGCTGCAGCCCAGAAGACAGTTAGTCTTCATTTGCAGTAAGGGCACATTGCTGGCTCATGTTCAACTTGGTGTCCACCAGGACCCCTAGGTCCTTTGCTGCCAAGCTGCTTTCCAGACAACCCACAGCGTGGGGTGTATTCCTTCCCAGGTATAGGACTTTGCACTTTGCTTTGTTGAGCTCCATTAGGTTCTGGTTGGCCCATTTCTCCAGCTTACTGAGGTCCCTTTGAATGGCAGCACAACCCTCTGGTATTATCAGACACTTCTATCATGAGCACACTTGCTGAGAATATACTCTGCCCATCATCCAGATCATTAATGAAGACGGTAACCAGATTTTACCTAGTACTGAACCTGATTTACACCCTGGGGTGCATGGTTGTTACTAGCCTTTAACTGGACTTTGTACCACTGAGCACCAACCTCTGGGCCTCCCCATTCATCCAGTTTTCAATCCACCTTACTGTCTGCTCATCCAGCCCATATTTAATCAGCTTCTCTATGAGGATCTTACAGGAGACAGCAATGAAAGCCTTACCAAAGTCTAAGTAGAGACAATATCCCCTTATCTACCAAGCCAGTTGTTTCATCATAGAATGTTATCAGGTTGGTCAAATATGCGTTCCCTTTTGTGAATCCATGGTGAATATTCTTGGTGATTTGTCCTTCATGTGCCTGACAGTAGTTTCCAGCATTAGTTGTTCCATCACCTTCCCAGGGACAGAGGAAAGGTCAACCAGCCTTTAGTTCCTGGGTCCTGCTTCTTGCACTTTTTGAAGACAGGAATGACATTTGATTTCCTACAGTCCTCAGCCACTTCTCCCAATTGCCATGATAATTCAAAAAATATTTAGTTGCTGCAAAATGTCATCAGCCAGCTCCCTCAGCACTAGGGTACATCCCATGAGGGCCCATGGGCTTGCATATGTCCAACTTACATAAGTATTCCCTAAAGCCACTGTAATTCATACATATTCTACCTAATAGAACTTCACTTACAGATTTATATGCCAGACGCATCTGTAAATAACCTTGTGAAAGTCCTTAAATATCACCTGTGTCCTTGTTGGAAGATTTAAATTAAAGGAGAAGCCCCACTCTGGCGCCTTCTCATATGAATTTATTGAGTTTCTGATCATTAGTTTCAATGTCTTTGTTGGCTAGCTAGTCAGGAAAAAAAGCCCTAGTATAAAAACCTTTATCTTGCTATACTGGAAAAATCTAAGCCACCTATTAAGTTTTGTTAGACTGTATGGCTTGGGTTTCTACAGTTCAGTGTCTAATGTAAAATCTTGATTCAACTGTGAAACAGCAGTTGAACTTCCTTTGCTCTAAGTAGTGACATTTAAATTTCAAAACCTTGCACCAAAATACACATTGAGATTATGAACTTCAAGAATTCTTACAATGTTGTAATTCATTGTTATTCTGTTATTTTGATTTAACAGCATGCATAGGCTTAATATACCTGACACTTTGAACCTGAAAATTGGAATATTATTCTTGCTGTTGCTCTCAATAAGGCAAATATTCTAAAACAGTAGAGCCATAAAAATAATAGAAAATGCATTAAAAAGAGAGAAAGCATTTTTTTTTTGTGTTCTGTTGATACCCATTCAAATATATAAAAGGTATGTTAACTCTGTGAAGTAGTGTACCATATGCAAGAATGCCACTGTTTTCCAAATATTACATCTATTCAGTATGACAATAGCTTTAGGTGTGAAATAAAGCTTTGATTGCCATTATTTTAAACTTATCTGGAAAGATGTTTATGGTACTGCTGGAAATACTGCATTGAATTGCACTTATTTCCTAGATTTATATTGGGCTGAAAGAAGTCATTAGCAATTTGCATTTTGAGAGCATCGTTGGTACAATATGGTGGTGTGAGTCACCAAAAGCTTAGTGACATAAAGAATTACAGCCTGAAGGAATGTTGTTTGCCCAGAGAACAGCATCTGCTTTATTATATTATGATCAGAGATTTGAATTGCCTTTTTATATCTTGTTTTTCAAAATATGAATTTAGTGCTGGTAAAAGGTACTGACTCCTGTGTGTCCTTGAACAGACAGCACAGACAGCAGAATTGTGATCTTCCCCACACAATTCAACTCTATGCCTTGAATATGACTTTAGAATAGTGATGGCAAGCTTCTGGGTTGCATGTCAAAATTGACATGTATTCCCATTGTCAACAGAACACAGAGGTGCCTTTACTCCTGCTGTGCCAAAGTTCACTTTTCCATTGTCTGTTGCTCAAATGGGCTACTAACTGCGTGAAATGGACTGGCAGGATGACGATGGCAATATTAGCAGGTGATTAAGAAAAAAGATAGTCATCATTTAACCCTTAGTTCCTCTAAGAGGCAATGTAACACTTTAGGGAGACTGGGCATGTCTCCATTTCTGACTGTTTTCGCCTTAGGGAGCCTTAACTGGGAATATAAGAAGTGCAACCTCCATTGCTTTCTGATAGACACTCCTATTTCTTCAGAATTCACTATGTATATAGTGAATATTTGAAAGGAAGAAAATAAGCACTTTTAAAATAGATCATCATAAGCAGAAATCTATCTTTGACAGTATTTGTTTTAGAGTTACTGTGTAGAACTTTGTCAGGATCCTAGGTAGTTCTTTTCTTTATTGCTGTTGAGAGTCACCTAGGTTCTGCTGTGTGATCTGGTTTTGGCTGGCAGCATGGGGACCAGGATTTGCAGGTGGAGGGCAGGCTCTGCATTCATACTATATTTGAGAAAGAATCCCATGGAAAAGCTAATTAAATATCAGAAAGCAGCTAAAGGGTTAAAAATCAGGGTTCATTTTTTAATCAGCTATTTTACTTTTAGAATTTAGGAAGTAGCCCACCTGTGAAGAGAGAAGTCAGCAAGATGGAGCTTGTGCTTTGAAATCCTTCAGCTGGTAGTTCAGCTGGAATTTTCCTGAGGGAAGTCACTGAAGTTTTACTGCATCTCTTCAACCATCAGCAGATGGAAGAAAGACTGTCAGGAAAAGAGGAACATAAGGTCAAGTGAGCCCTATCAAAGATTATCTAGGGCAATATGATGGCCAAGTACAGTCCTTACAAATGAGAGGTGAAATGAAGTTGTAAGACCTTAAATCAATGCTCAGCTTCTGCTTGCATCTGTATGTATGAGGATTTGTATAAAGTCTGGCAGCACCTTCAGCCTCAGTAGTAGTGGAAAGAGACCCACAGACCCACTAAAACTGATCTTATTTTGGGAGGCTCATATATAATATCACCAGACATAGACAGCACAGAGACGTGATATAAGTCTCAGTACAGTTGCCTCTCATTTCAGCACAAAGGGTCTCTGACACCTTTACCTGTTGTCGGCCACTGAATTATGTGTTAAGGGATTGAAACTGCACGAGCAGTGAGATAATTCAGTGACAACAAAGTTGAAAGATTCTTTTCTTGGTCTGGCACTCAACTGTAAAGTTGCATCTTGGACTCTAATGAGCTTTAACAGCTATCTGTTGTCAGGTTTGTCAGTAATCTCAAAATTGTTTTTTGACAGAAACTGTTGCTCTTCTCTTTTTACCCGCTTGTTTCTCCTTAAAAAGTTTAGACTCGATGATATTGCTCAGTCATGCAGTTCATCCCATGAGTTTTGAGTAATATAAACTGGACTAAACATATATTCAGGAATTCTAATCGTAGTTTATATCAGAGTTCTAAGAGCCTAGGTGATAGAGAGATACATTCTTTACATGCCTTTTGGTGGCATGATTTTGTTCTTGGTGATTCAACTTTGTCTTAAATAAGTGTTCATTTATTTCTATTTTTTACCCTCCTTTATTGTTATTAAATGTGTTTCTCTCTAGTTTAGCCAATAGTCCTTGACTATTGAAACAGAGGTGATCCAAACTCTCTTGCCAAAGAATATGAACTCCTTTTCTATAAAACTATTTACAAAACTATTTACCCAGTAGACCCAGTGATTCACTTCTGAAACTTCATTTCTCTTTGTACAGAATATAAGATCTATGTTTGGAAACATTTCATCATTCCCAGTTTATAAGTTATAGATTTATTCAGAGAACTGTCACATAAAGCAGCAATGGTAATAACTGCATATCTACATTCATTGTATGAATGTGATAAATTTTGAGAGACTCCACAAAGGATTTTAGTTCAGTCTAACCAATCTTTTTCTTAAAAGAAGGTAAATATTACTATCAATGTCAGTATTCCCATATGTATAAAATTTGGCAATGAGATTCAATTACTTCTTTCACGGCTCAGCATCCTATATTTCCTTCAAGGTAAGTATGATTTCATTCTGTACCATGTCAAATTATGTCTCTAATCGAGGCCAACAAACACTGTGAAAAAATACTTTTTTTTTTCTCTAGTGGAGAAATGAAATCTTGACTAATTCTTGACTAGAATTTATATATTTTTGATCTTTTTTCCTTTTTTAAATTTCTTTATTTGGTGTTGGCATTTTCTGTGCAGCAGGAAATCTCCAGTTATCAGTCAAATATACTTGCATGCTTTAACAAAAATTGGTAGTTCTTTTAGAACTGAGGAAGTTAGCTTTGTTTAAAAGTAATATCTGTAGCTATCGGTGGAAGTTAGTCTCCAGCAGCAGAAGTTAAGGAAAATAAAATAACTTTAGTAAATTTACTTAAATTTAAGAAATCTGTACTTGGATGTTGTCTGATTGCAATTCCTATTTCCTACTAGCTAACTGAAATCTTTATATAATTTCCACTAACACAGGAGTCTCAGCTCATAGTGTTTGGCCCTTAGTTGGATGTCTTCTAATTTCTTTTCAATTTTAGTCAGAAACCCTGTTGGCGTTTTAAGAGATTTGCAATCTGTAGCAGTCATATTATACAGAACAAGAGGAAGAGTCTGTGCTTGGTCTTCTGTTTAACAGGAAGGCTGTCTTCAACAGAAGTGCTCCACTGCTATTGCTTTTGCAACATATCATTACAATCAGTATCATTTGTTCCATGCTTTTTCAGCATCTGTGAAGCAGCAGCTGGTTACTGCTTTCTTCATCATGAAAGTGCTTTCAAGGACATTGGACTAGAAACTTCTAGGAGAATTTTATTAATTTGCAAACACAAGAGTACAAGTATTTTGATGTTGGTTTCAAGTGTAGGTCAAGTAAAATGTTAAAAAATATTGGCGAAGGCTCATCCACCATGGGAATGCGTGTGTTGATCAAATTTGAAAAGTCTTCTTGGAAGCAATGGTGTTTTCTTCTTATAATTTTGATGATTCTACATTATTTTGATTTTGATTTTATTTTTCTTTTTTTTTTTTTTTTTTTTTTTTTTCCTAGGGACACCAGAAATAAAATTGGTTCCTTTAAATCTTCATGTTGACAAAAATGTCTGCATTTAATACACTTCACTCCTGGGATTTACACAGCTTTAACACGAATAAATCTCCTTCAAACAGAAATCTGGGTACATTCTAGCCACCTCTAATCCTTCTGCAACGTTAAGCATCTATAAGTATAGCCAATAGCCTACATTTTACTTATGTGAAGTTTGGCAATAGAAGCAAAAAAATTTGAACATCTTGATTTAGAAGGCATCTTGCTATTGGCATGTCCTTTACTTATTTGGTCATACACGTAAGTGGGATTCCGTTTTTATGGTAAAGTTATCAAGAAATGCACCATGAAGAGGCAGTTGTCTTGGCTAATTAGTAAATTCTTTTTAGTAATAATTCAACATAAACCTAGGGCAAAGAAGATCCAGAATGATCAACAGTTAAATGTTTTAAATAGGTAAGAAATGGTGGTGGAGGCTCCATGGCACATGAGAGTATTAGGTCATTTCAGAGCTCTGTCATATTCTTCAGTTACTTAAGGCCAATCCATTGCAGATGTTAACAATAGCAAAAGCGTGATACAATCAAATATACAACTAAAATAATTTGATCATATCTTAAGATGAAATCTGTGTGCTGTTTGTTAGACCTAGATACGCAAAATAATTCTTGCTTTCAGAGTTCTTTTAGAATGAGTGAAACTACTGATTTTGGAAAGAGACACAGCAAACTTTGTGTTCGTATTTCTCCACCTATCAACATATTGTTGAAGTATCTGTAATTCCGTTGACTTCCTTTGGTAAATGTAAATTCAAGAAAGTACTTTAATTAGCTACTATTATTTCCCCCAGAGAACCTCATTTATTCTATTCCGTTGTTGGGAAATCATAGAATGGTTAAGGTGGGAAGGGACCAACCTCCATTCACAAAGCAGGCTTAACTACAGCATACTGTTCAGGACCATTTCTAGTTGGGTTTGAATATCTCCAACCTGTTCTGATGTTTGACTGCCCTTACAGTAAAAATGTCTTTTTCTTATGTTTGAGTGTAATTTCCTTTATTTTACATTCTATTGCCTCTTTTGCTTTCACTGAGTGTCACCGAAAATAGTCTGGCTCTGTTTTCTCTACTGCTTTGCATCTGATTGATATTTATACACACTCACAAGATCTCACCTGAACCTTTCTTCTCATGGCTAAACAGTCCCAGATCTCTCACCTTCTCCTCTTATGTCAGAAATTAGAAATTATTTTGAATAGGTGAGAAAGCCATCTTTTACATCTTTGTAACAAAATTCTAAAGTTTATTCCAACTCCCTTATTTTAGGATTCAACTACTTTATTGTTAGGATCAGCAGTTACACCACTGCAGATCCTAACAGCATGACATTCTTCTCCCCTCCTCACCCATTAAAATACCTCCTGTGTCCTCTGCATGTTTCTTTAGTGTGAAAAGTGAAAGGATATGTCTAATAATCAAATATTGCTCATTGTAGTTTGAAAAATGAAAAAATTTTGGTAAGTTTCTGCAGTTTTACTCCATTTAAGGTATAGTGATTGGAACTACTGTTGTGGAATACTAAGGTATATTTATTTAAGAGGTCTACTCTGCTTTTGATTTCAGCCACTAGGAGGTGAAAGTGGTCCTTTCACATAATCAGTACTAAGAATATGTCTTGCTCAGTGCCTTTTTTATCCCTCCACCTATTGGTAGAATAGCAATGTATTGTGTTTGGTTTCTCTTTTATAATGCTTTCTTAGTGTTTGTGGCTCCCCGTACTCACACAATAATTTCCTCTTGGTTGATAATCTGTTCTTCTTTCCCTCAAAATGGTCTAAAAGCATTTCCTCCCTTCGCCTTTTCCAGCGTTTCTGCCTGACATTAAAAAAAAAATAAAAAAATTAAAAAAATCTCTAAGCTGGCCTTTCCAAACTGGAAGCCTGGTCGCTGTAGCCCTGAAACCCCTTGAAGCCAAATGCTTTAAGGCCACTTGAATTCAGGGAATTGAAAACACCTGGTAAATGCCAAGATCTAAGGTTATTCAACAGATGTCGTGAGGACATCACCTCTAGTTTTTGGCTCTTTAAATTTTTCACTGTTTGTTGATATTTATGAAATTGATCTTTTATTTAAGTGCCTTAAAATTCCAGCAAAACTACTGACAGAAGCTATCTATGTTTTTTCCTAATTTCTTTTTTTCAGCAATAATATCATATTTCTAAGTAGCTTGCTTTCTTCAGAATTTCTGTCCCCTGAGTTATTTGCAACTTCTCAGGATAAATATTTCCCAACTGCAGTATTAAACGCTGCAAGTTTGCACTCTTGTCTACTCTCCTCAGTGCTCTGTCTTTCAACAGATACAGGGCAGTGAGAGACAAGAAATGTGACTTCAATTGAACAAGACCAGTCAAAAAGCATTTCGTCAGGCTTGCATGCAGTAGCAAGTGCTAAATTATAAGATTTTTGCTCTAGTTCAGGTGCTCGGAGATGTCTCATTCTTGTCAAGCTACTAAGAATCTCATTCTGCAGAGATGTGTAAGAGGCTTTCAGTCTCTTTCTTGCAAGTCTTTACACCCACAAATGAAAACATAAAAAGATCAATATCAATCAGAAGAATTTATTTTTTCATTGGAATATGCCTTAAAAGAACCATTCTTTTATGCAAACTGCAGGAGATAGAAATAAATAAAATACATGACTGTGACATGTATTTTCATTAAATGATGTTTATTAAACCACAACATCCAGGTGTTGTGGTTTCATAAGGACTGAGGATGAGGGATACTGCATCCTCTTTTTTTTCTTTTCTCATTGGTTTGAAAATGAAGATATATGAACTCCATATCTTTTTACTGTTGATACATTCCTGCGCATTCTGACAGTAACTGAAATGAGGTCAGTTAACCATATCCCTGCCATATGTTTTCAGGGAACACGGCAAGGATAAAATAATGTAATAAGAACTTTCTTTTTCTTATTCTTGAAGTGTAAAATATGTAGCAGATTATTAGAATTTATCTTTTTCTTCCTTTTTTTTTTTTTTTTTTTTTTGGTAACAATTCCACTTTTCCTTTTGCTGAAGTGAAGGAAGCATACGTCTTAAGCAGACCAAAATAATTTATATTTTTTTTTTACAAATTGTTGTAAGTCCATGGTAGACTTTCCTACCACTATTTTTTTAATTCATAATTTTATAATTTCATTAAAGTTTTTTAATTAAGCAAATTTATCTATAGAGGTAGAGGGCTTTTTTCCTATCTTAACTGATTCCTGCCATGTGCTGTTCTTCTTTATATTAACTTTCAGGTAGCATTTTCATTTATTGAAATCAATTACTTGGAAACCCACATAAGTTAATGGTTAAATTCCTTCCTCCCCCCGCTTCTCTTTTCCCATTGCCTATGTGTTTATGAGCTTTGTTGTTGTGGGGAATGTTGTGATAGTATAATCCATATAAAATTTTTCAGTAACTGAATGATAATTCAGATCTGTCTTGCATCAATCATATTGAGCCAAGATCTCTGATTTCTAATCAGGAAAGTTCTTGACTATCATGGGACTTTTGCTCAATTAAAGACCTGCAGTATTTGGCCTGTAGTTTTTCCTGTACTAAAAGAACTTGATCGTGTTTTCATGTAGTAGTCTTTTCTATTGGTTTTCCTTTCCAGGATCTCATTTCCTCAAAGACATCTGGCATGTAAAATTGGCTGATGGGAATGTTGCCTGGTGCATGAGCCTTAGAATATTAGCACTCTAAAGCTCAGTTCCATATCATGCATGTGTTTTTCATAATGTCGGGAAGGACGAGTTTCCAGTTTATTCTTTTGCACAGGCTCAGGATGTTTCTTTTAGCAGTGCCTGGAGCAGTTGTTACATGTAGGAGCTGAACGTCTAGCTGGTAGTGTACAGAAAACAATAACCTGTTCAAGTGACCAGTCTCAAGACACCAAATCTGAAAGGCTTGATTTCCTTTCAGAGTTGAGTTACATGAATACATTCCGAATGATTATAGATGATTTTCCCCTAGTTTGTGTTTTACTTCTCTGTAACAAGGTTGATGGACTATAAAAATACTTGTTTTGCAGAATAGGCACACTTTATGTCTTTTTAGTAAAACAAACAAACCCAAACTCAAGTAAACCTAAAATCATTCTTTAGTTCCAATATGAAAGGAGAGGTTTTCATTGATCATACTAAATTTTAGGGCTCTTAGGCAAGCTTATAGCTGAACTATTTCTAGTTTTCTAATATAAGGAATGTATAATTGAAATGTTCCGAGCTGCTGTCACCTACTGCACATAGCATATATGAGTGGTATTATTCCGTTAGTCAGACTTGCATCACATTTAAGCTGTCATACGTTCAGCTATACTGAAGTCAGGGAGCTGCAGCTTCTCTCAAAACCCTCTAAAGCTTCTGTGTCTGTCATATTAGACAGTCAGGTGAGTGCCAAATTCACTGAAGCTCAGTGAACTGAATATATTGAGGCTGCAATTGCTGCAACAAGTTAGAGAAGTAAAGCTATAGAGCAAGTGGGGGTGGGGTGGAGGAGAAGGCACGAAATGAGAAGGTAGGGCTGAAAGCTAGCAAGCAAGAAGGATTTATTAAAAACAGTAAGGAGAGGAACCAAATCTGCAACTGCTTAGGCTTCCTCAGAGGTACTGTGATCAGTCATCCCTGGTATAATTTCCCTATGCATCACATTCTTGGGGTGTTTAGGTCTTGATCTCACTGCTCCTTTTTCTTGCTCGTAGCAGCCTAATACTTTCTAATATGTAGGTTCCCACTCCATGGCATACTTGACCTTCCTTTCCTGTCTGGTTGTCCTTAATTCTGCATTATGCATAAATTTTGGCTTTTGGCTGCTTCACATGTCTGGGATCCCAAGGGGAGAAATTAGAATATTTTTTTCTAATCAACAAATATAACAGCGAAGTATCCCACTAGCTGTGAATATCTTCACATTGGCACTGTAATAAGTGTGTTTAAACTTTTAGGATTTCCATTGCTATGAAGGTAGAGAGGTTGCCTTGATTTCTGTGTTATTGAAAGATAGCAAGTCATCAAAATTATGCATTAAAAAAAAAAAGCCTTATTTTAGAGAGCAGAATATTTTCCATGCTGAGCATAGCCTTGAGTGTCTGCTAAGAATTTGAACCAGAGACAGAACCTAAAATAATATAGCCATAGAAAGGATGCTGAATGAATCTGAAATCTGTGCCCATTTCAATTTCAGTTATTGGCTTTTCACAAAGGAAATAGTTTCTCATTTTTCTGATGTAAAATAAGGCTTACTTTGTTGCATATGTGTCCAGTTTAGAGGAACATTTTTTAAACCTTTGAAGGTAGTTTATTTATAATTTTCAGAAAATTAGGTAGTTTTGTCAGAATGTCATATGTGTAATGAATTTCAAGATTTACAGCAAAAAACAGATTTCAACATCTCCTATGCAGAAGTAAAAAGAAATCTGCAGAACAGAAAGAGGAAGAAATTTTCTGTCTTCTCTCTAGTGAGTCAAGCAGGTGCTAAGGTAAAGTTAGAAGTTGAAGTTAGCAGAAATTAATTGTAATACAGAAATCAGAAATTGCTTCTTCAGTGTCTCATGATGTCTAAACTTCTACACTGAGATAGGTGTGTGTTTGTTAATATGGATGACCAAAATTAGTGCTTTAACCCCAAAGCTGTAACTTGACATTTAGAGGTGTCCCTGTGTCAGCTGGCATTCCTCCTCAAGTTTCTACTGTAGATTAGCTCCTCTGCATGCCCTAGAATGTCAAAATGAGAATTTTGAAACAAATGTTTTCACTTGATTCTGCTTTGTCAATGCATAAACTACACACATAATCTTTATATTTAAATGGAGTTTTTTCAATGACACATTTAAATTTTTGAAATGTTCCATAGTATATTTTCCAAATATAAGTTTGAGGCAGTCATCTGATTTGTTTTAAAGTAGGAAAGCATGCACTGTAATTTCTTATGAATCTGATCTTCTTCAGATCTTGAACGTAAGGTGAGATGAATGTCTTTCTTCAATCAATAACAAGATGCTTACATTCTTTCACTACTTTCTTCTTGACACAAGTTCTAAACACAGATGTCATTACCAGGCCTTTAAAATAAGCAAAATCTTAGTCCTCTTCTGAGCAAAGTGCATGACAAATAATTGGCACATGAATTTGGTGTATTGTGTTTTCCATATTCAAAACTCGTCAAAATCTTATTTGATTAAGCATAAAATCCCTCTGTGAACGCCATTGGGAGTATCAATATTCAGTTTTTCATTGTCTCCGTTTTTTTTAGAAGACATTGTTAAGTTGCATGTTAGTTTTTCCATTTATATGAATACAGTTTTAATCTCCAGAGACTGCAGGAATTTTTTTCACAGCAAGATTTTTTTTAAGCACTTCCTTTTTCAATTAAAGTTGGAAACTTTAATTAGCTGGTAAATTAGTGTGTACTTGTTACAGCTTGTTTGTCTGATGCTCTTGTTTCCCTCATAAATATATTACAAGACTCTTAAATCTTACCATCCACATGGTGATTAGAAGAGGGGTCTCAGTTACTAGTGATTCAGAAAGTATTGGTTTATCATCTTCTTGAAATAGTTCAATTTTCCTTTTTTTCTGTTTTGAAGCTTTTGGCCTTTTGACAAAGAGTCATGTCTGTTGTGCAGCCCTACTGACAGAGCAAGTGTTGAGAAATACGTAGCAGTTGCTGGTTTCTCCTAATTCAATTATCACTTATCTGCTTATATGATGTAAATTCTTGGTTTGGTCCCCTATAAGCATTGATTTTTCAAGAGATTATTAGAGAGAGATAAAAACTCCTCTTTTGGTAGCTGAGTTTCTGTGTATATTGTTCCAGGAGACCAATGAGGCTACTTTTTGGCAGAAGGATGATAAAAATAAACCCGTTAGGAGTACATATATAGTTTAGATTGTAATTGGAACTGATACACGTGTTTACAATGTTCATAGAAATCTATATGTGGTTTTGTTTGCAGGCTTTTTTAGAAGTCTGTGGTATCTGAGGACTGTACTGTGTGGTGTTTTCAATAAGAATTCTAGGCTGATGTCAGGATACCAGCTTACTGTCTTTAAGGTTCTGAATTTGCAGTCTGGTAGGTTCTGATGTTTGAGACTTCCATACTTTTAGGATGATAACGTTAAAAGTGGGGTAAATATATTCCCTGTATATATACCTGATATGTTTATCTAACACTATCTTCAAATGAATGTAATAGCCTAATTTTTCTTTGAAGTTACTCTGAAAAGTCTGGGTTGACTTTACATATGCATTTTAGTACACAAGTTAAATTCTTCATCAACAAATACAGAATTTGAAACAGTGACTAGGAGCGATTAAAAGGCAAACTTAAAGAAAGAGGCAGTAAACTGAAATGTGTGAAGTAGCATTGTCCCATAACATATGAACATAGATAATCTCTTTGTAACTGGAAAAAAATGTCACAAACATTTCAAAGCCCTTGACAGTACTTCTCATTGATTTCAGTAGCTTTCTCATCAGATCTGTCCTGTGCTTGATGCTTAATTTCCCAAATCTAGAATAATAGCATTTCTGTAGAAGATGCTTGTGTTTAATAGCAGATAGAAAAACAGAGTTGGATTTCCTCAGTGCTGCTCTTGGTTCTACTATGGACTAGCTGTATATATTTTTAGCAAGTTAGCTAGAATTTGGTCTTTCACTTCCGTCTGATGCAAAATTACGATAATTCTGCTTCATTTTCTCCTGAAAAACACTGTGAGATGTTCCATAAGTAGAAAGAATTATTCACTCATGATCTCATAATGTAATTATCTGTACCAGTTACTGTCAATTTTTTATGTTATGTTCAAATTATATGTCATACCACCTGGATAATGTGTTCAGGCTTCAGTAATCTGAGGCACCACATGACACATTTCTAAACTGAGTTTCGGAGGGGCCCTCATCATAGAGTATTATATAATTACTGTTATGTTTCAGCTTTTACATTTTTGCATTTGGCCTTTCAGTTTCCTGAAACTTCTTTAGAGGTTAAAATTTTTGCAGATTTGTTCTCTTCCTGAGTAGTATCTGGAACTGCATATACACTCTGAAATAGGGCAAGTAATAGACATTTCTGTGTAAGCAGGCAAGCTGGGGAGGAAAGAATCCACTATATTATTATAAATTACTGAGTGTTGAATATTGAACAGATTTTTTTAGAATGGGAGAGGCATTCCAAAGAAAAGTTGCGTTTGTGTGTTCCATTGTTTGTCTTGATAGATTTATGAACCTTTCAAAATATTATATTGTGCATTAAATCAGCTTTTTGTGAGGCTGGAAAATCCCTCATCAATTCAAGCTTATGCTGCATATGTCCATGTACTTCTAATAATTCTAACCCTTCCTGGTTCTTGAGAGAATTTAAGAAACTAATGTAACAGGTCAGGAAGAAATTACAAGGTGCTGGAGAAGCACTCTGGTGTCATCGGTTAAACTTTGATTTATCAAGGTGCCAGGGACAATTTACCTGTATCTGACACTAGTGTGCTAAGCGATATTGGAGAGGTTATTCTGCCCAAGTCATAATAAAATGGAAACACTGCCGTTCATTTCCCACTTTTGAGGATGTGAGAGCCATAATGAGGGAGGTTTTATAATATTCTTTGAAAATTTTCAGCATTAAGCAAATGAATTACTATGTTTATATGCTGCTGGAAAGCTTGAAGGAATAACGAGCACTGCAAAGGGAAGGACAAAGTATCTTCCTCATGACCTAGACATACTCTCACACAGAAGCCAGATAGCATAGAAAATGCCTCCTGAGAGATTCTCTGGATGTAGAATTACTGGAACATAAGGGACTGGGAAAGAATCATAAAATCATGGAATGGTTTGAGTTAGAAGGGACTTTAAAGATCACCTAGTTCCAGGCTCCCTGCCACAGGCAGGGACACCTTCCAGTGTACGAAGACACTTGTGCACACACAAAACAATACTTGAAAAAGAAACAGAGAGAGAAAGAAGGTGCTTACAGTACTGGTGAATGCTCAAGATATACCAGAAAGGATAGTCTTAGAACCAGGTATGCAATGAATGACATTTTCTGAAGTAATAATTTGTCAATACGTTGGAAAAATACTTTCAGATGTAAATTTAAACACACATTTACAGATTATTCTTATCTTGGGTACATTGTGTTAGCTAAATGTGATTATATGGATACATTCTAGGAAGCTAACTTTAATAAGGGTGATTGTAGCTCCTTAATTAACAGTGTTACATGAAAAGCAAAGATTCAGCTGCATAAAGAAAATCAGTGAGTCTGAGGAAATTAAGAATCTGTTGTTAGGAGACAGTGAAGAACCTTACTCTTCTCAAATATCCGAGAGAGAATGTGTTGGGTTTTGAGTTGGATAAGGGAATAGAAAAAATGAAGAAATAAAGGAACAGAGAAAATAAGTAAGGCAGCATATGTAAAAGGGTAATTAACAGAACAAGATCAAATCAAGGGATTTGTACTCTGACAGGGGAAAGAATCAGTGCCCTATGAAATATAGGAAGCCTGAAGTTTATAATTTGCAATTTACTTAAAAGTCATGTAGTAATTTTAAATCCTTAAATAAAATAAGATTCAGATGTACCTCTTATAAAATATTATTGAAAAATACCAGTGAAGGAAGCAGAATGGGTATTTTTTAGCAGAGACAGAAATTGAAAAAGAATAAAACTCATTGCATGGCTTTCTGTTGAAGTAGCAAAAGGCATACCATGAGTTAATAAAGAAAATATATAATAGTACATCTATATTAATAAACTTACATGGAAAAATAATTATGGACATAGAATTATAACAAAAGTCAGATGAAGATCTGGAAAAGCAATGGTATAAATTATTTTTGGAAAAGCAAGGATTTGAAGCATGTGAAATGAAGAAAACTATCCCCCTTGCACAGTATGAATACAGACTTTGGTAGGGATTCTGCAGTCAAGTAGTTTCAATAAAATCCATATGAATTCACATAATGTATTTGAAAGAATTAAAGAAAATTATATCTGAAATACCCAATAATGAAAGTGAACAAAAATTAGCAGCTTCTCTGTGACATGTTAGTGGTGGAAATAAATTATTTTCCCTGCTCTCTCTGCTTTTAAACCTATAAGATCTTAAAGTGATTAGAATTCTATGGTGTGTTGTATGCCCAGAGCTGTTCCACTGTGCAGCAAGAATAGGTGATACATGGAACAGAAGGAAAAAGCAAACAAAGAGAGTCAAAACATTACTTAGTGGATAGACAGCATGCTGAGCAGGGGAGTCCTGGAGGGCTTGGAGTCTGGTCCAAAGACAGTGCATTTTAATTGAAATGGTTGTTGCATTAAAGGTTATGTGCAAGCACTTCTCAAACAAACAAAACCAACTCAGTGGTAATCTGGAAATCCTGCTTTAATCTTTGTTTTATCTCAGCTTGACTAACAATTTTCTTCCTGTTCTGTTCAATTTCTTCTCAATGTTTTGGTTGTCAAAATATAGAGATGACAAATTACCTCTTTTCAGAAAGCCAGCAGAAAATCTGTGTACCACTGATGCATAGTGTAATATAAGCAAACTGTTATGAATGTTAATAGCTTTGTCACGCTCTCAGTTGGTAAAACATACTTCTCAGAGGCAAATCCTTTTTGCAAAGATGAAGATTGGATTAGAATCACCACTAATCAACTCTATCTGAAAAATATGCACAAGAGAGAGAATCAGTAAAAAGATAAGGTCGTAAACCAAAATCAAGGCAATAATGTGTGAATAAAGGTATTTTTAACCAAATGTAAACCACTGTGAAAATACAGGACAAAACTATGTTTGGCTGAATGAAGTTGTCCAAGTAAAAAAAAAAAAAATCAGTTAATCTGTTTAGTTCTCCACACACAATGTAAACTTTGCACTAATAAGAATTTCTTCCATGACATTTTTAACAGTTGCTGTAGATAGTCCTAATTTTTCCTGCTTTATGTTTTCTGCTTTTTAATCAGTGGTATGTGCACATGAAAAACTTCCCACTCCTTCCATGACTGTTTAGTGTTTTGAGGAACTTTGTATGAGGGACCTAATTTACAAGAATTTTGGCAATCCAAGGTCACCCTGATCTTCCCTGGCTACATGTTTGTCCTTTCTTCCCGAGAACTCCTAGCAGACTTCTGAGGCTTAACTTCACAACCACCATCTTGCTTTACCTGCATGATACCATATTTATCATATAATATTTATTCACGTACCCACAGATTCTGTTCTTGAGAACATTGTAAGTGATAGAAGGCAATGTAATGTAGTTCCTTAAATGTCCCTTGGATATCTTTGGAAGAGCCAGTACAAATTAGCTACTACCTAGTTCTCATGTAGCAAAGACCTATTGAGTGAGTTGTTGTATCAGAGTGAGTTCAGGTATCTTCATCTGTGGGTGAATACAGTTTGTTCCTCATCATTCATTACTATTAATTTTATCTATAGGTTCCATAATTCCTTCTGCTGACACTTCTGCTGACATTTTATCAAGGCTTTTGACTCACTGGTTAGATTTCTGCGTCAGTCCTGTCTTAGGAGTGAAGCCTGCTCATCCTGTCAAGGTATGCGTATGTCCTGATTTTGGTGTATTCTGAGAATTTAAATGTGTATGCCACAGCAGAGAAAGGAAAAATGCAATTTACTGCAAAATCTATATGGATGAGGAATTTTCAACGCATTTTTTATTAACCATAATCCTTTATTAGACCTCACAGAGGTGTAAACTATACATACAAATACATTAAAAAGATACCCTCTTAACAGTAATGCTTCACATTTTGGACCTGATACCAAGAGGGTTGCAAACATTTCAGTACATTCTACAAACCAAAGGGTGCATTAGCCTTTATGAATACAGAGTGACAAAGCCCTTTACTGAAATCAAAGTAGATAAAAGTGAAAATCAGTCAACTACCTCTTCCAACCTTTACCTACCATAAATGCATATAAAAGCCTTTAAAAGCATGAATACACTATTATTTATGGAGCAAAGTTTACTGTTCTAGACAGCTCATATAGAAAGGGGAAGTGAATGGTCAAGATGGCATTACGTGAACTGCAAACTAGCAAAAATTCTTGACTTTTTTTTTTTCGTACATATTCAGAGCTCCATTTTTTGATTTATTGGTTGTTACTAGAAAAGCTTATAAGTGCTAAATGGGGAGAATAGCGCAACAAAGACATTGTTGAGGTATTTGGGGGATTCTGCAACACAATGATGTTACATACACAGTATGAAATATTATTTGTCATCAAGTAGTGACATTGTATTATGAGCAAGCACAAGAAAATAAAAAAGAAAGAATAAATCCAGTTAGAACTTTAATAGAGAGTTTAAATGTTTTTTAGTGAATGAACATTTAACACTTGTCACTGTTTGATTATAATGACTTGAAATGTTAATAGTAGTATTATTCAGTAGTGAAATCAGAAATTCCTATATCCACATTCATGCTTGCATCATGGAAACCCCAGTTTTAGTCAGGATACCAATTGAAGTCTAACAGTGAAGAAAGGAAGGACAGTTAATATTCCTACTGGAAAGGCCATCCTCCTGAAAACCAAGTGCTATTGATCTCTTCAATGTAGCATTTTTTGAGTGTCTTTGCAGAAAATTTGAGAAGAGAGAAATCTCATATGATTTGATTATCAGCAGCAGGTGGTGCTGCTTCTTCTATTTTGTTTCCTAAAATCCTGAGGCTTGATAAACGTGTTTAATATTCAACCCAAAGACTCCAAGGATTAAGAAACTATAAAACAGAACCATCACATTCTGATAAAAGCAACATGAAGTATCAGGCTACAGGTGAAGCTGTTCAGAACATTATGAAGTACCAGTATGCTTTCAATAGAGCATTTTATGACTCATTTTGATGAGACTTAGTTTAATCAGGCAACTATTATCATTATATGTTTTTTGTAATTGTTTTTTTCATCTTGCACAGGATTTCTATAGAATTCAGTTAAACTAATTCCTTAGAAATGATAATAAATGAAAAGGTACAATTTATATACTGTATCATGCAGTATAACTTGCATGTGCTTTATTACATTCAAACTTGCCACTAAGTGGAAATAATGAAGAGTATTATAATTTTTATGCAGTATTGATATAAATTTGATGTAAAATTCTAATCTAATCTAAAATAAAAAAAGAAAGAAAAAAGTTAGAATTCATGTCACAAAATAAGGACATTGTACCACTTTCATTGGTAGCACTTTAGTCTATTAGTCTTGGATCCTTTGTCCAAGGATGTTGATCATTGTCCAAATGATGTTGATCAATGTCCAAATGTTGATCATTGCTAAGGTGGTCTTTTGTTTCATATCATAAGCCAGGATAATGCAGCAAAAAAGGAAGACTGGAACATTCATTTGATTTTAAAATTAGAAAGTTAAATATTTCACTACAAAATATGAATTTCATTGAATCTGTTGTGAGTATAGTTATCTGGTTAAACCTTTTTCTTTAACACAAGTAAACGAAGTATGATCCTATTTATCAAGCTAGAGTCCTTTTTGTTCTGCAGGTATGTTATTGTTGCTTTAGACGAATGAGATGATACTTATAAATGTAAAATACAGTAAGATGGAATTTCTTTAATTTAGTTAAAAAATGGTAAAAATGGTTCACACCTTTAAAATACAAAAAAAATTCCCCAACAATATTTGTGCTGTTAAGAACTTTAAACAAGTGTGAATATGTAATACTGTAGGTGTGTGTATGTATGTTAAATATTTATGGAAAAGAATGTTTAGCAGCAGAAGTATCATATTGGTGCTCTTTATGAGTTTTGTGATCCAAGCTGGCAAAATAAAAAGTTACTGAACAATACAGAGAGATCAAAAATTATTATAAGTAATTTGGGATATAAGAATTTACAGTGCAATGTCTTTTCCATTTCTTAATTAGTTATAGGTATTACAGAGGGGCATGAATTATTCTTACAGAAAACAACTAATTGACAAATAAGGTGATATTATTAAATGACAGAAATTTTCATTCTTCTATTACCCATTACTCTTACTTTGAAGGGATGCTTACACTTAAAAAGTCTGACTTAACAGAACTTATCTGGAGAAGAATGAAATAAAAGACAAATTTCAATTCAATGTTTTCTGAACAAGGCCCTCAGAGTAAGTATGTTATATCTGCACTTAAACAGATAAACAGATTTGCCTGGTGACAGCAAAGAAATGTCTTAAAAATCAGGTTATTTCTTTAGGTGTGAGAAACAAAGTCACGATCTAACTTGTGACACCCATATCATGCAATGTTCTTCTAAAATTAGATTCCAATTGGATTATTGAATATAATCCAAGAGAAATAACATGTAAAAAGCAAGAAGTTCAAATTTTACTTGAGAGGAAAAAGAAGAAAAGCATAAAATACACGTGCACACATACATGCACATACACATGCACACATCAGAACATTATATATACACATATACATACATATGTCTCTATATATGTATATATCTATATATACATACACACACTCTTTATGCAACTAGCAGAAGATTTCCTAATGTAAGCATCAGGGAGGTCCTTCTTCGTTTGGTCTCTGCTAGACTAATATCTCTATACTGCACTATATGTAATCAAGTTTCAGATATTCCCATAACACCCTTCATGTAAAAAATCAACGAAGATTTATATATATCAGATACTGTGTGTTTGGACAGGTACAGTCCAGTAGAATATTCCAATGCTGTGAGAAGAAAAATACATAGTGTAGGATTAGAATGAGTAAAAACTTTGTGTTAATAACTTTTTCCTTCTTTCATGACACCTTTAACCTAGTTGCTTTACTTAATGCTACTTCCACACATTAATTGGATAATTAGTAATCTCACCAAGGCAAATTCTTTATTTTTTGTGGATTGTACCCGAGAGGAAAAAATCTTAATCACTTGAAAGCCTCATCTCCTCCTCCTTACCGCTGCCTCTCAAATCAATACAAAGTGAATTAAAGCAAAACACCCCCCACCCCAAACAAAGAGACAAACAATAAAATTATGTTGCAATAGTGTTTTAACTAGGTTTGCTGGGGGGAGTGTAGGGGGAGGAATGAATGTTGGTTTTGAATAGAAGTTTAGTGTTCAGAAGAATTGTTTGCACTGAACAGTATCCATAAAGAGGGACCAGAATAGGTTGAGTCCCCAAATAAATTATTACTATTCCTTTTCAGACTAAAAATAAAACATTTTAAATATATTGATTATACCTTCATCAGACAATAAGTATTCTATCTAGCCTATAGGTTCCAAGAATCTCTATTTGGGCTTAACTTATCATCATTTCAAAACAAAACAATGAAATGTGTAACTTTGCACGTTGGATGTTCATAGAGACCACATAAAATAAAATAATAATTAAAAAAAAAATTCACAGACTCTTAGCCATATATTTCAACTTTTTTTCACAATGAAACTGGTAAGAATTAAAAATAGCATCAGTTTCATGTTGGAATTTTTTTTTTCCTTCCTTTATAAAATCAGATGCATTTCTTTATGCTTTTTTTTTTCCCCCTTGTTTTCTTAAGAATTTTGACATTTTGGGGGCATGCCATGAGTGAGAAGGTAATCAGGCAAAAATAAAAACATATGCTCAATGAAAATCTTGAGCATATCATGCCAATGACTTTAAACCTAATGCTACACTGATCTCAGGCTACAGTGTGGCTTAAAAATCTTTGTTATGATAGAGGACTAGCATTACTCTGAACAGGCTTTTGGTCATATCCATTGTTCCCTGACTTGAAATGCTTTTCTTCACCTGTATTTCTGACTTGGAGTAAAGATTCAGAATTGCATTTCAAGTCTATGAATTTTTGTGGCATTTTGACTCTTTTTCTGCCCCACCTCCATCTACTTAGGTTTTTTTTTCTGTTGCTGAGTGACAAAAAGTTGAAAAGTTATGGCTAGTTGTATTTCTATTTTAATAAGCATACCTATATAATTGTCATTTTCATACATTAAAAAAATATTTATGCTTTCTTTTATATTTTAGTCAAGTACTTTCTTAAACAAAACAATAGCACCACTTTGGCATTGTTGGCCAAATCGGTAACAGGTAAGCAAATATGCATACACTTTTCTGAACTTGTCTTATCATGCACTTGCTTGTTAAAATGGAGGGCCAAGAATACACGGTACTTGGCCTAGAGTCTTCATTAATCAGCTTTAACCATCGATAAAAAGTCAACAATCAGCTCATGGGGCAGCTGAACATAGCTACTTGTTGTATATGGAATTTTCTTCTGTAAAGAAAGTCTCCCCTTTAATTGACACTGTAATCTGTCTTGGGCAAAAGGTGCTTGCTTTAATGTATCATCTACAAGGACTGGATGCAATATCTCATTGTTTGATTTTCTTGTGTCTCTTGGCTGAATGGTATGAATGTGCCTCATATAAGTCTTTCACACAAATGTAAGTGTAGGTTTGTAAGTACATTTTGAGCAGAATATAGAATTTATTCATTTTCCATTTAAACTTTTAATGATTATGGTTACTATGGAGGTGACGCTCAAATTTTCTACCTTGATGAAAGAGATATATTAACTTCAGCGGGTTTAGATTTGTAGTTATTTTTGAACTAACTGAAAATAATGAGACTTAATTCACATTTTTACTGCAGCACTTCAGTGACATTCTGTGTAATAACTGGAATTTTATGTCTATTCTAGAATGCAAAAATCTGTGACTTCTGTCGTGATTTACATTATATGGAAGGTTAGAGAACGGGATTTTCTTTACCACTTAAATGATTTATGAGAATCAATGGCATCCAGTGGGAGCCCCATTCCTAAATATCTGGAGTGCTTTTGAAAATCCAGCTGAACCTTTCAATCTCTCTAATTAGAAGTTTTTCAAGGCAGACTACTTTGTACTTTTGGAAGGGAGATGTTTTGGCTCATGCTTCAACTTCTTTAAGTAGCGGATTTATTGAGATTTTTAAGCTAATTCAGCCCCTTATCTTTCACACTGACAGGTATATCATGTGCTCCCTGCCATATGACTGGAGATTTCTCATACCACTGTGCATTTCCCATCCATGCATTTCTCACCTCTGTGGTGATGGAGCTACTCTCCATTTTGTGATACCATTTATTCTCTAGCAAAGCAAAGTGTTGCTTTTGAACCTTGTAGCTATTCATTACTTATTGTAATTTCTTTCAAGAATTGTTCTATATTGTTTAGACAGTTGTCAAGTTCTGATGTTAGATATTGCTGTCTGAGTGACATTTTCTAATTATGATGTCTCAACAAGAGAAATACAGTGGCAGAAACGTGAGTGAATGAAACCCAAGATAAGACCAAATCTGAGTTTACAGGAATTAAGTAGCCTGATGATGGCTATTTAGGTATGTTCACAGTGCATCTGTAAAATGTTATCTACAAAGAAACTTGCCACCACAGAGATCTGTAAATTACTATTTGCCCTCACACCTTTCCTTTCTCTTCTCCTTAGAACTTCAGAGGAGATAGGGGAGAGAAAGAGTCATGTAACATGAAATGGAAGTATGTATTATGTGTGTGAGATCAAAATAATGGCATATTCTAGAATGTGTTTCAGAATTCTTAACAGCCACTGAAGTAAAAATACTTCCCTCTCCGTCCTCTCCACCAAAAAAGACACCTGTAAGAGCTGTGACAGATATTAGAATTGCTACCTCTGTGTATTGAATTGGTGCTAAACAGTTTAGTTTCCCCATCTGTTTCTCTGTACTTTTTTCCATTTCAACATAACTATCTCAGTCAGTGACAGCTGTGATATATTCTTTTTATTCATTTACTGTTCTACTTTTACATTGTGATGGCAGCCTATTGTGCATATAAACATGCATCTCACAGAAAGCGGAGGGTATAAAGAATTGTATAGGAATCATAAAATATATTGCACTTTCCTTGGAAAAAAAATCTAACTTTCTATGGGAATCAAAAGGGAACTATAATTATTCGTTAAACTTTTAAGACCTACTTTTCCTGCCTGTTTCACGAGAAACTACTGAGGAACTGTAAAATATTCAGCCTTCAGAGATTCTTCTCTTGTGTTTTAATTAATAGTTCAGTCGTCTGCTCCCATAGGTGTAGTAGAAAGGAAGGCAGTTTTGAGCCTTTAAAAAGAGATACTTCCTTTACAGATCTGATCCAACATCTCCCTGATTGCTTCCCTCATCCAGTATTCTCCCTGCCCTCTTTGGGGCTGGCCAAGGGATACTTCACCCCTTGTTTGAGCTTGCCACATGCAAGGGTTTTCTGGGGGGAAAAACGTCAAGTAGAACGACATTGCAGTTTTGGACGGGGTGGAACAGTGAATTCTCCCCTGCCTTCTCTTCCGCTCTCTCGCAGATGAGTTTATTGCTCGCCTTGGAACACTTGGCTACCTATCACTCCTTACTGTGCGGCTGATCCAGCACTGAGTGGATTTATGAAATGAAGCGTAGGACATAGTGTTATTCAAGGTAGAATCAGTGCAGTACCTATCAAGGTTACATGGCAGAGACTATCTGGAAATATGTCTCCCACAAAACTGCATGAAAGGTGATTGTAACAGTTTGAAGGACATTCTGGTTCATCTCTTCTTCTTCTTCTTGAGGACTCTTTCTATACTGTAATTTGGTGATTAGATTAGCTTCTGTGATTTACAGGATGATGCAGCAGCCTATTTAACAGTCAATTTAGTCACATCTGATTGTGGGAAGAATTAAAATGACAGAGAACTTGAGTAACCTTCTGTTATGTTTGAATGAGATGCCGATATATCAGAAAGATTTAGGTCCTGATGGGCTACCTCTTAAAGTCATTTGAGGGTTGTTTTTCAAATTGTCTTCTCTGGGCCTAGGAATCTATGAATTTGTGTTCCACATAACCGTAAGTAAGTGAAAACACCACCATTCAAACATCTAACAGAAAAAAAGAATCTGACTTTTCTTTTGAAGATGGGAAAGTTATTTCAGTGTTGGAATCTGAAGCCATTTTAGTTCATTTAAACTAACTATTGTTAAAACTATTTTGTTATTTAATCTTTGGCTTGACCTTTCGATATTTGCTTTTACCTATTACCATTTTGGCCAGACCCTTTCATGTAGCAAACTATAAAATAGCACCGTTGTACTATAAAACAGAGATTTTTACATACTGTTTGATATATGTGTATTATTGATATGCTAAATTTTACATACTGCATTATATGGAGGAAGAAAGAAGTTACCTATACTGTTGCAAAATAATTACCTGGAAGGATCATTAAAGGTTTGAGAGCCTATGTATGCTTTAACTGCTTTTAAAAATCTTTTGTCTCACAAATTGCAATAAATTGCATCTTTGCAAGAGAAGGAAAAATAAAACTGTCTTAAAACAAATGTATCTATAACCCATATTCTGTCAAAATGCCACAGATGGAATTAATTAATGGATGTTTAAAACTGTATATGTTACCTTACTGCTGCTGTTACTGGGAATGTCAAACTGTGCAAATATGAAGGGGTAGACAAACAATGTTATCAGACACTGTAAAACAAACAGCCTGTTGCTTGTATAGAAGTGCAAATAAAAAAAACACCACTTAGACAAGGCTGATGAATGACTTCAGCAGCCTGTGTTCATAGGTTAATTTAGTGCAATTGGATCCATCAAAGGCCCATAAATTTGTAGGCTTTTGAGGGGCACAGGACTTTAAGAGATTTTGTGCAGGACATTTAAAACAGATTAACAAACAGTAATATATCAACCACAGAATTTTTTAGCTCTGGGCTGGTTAAAATGTTCTGTTCTCTAAAGACTTAGTATTGGAATGTTTAGTTGCATTGTTCACTGGGAGAATGCCCATTGGTTGAGATTGCATCAAGCTTATTAAACCATAGGTTTTTTTAAGTCTTCCAATGTTTAACAAATAATTTATTTACAACAAAGTATCCTGCAGATGGCACATTCATTCTTCGTTCTTGTGGATGGCATGTTCTTACATTCTGTAGTTTCTGTTTCCTGTGTTCCCTCTACTTGTATTCTTCAAATGCACTTCCTGAAGGTTTAGAGGAAAAAAAGTTATTCCAGATAGGTTTTAATACACGCTATGAAACTTTTATTAGTGGGAAAAATAGTAACAATGAACTAAGAAAACTGGAATTCTTTGACTCATCTGCCCTGTTTTTTCCTCATGGCAACAACAGTTATTCTGAATGCTGGAATTGTTACAGTCTTTTTGCCACTTCACAGAGAATGTAACTATACAAAACTTCTGTACACTAAATTCCTTGTTCTCCTAGACATAAACATTTTGATTGCTGTCATTGTTGATCTTGGCAGAAGAAACATCTACATACTGGAACGTGGATGGGCTTAAGCACACAGTGGGTACCAAAGATTTTCTTTCGTTCAGAACAAGGACATT
Organism: Strigops habroptila; assembly: GCF_004027225.2. NCBI lineage: Eukaryota > Metazoa > Chordata > Aves > Psittaciformes > Psittacidae > Strigops > Strigops habroptila. The sequence goes on from NC_044279.2 coordinate 71,449,352, forward strand.
TGCAAGCAGGATGTATAGAGGCCAGGGAACTTCAGAGTTGTAATTGCAGGATTTATGGAGCCTCCTGGGCTTTGGTACCCCGTGGTCAGGGGCTTGCAAAATTGCTGAGTAGGACTCTGTTACCTGCATTTTGCGTAAATCACATGTTAGATGTGTCAGGTTTTTGTTGGCTAAGGCCTTTAGGAGCATAAAAGGTGTGGGTTCACTGCAGGAATTGCAGCCAAATAATTTGTATTTTCAAAAAGAAACAGGGTGATGTGCCAGGCAAATCAAAAGGGCTTTGAAATGAATAATGCACTGTTCACTGTTGTTCCATGCACAGGCAAGTTTCCAGCAACAGTTCTGGGTGTGGCATATATTTTTCAGTTTGATTCCATATTTGCCATGCTGGTAAATATTACCTGTTCCCAAATCTTTGCACATTATGTACCAGACTAGAGGCAGAATTGCTAAGTGACAATCTTCATCAGAAGTTAAATTCTTAATTAACTGAAATAATTTCTGTTGTCCTCAGAAAAGCCAGAAATAAAAACATGACCCTGAGAAAGAGGAGATGTGTATACAGCTTTACCACTGCATTATCTGCTACTTAAGCCCAAGAAAAAAGAAAAGGAAATATAATCTCTAAAATTTATAAACTAATGAAATTTTTGCCTGATTTCTAATGGACCGAAAGAAAGTAGAAGCTGATTTGGTACATTACAGTAGTTTTATGGGGTTTTTTTAAATGATTATAAAATACTGTTATGTATCTAACTTTTCAATTTTCCTCCAGTATCTATCAAACACAAATCAGAAACTGGCAAAGGATCACAAAACTTGAACTCACATGGTGCTCATTAATTTTCACTGGTTTGGATTGGGTTCTGATGGATATGGGTTGAATTATTAGTTTCAGAAAATAAAAAAACTCAACAAGAAGTACTAGTAATTGTTAATTATACCACCAACAAGTAGGAACATTGAGCCAAACTAAGATTTATCATCATTGACAAGCCAAATTTGTTAATAGCAAAGTATTCATAATGAAAAAATGTCTTTGTTAGGAACCCGCCATTCTAGATGTTCTTAGTCTGAAATGCAATACTAAATGAAGAAGAGATTAGCCATCTAGTCACTACGTCTGTGATTAGTTCAGTAAGATACTGGCTTGTCTTCATCAAATTTTGCTAATACTGCTATAGAATAGCTTCTTCAGCATGGATTCAATACAGAAATAAAAATGTCAACAGAATTCTGCTTATCCATACATTGAAATAGTTTTTGCTGTTTCATTGCCTGTTTCTCTTCCAATTTTTTGAAAACTACCTTTTCTGTCTTTAGTTTTACATAAGTTGTACAGTAAGTTTTCACCCTGAATTACTTATTCTGGATGAACCCTCCAGTTTTCACTGATTTTCGCTATAATCATCATTGCTGCACTTCACAGGAGTCTACCACTGTTAAGGATCCTGCCTTGAGCTGCAAATGCTTATATTAGTAACAATGAACTAAAAAACCAGGAATTCCTTGGCTCATCTGCCCTGCTTTTTCCTCATGGCAAGAAAACAAAATATCCTCCTCAATGCTGTCTCTAGGTTCTCCTCTTTGACAAGAGTTTACCAGCATATAGGAAAAGTGATATGTAATATTTTATTTGCAAAAAGTCATGCATATTTAAAGGCTGCACACTCATGATCTATAAAATGGACAGTGAGAGCCTTTTTATGAAACAACAGCCATTTTGCATTACAGTCGCTTAAATCGAAAATTAGTTACATGTTTCCCAAATGAAAATATAAATTCTCGCCACTACTGTTGTGGTCTGACTTTAAAATAGATTTATTATCCAAACAAAGCAAATAGTAAGATGTAGCAGTGTTTCAGTTATAGCTTTTAATACTGACATGTAGCTTTGAAATTGAGGGAGGATGGAAGGTTATTTTCAAACACTTCCTTCTCTGGAATCAGTATTTTGATGAATAACTACAGAGAAGTGGCACTGGTGGTGACAGTAGTAACATGCACACCAGAAAATGCTTTGACCCTCTTTGACACATTTTTTCAAGTATGCAGTGTTGAGACCATTGGAAAAAAAACAAGAAATGTGAATGCCTGAATCAGGTTCTCAGACCTGCATTTGCAGTGGTCTAGAAAAGCTTGCCTCGTTTCTCAAGTCTTTGAAAACATGGTAATAAGAAATAAAATTGTTATCTGTGATGCTCATTTTATTATCGGATCCTCTGAGCTGATACTCAGACCCATACAAAGACATAATCATTGTAAGATGACATGCAAAATGTCAATTTTGCATTTGTCAGTTAATGGACAGAGAAGCAGAGACTTTAACCTATCACCCTAAGGATGGATCTATGGAGACAAGGCAGCACTAACATAAGGGTGACAACTACCTCAGGGATAGTAAAAGTCATTAATTGAGATGGAAGGGTGTTGAGAAGCATGCAGCAGTATTCTTATTCTATTAGGATGGACATTCAAACCTCATATTGGCATTAAAATATCTCTTGCTTTATTGGCAATAAGTGGAAAGTCTAATGTTTGTAGTAACAGGCATGACATCTTAGCTATGAATTCTCTGGGGTCTCTTTGAAAACTTTTTAGTTCTGCAGGCAGTGTGATCAGTAACATAATAACAAGGCTGGAAAGTAAGCAATGGGAAGAAATAATTTTCTGAAGTGAAGAGGCCAAGTTCTTCTATCTGTTACACCTTAAGGTTCCCTCATTGGCTTGGTAATATGACATGGCTGTAATAGAAATTAGGATTAGTGCCACTGTGCATATTTTGGCCTGTAATTGTATCTGTGAGTTGATACTGAGCCAATTACAAAATAACCTGGGAATCTTAGAAAGATTAATGAGAAATAATGCAATACTTCTTCTGATTTTGTAGTGGCATTTTCTTAAACTAAAAGTATTAACATGTTTTGCCTCTCTCTCTTAGTCCCAAGTAGTATTTATTTAGAGTTTGAAAAGTAGATAAAATACGAAAATGTTTTTTGAGAAAATCCTCTTAATTTACTCTGTTAATACTCTGTTGATACATATTTATGTGTATTTTCCACATATTAGGCTTAAAGAAGGATAAGGACTAAAAACTAGGGGAAGAGAAAAAAATACATCAAGATGTACACCTTTCAGATTCTTTTGCTCGGCGTGTAAGTGAATGGCATGCACTATGGGTTTTTTGCTTTCCCTCTTGTTTATTTACTGGATTTTAAAATCAGTCTTACCAGTGTTCGCATTCATGTAATAATTTTCAAGGTACCTTGTAGCCTTAAATTCATAAGAACTTTGTGCCACTGGTTCTGTGGAACTGCTTCATTCAGAAAGGTCACAGTCTTCCCTCACAAACACAATTGTTGTGGAAATAGATCAATTATTTCATTTGCTTGAACAGAAAGTAGTTGTTTTTCCAAGTTCTATTCACTAGTTTTTCAAAGTTGTAAACGCTAGTTTTCCAAATTGCTGTTAAAACTTCATTCACTTAAAGGTAAACAGACCAAACATTTATTTGCATTTCTCAGAAGAGAAAAAAGCTAATGAAAGAAAAGCAAGATGGAACTCTGTACACTGACGACAGAAGTTTAATTCCTCTTCTTTCTCCTGTTTAGCAGTTTAAAATGTTACTAACTGCTATTAAGGTAGAATTTTATAATGGATTTGTATTATGCAGTTGATTACTTTCTGTTTTTTATCAGTTCTGGCAAGATGAATACCTAAGTATCTCTCATGTTTCAGTAAGAATTTTACTGAAAGCTTTCAACAGAGTCTTCAAGTAACAAGTAAACAAAACAGGCTTTGGATAGGCATAATAGATGAATAATCAGTAAATGAGTGAACAACAGATCCTGCAGGTTGGTTGGATTTTTTTCTTGATTTCTTTTTTTTGTGAACCTGTGAATACCCCTAAGTATATAATAACAATGTGTTTATTTTTTATTTTTTAATATACTTTTATATTTATTTGTGACTACAGGTCTTAGACCAGGACAAATAATGGTCCTATAGAGAAAGAAATATTCTGGGTTTTAGCTACAAATAAAACTCTACATATACAGTCTCTGTAATTGGCCTTATAGCAGCAAATAGGCATTTTGCGGGTTCCCAGCCCACATCAATCATTCAGTGTCTGGCCCCCATCATTCAGATTTGTGCGTGTAGTGTAGCAACATTTGTTTTTAATTCAGTGATTAAAGATCAACATTAATGTAACCTATAAACAAAAGAACAGCCCTGCTCTATTGAGCTAAGGTTTTCTACCAAATAGTGCATGGAACAAATCATCTGCTCTAGGAAGTGGTAAAGTAGACCACTTACAAAAACACTTCAATCAAAACCCAAATCCTGGATTTGTTGATTAAAATGCTTATGAGGAGATGCTGAATAAAAACAACATTAGAAGTATGAAAGGTGTAAGCAACTGATTGTGTGCGAAATCTGCGAGTAACTATACATATTATATATTCCACTTAATCCTGCCTTAAATCTTTTACCTAAGTAAGAAAATATTAGAGGTCATATATATTCACTTTAGATGTATAAGATATGTATCTCATATATAAAATAGTGTTAAGAGACAATATTCTAAAGCAGAAAAAAAATTGCTCAACTGAAAAATAAATTTACTTCAGTATAATTATTTTTTAATCAAAATCAGTGACACTGTATCAACACTGAGAGTTAGCTAAATGCATTCATATTGCGGGAGCCTATCCAAAGAAAAAAGTATGAACATAGCATTGTCTGTTTTAATGGAGGCATGTACAGCTGACTGCAGAAACAAAAAAAAGGAGGAAAAAATAATTACATGAAAATATGTACCAGAGCTTTTTCAGATGGAGCCATTCTTAACGAATTCTGTTTCCCTTCTCGTCCCTCCCTGTATTTTCCTTTTGTCTATTATAAAACTAAATAATAGTTTCTCCTACCCCTTCTATATTTTTGTTTCCTCAATCTAATTCTCTCCATGCACAGACATAGATGAAAATTTCAGTTTGTTTTTCTTATCAGATTTTTGATATTTTATTGGCAAGTTCCCATCAAGAAGCATTTGTGATTTTTCTGCTTCTATTCACTTCTCTCTTCCTTTTCACATACATCTTCTTTAAAGGTGTTGGGATTTTTAAATTCTATTTTTTCTTTAATTTTATTTTTTCTCTCTTTTTCTCAAAATCCTGTCTTTTCTGTGTGATACACCGTGGTTCATTCATTTCTTCAATATTTCTTATCTCTCAGGCTCTTTCATCCAATTCTCTCCCCTTTCTTTTCCTCTGTTCTTCATTGTCCTTTTACTGCCCTTTTCACCTCTTGATTTTTTCTCCTTTTAATTTCCTGGATGATTTCTTTTGCAGCTAGATTCTCTCACTTACTACATGCTCTAAATTTTTTCTTCTTCCAGTGCTTCTGCTTGAGCATTACCTCCCCTGCTGCTGCAGAAAGATGCAAGGCCTGTCTTCTGCTCCTTCCTGTTCGTAAGAAAAGTGTTTTCTTGACTGTCTTCTGGGAAAAGGACAGCTGCCTGAAGAACAGTGACATCATTCTTTAGATCTCCAAGGAAATTGGTGCAGAGATCCATCAGAAAGCTGGCAGGTATCTTGTCTCCTTTTGTTTGAAGTTGCAGAATGTTTTACCCATCACCTTAGCAACAAGTATGAAAAGGAGTACACAGATTACTGGCCAAGCCTTTTTTTCTTTTCCCGCAAACCTCAAATGTATGTGTGCCCAGACAGAAATAAACCACAGGGTTTTCTCTTCTATAGTTGAGCTCTACCTGAAGAAGACTTCACTTGTTGTCATGTGGGCCTTTTGAGATGTTCATGGCTAAGGTGATAGTTCCAAGGAAGAATCATACAGCCACTGCTTTAAAAGGCTGAAAACTCTTGAAGAAGAGGTGAGAGGATTCCATTCTATGGATTGACTTATGGAAAAGAAATGGATGCTGGAATGATTCCAATTGTTCTTTTCAATTAGATGATAGTAAGGAAATAAATATATAGTGCCGATTCCTTGACTTTCTATGAAATCGTATAATTTCATGCAATTCTGTTTTGGATAATTTCAGGAGTGGGGCCAATGTATATGTAGGACAGACAGGGACAACAGCAACAAAATATATCACTTGAGGCTTACAGCAGATGAATGATTACATGTAAAACAGATGTTCAGAACTCAAACAGGAGAGAGAGTTGGACGTGAGCTTAATGGTAGCCTAGACTAAAAGGGTATTTCTGAGCTATAGGCTCTGATGAGGAGAGATGAGATTTAACTACGTATATGTACAGTATATCTGCTATGACAAGAACAAAAATCTGGCTAACCTGAACTCCACAACCAATGAATATTTGAAGTGCTTGGATAATATGCATATAAAACATTAAATAGTTAAAATGACGTATGTAATGATTGCAGTGACTATCCAGTTAATTTAGTTTTGATAAATAAATAAATAAATAAGTAAAGCCAAAATGACTAGGAAAGAAAAAAAATTTAGAATGTTTTCATTTACATGTAAAATTAATAGCAGAAGAGCTGTTTTTTCCCTCTTGATCACTCACACTACCTCTTCCCAGCAATGCAGATGAGTGAGGAGGTTTTGGATAGATCAGTTGTTAAACATTCAGTGTTTGGTTTCTCTTTTGAAAGAAATCTTAGGTGCTATTTATGACTGGATGATGTGAGTACTTGTCATTTACTACCCAGGATAAAGCCTTATAACTACTAGCTTAGCAGTTCCATGTTTTTTCAGTGTTCTAAGAGATGAGATGAAACACACCATTTCCTACTTATTTCCTACCACAGACACTATTTTCCAAAACTCTACTAAATCTCAGTGTCCCTAGGAGGCAGAATACATCAGATTGCAATGTTAGCAGCCTAGAGAGAATTTTACTTCCCTAAAATAGGTAGATTTGTTGTTTTGTTTGGGTTTTTTGTGGTTTTGTTGGGTTTTGGTTTGTGGGGGTTTTTTTTCCCCTTTTTTTTTCTCTTTTTTTTCCACAGCCTGGCCTACCTTTTGTGCTTTTGGCATATCAGTGTGGCGCTGAGCACGTACAGAGCGTGCAGATTTAGGTGGCTTTATTGGAGCACAATACATCTCCAGCCTCCTCAGGTCACAACTCTGGAAGCAGCATTCATCCACTATTCCCTTGTGGTGTAAGCGTCTACTGCTGGATCCATACCCTGTAGGCTTACCTATTCAAAACACAAATGGAAAATATTTATGTTAGAAAGAAAACACAAAGATCTCAGAAGCAGTTATATTAAATTGCATTATTTTAACAGAATCACCAATGACAGTTGTAGAGGCTGCCTGCATGTATCTATTCTAAGACCCCATTCTCAGATACAGCTTTGAAAGATATTCCTGGAAATGGCCACCTTTGATCTCTGTCTACGGGTGGTTACTATTTAAGCATTTGAGCAAAATTATGTCTTCTTAGAACAATATTATTAAAATATTTTCTTGAACTGTCTTGGCATTGAAAATGGAGAGGGGGGAAGTTGAAATCTGGCATTTAGAAGCCTTGAAAGGAAATTTGCCCTTTAGCTTTCAGGTGCAAACTGATTGTTGAGCTGACTGAGGTAGCTGATGTTTAAAGATCATAGATCATGCCTGTGTTGTAGGCAAGTATTTTCTAACTAAACGTCTACACTGAGCCACTCTGTGAAGTCAGGGTATTCCAAAAGGGAAATAAATACCATATACCACTGCACAGGCTGTGAGATCTGCAAGCTCAAAAGCTAGCAGGAATAGGAACTAAAGTAACAAAGTAACCAATGAAACACAGTAAAAGTAGGAAGATGCTTGATGGAAAAGGTTAAAGCAGAAGGTACTATATTCTATAGCTTTGCACAAGATAGGAAATGGGAATGACATAACACGCCCTTTCCTGCATTTTGAGTTTGCACTGGGCATCTGTAGAAACTACTCAATTGGCAGGTGTTTGGTATTTTTCACTCAGCTCCAGTAAAGGGTGACATTTTCATTCCTAGAACTTTTACACTTCTCTCTTTTCTTTCTTTTCTTTTTCTTTTTCTTTTTCTTTTTCTTTTTCTTTTTCTTTTTCTTTTTCTTTTCTTTTTTCTTTTTCTCTTTCTTTTTCTTTTTCTCTTTCTTTTTCTTTTTCTTTTTCTTTCAGTGATTTATGATTTCTTTAGTAACCATTGAATCTTCTGCTGTATTATGCAAAGATTACAGATCCATTGTTTCCTGGGCTTGTTTGTGTGCAACCCACGTGAATGTGCAGTTGCCCTGTTATGACTAACTAGAAATGAAGGAACAGTAAACTCACGAAAATAAGTAGTTGCTTACTTACTACATCTATTTTAAAATTCTGGTAGAATTTGGTTTCAGGCAGTAAAATTCTGAAAAGATTAAATGTTTTGTTTTGACATTTTCAGCATTAAGTGTTTCCATTTACAGAATGATCCGCATTGGTTAAGAACTCAAAAATATGGAAAAAAGGAAGAAAACTGCACCAAGAGCCAAAAAATGAAGTAACTCAATTCAGTAATCTCTACCATTTTCTTTTTCCTCGCTTTTTTTTTTTTCTGCTTCAGTTTTATCACTGAGACCAAAAATCTGTTATTCACAGAGTTTGGCAGGAGTTTACATTTTAAAAAATTACTCAAGCTAGATAAAAGATAAGGGTATCAAAAAAGATAAAAACTCAGTTTCTCTTTGGGAAATTATTGCCTCTAAAGCTTATACAGCAAATTCTAGGTTAATATCCATATACTTGTCCTGGACTTGTCAATTTGAAGACAACACTGTTTTTTGCAATTCTCTGTGATTAAAACATATGCCCAGTCGTGAAGAACCTTAGAGGCTTTAGTACATCCGTAAATGAAAAGACCTCTGGTGGTAAAGTATGTCTAACATTTTAGCCAGCAACAGAGTCAGCTAGGAACTAACTATCCCTATGAGCTTTGTAAACCCAGACAATAGGTTTTTAAGTAGCCCTTTTTTTCAGGGACTATAAATTAAACAAAAACAAAACCATGCTTACTTAGTATAGTGCAATCCACCAAGGGCCTCTATACTGTACATTGTCTGCTAAATTGTTTCATAAGACTAAACAGAAGAGCAAGCCAGGAGTAGATTACAGTAATATTTTGATTTGTCTGTGTGTGTTGTTTCCTGTGTTTCACTGAAAAGTGTTATAAATATTAAGAGAGAGTTTGGGGTTTTATTTCCAGACTATTTTCACTCACTGAATTATCATATAAAGTACAAGCTTTTCCCTGGAGAGTTTACTGGTCTGTTAATCAGGTTGTCTTAGCCTAATACTTTTAAAATTTTAGCAGTTATGAGAAAATGTGGAGTGTCCTTACTGTGTAGGATTTCACATTTTGTCTTACTCCTATGTAAGACATGAAAGGGCAAATTCTGTTCCTGGACATGCAGGTGTAACTCTTCTTAATAGAGCCAGCTGAATGTTGAAATCGACAAATAGTTGGTGAGTTAAGTTTACCTTTCTTTTCACAGTCTGCCAATTTTTCATAAGAAAACACACTCTAAAAGCTCCTGTTCAAGAATTTTCCTTTCAATGGTATTTCATAGCAGCCTAAAACAGGCATAGACATATGGTTTATTCCTATTTTACTATTGGCTACTGCTAACAGTAAAAATAAGGATGGACTGTTCATTGGTTAGTTTAATCTGTCTTATCACGACCTTTCTACCTAGAGAAGAAGTTACTTACTGAAAAAACAAAATATTTATCACTCCAATAGAAGATTTCAGGATTAGTAATATTTTACACTTCTAAGAATCTTAAAAATGTTAGCTTCTCACGACATTCATACTGGGTAGATAATACTACCTCTAAGTGACAAAATTTAGAATCAGCAAGATGAAATGTGTTGGCCAGGAACTTCTATGAGTTAACTACAGAACTTGATAGAAGAAATCTTCCTTCCATAAGTAGCAAGACTATAAATGGCTAATGACCGAAAGCTGCATGTTTTATAGGATCCATTGATATATGAAGACGTTATAAAGGAAATATAGTCAAATGAAGTGTAAAGTTTACAAGGTCTCAAAATTTTGTTACTTAATATGGTTAACATTTAGCTTTGTTGTGATTAAAGCCAAAGATGAACTGGTTGGTAGAGGTGATGTTTTGTTTTTTTCTTAAATCTTTAATTTCCTTTAAAAATCAATAGTTCTTTCCAATTTGTCTGTGTTGAGCCTGTAGTTATACAGCATTGTTCGTATTTTACAACTTTAAATTTAGCTCAATCATATAATCTGATGGTTTTTTATTCAAGACATAAGGTAAAAAAGTGACATGCAATGGATTATATAGCATTTACCAGATTATCACAATCATTTCTTGTATGAAATTTATGACTTTTTGGTAAATACAATAATTTCAACAGGAATATATATGATTTTTTTTACATGCATAGAGTAGAGGAACTAGAGCCATCTACTCTGACTTTTAATAACATCACTCATTTATTTGTATATGATGTCTTCCCAATAAGCCAAGCAGGAACTTATACAGTTTTTTTGTTAGTTGGAAGTTGACAATTCTGATTTTTATTCTCATCAAGCCACTATCTTGTTGTGTGATTACATGGAAGTTATTTTACCTTTGAGTGTTTAAATTTAACTGCTTATAAATTTGACAAAATACCTTGAATAACCCATGAAGCATTGCCTGCCTCAGTAGTAACATTTCTCCTGCATATACATAAATAGTTAATACAAATCCTGAATCCTGGAATCTTTCAGATGAAAATCTCAGTTTACTTCAAAATTATCTTTACAGTAGCCAGATCAAAGACGTCTAAGGAGTTGTTTTACTTTCTGACAGAATAATGACTTTATGAAGGAGGATATAATATCTCATAGCTCTTTAAAAAACCTGTATGATAAATGTAACAAGTTTGGAATGGAATCACTAACAGTTCGGTGATGTCATCAACAATGAAACTTGTCATTTATTTGCAAACTTAAATATGTACATGGCACACTAAATGCCCGTCCTTCATAAAAAGATAACATTAGTTTGGTGAAGTCAAATGTTTGCATTGTTTTGATTTGGTTTTTTTTTAAGAAAAAAAGTTTTCCCAAGGTTTTTGAAAGACCTAAGTAATCCAGTATAGTTAAAATGTGTATGAAATACAAAGTGACAATACGTAAAAGTGCTGTACAACAGATAGAGCAAATACATAGAAAAAAATAGGAAAAATTATTCTTTTTCAGTAATCATGATTCTGGACTCATTCTGAGAAGTATCTGATGTCTAAATTAATTTTAAACTAGTAGACTTTAAATTGCTGCTGTGCTCTTAAGTCCTGCAGTATACAAAGATGCTATCGCAAAGATGAGATAAACAATTACAAGGAGATACTACCACTTCTACAAATATTAACAGTATTTGGCCCATCTTCTTCTGGAAGGACTGCAGGGTCAGATGGTCCCAGTTCATCAAGTTAACAAAGTATGCACTTAGTTCTAGGCAAATGTTCAAGCTTCTACATGGTCTGTTGGAGTAAGTCACATACTCAACAGTAAGCGCATGCCTGAATGCTCTCCTGCGTAGGGACTGACGTAACTAAACACTTCAGTTAATTTCTAGACCAAAATCCAGATTAGTAAATAAATGGCTGGTTGTTCTGCACATTTGATACCAGTTTTCTGTTCCTTATTTTTTTCTTCACATATTGCCTTAAAATACTGACTGCTTCTGCTGTGTCAGTGTACTGGGCATCCATATAGATCTTTCTCATCTTTCTGACACAATTTGAGCACTGCCTTCCGGCTGTTATCAAAAAGTCCCTTGTATTTACTCAACCTTCAAAGTGCTGCCTGTGGACATATAACAGTCCTAGGCATTCCTTTTTGCTGATGTACACTGATCTCCTTGGTGGTTTCTTTCCTTTTTTGTCAGTTGCTAGCTCAAAAGAGGTTTCATATCATGTAGGTCAAAGTTTACTTAATAGAATTTTTGGCTCTCATTTAATCTACTGTACCAAACATGTGAATGTGTCTTTCCATGTGCTACAAGCAGATAGAAAGTCTAGTCACACTGTTCTGAAGTCCTCTGAAAGCAGGCCAAGGTACTGACTTCCAATAGTTAAACAGCTGGCTTCTGTACTAACAGCACTTCCCTTTAAATAATGCAAAGTCAGTAAAGTAATTCAGCAGGGCTTGTTTACGCTTGATTTCTTTGTTCCCCTTGCTTCCCTCCAAAATATCTCACTGGTGCTACCATCGGTCCTCTACTGATGGTTTCAATATGAGAAGCACTGGTGTAGGTGGATTATAGAAGTTTCAATTGTTAAACTATCTAGGCATTCTGTGGAGAAGTATCATCTACTGTTGTAGCATTAATGTTAGAAATTACATGAGAAATAGCCCAGGATAAACACAAAGGTAATCTACTATTTAGAGGACTATAGGAAGAACTCCAGTAACATGTCCTGAAGCTTTTATGTGACTATATTTATTGCAGATATTGTGTTTTTTAGCCCAGCAGTAGAACCTGAGAATGCCATTTAACTGAGAAAAACATTATAAATCTGAAAACCAGTGAACTTATCACTAACCTAGTGTTACAGTCAATCTTCATCTATAACTGCAACTTTTAAAGTTGGAAAGGCTATTGACCTTTTACTGTACTGTAATATTGTACAGAGAAACTCAAAATGTTTCCATCAAAATATCAGGGTAATATAATCTGTACAATTTTGAAGCATTGATAGCAGGTTTTGGTTACCTCTGTGAGAGATCCATCAGACAAGTGTGATGACAAACTTTTTTTCTTATTTACCACTGTGTCCAGTTCATAGCTTATAGTATTTGGATGTATGTAAGCATAGTATGAGGCAGTAGGTTGCTCAGACAGAACTTTTCTGTGGCCTGAGCAGCAAGGTTAGGAGTCTGTGGTGTTATAGTACAATGTGGTAACTGAACAAGCACATCTTGTACGCTAGATCCAGACTGGGAGCTGGTGGTTGGAGTGGTTTTGAGTTGCATGTACTATCTGCCTTATGGTGGCAAGGAAGACTAGGGATGCTGAGTTTGAGATTCGTTACTCAGCTTCACTATGTGAAAATCAAACATCTAGTTTAAGATAGTCAAGTCAACAAGCAGGGGTGTCTGGAGAGGGATTTATTCCTGTTTTGAATGCTTTACTTAAAATGAAATGAATCCTTGTCCTCTGCAGGAGCCTCTGCTCTTTCATCAACTACAGATAAAGCTATTTGATCTACTCTTAGACTATATGAACAGCTTCTAGGAAACTGAACTCAAAGAAAATGAAGTCCATTTAGTGCAATTTGTCCTAAATCACTAAATGTATCACTGATGTAGCATAATATAATTTTCTTTTATTTCCATTTTAACAATCAAATATAATGACACATATTGTTCTAAAAAGCATACCAGCCAGGCTGCTGCTTATTTATGTATGTCCATACCTCTTTGGCTATATTCTGTATATCAGGCTAGTATTCTTGTCTATTTTTGCATTTTAGATGCATGTATATGCAAAATAAGAGATTGTTGATGTCTCTTTTCATCTCCTTGTGATCTTAGACAAATGGTTTAATGTTATATTGGTAATATTTGTAGAGGGTTCTTTGGAGTTTCTAATCCATGTTTGGAAAATTATGAGTCGATATTCATTCAGCAGGAAATGCCTGTATTTTGGTACTTCTGTGAACTGTTACAACAAACAAACAAACAAACAAGCAAGCAAACAACAAATCTTGTGAACTGTTGTACAGAACTGTAACAGAACTGTAACAGAAATACCTCAAGGTTTAAACATTGAGAAGTAGGCAATCTGATTTTAATGTAAAGAAGTTGCATGCATTTTGAAGCCACAATATTTAATATTTAACTTCCATTTTCCTTCGATGTTTTGCTAGTGCCAAAAAATAATTATGCTTAGACTGATTTTTGTTTGTATTCATCAAAATGAGCATATATTAGCATTTATAAATGCTCAATGAATGGATGCTCTAGCTCTGAAGTCTAATTTAATATGCATGAGGATAAAGGATAAGCTTTATCAGTATGCACAAGTAAAATCTTTATGAAAGCATAGGCATTTGTTAATACTGAGATATTTCGCTAGAGCTACTGCTTTGTGGAATACTGAAGCGCTTTAATTACCATGTCTAAGGCAAAAGGATGTTTGCTTATTGCTCTGAAGTTCTAGGTAAGACTGGGAAAACAGGCACTCCATAGTGATCTATAAGAGAAAACTATCAAGACTTCACGGAGTGTTTTGACCGAATAATTAAGATTTATAAGCTGCACCTTGTAAAAAAATGAAAACACTGTGTTTCATATGAAGGATAAAAAAACTATTTTACTTCTTTAAAGTCAGTTAGCTGACAAATGTAGATTTATTCCAAAAGGTGTTCTAATTTTCAATTTGTATGTCTGTTTATTTAGTCTGCCACAGAGTTGTATAAGGTAATGTTTTCCTCTAGAAATATGCTTTCAGAAGCATTTTTTTTTCTTCATTGTGTATTTAATTGGGAAAAAATCTCCTCTTCCCCCAAATTTATTTCCAAAGTACAGCACTTGTAAAAATTTTCTCTCAAACATAGTTGCACTGTACTCTGTGCTTTTTATGGAATGGCTGCTTTGGAGGCCATTAAGTATACTAAACATATGATAGAACCATTATGCTTCATACACTAGTTCCTCAGCCAGTTGCAACATGTGAAGAGAAAGACCTGTAGTGTTGTGAGTGTTGCACTGGGAATGAAACAGAAATTTCAGAGTTTAGAATTCTTTTGAGGAAAAAAAAATAGCAGAAAGAGTGGGAAACAATATAATGTATTATTTTACACCAATTCAGTGCTCTAGAGGGTGAAACTCAATCCAACCTAGCACAATTTACAAGCCTACGTCAGGTTCCAGGGCTGGAAAGTGCCAGATGCTGCCAAAAAATATATATACTTTGGCAAGGTAAATGCTTTGCTGGAAAGAAACTCACTATTGCAAGAAGAGCCAGGTTTATCAGGGTTTAGGACAAAATAATTAGAAACCAGTAGAACCAGTAGATCATTGTTACATTTGAATATTGCCCCCTATAGTGCATCAAGGATGATAACAGTAATAGAGTCATCCATCCATAATGAGACTACATTCTCTCTTCTTCTTGCATATGTAGTTAGTGCTTACCATTGTGTGTGGTGGAAGGGTGATCAATCATGATAAGACCTTCCATACCCTTCTTACCTCATAGTCAGTATAAACCTGCTTTTTATTTGGATTACCAAATTAATAACAATGCAAAACCATAAGTAGGTGAAATCCTACGATCACTGACATCACCCAGAAATTTTTTAGTGCAATCAGGATTATGTCCTGATGAATCAGGTGCCAAGTTACTTCTATATAACCTGATCCAAGGTCTATTAAAATCAATGAAAAGACTTCCATTGCCCTTAGTAGGCTTCTGAGCATCAGGCTGATAAGAAACAATCACATGGTTTTAATTCCAACCTCACAGTTCAGTAAGCAAATACAATCTTAGTGGCATCTAGAGAGATTTGCAGGGAAATGGATGTGGTATGATTCCTTGAAGGAGGTGAGAACAAAAGAATACTGATGTACAATGTGAAGCAGAATGACTGCTATGTGGTTAATTCCACTGACCACATAACTATCAGTACATTGCTTTTAACTGTGTAATCAAGATTTTTATCTCTATAAGTACTCTTTCTCAGCTGTATTTTGAGAAATGAAAGCAAGTAACAAATGGCAAACATTTACAAACAGGTACTCTTGTTCCTGCATTTTGGATCATCATCTGGCTAGAAGCAGAAGGTGTGAATGGGTAAATGGCTGTTGCATGAAGTAATTCCTGTCTAATGTCTTTCATACTATCCAGGAGGGTACCTATTGACACATGTTACAATTTTTACTTCTCTTTATACAGTGGTAGCACTTACAGGAGGGTAAACAGTTGAGTGAAGGCCACTGTCATCTTCTCGACTACAGGGGTAGAGAGTTTTCGTTCCCTTATGAGAAACAAGTGTGACAATAGGAAAGAAAGCAGGAGGGAGAAATAAGATAACAGTAAGGGCCCAGCTCACTTCTCACTTAAATTAGTTTTGCAGTTTTGCACTTGTCTAATGCAGTTAACTTCAGTGGATTTACTTGAATGTGCCTAAGCTCTAGAGCTATAAGCTCCTTTTGGTAAGACCTGATATCATTGTTGAAGGCTTTGTCAGCAAGAAGCTGACCTTGTACAGTGATGCAGCAACAGAGCAAAAGGAATAAACAAAATTCAGCTCTATATCTGTGCAATTGTCTGAATCTTGTTTAGACTTTCAGTTATTGAAACTTGGTGTACAAGTCAGGATGACATTAAAGTAATTTTTGAAGTAATTAAAGTAAGCATGGTAAAATGACTTAATGCTTTTGATAGAAGTCCAACGTGTAGTTTTCTTATGGCCAACATTTTAAATGTGAATTATTTTCCAGAAAACTTGTTTTGGATTGTCTGCTACTTTTGGCATATTGGGATACTTTTGCTTGTGAAGATTGACTTAGGAGATTCCTGATTAGCAAAGACAAGTTAACCACTACATTCAGAAAGGGAATTAAGACAGAAAGATTAAGAGACAGATTCTTTTGTCTTCACTGATGTTAAACAGTGCTTTATCCTAAATTAAGAGAGCTCTTTGCAGAGAAAGATAGTTCTTAATGTGAGTAGTATTTATGGAATCTACATATCAATTATTTGCACAGGAGAAGGCTGTGACAGTGCCAGGAACTGAACCTACATCAACATAAGTACCAGGCCAATGCTTCAACTATATACCTATCTTGCTTTAAACTTATTTTTGAATCAGTAGGCATGTAAAAATTTAATCGTAAAATGAAACACTCCTTCAAGGTCATGATGCTCCTGTTAAACTTGTCTAATGAGATAAAAGAAGTGAAGCTTTCCAGTGGAGTACATGGTCATTAGGGAGTGAGGATGAAGTCACTGGGATGAGAAAGGGACAGTAAGTTGTGTCTGGAAACAAAACCAGAACTAAACCTATCTAAAATATAGGGTCGTGCTTGATTTACTTTTCACTCACACTGGTTTTCTACCAGTTGTAGCTCCAGTCTTCAGTGATTTAATACTGCAATAGAAGCTAGAGAATCAGTTCTAGTGACAGGAACGTAAAGAAAAAGAAGTCACTGCTGAATAATAAATTAAACTATTCTTGTTACCCTGGACCATCCAGCTCACCTTTTTATTACTGAAGACATGCAGAGGGACTGTAAAGGAACACTGTTACAGTGCAGGGAGAAATTGGTTCCAGCATAACATCTTAAATACCAAACCTATAGTTTCTGCAGGATCATTGAAAATGGAAGTGCTTATAGCAGTGAAGTTGGTTTATGAAGCAAATACGAAGTAATCCTTTTTTTACAGGGCTGACAATGCCCTCTCCAGTCACAGTTTTTAAAAGGGAATGTGGTTTCTGAGCAGATTTTTTTAAGTTCTCACTTGCTAAGTTTCAATGGCCTTTTCAGGGAAGTTCAAAGGTTTTTTAAAAGTTCATTTCCATTTAAAAAGAAGTTTTTCTAAGTGCACAGAATTATTCCTTTCTTTTACGATTTCCTTTCCAACTTGTTTAGCCTTGATTAATAATTGAAATCTCTACATCATTTGAAGGTGTTTTTCAATGGCTTCTATTTTTTTTGCAATCTTGCTGTCCTTTTGTTTCAATGAGTTTGTTCTGTGGATAATACAGGAATACTATAAACTGTAAAAGGGCTGTAGCAAAGTTGAAGTTGATCTGGCTTTTAAGCTCCACATGCTCACTGACTTCTTTTGAGCCACAACTTTGTACATGCACAATCATTTAAGCAAAGGAGTCCAGTTCAGAAGTAGGATGAATAAGTATACTTACAATGATGTAGACTTTTTCATTTATCTTATTGGTGTACTAATGTTAAAACTTAATGGTGACCCTGTAAGTGCTGTTAAATGTGCTTCAGTCTAGAAAATCATTCTCCCCAACACTGGTTCAGTGTTGTTGCACATCATGAGATCCACTTCATCAGGCTGAGCCTATCCCTGCTCAGGAGCTATGGTCACTATGAAAGAAAAAAAGAGTATTGTGGAAGAGTGGGAAAAATACTTGTCTTAAGCATATTTGGCCAGTGGAGGGCTTACATGGTGTCACAGAAAATGAAAAAGTAGCACCAAGTGATTCTTACAAGTGCATTTCTACAGAATCTCTTTTATTCCTATCTTGGTTATAAGAAATCAGAGACATTTTTAATTCTCTAGCCTTAACACCTATCATTCAATTTTTATTCCTTTAAATGCTAATAAATCTCAAAGCCTGGAGTACTTTGAAGGAAGGTTTTGATCATCTGAAAGAATAGATTCTGAATTGTGTCTGCAGATATTTCTTTGACACTGGCATCAGTATTAAGCCCTTCTCAAATATTTATGTTGTGAGTCTTTAGATATTTATTCTTTAGTTACAAGTTACTTAGCTGTATTAGAAATTCATAATCCATTATTCAAATCTGACATTAAAAGTCAATCTGTACAAAGGAAAACTATGTTCAGGCATATTCTGTTACTACTCAAAGTTTGACTTAATAAGACAATAAATATTTTCAAAAAACTATCCTTTACTAGTTAGTTATAACTAATCCTACAATTAAGTCTGATATTGATATAAACCAAATCGAGTAGGATAGAATACAATACTTCCACACAACCCGTTCCCAAAACCACCAAAATCCTTGTAATTTTTTGTTCTTTGTTGCTTCTATCTGATTTAATACAACTAAAGGAACAGGCAAATGTCCAGGGGAGGTTAAGTCATTTTCAGGAATTATAGATGTGCAATTAAAAAAAAAAAATATTGTTTTGGGGTTTTTTTTGCTTTTGTTTTGGTTTGCTTTGGTTTTTTAACATATTCAAATTACCTTTGTCATTAGCCATTCAAATGTTATTAAAATGTCAATAAGCTATACAATTTCCTCTGATTCCTAAAAGCGCCATTACATATTTGTGGTAGTACTGGCAACCTCCTGCAGTTTTAGTATTTATACACTTTGAGTGTGGATGTAGATGCCAGAAGTACAATATTTCTTTCTCTTAGCCCTTTTGCACCAAAACTTTTTAGAGTTCTTTCCGTTGAGAGTGATATTTGGAGAAAATATGACCATTGCTCTCACTGAACCTTTGGTCAAAATGTATACCAAATGAAAGTTTTCTGTGGTTTGGGAGAGTTGGATTAATTTTTTTCCCCTTGTTTTTCCTTTTATATTCCTCTGAACTCCTCTTTGCAAGCCAGAAAAGGAGGTGCCAAAATAACCCAAGGAGGCTGTGCAGCCTGTCCAGAAGTGAGAATTTCAGCAACTTCAGTGAGAGTTACTGTTCACAAAAGTGTAAGGACCTTAACCAGGACAACACTTTAATTTTGCTGAACTCGTTTTCCCCATTAGTGAAATTTGGAAAAGTTTCAGGTCCTAATCCAGGATAAAATCCTAAATGGAAGTGAAATGAAGTCACTTTCACAATTCTCTTTGTATAAAACGAGTCTGAATTTTCTCTTCTTTGCTTCTAAATGATTACCTAAACTGCATCTCTTGTGATTTTGCTTGATTATTTGCAACCTCACCTCACTTGTCAGTTTCTTATTCTTTTCATGCATTACTTCTTGTCATCTTCTAATATCACTTCATAACTTTTCAAATGAATTTCCTAAACTCATTTCAGCATTCTAGGTATTCTTTGTTTATCCCTCTAGCAGTTAGCAGGGTATTCAATAAGTTGTTATGAATTTAAACTTTATAATCGTTTTGACTTTCCTTCCAGCTTTATAAAACTGCTATGCAATCAACTGTGATCACTCTAAAGAATAAAAACACAAACATAAACGATTGCATATGGTTTTCGCTATACAACTTTAGAACAATATTGCTTTTAGACTGGATAAATTTAACATATATCTCATTTAGGATTAGTGACATTAAAATACAACCAATATAACCATCATCCTTGCTATTTTTTTTAATCTTAGTGATACAAAGCATAAACTAAAAGTTTTTATGCAGGAAGCAGCTGCATATTATGGACCTGGGGGGGGCTGCATCTATCTTTGACTCTTTACATGTCTGCTTCTCTCTGCTAGCATGAATATGACCTTTTGCCAACAACTACTACGCAGTGTCTTCATAGAATACTACAGATACCCTGGAGGCATATGCTGCCTCTCCAATGGCGTTTTGTGTCTTCAACTGTACGTATTATTTGAATATTACATGAATTACATGCTGTAGTGAAATACATAGATTTTTTTTCTCTGTCACATGAGACAGCTGAGGTGGAGGTGTTGTAATGAAGCCATATTACTAGCAAATAGATCTGAGCACTAGAATTTCCTGAATATTATTTCTATTATAGAGCAGACTGGTTATGCCTCTGGGAGATTTGAGTGATCAGTACATAACACATTAAATTTATCCTAGTATGTAAGGTTTACAAAAAGGCTTTCTGTCCTTTTAAGGCTTTTTATAAATTGTTCTTCATGTCGAGATCTACTGAAAAAAAATGTAAAGAAAATATTTATCTGACAGGGATTGCAGTTCATTTCTGCATAATTCTCAAGTTTTTGGATTCCTTTTTCAATTAAGACTGGTTTTATGGCTGTTCACATATTAACCCTGAAATCACATTATCTGTAACATCCATTAAGAATTGCTGTAAATATTTATACTTCTTTTCCTTCAGCGTTGAGATACAGGTTTTATAATTGTTGCATCTTCTGGCCAGTGTGTGTTGCCAGAATGCCTGAAGACTGACAGTGGCATTGTAGTCATTGTTCTGCTGCATTATTTGTGTGTAAAATGTGGGTGGTAGGTTCAGTTTCTTTTTTACACTAGAGGGCTCCTTCACACTTGGTTAGCAGTGTGGCAGCACCTACAAGTCAGAGCAGTGGAAACTTGCTGCAGTGTAAGGGTGTGCCTGCGCTACAGGAAGTAACAGGCTTGCTATGTCTTTGCTTCACAGAAATTACTTCTGCACATTGTGATACTGTCACCTCACCTTTGATAATTTTCCTTCCTTCTTACCACATAATGTGGGAAGAACAGAAATACTATGGAACTGTTTCTGAACAAAGAGAAGTTAAGATTCACTCCCCCTTCAGTTTACGGATACACATGAGAATGACAAATGCTTTAAGCCAGGTGGCAAACTGGAAACCTTACCTTGAAGGCTTCCTAAAATTGTGGTCACTAGGTAAGATTTTTAGAGGCTGTTGAAAATCACTTCAGTTTGTCTTTCTGCTGTTGGAGTGCCTAAGTTAATTTAATTTCAGTAACAGGATCAGTATTTTCACAGGTTGAAGAAAACGCTTATGCTAGCTCTTCATGTTACAGTAGTTTTTCCTGTCAGTATTTGGATCTTGGACTACAGTGGCGCAAATAACAGACAAGAACTAGAAAGTGAGAAGAAAGCTTAACTGCTGGAGATAGGCACCCTCATGTGATAATTCCTCTTGACCTTTTTTAGACCAGAATTTCAGATAATTTTGACCTGTAAATACAGTTCTGGGTTTTGAAAAATAAAAAGGTAGAGAAGATATGCAAATCAGGAAGTAAAACGTTTCTCAGATATCTGTCCTGTACTCTGTCCTTTGGCCTCTTTTCTGCATTTTTAATAGTTTTCTTAATTGTCTACACAGAAATTTCTTAGTATTAATCAGGGTAGGCTTTCTTAATTTCTAGTTTAAATAAAGTGTTATGGTAGAAAACCAGGAAATTTAGAGACAAAATAGTTGTGTGCTGTACTTTAGTACCTTTTAAATTTCTAAAATAATTGAACTGTATTCAGTGTGGTTGTGTAGTAAATAGTGTTGTCCATTCAAGCAACAATATCAGAAATTTTTCCCAAAACACTGAGTTATGCTGATATTTTAAGTATTGCTACTGACCTCCACAGCTGAAGTGCTTAAACCCTACCCTGCTCTTTGTCAGCTTCATGCTTGGGAAATGTCACTGGAGTGACAGCTGGTGGAGTGAAGGCAAAGAGGAGAGAGAAAGCAATGAAAAATGCTTGGAACATTTTGCTGTATTGTAGGGAGAAAAGATACCTGATATATAAAAACCCAATATGTGGCTTTAAAATTCCACAGCATGTTCCATCCTATGTAAAAGACTGATTAGTATTGGTTGTAATTAAACTCATATGCATAATAAGAAGTATAGTTATTAGAACTCCTTGTGATTCTTCAATAATGCAGCAACAAGGAAGATTATCCTTTCTCTTACTCAAGGATGATGTCACTGTACTGATAAGTAGGACTTAAGAAAGGTTTATGTTCTTAGCAGTAGAATTAAGCAATGTAATACTCCTTTTAATACAGTAATTTCTAGCTCTACTAATTTTCAATGTTTATCGTGCAAGATCATCAGGAAATTCAGAAGTCATTTCTCTGGTTTGTGAGCGAAAGAGTGGGGTAATCTAAGGATAAATAAGCTCCCTACTGTAATGTTCCTGTGCCACTGTATCACATCTGGCAAGTATTTACAAGGTTTTTCAAAATGATACACTGTAAAATTGCTAAGAAATGCAGTCTTCACAAATTCAAACATATTGTTTACATTTTAGTGTTGAAGCTGGTAGTAATTATTGAGTACTTTTATTTCTTTCCTAATAGAACAGGCATTCTTTATTATTTCACATTAGATTTTCACATTTTCAGAATAAAATATCAGTGATAGGACACTTATTCTTTCTTTTTATTCAGAAGAAACCACACATTATTCCATGTCCTGTATCTTGCTCAGATTCATTTTGACTCATTTCCTTACAGAAATTGCTGAAACCTCCCCTGAGTTCTTCATGGACCATTCATTCATTATTGTCTTAGTGCTCTGGTGCAATTACAGAAAGTTGTATTTACTGGATGTAGAAGAAGAAAGATTGAGAGTTAGCTCTTCTGGATGGGCTATATGGCATCCGGTATAGCTCAAGCTGGAATTTTTGAGGGGCAGTCCAATCCTTAAAGAAAAATTCATCCTGTCTTATTGCACGAATTGTTTGAAAATTAAATACTTCTGCATAAGCAAACTAAATATCCTGTAACATTATCACCAACTGAGCAGCAGAACACAATGTTTGGTAATCAAACATATAAATTACGATTGTCTGGTGCCATAATATTGCCATTGACACTAATAGTTGGAGCAAATAACAACACCTAAACTATAGTTTGCCTGACACTTTCTGATACTAATCTCTGCCTCAATGTTATAGCTTAACCAAATCTTAACTGTCTGGGTTTTAAGTTTTGCACATTGTGAGTCTTTGGTATGTTTTGGAGGTTTTTTGTTTTCTTCTTGTAAAGAAATGGGGCAGAGAAAAGTGCAGCTAAAACCACTGAGTCATTTCCAACAGTAAGATTAGAAGCCACATGGTTTGCCCCTGTTAAAACATAACCCCCTCTTCTGGGAAGCGTATGGCTGTTTTATTGAATAACCCTTGTGCTTCCATAATGTGAAGGTGGAATTTGGGGAGAAGGCAAAAAGGAAATTACTTTGGTTCAGATATATGCACTTGTGTCCTGCATATGAAAATCCACCTAAAATTGCAAATTTCCAAGGTTCTGAGGTACTTCTCAGTAAAGGTAGGTATAGCTATTAGTCCAGTATAAGTATTTGTCAGTTTGGTTCTCTGAAGAGTTGGGCTGTCACAAGTGTTTTTCTTTTTATACACCCCTCATGATAATTTCAAGGAGTTGTCATCTGGCAACTCCCCTTCTCTTTAGAATGGCTGCTATCATTTGTTACTGCTACCATAACTGAACCTGCTGTCTGATACTGACATTTCCCCATATGAACATTGAGATGAATGTCCACTTTACATTTTATCTTGGACTCTACTGAGATTGAAGGTAAATGAGACACAGATACTTTGTGGTTGGGTGATCTGGTGTGGGTATTTCTATAGAGATGCTTCACAGTTTGCTTCGGAGTCTGCACTAACCAGGACAGCAAGATCGATACTTACATAGCTATCCACTGATATGCAATTGCTAGTACATAGTGCAGTCACTGCCCAACCCAGATCTGGTAGAAAAAATTGGACAAAGTTGCATGTGCAGTGCGTTTGTGAGAGGAGAACTGTCCTTGAAACCTGGTTCAAACATGATTCACCCTCAAAGGAATCAAAGTCCTAGTTCAGGTAAGGTAGCTGCCAAATACAGAACTTTATTAGCAACTTTTAAAGGCTCCTCTGCCTTAAATCATGTTTTCTTCTGATTCATCATTTTTACCCTTTTCCAGATGAAATTTTTCTACCTTGTTCGCAACACCATTCTCTTACTGCTAATTCTCGTGTTCTTTTCTTCTGCATGTAATTCTGATGTATAATATTGTCTTTAAAAGAAATATACTAGAATATTGACTCCTTTAAATTAATTATGGTTATCTGAAAGCTCAGACTAAGGGATTTTTTATTTTTTCTATTGTTCCTGCCTTAAGAATAGTGGAAACTTTTGAACAGATTTTCTATTAAATTTGAAAGAGCAAAACTTTTCGCAGTGTTTTTTTTTCCAAATCAAAGTTACTTAGCAATTTTGAAAAATAATATGTTCACAGTTCATTAACACAGTATTGACCCAGAACTGACAGATATCCTACCTACAGGGAAGTCACTGACTTCAGGAAATTAACCTCATGGGAATATTGATAGGAACAGGGTTAGGAAAACAGCATGCAAGGCAAGTGCACTCTTCTCTGAGGTGACTCGTTTGATTTATTGCCTCATCTCTGTGTTAGCATTGGCAGAATGTTACAGAGAATGAAAAGAAATTGCTTACTAGGCGTTACCACTTTATTGAGAGGATGCAAGGAAAGTGGTGTGAAAAGTGGAATGTGTGGGGAATTAGAGTGAGAGCACAGTATTTTGTTGCTGGCAGATGTCTGCTGGGCTTCACCATTTTACTGGGATGGTACAATTCAGTTGTTATGACACATCCAGGAAGAAAAACAGAAAACACGAGCTGGAGGCTTGGAGAAAATTAAATGATGATGACTCAGAACTTACACCCCAAAGTAAGATGAAGATTGAAACACTGCAGTGTTTAGCAGAGGAATCTGAAGAAATGAGCTTCCAATTTGCTGAAGCTTTGCACCAATCTTCAAATGAAGAAGGTAATATTAGAAAGCTAGTGTCAAGGTGAAAGGCAAGGATGATTACAAATAAACTGAAAGCTGAGCTTATGTTTTTGCTGCCATTCCCTTTCAAAATATTCTTTTTGTTCAGTGTGTAGTCAGCCCCACATCTGCTTCTGCTGAAATCCAAGGAAAAGTGTTTCAGTGCCTAGAAGTGTTGTTGTTTGACTCGTTTGGCTGGGAGAATGAGTCTCAAGTAACCTATGAACTCTGTGCCATATACTTGCAGTAAGCAGAGGGCCTGCTGGGGTGATCTACTTAACTTGCCATTAAGTTTTATGTAACTGTTATAGTATTGTTTAAAAATGGTTTGAGGGATTCTCTGCAGTAATATGGCATGCATTAACTTCTAGTTTGAAAGTAGTAGCCAGTTTTTATCCCTTATATAAACAGATCTATTTTTATTGTATTTACTGAACCATCTTCCTAAGTCAGATAGACTGTTACCTATAATTTATTGTCCTTACTGTGATGTGGCATTTTCCTTAAAACTTTAACCCTTTTAGTGGTTGTTATATATGAATTAAATATGAGCTTCTGAAAAGTAATGTTTCTGTGGACCTGAAAGGTTACCTGAATCAGGGGATTTCAAAAGCATTTAAGCAGCGAATAAACATCATTGCCTCATTTTCACACATGGTGAAAGTAAGACAAATACAGATAAAATTGGTTTGTTCAAGGTTATGTAAGCTGGTTAGTCCCAAAGCTAGAAATAGTCATAGCCCTCCCAGCTGCTTCATTCTTTATCCATTGCCTATCTATAGAAGTACTTGTCTGTCCTCTAAAATAAAAAAGGTGAGAGAGAGTTTACACCAATTAGGCTTCTTGTATTAGGAAGTCTTATTTCTGGATTTGTCGATTGCATAGATAGGGAGTATGTTAGCCATAATTGTGCACTGATGGACTAATGCTTTTCACTAATACATTCACCATTTCTTTTTATGAGTGCAAAATTTATAAATATATTTTCTGCACACATGAGAAATTGTTTAGCACTGTGATCATCTTATGCAGCATATCGAGAAATCAAGTTACTGGTGGTTTGATAGTGGAAGTAATCTGTGTCTGGAATTCTTGTGCAATTTAAGTAGCAGTTACAATTGTGACGTGTTGAAAGATGGGCTGATGGTCTTGTTATTTATTACCAGAGAAATTCAGGTCCTTTTATCTTTGCCAAAGAAACTGTAATTCAGTGCATCCAGAATATGGTGTTGTATGGGATATATCACCTCTTATCTTGTGAAAGTGTAGCCTCAAACCTCATCCTATGGGTTATAGTAAGCCTTAATTTCGTATTTTTATGTGTCATTTTTATGTGTTAGTGGTCTCCTCAGTAGGTTATTGAGAGGGCAAATGCTGCATTACACCACTGCTCATGACTGTGATCACATAAAAGGAAAATCAGTCCAACATAGTGCTTCTGGTCTACAGCTCCAATATACTGATATTCTAAAAAGACAGCTAACAGATAACAACAGATACTCCCTACTGCATGTCACTTGAGGTGAAGAGTGCGTTTCATTCCCTTTAGCAGTACCTGGCAATACTGAATTTTGTTTATCACCAGACACTTAGCAACAAAAAGTGTTCCTGGTCAGTGCTTTGCTGCTGCCCTGCACAGCAGCTGCTCTGGAATTTCTGCAGCTCTCAGGAGTGAGGCAATTTCTGTCTCTCCAGTGAGAGCAGAAAGAGGCTAATGATTATTTGGAAGGGTGCTTATATTTAAAGAAAAGGAGAGCAGGATTACATTCCCAGTTTCTGTTACATGCTGTTCTCCATTGCTTATAGTTGCCAGGCCTAACGGATACTAAGTTAACTTGGGCCGATAGATAGACCATTTACTCACCAATTTGGAAGTACAATGCTTTTATTTATTGACTGCATAAGTTTAGGTGCATCATGGCCCATTTGTAATGTAGAAGCTCTAGTTTATTGTCATTGTTAAGATGATCAAGACTATCTGTCTTAACAGACTATATCACTATGAGTTACGTTGATGATGAAACTTGTTTTTATTGTGTCTCTTGTCTGAATCCAAGCTTCTAGTGTTAACACTACCTTAACAAGTTACAGATTTTCTTCTCCCCTTATATAAAAAAAAAACCCAAAACCCCACAACATAAAGGGATCATATTTCAAAATAAATGTCCTGAATTCTACCTTATTTAACATCTGACACAGTTGAGATTTTAAGCTGCTGAATGCACATATAATGCATTTTTAAAAGTGACATTGCTATGGTTATGAGTTACACAACAACATGATGTCAGCCCTCTGATTGGTGCCATGGTATTTAGCAATGCCACTTGGACAGGAAAGTTCACACACAGAAGCATGTCCAGCAGTTCTAAGAATTTTATATCTTTTGAAGTATTCAATATACCTTTACTTTTATGTCGTGGAAGCACTGGCCCTTTCCCATAACCCTTGTTTTATTCCTCAGCAATCCTCAGTTGAACTTAGGGTCATGGATTCGCTTTGCTTTCTCACTAGCTGCACTGAAATCAAGCAGTCTATCAGCAAAATCACTATAGTTCAAATGTGTCTAAAAAGGAATTCATATAGTAGTACTTTATAAGAATCCAGCATTATGACTCTGCTTTCTCAACATGCATAAGGATATAACTGGGAAACTGAAGAGTAAGGTGATTCAAGAAAAAAGTGGATTTCCTGTACTGACTCAAGAAACAATGGGAATTTTCAGATTTCAACTGCCTGCTTCAGCCATAAGCTTTCTCTGATTGTAGTTGTTTCAGCAAGAAAACAATCTGCTGCTGATACAAGTTAGGTAATTAGGTCTTAGTTTTCCAGGACATCTCTCTGTCTCCTGAGACTATAGGGAAACAGCAAAATGAAAACTTTACCAAAATATTATCAATGTATACTGGCAATACGGCAATGATAGCCTATCAGTTCCTTTGTCTGAAAAAAGTCAAATGAAGGACAGTTAGGATGGACTCGATCAACAAAATCAGTATTTACCTGTTTAGGTCATTCAGAACAATTTTCCAAGTGTTGCATACGGTATAGTGATGCAAAGTGGGGAAAGCAGGAAAAAAACCAAAATGAAATATGAAGTGGTTTTTTATTTAGTAGATTATTGTCCATTGCCAACAAAGCTTAGTATGTGAAAAGCATTATGTTTTTATAGTGACTGTTAGGAAATGCACGGGTGGTCTCTGCTAACACTCACATCATAAATTACTTGAACGAATTCTTGTCTAGTTGGTAGTTTCAACTGACTACCCATGAATTGATAAGCCTAATTTATGTTGTTGTTACAGAAGATAGGAATTTACGTATTCCATCTGCAGGTTTAGCATGGATCTCTGAGAGGTATCTACACAACCACAATACTTCATGAAGTTGTGAACAGATATAGGTTTTTTCTGTACCACCTTTCATGAGCTCTTTCATTAGCTGAAAAGGAAATGTTTTATGTTCTTTCTTAATTGTTTTCAACTTTTTAATCTAAAATTAGGTCTCTTGATCAAGACATTTCAATCACTTCAAATTCTAAATGATTTTGCACTGAATTTTATTTATCACCAGCCACTTGGCAACAAAACCAATTCCTGGTCAGTGCTTTGCTGCTGGCCTGCACAGCACCTGCTCTGGAATTTCTGCAGCTCACAAGGATGAGGTAATTTCTGTCACTACAATGGAAACAGAAACAGGCTAATGATTATTTGTAAAGGTGTTTAGATTTAAACAAAAAGAGGAAGATTACACTGCTTTTGTTTCCAGTGCTCTTGGCAAAAGTGCTTTTTAGCTCAGGTAGGATAGGGTTTATGCTGAAGCTGCTTTTGAGGAAGCGGCACGCTTGCAGCTCCATGTTTTAAAATCTGCATTTGCCTTTTTGCTTCAGTTTCCCTTGTGTAAAAAGAAGGTACTACTTCACTGTATCTCTAGGTTAAATTAATTGCCATTTGTATTCTGTGTTGAACATAAAAAGTACTAGCAGAAATGCTAAAATTACTGTGCAAAAAAATCCTTGCCATCTCCAGTTGGATATGCAATTACTAAGGCAATAAAACCTTACAATGCTCAGAGAAACAGGCGAATTCTTGCAAAACTGTAGGGTATAATGTACTTGTTTTAGTGTTGTTATCAAATACTTGTATGACGAGCACTCTGGAGGAGTTTACGAATAAAATATTAATTCTAATTGTCTGCAGTGTTTGGATCTTAGAAATCAATAGGGTGTGAGACCATCTATTACATAGTGAAGACAAAATAAATATTTGAATGCTTTTTTCCTTCTCAGAAGTAGTACGCATCCTGCATAACCATGGATACAATTTTCTTGTTAAAGACTATAGTCGTTTACTGATGGACAGTATCATGACATAAAACTGATTAGCCTGTGACCAAAATTAAGGTTAATATTCCTGATTTTAAGGGATTCTTAAGACCACAGCTTAAGTCACTAGTTCGTTCATTAAGCTCTTTCATTTGACTTGCAGTACATGTTTTTAAAATGCCTATAATTCATAGATTCCTACAGTATTTGTTGTTATACAAACCAATACTTTTTAATAAAACCTGCAGATATTCTTACGTTTTATATTACAATGTATTTGGAATTTTTGCAGTAAATTCAGATGCTGCCAAATGGCCTCATTGTAGTGGGGAGTAGGTCTAAGTCACAAGTACAGGAAACTCCAAAATAAGACACCCTAAAGAAGTTTGTGGAATTTTTAATTATATTTTTCTGGTTAGAAGACAAAGAAAACAATAATATATTCATTGTCTCCAACTTCCTGCAATGGTTTAAATTTTTCTCATGTTCAATCTTTATTTTGTATTCTTTGGGGTCCACGTTTAGACACTGGCATCTTGCAATTCACGTTAGTAACAGGGGAACACTCACAGTACTTACTAACCACTGCTTGTTTCAGGATGCCTCCTAGAATATTTATTCAAATTCAGCCTTCATTATTTTTAGCTCACTTGGGAAATTATTAGCTTTCATCTGATGCCTCACATATTTATGCTAGAAATAAGAAGATTTCATACTAAGCGTATTAGTGTGTTTAACGTCAGAGAGGAAGCCAAGTCATTATGCCAATTCTTATTTTAAAGAGCTTTTAATAGTGATAGCTTTTTCACAAGCAGTCAATAAGGTCCATAAGCAAAATTTAGACAAGTAGCTAAGGACCCTGACTCATATTTCCAAAGATACTGAAGCAACTAAAAACACAGACTTGGACAGGCCTCTGCCTAGGACCACCTCTCATTGATTTCAGTGGTAATTAGATACATGACAGCTTTTGAAAAATCTCTCGAGTGTCCATCTGCCTCTTCAGTGCCTAAAAATTGTTGAAAATCTGCCTCATATGCCTTTACAAGCCTCCAAGGTCTCGCTGACTTTTCATGACACTCGTTCTAAATTTTGATAATAGATTAACACTTCCAAACTTTTAGTGTTCAGTCTTTTAGATGTAGCCATCTACCTGCCACACAATCAAGAACAATTTAGACACTTCAGCAAACACTTAAGTATGAAGAATTGATAATTTTTAATAGTTTATACCATGAATGGTAGATAGATAAACTTTAAAATTACACTACAAACCTTTCAGGCTGGTTTGAATGAATGTTCAAAATGAAAAGTTTTTTGATGTGCATGTACCCTTTTCAAATCAGACATAAGCAGTATCTATTGATTGCTCAAAAGAGCTTCTATTTTCTGTATTTATAATACAGAAGGAAAAATATCAGAAGTTCAGCTGGTAGTTCTTAGGAAAAACAGATGACTAGTTAGAAACCAGTGGGAATCCAGTCAAGGGAAAATATTTGTGGTGCAATGATACTTACGGCCAAAAGACCTAGGAAAATCGATGATCAATGTTTTCTTTAGTAAGCATAGAGAATTCCTCAAATTAACTCACACTATCCTCAGTGCACTGAGCCTAAGCCAGTTGAAGTTAACAGATAACTGTGAGTGAGTAACCCTCGACTCTTGATTGTAGATTATGAAGTGAAGAAACTTCTGGACAGGGCTAGCCTGGATTATTAATGTCACTAATTTCGCCTTCATTGGTATCATCTTTTCTCCTTCTTTTTATACTACATATACTCCATATCAGCTTTTCCTTGAGAATGTCTCTTTTCTCTGCCATATCAAAGTGTAGATAAACACTTTTTTATTATATGACACCCTAAAAAAACCCAAAACAAACCAGCAAGGGCACTCCCCCATATTTCATAATTCAAAGAAAGATAATTGGTTTTTATTCAAAATCTGTTGTAGGTTATTTGATTCTTGATGGTGGATTCAAGCCTGATTTATTAAAAAAAATTTGCTCTTTTTTCACAGATCTGAGCTTCATCTGTGTCATATCAGAGTATAAACTTCTGT
This sequence comes from Strigops habroptila, assembly GCF_004027225.2. Lineage (NCBI taxonomy): Eukaryota > Metazoa > Chordata > Aves > Psittaciformes > Psittacidae > Strigops > Strigops habroptila. The sequence goes on from NC_044279.2 coordinate 71,480,902, forward strand.
TTGAAAAGAGCAGCGGACAATAAGAATATCACCACTTATGAATTCTGTTCATTTTGTTAGTCTTCATCTTTGTGATAACAGGAAATAATTGTCTTTTATTGCACCAAATCCTACTGTTTTCAAAAACTAATGTAAGATGACTATGTAGCAAAAATTATGGTAGTTGATTTAACACTATTAGAGATACAGTTGTAGAATTTCATGCCATTGTTTGCAGAAAGAAATCTAAGTGTCAAATTCTACAACAAATAACTTCCTATTATTTTTGAATGGCCATATTATCTTGACTATTCCACTTCTTTAAATTATTGCATCTGTCTTGGGATAGTATATTTAATTCACTGTATCTAACTCCTGAAATAGAGGTGGAACTCTATAAGTGCATGAAAATCAATCATGTACCTCACACAGGATCACCCTTCATGACTTTTAAATGCAGAAGTCAGCACATAACCATGAATTGAGAGAATGTTGTGGCAACATTGCCTTCATTTCTACCCTATTTCCCTCAAGCCAGAGCAACTGAGAATGGTACAATGCACAATTTTAAGAGTAGCCTGAAATAAACTAAATTGAATACATGTTTTTTCATATAAAATAAAAATAATCCTTCCTGGTTTTTAGTGCTGCACTCTGCTTCAAAACAATAGTTACTGAAAAAGGTTTGTCAAGTTCTGAACAATCAAAGGTACAGTTCCTACCCTCCATAGCTGGTTTGGAAATTTTAACTACTACAACTGCTGTTCCCTGCAAAGGGGTCACTTTAGAGAAGACTGTGGAATGTGGTTATCTTCGAAGTGGTTCTGTACTGCTTTTATATTGCCTTGGATGAAGGATGGACTTTGTTCTCTTGATTCAACTTGTTGAATGGATAACAGCTTCCGGTGGGTTTTGTCTTACTTCTGTCATATTACTGCTTTTATAGATGAGCTCATTAGATCATTAGCTATTTTCTAAATCTTCAAATTGCCTGAGTATCATCTCAAAACTGTATGCCAGTTATATCGATGAGTCTCTAAACTGTACTTCAGCATCATCCTGTGTTCTTTCTCCATGATGATGCTTCATGTGCTGTACTCTAACAGAGAAAATGTTTCTTTAATGATCTATGATATTTAGAGATCACTCTAGGTTTTAAACATTATTATTGTCTCAATTTCTTAAAAAACCCTGCTGGACCACATATATTCATAGGACTAAAAATGAATCCATGTAAACAGCAGTATGAAAAAATGCTTCATTATTTGTGCGTGGATAAGTGTACCTTATCTAATTAGGCAGGAATAAAACACGAAGGAGTGTTACTTATTACGGCATGTAAGAGTATATTCTATCTATTATATCAAAAAAGAAAAGATAGATAAGCATTTCTTCCTGCTTTTACTGAGTGCTTTCTCCAACAGGATTCACACTTGGTCAGACTAAGGTCTGGGAGTTCGTAAAGGCCAAAGGAGAAACTCTTATTGGTTTTATTACGTAAGGCATGCTCTGTGTCTTTGGTTAACTGTGTTATACAATGGGAGCTAAAAGAAGCTTGGATTTGCTTTGATCTGAAATGTAGTCTGTAGGAGTGCATGCTTATCTCCACATTGAAGTTCACTGTATGGTTTTGAATAGACTCCTCCCACCAAAATTTAGGTTCTTAATGAAGTGTCCTTTACTCAACTGACTTAACTAACTTACGGGTGCAATTACCCTAGCTCCCTTGCTTAGTTTAGTGGAGAAGAATATCCTACTAGATATTTAGTACTTAACGAGAGCTCTGAAAGTTTCTTACTCCTCTCACTGACTGTAGTAAGCTTGAGCAGGCTCCTAACTCAGATACCTCATTGAAGTGCACCAAAGTAAATGGAATTACTCTGAACCAGAATCTCCTTGTGTATATTAGATCAAGCTCTGTTTAGTCTTTATCATTCAGGTTTGGTCTGTATGTGTATAAATGAAAATTATGTTTGTCACAGACTGTCTGTCTAGAAAGCACTGAATTTAAAGGTCTTTTGTCTGAAAAGAGGTGAAAGGAGCCTTACAGTTAACAATATAAAACATAAATGAGAGCTTTTTAATACATCATCCTTCTCTATACGACTTACGAAGGGATAATAGCATCACATATTCTTTCCACACCTCTATACCTCTATCCTCCCTTGAAAAAAAACCAAAAAACATCAGTAAGGAATACTTTGATATTACTGAATTCCAAAATATAAGTAGGGTTATAATGCAAATTATTACAGTAATGCCTCTGTTTTCATTCAGTGCCCACTGCTTTAGAGTAAAATGCCAGAAACAATTAGAAAAACAAAAGTGTTCTAAAAGCAAATATATATGGTGGTTTTGCATTTAATCTTAGCTATATATTTCAGGAATAAACATGGATTTTATTCAGGACATGTATTTGCCAATAATACATCTGATTAAACTAGGAAAATTAGACATACTATCAGTAGCTTGCTCCCAAATTACACAAGAAGAAATTAGATACATTTTCAGTAGCTTGCTCTCAAATCTCTTCAGTCTATGAGTCACCAGATTCTTCCTGCCAAACTAAATATGTCTGTGAAAGGCTGGAAACTTTAATGGAAAGAAACATAAAACTTGAAATACGTAGGAAAAACTAAGTTTTTTCATGGAAGACCTGTTGACTAGTAATTCAGGAATTCGGGGGATGTAGAAACAAATTATTACATCTTACTTGTCTACAGAAGTTTCAAGGTATGAAACGTATTCAGTTTAAACCTGTTGTGTTAACCTAAAATAGATGTCCTTACTAGCTTTCATGTAACCTAAAGTAACCAATTAAGACTTGCAAAAAGAAGTTGTAAAAATTTCAGTATAATAGCAGAAGCTCTTATCCAGTCATTTTGGTGGGGCTGAGCTAAAAGAAACCTTCAGTATGGTTAATGTAAGTCTGAAAAAAAAAAAAAAGAAAAGAAATTACAGAATCACGAAATCAACTAGTTTGGAAAAGACCTTTAAGATCATCAAGCCCGACTCTTACCCCAGCACTGCCAAGTTCACCACTAAACCATGTTACTAAGGGCCTCATCTGCATGGTTTTGAATACTTCCAGGGACAGTGATTCCACCACTTCCCTGGGCAGCCTGTTCCAATGTCTGATCAGCCCCTCAGTGAAGAAATTTTTCCTAATATCCAGTCTAAACCTCCCCGGCACAGCTGGAGGCTGTTACCTCTTGTCTTATCACTTGTTAATTGGGAGAAGAGACCAGCCACCTCCTCACTCTATAAATTCAACAAATCCTTCTATTGTAAATTGGATTTGTTATACATAGTTTTGATGGCTGTGTTGTACTAATTAGGAATGTACTCATCTTTTCAAATCCTCAATCATAACATCTTCTCTACGATTTTCTTCACCACACTTACACTTTTTCTGGCTTTGCATAAGCAATACATTTACAAATATTCTTTAGAACTTGTGAAATGCAGAGTGTGTGTGCATAATTTAAGCTTTTATCCGTTGCCTTAGCAGGATACGGCTGTTAATTAATATTCTTTTGAAGTCAGAACAATTTTCAGTAGTGTTTACTTTCCTTAGAAGTTGCTGTTTATAGGAGCTGGGGGTGTTACCTAAGTGCTTTCTTGTTTGGAGATAAAAGTACTTAATAAGTATTGCTAGAATATTTATTTTCAAAAAGAAACCAGTTTTGATCACTGAGCTGGTCTGAGCCAACCCCTTCTTTTTTCTGCATACTCAGCCTTGTGTAATTTTCTGCCCAACACACAAAGACAAAAACACTATAAACAAATAGTTCTGTATCAAAAATAATCATATAATTTCAGGTTTGGGCATAAGCCATAATTTCCTAATGGAAGTGTTTTAACAGGACACTCTTTTCCTTCTTCCACTCTGTTATGAGCACATAGTGAAGCAGAAGGGTTTGATCTCTGAAGGCATTCTCTTATTCTAGAACAGTTATATTATGTAGATGGGAAAACTGCAATCACAGTTGAATTTCAAAAGCGAGATGGGAATTATATGAATATGCTGTAGACTTAGGGGAAAAAAAAAATAAAAATGAGCCCTAAATTATTTCTTTGATAAAAGGAAACTATTCTAGTTTTCACTAACAAACAGTTTAACATTAGATAAACAAACAGCTTCCACTCTTTCTTGTAAGAATAAGAACACTGAAAACATTAAACTTGATTGCACATGGGATTCAAACAGAAAATACAGCAAGTATTTCAGACTTGTATTCCAAACCAATTTACCAGGAATTGGCATTGGAGAGGCAATCAGGAATTTAACCTAGAAGTTTCTCCGACAAAACTGACAAGAGAAGCTCACCTGTGTAATTTGTCTAATACTTAAAGAAGTCTGAAAAGAACTTTGATTTTTCTTGCTTTGATAAAATAAGAAAAGCAATTTATCCTATTATACTAAAAGTTATGTGTTAACCAGTGCCAAAGGTACAGCCTTTTGGTTGAAATGGGCATTTAGTATTTAACAGGATTCAATTTTTTAAACTTTTATTTACAGTGACATTACAAAATTTTCTATAATTTGAAGTGACTATCTCATCAGTATACAGTATGCCCCTCCAAAGCCTATGGGTTTGTTAAAATTCTTGTTCTCACAACCTCATTCACTGATGCAAACATGAAATATGCCTGTCATTACTGAACCATTAGACCCAGTACTTGGGCATATCTTGTGTAGTGATTTTGCATTAAATGTACCACAAAGAAAGTATGAAGAAATGGCTTTTTCTTCTTTCTGACATGGAAGTTCCTGTGGCTATTACCAGAGATAAATTTAGCATAAATTCTTCAATAAGTATACATTTGTGTTATTTCTTTTGTCTTGATTTCTAGACTGAGGAATTACTTAACTGTTCATTACCTTTTTCATCCATTGTCATATTTTTTAACAAATAAGATTGTATCATAGGGAAATATTGACATTTGGGTGTGGTTTAATAAACAAGTTCAGATCTCTCCTATGTTTTTTTAGCAGAGTTCTGAAATGGAAATGGCTTTAAGTCTCTGATTTTCAGTGATGTGAGAGGGTTTGAAACATGCATAACAGCTAAAGTGCTGAATAAGCTCTAGAGAAATGGCTGTATGAACTTCCTTCTTTGAATGAGCACTCTGTATAGATTGCCCTAGATGCTTAAGTAGTTAAGGTAAAAGTTTTTAATTAAGAGGCTGTGGGTTCTCCTAAGCTGAGTAATTTGCTTTACAACTCTTGCTGCTGTTGATCAAATGCATTATTAATACCAGAACAAATGAAGAGGTCCACATGCAAAGGTTTTGGCCAGTTGCATAAAGCCTATGCCAGAATTGAAGTCAGGGTTTTTCTTGGTATTTAAAATTCAGTGGAAAAGTAAGAGGGGCAGCTATGCCAAGAATTAATCCTGATCTTGCCAAGTGCTTCTTTGAGTGACTTTATCCAACATGAGACTAAACAATGTATTAAATACACATATAGCAGTTAGGGAATCAAATGTCAAATAACAGCTTTCTGCTATTTGAGACCAAATTTGAAACTTGGTCTAGTGCATAGATAAAGGCAAACATCATTAAGAGCATTTGCATCTCTAAACATCTAACAGCTAATAGGGAACACATTTAAATTAAACTTCTGGAGAAACTGTACTTATTTGTTTTTCATAGTAGACATTTTTTGCAGAGATGTTTCTTGCTGGAAATTTTGATCAATGGTTTGTTTCCCAATCACCTCATTAAAATTATCATTACTACTACAGTCCCCTCTAATGAAAAGGTTGAAAAATTATTAAATCCTTGGTGACCTGAGAACTAGCTGTAGAGGAGACCTGTTTGCAGAGTCTAATATTAGTGTGTTTTAGAGGCTAAATCCTCCCAGACTCTGTGTGATCCATAGTAAAAGAAGGCAGAATATCTCTCTCTGTTATTAAAAGAGGTAACTTAAGAAGATTAAACCTCACTAAACAAGGTTAGCCTTTATGAAAAATTCTCTAGCCTTTCTTAATGAGGTAAAAACCAACAAAATTCTTGAAAGACTGGTTTATTTAAGAACTTCTCAATGATTACCACCAGGGGCAAAAGACCCACACACCAAACTTGGCTATCATTTATTTGTCTATACAGTGATACCATTCCAGAAGCCAGAGCTGTCCTTTTCTTAGAGAGGTATATCAATAACTGTGCCTGGTTAATAATAGTTCTGGTTCCCTGAGCACTAACCCAGCAGACTTGGCTAAAGCACATTTTAACTCATTTCTAGGCTAGCTTTCCTGTAGAGGTAAAAAACTGGGGGTAAAGGAATACACTCAAACCTTCAATGGATACAGGATTTGGGACATGAATGGGGCATGTAGCCAGACCAAGGAACTTAAAACACTGTCAGATCTTACTGTGTGAACATAGCCAAGATGACCATCATCTCTTCCAGAGATTTGTAAGATTGTCACTGACACCACAGGCAGTGTGGTGTCCATGGCAGTTTTTCAGCTTGCTCTCCTGGGCTTGTAATGTTAACAATCCTTTCAGTCAGGGACACAGAGAGCTAATGACTCATAGCTCCTACAGGTATGGAGTAGTTAAAAGAACTGAGTGCCATGCCATCTCTTGTAAATTATGATGATAGGTTTGACAGGCCTAGAAACTTTAATAACATCTTAAAAGCAGACTTCCTGAAGTAAACAAGAAGCTATTAAACTAAAGGGGAAATGGAAGAAGCAAGTAGTAATTGCCTAGCACTATGCTGCTTATTTCCTGCTTTGCAAGGCATGAAATTCCTCCATATATTACCTTAGTTCTACAAAGCAATGAGATTTGATGACAGCTCTGAATACCGAAAATTAATGTTCACTGTCTTCTTCCTAATTTTCTGATGATTATAAACCAATAGCCTTATGTTGCACACAGCTGGGGATATTCCCCAAGGACAACACACAGTTCTGACTGTCTTAGTGGAAAAAAAATGTACTAAAAATCTGTAATTTGTTTTCCTTTTTTCATGTAGTAATAGTCCTTAGGAAACAACATGAGCATAGAATGAATGATTGTCCATCAAATTCAACTTGCAGTGAAGAAAAAAAAAAAATCTGGTGGTTTTTTTTTTTGTGTGTGTGTGTGTTGTCTTTGTTGGTTTTTTTTTATTTGTTTGTTTTTGGTTTTTTGGTTTTTGGTTTGTTTTTTTTAATATATTTTTGTTGTTTTTTTGAGTAATCTACAAACGAAAATTCCTGTGATAAGGCAAGACTATTTCAAGGAAAATTTCCTCCCTCCTGGGCTATTGCTTCTGTAAGTTTTCTTGTAACTTGTACTTTCAGTTTTCTAACATTCTCTGCCCTCAGCATTGTTTTGTAATAGCCGTGGCATGGCAGAGCTTTCTAGCATTGAAATGACATAGCAGACATCTCACTTTGCTCATGACTATTGAATCCAGAGGTTTTGAGACCAGAGAAGCATTAATTGAGAAGAGTTGTGTAGCCACTTGTGCGTCCTGGCCAGACTCTCTGTGCTTCTCCTAACAGAAGCTAACACAGAGGAACTTGAGTGGCACAAATTCTGCTAGAGAGGTGTTTACTGGATAAAAGGATGGCAACACCCTGCACTTCACTGGTGATCATGTGGGAGAAAAAGCTGTCCAACAAGTAGTCAGTGTTGGCTGGGGTTACATGTGACTAAAGGAAAAAGCAGATGCTCGATTTTGATGTACAATGGTATCCTCTAAAATACTTGGAGAAATGCTGACCTGCCATCTACCTCATGAAGAAAGCGAGTGGTAGAAACCACATTTGACTTCCCTTGAAGTCTATGCTTTTATTTCTGTGTGGTAAGCAGCTGGGACATCTCTTCAGAAGCTGTAAAGAATATCCTTTTATACCTAGGAACTTAGGCAGAGTAGACTATATAAAGGAAATTTTTTGTCTTCCAGTCCTAGCCATAGATATAGCATTGTGGTTGTGGAGTACAGAGTTTCAACAGAAAGTAACAAACTCAGTTATTTGTATATTCATTTCCACCCACAACTCCCAAGGAATAGTCAGAAGCTTTGACCTTGAATCTGAACCAGGAGTTCCACCTCAGCCAAAAGGTATTCTTTATATTTGTAGTCTCTAGTGAAATACAGAATGATGGAAGAAAAACCTTCCCTCACAGCTATTTCCTGTGCGAGTTAAAGGCAAGCATTTCTATTCATTACACTTTGTATAAAGGAACCAGACTATGAGGATACAAAGCTTAAGATACAATTTAAACTGACGTCCTCTTCACAATGAAAGAAAAAATTTCAGTGTTTTTTTCCATCTGCAAATTATGATGTGGGATTCTTAAAGTCCTGAGAAATGGAGGAACATTTTTAACTTCCAATACTATGCTACATTCTGTAGTATGAGGATCTCAAGTTGTTTTACCAATGTTACTGGACTTTTCTACAGTTCTGTATTTTAGATTTAACACTATCAAATAAGAGGGAGAAGGCTAAGAAGATTAAATTGCTGCCTCATGAATCAGAACTAGTCATGTAGAGGACGCATTTCTTAGCATCCAAAGGCCACATATCAACTTTGTAAAATTGCTGTTGAATGTTTCAGTTGTAATCTGCTGATTACAGTCAATCGATCAACAGCACAAGACTTTCCCAAAACAGGGTGGTCATTCATTAGTAAAACCTTCCACAGTCTTCCATACAAAACAAGGCAGACCTTTATCGTGTCAATAGTTGCATTATTTCCACGGAAACTTTGAATGTAAGAAAATAACAAGGGAAACTAGAGAGAAATTCTTTGCTGACAGCAGGTAAAACTCAAAATTTCAAGGGTAAAGATCTTTAAAACTTCAGAAACCCATCCTGGTATTTTAAAGTAAGGGTGATTTGGTTTAGGGAATACAGAAATTTGAAACAGATCATGCAACCTTAGAATAACTGAGGTAGATTGAAAAGAGAGTTATTGCTGATTATTAGCATTTCAAATGTCCTCTTACCTTGAGGAACACAAAGAGTACACATAACAGTAAGTCTGATTGCTTGGCAGTAAAAACCACTCTTGTAGCAAGTGTGATAGTTCTCTGAACAAGCAGCAAACATTTTGCCAGGAGAGGCATGACTGGGAAAATGCCTTTGGATACATTGCACATAAAAATCAATTGTTATGCTGTTCTAAGGATGGAGAATACTGTCTCATAATTTTCTTGTACAGAAAACAGGTGGGGCAGATGAAGTCTTCCTTTACATTTCTTCCAGCCATGCAGAGAAAGTGTTTGTATGACTCTCAAACAGTCCCTTAAGTGTAACTCAACTACTGATAAATGTAAGGGATTTGGGTGTTTAAACGAACACATAAAGAGTTGGTAGAAAAAAATAAATTCCTTCATAAGAGATTTCACTATTTTTAATCTTATGTTTAGCACCAGAATGTTAAGTTAAACACAACCTAAACTAGATGCTCATGAATGATAGCTAAATTGTTAAATACAGAAAAGAAGGGTTCTTTAGTGAATTATTTTTGCATATATGAAAAGTAGGCTGCAGTTTCAAAGGTAAACTTTATAAGGAAAGTGCAAGAAGACAGTGAATGTCTTGCAGCTTGTATGTTGACGGAAATCAGTATTTTCTGTAAATTACAAGGTGCAGACTTGGATTTATATCTTTATTTCAAGCAAGGAGAAAAAATATCAAAAGCAATTTCTATGAATAGAAATTATAAGAATGGGGTGGGTAAGATCAGAAAAACAAAACACGATAGCTTATAGAAGGCAGGAAGCATTAGGATAAAATCAGGATTATTAAAAAAAAAAATAAAAATAGCTAGGCCTCAGAAAGAATATAGAAACAAACAAACAAGCCCCCAACAAACCAAACAAACAAACCACCCCCCAAAAAAAAAACCCTCAAACAAAAAACCTTCAGTCAATTTCTTGTCTTTGTAGCCTAATCACCCCATATTTCCTTTTCTTCATTATATTCTTGTTTAGAACAGTAACTGAGGCCCAGAAGGAGAGGTAACTTCAGACAAGAACTTCATACAAGCACATAATATAATTAGAAGTAAACACTAGTTTCAGAGGCTCTAAAAGCACAATTTTTTTCATGGTTTGAATAAACATATTAAGGAATGAATTCAGAATTAATATATTCCTAGCTAAAAGTTTCATTAACTTTATGTTATTTGAGTAGCGAATAGCTGAAAATTAGAAATAGATTTCTGTTATTTAAAAGCTGTGTATTTCTCAATCTTGACAGCACTTGCAAGATACTAACATAAAAGAGTTACTTATCTAACTACTCCAGCTTTGCACAATCTAGAATATAGCAAAGGAAAATATTGTGCTGTTCGGTTTCAAAGTGTAGGTCTTGATCTGAAAAGTAATTTGAGTACTAATATATCCACACCGTTGTAGACTTCGTTTTATCTGTTGACTGTGCTGGTGTTAATTTTTATTATCTCAGCATGCATGAATTTCCCTTCACCTGGACTTAACTGGTCACTGAAGATTTTGGCATCTCCAAGACAGAGGATACTAGTCATACTTGGAGCTTGGTTTGATCATGTCTAAGCTTGTAGAGCAGTTGCAAACTCCAGTGTGTTACATGGTAAAGTTAGCAGTTGAATGAAAGAAAGGGTTGACTTACTGAAGTAGAACCCCCTGTCTCCACACACAAACTGAAGAGCATCAACTAGCTCAGCACCACAGAGTGTTTCTGGGCCAGCAGCAGCAGAACTGGTTAAGGTAAGCAAACACAGGCCAAGGTAGAAGAAATGGATGTAGGACACAGTGTGCATCTTCACCTGCCAAGGAATCAAAAACAGTGTCAGAATTTCCCAACAGAGGCCTAAAGAGAATGCCTGCTGCACCCTTGTGAGTTGAGAATGCATATGTACTGTAATTTGTTAGACAATAAACACAGTATCGGGAAATGCCTCACTATAATTTTGCAACCAGCCACATACTCTAGTCCATGTAGTTTGTAAACAGATTATTTCCTACGGTGAATATTCTTGGTTCACATTCACACATAGTTAGAGAATCTTGTAGTAACTGTGATTTATGGTTGCTCCTGCAAAAGGAGGGGATGGAAGAGTACAATAGACAGGCGAAGGGAAGCCCAGAATAATAAGAGTAAGGAAGACTAGACAACATTGAATTATTTTGTCTGAGACCAGATAGGCTAAGAGAGAATATGACGGTTGCTTGCCAATGTACTGGGAGATGGAGGTGGCATGTGACAGAGAAAAGCTATTTAAACTAAAGAGCAAGCACTGGCACAAGAATAAATGGCTGTAAACAGGATGAAAGGAAATTTGGACCAGTAGGAAAAGGGTTCGTAACTAGTTCTCCATGGTTCTTCAGCCACCTTAAAAAGGGAAATATCAAGAAAAAGCAAAAGTTTCAAGGTAGACTCTGCCAAAGCTACAGAAGAGTTGATGTGGGACCTTCCATAGTAGGGGACCACATTCCACAATTCTTACAGTCCTCTGTTACTAGCAAGTTAACATTTGGAAGCATTCAGGAAATTAAGAGAATCACCAGTGGGAGTGTTTGTATTTTCACTTGGTGGAAGCAGCTATACTTTCTCTGACCTTCATCATATCCTCCTAGGTTTGGGTATGAGGTATACACAGAGGTGATAATTCTTTCCTCATTTACATTTGTTTACAAACTGTCTTTCTTTTAGACTTTTGACTGAAGAAAGGCCAGTTCTCAATGGGTGTAAATTTGCACCATTCCATTTACGCACTCCCTTTTATATTAATTTATATCCACCAAAGGTCATATCCAACATGTCAAAGACCTTTTGACATGGTCTTTTTTTTAAAGACTAGGAAAAGCTATTTATATTTAGTAGCAGGACAGTGAAGAATGTGCTTAATGCATGTTCTGAACTGATTTAGATCACTCGCCAAAAATGCTAGTTTTGAAAGATGTAAATTTTATTCTCTGTCAAGGTTAACATTAGTAGTACAGTCGGGTAAGAAGTTACATATCTTTCTTGCACATGCAGTTAACCTTGGCTTAAAAGTGCTTTGTATTAGCAAACCAGTGTGAAGTAATTGGAGTAAAATGATTAATCATCCCTAAAGTTTCTTTCAGGGTTTAAGGGACCATTTAATAATTTTTTTTTTTCACTGAACTTTTGAAAAACCAATGAAATTATCTATTGTCTGCTCATATGGGATCTGATCCAGTGGGGTATTGAGCCTTCTCTAGTTAATAATTTTTAAGAATTCTTATTTTCTTGGCAAAGGATCTTAGCACTTTTCTGGATGAGTCCCCTATTCCAACTTAAATCAAAGATGAATAAGAGACAAATCTATAAATAAGTCAGAATTTATCTCCCTTTTTTTCCTGATATTTCCACTGTGACAATAATGAATAAATCTAAATCCCATGATATAGCATAAAAAGAAAGAATAATTATTTTCCCATTCACAAGAATCTTTAGCCAACTTTACCATGCACAGACCAACAAGATTTAATGCATGGACATGACTTCAAGGACAGATGGAGAAAGATCAGATTATAAATGAATGACAATAACTCAAGGCATTATTTCCTGTAATGATTCCATATCTTAACGGCATCAATGTCTTTTTACCCTTGCCATATTTTTAAATTTTTAAGATAAATGTGATGCACCTGCACTTTAAGATGTTTCCCAGTGCTGAGGAGGTAAAACAGAAAGCTGTTCAGCACACGCCTCAGAAGGCTGGAAGACATTACAAATACAAGAACACTGTGTATTTAACACTTTGTTCTTGTATAACATTTGGGCCAGAAATAAACATAAATCTTAGACATTTAACAATTTTGTATTTTTCGAGACTTTTCAGCTGGCTTGCATTTTCAGATAAATATCAGCACCGAACTACAACAAAACAGATTATCTACCATTTTTCCTTTAGTGGAAGCCAAGAAGGCTGCACAGTATAAACCACAGAGAATTTCTAACTTTATCTCCAAATTTAACAACAGTCAAGAACTTTCAAGCAAGTAAAAACTCTGGAGAAAAGAGACTCACATGTTTCTAGGGTTCAATCAATTATTTCTTAAATTGAGTGCTGTTTCATCAAAACTAAATCCAGAACGCAGTTTAAAACTGTAACTTTACTTCATCATTTTAATTAAGCATAACATTGGTCAATTCAATATGTTTGTGATAAAATCAAATTTCCCATTTATGTCTGAGGGGAATATTCTTAAGAAAATACAAAGTTGTAATCCAATATTGCTTCAGGTTCTTTACAAACAGGCAGGGTGCTTGCAATGTCCCAGATTTGACTAGAAAGTTGAGAGTTTAAAAGAAAATGCTTTGGCATGTGGGTGGGGTTTATAGAAGCATCTAATTACATTTGGAAATTGAATACAGGTTCAGGATGAGCCTGGTTAAGCACTTCTTTCAGTTGCATAGAATGACTGACCATATTTTCACAGCTGGAATTTCCTCTTTTTTTCAGTAAAATACCCAGCTTTTGCTGCATTCCTCTTTTAATAGTTCAGAAGAGTGGCACCACAGAGGAATGTCATATATGAATACTCTACATCTCTTTTAATTCTTAATTGTCCTATATAAGTCCTGTTTGGCTAACAATCAGCTGGCACAAGTTGTGCATAAGAATTCTTCACATCCTTGGTAATTTTAAGAAGAATGTCCACAATAACTATAAATATCTTGAAGGGGTAACATTTTTGTGGATAGTATATGTTATAGATAAAAAATCAAGAGTTATATTCAAAATTACATTTTGTTATATAGAGGTTGGACCTGTTAACCAAACCATAGTAGATGTAATTAGTATGTAATAACAGTATTCACTAGTAATTATTATACAAATAGAACATAGATATTCTTTAGAATGGATCAAGATTTAAATACTGCTAACTTTCATTAAAGTATCTGGGCTACTTCCTAATCTAAATCAATATGTTCCATTGATTCCAAGGAAACTTGGCAGGATGTACCGGCTGAGGAGCTAGCACATTACTTTTATGTCTCTTAGTGTCTTGCTCAATACTTTAAAAAAATCATCTTTCAAGTATATTGGATGGGATTCCCACTTATACATTAAGAGAATGGTTTCATCCATAGCAATTACAGACCTGGTGTTTTGAATCACGTTAAGCAATGAGCTGTGTTTTAAGTATAAGACACTCTAAAAAAAAAAAAAAAAAATTAGGCCCTAAACAATTAAACCAGGAGAATACTGTCAGCTGCATAAGTGTCCTTGCAAAATATTAAAGAAAAAAGTTCTTGAAGGGTATAAATTTGCTGATAATGGAAAGTTGAAATACGGCCAATTGACAGAAACAGAGGTCAGTACACCTACTGAAGCCCAATTCACTTAAAGACAGCTTATATTAATGTATAGAAATTACAGGCTCATAACGTGAAACTTCACATGCAAACTTTCCTGAAACAGCCCTCCCTAGAAGGGAAAACTTGGAGATGAACATGTAGGGGAATTTCCATTTTCTTTATGTACAATTGCTTAAGCTATACAAATATGCAAGGTCAGCAAGAGTCGCAGCTGGTTTCTAATGTAGAAAACAAACTGAACTTCACATTTACTTTTTATTTATGAAAGCAAAAAGCAAGTAAATGCTACAGTCCTGCCAGAAAATTGCTGCAGTGACAACATCCCTTGAAAGTTTCCCTGTAAAAGCATGAACATTTTATCTATCATTGTGTATAATAAAACTGCAGAAACTTAACATGTGAATAATACCTTTTTTCCTATAAAACCCTGCACCTGCAGAAAATAGCAAAAAGTTCTTGTTTTCAGCAGCATTAATTAACAATATAGACAATGATGTAATTGGACCTCTTAATAATGACATAACTGAAATATTGCAAAGTTCTCTGAATACAAGTGAAAATCGACATGTATCTGCAATAGTTTACCCTTACAGTTCTCTATGTAATTGCAACTATTACATACAGCCATTTTCCAGATCACATAAAATTGCATGTTCAGCAATTTATAAATAATTCTCAGTTCTAAAATAATGTTATTGAAAAGTGCACAATACTCTTCAAACCAGAAGCAGACAACACACAGTAAAATAAAACTAAAAAATTATTTGAAATAGTAATAAAGATTTACCTTCAAGAAATCACACAAGCAGCACTTAACTAATTGTGTTGAAAGACTGTTGATTTTTTCCATTGCTTCTTAAAAGTGCAAAGTCTGGAAATGAATTTGTTAGCAGTAATGATGAGAAAAAAGAAATCCAGAGAGATGTGAGATGTTGAGAGCAATGTCACATTTCAATATTGAGGACTTTATTCCATTGCGCAGGCTCTATCTGCTCTGATTTTAGCAGTGACAGTGAGATTTAGCAAACAGAAGAGGGATTTAGAGAAAATCCTCACATTTATCTACATTACACAGACACTGTAGACAGGAAACAGCTGGGGGAGCATTTGCCTTCTCTCTCTCTCCCTCTTCTGGCAAAGTTACCGAGTAAGGACTTTTTTGGGCATGGTGACAAATAACATCATACCTTTGCATTTTAAAACTAGAGCACAGAAGCATATTTTTTTCCCTTTAAAAGAATGTGAATTAGTGACTGAGGGGTTAGCAGACAAAAAAAATCTTGTGCTGCCATGAAAAATAAGTAAATGTATTCTGGTTAAGTATCAGATAGCTATATTTGCATTTGTACTTACACGTGTGTGTGTGTGTGTCTGCATTTTAAATATGTAAAAGCTTATATACGTAAGGGCATTGTTTGATATATGCATACCTTTGTATACATGTACTCATTTTCTTTATGCATAGAGGCACAGGTATTTTATTTATATAGTGTAGAAAGACAGGCAGTTGGTTATATACTTTTTTCTTAATACATCTTTACATTATTAAACTTGGCAAGCCTATATGCTGAGTAACAATTAAAACCTCCAACTCTCAGTGCTATTAACCCTGAAATAGCAGTTTGTAATTTGCTAAAAATAACAGAATTGTTGAGCACTACTTGTAAATAGGGAAAAATAGCTCTGTGATCTTTTAACAACCACACAGGAGAAGATATATTATTTCCTAGAATTTGCAGTGCTATGAATACAGTAACAGAAGTAGCCCAGTTTGGGGGGCTTCCACGACATTTATGGCAAATGTGCTGTTGTAATTATAAAGTGATTTTCCCCCTTTTTAGTAGTAATCTGCATAATTACTCTTGATAACAATTTAAATTACACTGGGAAAGAGAGAATTCAACTTTGTTACTTCTGCAATACCTAACTTTTGCCTTTTTATTTTTTCCTCAATTATGAGTCTATTATAAATAACACCAGCTGGCCAGCAACATGCTCTCACGGGTTATGATGTCATTCAAATCCCTCAACTGTGTTAGTGGCTTGCAATTTGCTCCAAGCCAGCTGTTTTTCTATTTATAATGTATGCTTGCATTTCAATAGTTAGCTATTAAGAATAAAGTTGTGATGCTGTTTTATAGATACAATTTGTACTTGTTATCCTTTGGTTTTGGAAGATGGCATTTAAAAGTAGAGGAATAAACAAGACTGCAGCTCCAGAGACAAAATACATGTCACAAACAGTGCACGCTTTCCATAAAAGCTGTTTCAGAACATTGCATTTTGTCCCTGTCCCCTACCACTCGAGTGTTGCATGCTGAGGTGCTAGCTGTACTTTATTATTGAAAATAACAATTGAGATCATGTTGGCCCAGGTCCCTTCTCAGTTTTCAGATCCACCTTGAACTATATGGTGCTTGCCAGGCAGAAAGGGCACATTTAGTTTTTTGTATCCTCTATAAATGGCTAATACTCTGCTCTGTGTAGTTTTAAATGGTGTGTATTTAGCTAAGCTGATTAGTCTTTGGAAAGGATTTCTTCTAATGTAACATAATAGCAGAATCATGGAGGCTTTGGGGTAAGTTTGTTTAGTTCAGATAATACCAGTGTTTCAAGTATTCTTATACACATTTCTACTATAAGTACTGCATTTTAATATTCTGCTGTTTTATTCTTCCCTCTGTTTTTCAGAAGTCATTGAAGAGTGGAACCATTCTATACATAGCTTGACATAGCCTGCTGCAACTTGTAGCACATGTATCCCTTATTCCACCAGCCTAATAGAAGAATGTGGGAAGACAAATTATCAAAACTCTGATATTCTTTATTTTTTACTTTCATAGTACTACAGATGGGTGCACATATTAGTGTCTTTTTCTTCCTAAATAACAGAAGGAATCCACTCATTCATCGCTTCCCCACTGCCTGAGCTTCAAACTTTCATTTCGCTTCTCACTGCTTGCTTTCTCCTAGGTTTCCCCAGGCCTATCTTGGTCATGAGAGCAGCATGCAGTAGAAGATGCAAACTTTAGCATTCAGGCTAGCCAGCCAGAGAATCATGGTGTCTCTACACAACTGCTAATCCTGTTTCTTTCCATGGAGCCATTCCGAACACCTATCCTCACTCCACCTGACCAGCCTAAGTCTCTGATGCATTTCACTTCCTTCTGTTAGTTCTTGTTTTAAAGGGGTATTGTGAAAAGGCAAGAAAACAAAACTGATTCAAGAAAGGTTTTTTGTAGTAATTTATAGACTTACTGTTAGTGAAGTGCTTTTCCTCACTAACAAGTAATTCCACTTTTTTCTAGATAATGTTCCTCAGGACATATTGACCTGGGAATCACTACTTTCCTGAAATATAGCTTCTATTCTGGCGATAATATTCCAGTCAGTATAGCAGTCTGTTAAATAATGGAGATTTGTTAATTTCTCTTCTGCTAAATGTAATAGCTTTTACTTTATAAAACATTTAGAATAAAGTACTCTATGGTAACTACTTTATGATTGAGTGCTTATGCCATTGCATACATTCTCTTGAATAAAATGCACCTGTAAACTACAGAGTGTATGGTAGCCATCAAAATACTCACAAAACATGTCCAGGTCAGGAAAAAATATTTAATTGGAATGTATATAACAATTCCACGTTAAAAGGTAATAGCCTATATATCTTTGGCTTCCTAAGTATAACCTGCAGTGACATAATAGCCACAAAGACACATGAAATGTGTGAGATACATAATAAGACATTTAGGAATTTATGTGTTCTGATCCTCATTTTTTGCACTGTAATACTCCTATGAGATCACTAACACCATAATGATGTAGAACTCATGCATCAGTTTTTCTGGTGAGACCTCCACTTTATAGAAGACAGTTTATAGAAATCAGTTCATTGGGCCAAGGGGAACTGCATTTTTTGTGTCCTTTTTTTCTTTTGAGATCCCAATCACGATATTAGACATTTAAGACATTATTAATTTGCCTAAATCTAGGCAACTAGTGTCATTTTTTGTGCTGCGGGATACCCTGCATGCCCCCAGGTTCCACTACAGAGTGATACTTATTTCCCGTAAGTCTCTGTGTCCGAGCTGCTGACCTCATATAGATATCTTGCATACTTTAGGGCATCTCAAATGGCCTTCAGCACCTGCAGGTAACTGAACCCCACCATAAGGCCTTCTTTTGGCAGGCTGATCTGGGATTCTTTTAACCTTTGGCCTTAGAATTACCTTTGGCTTCTTCATAAATAGAGATGCTCTGTCTTCTGCCATTTATTATTTTTGTGATCCATTTGTGAAGAGGTTTTAAAGTGGAGAACATGACAATTTCCATTGAATTTCAGCATGGTCTGGGTGTATATTTTCCTTATTCTCCTTTGCTTAGCCTCCAGCTTAAGCTCTTTTGGTTTGGAGCTGTCTCTTTTTATTTGCTTCATAAATCATCTTGCTTACTTTTGGATAAGACGAAATGTTATTTACAATGTTAGTATTATTTCCTGAAACACGCAAATGATTGTTTAGCTCTTATAGTCTCTAGTGAATTATTTGTAAAATATTATGTGTTTACTATTGGAGAAGTTTGGCTTCCTTTTCTCGGAAAAAACTTTGGAGAAAAGGGTGAAAGGCCGTATTTTATTAATAAGGAATGTTGTGCTGAAGTTAGTGATAAGTCAAGCATATGGTGGAAAATTTCTTTCATCAAGTTAAAACTTGGGTAATCAAGAAATAAATAATTTTACTAATTCATTTGAGTTAATGAACTGTTTAGAAACAAAACCAAAAACCAAACATTTTTCTTATGATGGCCTAAGTAGCATGAAAAGCAAGTAACAAATTTGATGGGTTGGGTAGGGGCATGCAATTTGAGCTGTCATTACACTACCAATATTGAAGAGACACCAAGAAGAAAACAGTGCCCTGAAAAGCAGCTTCTCACTTGAGCAAAATGGGGAAAGTGCGAGTTTCATGATTAAATGAGGATCAAGTAAATCAAAACCTCCCATATTTGCTGATCAAGAAAAATGTTTAAACAGCAGGATGGATGCATGAGAACCTCAGTGCTGAACTATTGCTTATAAGTAGTAGCGCTAGAAAAAATCGGTGTTAATAACAGGTCAGAATTAATCCATGGACTTGTAAACTGAAAGTACTCAGTACTTTCATTTTGTGGAGAGGAATAATAGCTTTGCTCAGATCACAAGAAGGCAAGGACTTTATTGCTTGGAACTCAGATACAGAGAAAGTGTGCGGTTATAATGCTGTGATGAATGTAATGAAGTACTATATAATTTTGATTTGTGGTATAAGTTTAAGTAGCTACCAGTTTGAATATCGCTGTATTAGTATTCTCTTTTCCACTTTTAGAAGGTTTTAGAAACAATTGCTGTTAAAAATAATATAAAGCCAAATAATGACCTTGTTTTCCTACTCAAACAAAATATACATCAACTATTGGATATATTTTTTCATTATTTAAAAACTTACAATTTTAATTATATTATGCAGATGACTTAGTTATTGTTAAGTAGCATGAGATGATGCGTTATTATGACTGGTACAACAAAAATATAAAATATGAAATGTAGTATTAAAAAAGACCTAATACAATGTGTTTCAACATTTTTTAAAGCATTATTTTAGTTTTTTCATTTCAGTTTTGTGGAAAATTTTGAAATAGTTTGTTCTGATTCAGAACAATCAGAATACCAGAATTTTCCATTAAACTGGAAACTCCCAGTTTCAGCTGTCTGTAGACTTGCTCTTCCTTTCCCAATGTTAAGAACTGAATAGATCATCTTTGTTCCCAAAAGTTGCTTTCTTCCTTAGTCCTATAAGAAGCAAAAAGCCAGAATTAACAAAGGAAGAAAATTAGGAAATATGACAGCCTAAGCTCTATACATGCATGCACAGAAAGAAGGCAAAACAAGTGGGAATTGTAGGCTGGGGTTTACATATATGTGCATAGCTTCCTGGTAGATGAAGGGTGATGATTTCCACGAGTCACTTAAATGTCTGTATCACAGGAAGAAAAATGCATGGCCTTAGACATTCCCTTCTATTTCCTAAACTATTACCTTCTCATTTAGATGAAATGTAGAGACATATTAATTTTTTCCTGAGTTGTCTCTGGGGTTTACTAGATATGTTTAATGCTATTGTGCTTTTTCTGTAAATTAGACACATGATTGCTAATGCATATGTTTGACTGTTTGTTTGTTTGTTTGCTTACTCAGAAAGAACTGTAAAAGAGAACAAACTGAATACTGTCAATTTTATCACAAACAGGTTGCATATTTCTATACAAAGCAAACAATGTGAGCTCATGGCAAAAATGCCTATTTATTTTATCTTGGCCTAAAGAGTCTTTGCATGAGTTGCAATAAGGAATACTTTCTGAAGTCTGTACTTATAAACAAACACTATTTGGAGATGACATAAGATGTCTCCAAACAAAAAGAACATCGGCTTAGTCCATTTTTTCTTTAATTTATGATTTCTTTAATTTACGATTAATCTGGCTCCTACTGCATTGCTAGAACTCTTTCTTCTGGGTTAATTTTTCTTCACTCCCATGATTTACTACACTGAAGGGGCTTATCTCGTAAAATTTATGCAGTGTTTTGTGGACTGAAGCCAGTACGTTCTCCGCCTTCAAAGGCTAAGCCCCCTCGTTAATATCTTTATTTCTATTTTCTTCAAAAAGAAGCTAGAAACACATTGCTTACCTTAAATTTAAGTATTTTTAAGTAAATTTAAGGCCTTAAGTAAATTTAAGGCCTATTAGTAAGAATGATTGGTTAATTTTGATCAAAACTTTAAAAGCTAATGAAAAAAATAACTCAAACCCATAAACAACCTCAACTAATTATAATTTTTAGATTTTGGTCAACTGTGCTGTCATTAAGAAACTACTGAATAATTAATTTAACTACTGAACTGCTAAAAAGTACCCACAGAATGACAAAGTTGCCCCAAATAAAAGCTATATTCTGATTCATGAGTGCTTCTCTGTAATCATGACTTAACCACTGTCATTTAAAGCTCAGTCCTCAATCTATACTGTAGCCCTTGAGTATAGCAAGTGTCTCTTCAACTGTCATGTTAAACAGTATTGTCTGATCAACTGATGAAATAGGATTTCCTTTCCCTCTTTTCATCTTACAATACATGTTGGACTATAGCAGAATGAGGCTCTGCATTTAGCGAAATAGGAGTGAATCTATCTTATCTCATGTATGGATTCTGTGGTTCTGAACAATATCTGCTTAGTAAGGGGTTTTTTGGTTTGGAGTTTTTTTTTCATACTTTATTTTCATCCACTTTGCCTTTGATAATGTTATTTGTCATTGGACATGTTTTTGGGTTTTCTGAAAGGCGTTGGCAGCTTGGGCCATTGAGACTGAATTTTCAAATCTGTGGTTTTGGATTTCAGGGCATCCAGCCTGTGAATGCATTAAAACAAACAAAAATGCATCTTTGATCTCTTAGAGATCTTAAATACAATTGCATTGAACTTGGCTCTTATTATCACTTCTACCTCTGAATTACTGTATTACCTTGAGCCAGTTGAGCCATTTCTCCAATCAGATCCATATTTGCCTGTCTGTGAAACAGGAATAATATTTCTGAAATATTTTGTGATGTACTGTGAGACTCATAGAGGGAAAGCAGAGCAGCCACGTTATGTATTTTTTGGAAGATATCATTGTGGCCAAAAAACACCTCTGTATGTTTATAGGAAGTGACAAGCTACCGTGTTAGCCCTGCGTGTATTATGTCTCTGTCATTTTCCAAAAGTGTTAAGCATAGCTGGAGGAATTCCGAACAGATGCTTCCTTTTACATATTTTCTTATTTTTTCTTTTACTCCATTCACAAGTGTTCTTGTCAAAGACCTTCTTTGCAAGACTGTTTCTGGAATGATTGCTCTTTTTAAACGATCCTAATATTAAAGTATTATAAAAGTTTGTTCTTCATTACCCTACTGTTTGAGAAAGCAATGCTGTTGCTTAAATTTATGTAAGTGAGGATAATATATCTGAAAACAGTGAAATTGGAACAGTGAGAAAAAGAATTGGATCCTATGAGGTGGCAGACACCAATGGTAAGCTATGTATTACTTGAGATGTATAGGGAAGAATATGGTAAATAATCCTTAGTCTAAATATGTACGCATGGCTATGTGTTCTTTATAGAATAGGATCCTGATTCTACAAGGAGACTCATTAACATGAAACTTTTTTTTCAGTCTTTGAAGCTGCCAATGGATAAAGCCGTGCCCCTATGCAGAAAAAGAACTGCTGGCAAAGAGGTTACTTTCTGGGCTGCTTTTCAGTGATATGAGCACCTGCAGCACTGACTTGACTTCTTTTGGTGCTAATAGGTGGTTACCAGTTAAAATTTGTAAGATTGATTTGAATCCATAATAGTTCAACCTCTTTTCCTTCAGTGTTATGTAGAATAATAGATCTTTTTCAAAAATAACATATCATGAATATGAGAAGTCTCATCATGTGAAAAACACACAAAGTAAGAAAACGTGCTTTATCGTTGTTAAAGGGAGACAAGTTCTGTGAGAATTATCGCAGGTTAGAAGTTTAGGTGATGAAGAGAAGTAAAAATCTTAATCCAAATAATTTAACTGTTCAGAATTTTAGCTTTTCTCACAACAGAACAAGAGAAGAATACATTTATTTCAGAGTCTGTGTTATCTGTTTAAACAGGAGTTTCCTGTTTCTGTGTCTACTTTTAAAACTATCACATCCTTAGTTTGCTAAATCTTTATTTTACTTGCATGTTTTTTGGGGCTTTGCTACATAGGATATTTTCTAGATCAGAAATTATTATTGTTTCTTTAGAAAAATGCTGCCATTTAAAATCTTTCTTTTTATGGGCAACAGCGTCATCATTATGGTAAAGAACTGAATGTTGGTGCAGTTCTGAGATGCTTCCAAACATCCTCAGTGTTTCAAAACACTCCTTCAAGATTTGAAAAGTGTAGCAGGCTGTGTAGCAGATTTTATCAGTAGAACAAAAATCTTTGCTTACTGTTTGATTTAAAATTATTTTCTTTCTTTATAAATTTCTATTTCCATTCTTTTGTCTTTTGAAAGAAAAGAAAGAATATGGATAGGCGTGATATCTAACTATACTTTGCAATGTTTGTAGGTTGTTTCGGTTTGTTTTTTTTTTTTAATACCTCTCTGTCTTTTGGTGAATGATTCATATTTTTAATAGATTTTTAAAATGTTTCTATAATAATCAATAATGGATCTACATGCTACTGGGTCATTCAGAAGCGCAAGTCTGAGCCACATCAGCTGTGAACACAAGATGACATTTCAGCTGAATAAGGTACAGCAGCATTCAGCACTGATGCGGCTTTATCCTGGTTGCAGAAGGAGACAAGGTATTTTATTCTTCATAATATTAGAGGGGTGCAGGCAATCTTTATGTGAGCTGGCATAAAGACTGCAGGTACAGAATTAACCCGTCAAAACTTGAGCAAATTTTAACAGGCACAGTGAGTTTTGTTTGAAGCTTTGTGTCACGTATGCTTGGAATATTTTTATATAGTATTAGAAGCCCTAAAACTGAGTGTACTTGTCATTGAACCATGGACTCTAGCAAGGTTGGAACATACTAGCTGAGAATAAGCTGTATTTTTTTATTTTAAAAATTGTATGTGAATCTTTTTGCAGAAGATTAGTGTTTTGAGAGGCATGTTAGGTTTTTTTTATTCTAATTTTTACTGACAACTTTTTATCATTATCTTCCATCAGAAGAATCTATAACTTTGCTACTATATAAAAGTAACACTCCCTCCCCTCTCAATTAAGAAAAGTGGTTTTATGGTTGAAAGGTAGAACACATGATATAAAAAAAAAAAAAAGATTTACAATTTCACATGAACCCTTTCATCAGCACCCACTGCGCATTCAGTTTCTTCCCTGAACGAAAAAGGAGTTCTTTGGGAGAAATACTCTGTGGTCACATAATTACAGGTTGATAAAAGGATGGACTTAAGGCTACATGAGTGGCCACATGTTTGGCATTTCTGAGATCACTTCCCAGTCTTGCTAAACATACATGAGAATAGCAAACGTCATTTCTTGGGCTTTGAGCTTGAGACTCACTCCTTTTGCTTGTGCTTTACTCCTCTTGCCGAAATAGTGGTATCTCATTATCATTTAGCAAAATTATTATTGCTTCTCCACGGCTGAACATGACATGGAGTGCCCAAAGATAAGAAAACCAGCCTGTATTATTGTGTTCAGTGACATATTTAGCAGCAACATTGGTTTTGGAGGCAGTGTCTGCACTTCACAGGGTGGGCAACCTAGGCATCACCTTTCTTTGGAAAGTATAGCAAAGAAGGGTGCATGCTCAGGTCTTGCCTCAGGGCTCAGAATGTGGACAGGATGTGCACTTCGACCGGGGAACTTAGAAGTACTTCTCAGTTTCACTGTCCATATGTTGACACGTGAGCATCATTGACTATATATTGCCTGGTAAACAGCCTCCTAGAATTTTAATGTAGCTCAGTCTTCCTGGAGGCAGATGTTACATGATCTTATATGTAAAAAGATCTGACAGGATCCAGATGCATTGTGTACTAATTACTCCTACTTGCTAACTACTACTGCATTTTCATGGCTGTCAGGTGAGTTGAAAAGTCTAGAGCAATATTCATTCCAAACACATGAAATCCTCTTTTATCTCAGCAGGCACCTGGCCTTTGGCTACCACACTACTATATGTGACAAACAAACAAAGATGTTCTGATGATTTAGTTGGGAAGCTCTGTCGAGAAGGTCTGTCTGCTAGAAGAAATGGCTTAGCTGACACTGTTATTCTCCATAAAGGTGTGAAGGCATACACTGATGCCGAAAGAGAAGGTTTTAGCAGATGTTAATGATAGGTTTTATCCTTGTAGTTACAGATGGTTACGTTTTATCTTCCTTCCTGTCTTGCACTACATGCTGTGCACAGTAGAGGAAAAAAAAAAAAAGCTGTCATGTTACACTGGGGCTCTATACAGGGAAACATTTTTAACATTCTTATAGACTCTTCAAGACGCATACAGGTTACAAATATTTATTAGTTTATTTCAAAACTGATGAAGTCTGTATTTTATTTTGATCATGTGTGACTGGTTCAAAGGCAGTGTTTGAATAACAGGTGAGACAGAATGGTTTAATTAAAAAAAAATAAAATGCTTTTGTCTCTTCCATCCAAACTGATAGGTGACTTACTTACTATCTACAGAACTGTAAGCATGTTTACATTTATGCTGAAATACTCTTCAGTGTGATATGGGTAGTGAAATCTATTCTCAAAATAACTGCTGGAACTGGTAAGTAATCCCACTATTAATGTTCTCAAAATCATGTTTTACAATTCAGTATTTTAAATATGCATTATGTGAACACTTCTGGTTTGAGTTGATTCATGAGTTATAAGAACCAGCTGAAGTTCATGATGTAACCATGTTAACACTTTTAATAGCTTTTTGAGAATGCAACACAATTGTGTTAATGATAATCAGTTAAAGACTTTATTTGTTCCAGATGCTACTTTCCTAGGGAAATAAAAAAAGGAAAAAAAGACTACAAAAAAGCATTTCTTCTATGTCCCTGCTTAATATCAGTTACTCAGAAAAGTCCTAATGTAAACCTAATCTCTTTCTTTAGATAACGTACTAAAAAGCCATAGCTTGAATTGATGTGTGAATACAACTGTGAAAGAAACAGAGATGCCTAGAAAAGCATTTTCTTTTTCTGGCATGGGCATTTAGTTCCCAGTGGCCTAAAGTCCCACACCACAAAATCACTATAATTGGCATGGCTGGCAACTTCTTTTCTCATTGTCAAACAGATCTTTTACAGTAAATTTGTAGGAACTCTGAAATTGAGCTAATACCAAAACTATCAAAAGGAAAAAAGAAAGCAAACCACACACAGATACAAGCATACCATTAAATGACTGACTTTTGATAAACTGTAAGATTAAGTAACCTATATTAACAATAAGGAAAAAAACCCCTTTTATTTATTAGTTGCTTATATTCCTCCAAGAGAAACTTGACATTTAATGCCTCATTGGCAACATGGGGTATATTTCATTAGACTTATGTTAGATAGACATGTCCAGGCTTTTTCATAATGTTAAATAAACATTGATCTTAATGGTTATAACTTCAGAAAACAAAGGAATCTGGATCTTGGGAGATGCTGAAATATTATGCGTGTATCTCTGTGTTACAGCAGCCTGTAGCTGGAACGTATCTTTAGTCAATAAAATATGCTTTAAAAAATACCTTTTTCTGCAACTTTTCTTCCCTGTATAAAGGAGGAAGAGATATGATGACCCAGAAACTCTCCTGCACTAGGACAAGCTCAAGAAAGGAAGGAAGCTATTTATGGGTCCTAGATTCCTACAGTTATGTAGCTCCTCTACATCGCTCCAGAGGATCTCCTCAATAAGGATATCTCAGGCGAGGACATGTACAAGACCACAATGAATATCCCATGATTTTCAACCACACCATCCATGTTCACAGGATATCCTTTGGATAGAGCCTTTTGAAGCACATCTTATAAAGATACTTGCTCTCTTCTTTGCTATATACCACAAACACTGTGTGGCCCATCATGCTGTTTTTCATAAGAATCCTTCTCACTGTTCTCCTTCAGTGTTGTCATTGATCTTTCTGTGACTGCACATTCTGATTAGTTATAACTAACAAGGTTGGAAAGGAGTGAGGAAAGAGGCAGGAGGCTCCAAAAAAGGAGGTGAACCTGTGGCCCAGAAGTAAAGCAACATTCTTCTGCCCTCTGCACTTATGGTCAATATATCTTGAGGACTGTCTCCTTTGCTTGTTCTAGTCAAGTCCCAGTTTCTCTTTGCTGCACCAAGAACATAAGAGTTCTGGCCAATTGTGTCTTGGTTGTTCCGGACACGCACTGTGAGCATCCTTGGTACTGTCATACCATAAGACTACGAGGAACAGCTGCCACCTATCTGCTGAGTTTTCCTCTTGTTCACTCAAAGCACAAAGGCATTGCCTATGAAGCAGGTGGACTGGCAGTGTGGAGAGTGCCATAAGGATCACTCAGGACTAAAGAGTTCTTAAAAATGCCCGTAGGGAAAGCACGGACTGTCACTGTTTATTCCAATGCAGTGAAGTCCTTGACCTTGGCAGATACTGCTCTTGCAAGGTAAGGGAAATATACCATCTGTATCAGCATATATTGGGCATTAGGCCAAAACAATAGTTTTTTTGTAAACAGCAAAAGCAGTTTTTTTGGTTAAGTGTAAATGTCATTTCTGTTTTCCAACTTCAGCAGATTTTCTTAGCCTTACGTGGAGAAAAAGGTCTTACAACATAGTGAAACCTGGAAGAGACCTTTTTTCCTCTGTTGTTACACACAAATACCCCCACAAAAGACAGAAAATGTTTTTTGCCAGTACAGTGAGAATCTACATAAAAAGGTTACCCATACAAATCGCAGTCAGATTGAGCACTGACTTTTTACAGAAGCACTGTGACATGTTCATGCCCTTGATGGGCTGCCTTATTTGGATGTTTTCATAGTGTTAATGAATTTTTGCAGTTTGTTCAGGGAAAACCAGAAAATTTAAATACAAGTCATGTAGTGACAAGTTTTTTCAAAGTATTTAAGAAAAAAAGCATCCACTAACAGCAACATGTGTTCATGAAAGAGCAATGGGCAAAGGTGAGTGCTACTAGCCTTCTCTGTCATACAGACTGTTGAATTCTCCACTAAGTATTCATTAAAAAATGCCTAATATCACAGTTACTGTACATGACCGAAAACAGGATAACCTGCCTCATGAAAAACAAAATCAAGAATCAAGAAGAGCCCCTTCCCCACATCTGTCAATAATTCTTTGGGAAACCTGTACCTAGCAGTCACTTTACTGTCCAGTGTTGAGGATATTGTGGATTCCTCCTTTGTACCCTTTTCTTGGTCATGTGAGTAAAATCACTTTCCTGTATTCCCTGGTGCTCTGTGTTTAATCCTATTAACATTGTCCAGTTCAGCCTGCACTGACTGTTTATTTCTGCTGAATGACGATCCTGCCTACCAAGGCTGTCTTTGTCACTTAGAGGGAGAGTGACTGCAGCCGTATGGATAGATGTTCCACTGCCTTTATCTGCATCCTCACCAGTGTAGGCCTGGGTATCTGTCTCATTACATTTCCCCTCCCAGAGAATCACAGAATAGTTAGGGTTGGAAGGGACCTTAAAAATCATCTAGTTCCAAGCCCCTGCCATGGGCAGGGACACCTTCCACTAGACCAGGTTCCTCAAAGCCCCTTCCAGCCTGGCATGATGTCCACTTCCTGTTCCTTGTCTCTGAGGTCCTGATCGCAACCTTCTCTCATTTTGTCTTCAAAGGAAAAAATCCCTGTCTTATGAGTTTGGTCTGTTCAGCAGGGTTTTGGAAGGGACATATCTTGTGCAGAGGTACAGTGGGTAAGCAGTCTTATATGAGGTGGGGGCAGCACAAGCTATGCTGTGTTATGTGTGATGTTTTGGAGTATTGGTGTGGGCTGGCGGGAGTGTAGATCATCTAAACTGTGTAAAGAATTCAGAGCATGCTGGAGGAGAGCTCTCTCAAGTTTTATTTCTTGACATTAAAACTGCAATGCTCTCAGTTTCACAAAAAGGAGATTTGAAGTGCTAGACAATGTGGGCAGTCAGAGAATCTGGTCTTGAGTGTGCTGCTGAAAGTGTAACTAGACAAAGTGTAACTGCAACACAGCAGTTGACTTGACTTTTTCTGGCCATAGCCCTGGCATGACTGTTTTAACATGTGCCAAGCTGATTATAGTCTGCAGGAGACTATGTGCCAACTGAGAATTGCTGGAAGGCAGGCCAACATCAAAACAGTTAGAGAGTAAACTGCTTGTTGACTTTGTCAGTGACTTCTGGGAAGAGCCTCTGGCAGCCTCTGAAATTGCTGAGAATGGAAGTAGTGTCCTCTCAGAAATGCATTTTGGGGTGGTTATGAGAAAAAATAACCCTTGTGTCTCTTTGAGACACGAGTTGTGGGAAAGATAGAGTGAGTTCACAGACTTAGTGTGGGGGAAGGGAATGAAGAAACTTGCTGGGTTTGTTAGGAAATTGGTTAGTTTTTCCTTGCTCACTCCAGTTCAATCCGGAGGATTGGGGCCTTATATAAGCCAATAAGTCAGGATGGTTTGGAATACAGTGTCCTCATTGGCCACAAAAGTCAAAAAGGGAAGGTATTTATGTCCACCCTTTTAGCAAAAATGGGCACATATCCCACAGATACCCCTGGACTCTATTCTGTCTGCTGGTAGCAGGTTGACTAGCACCCCTAGGTTGATCATTGCCAGCCTTCTTAATAGGGACTGAAATACATCAGCCATAGCTGTGTTGCTTGGCTTTGGTCGCTGCTCAGAAGCCTTACAGGTGGAGCAGGAGTTGATAAGTAAACTTGTGGCACTTAAATCCAGGCACTCATTCATGATAAAATAAATTTAGTTTGTTAAATCAATCTCTCTCTGAGCATTTTTTCTTCTGCCCTCAATTCCCTATATCACTACAACCAAAACAAATTGTAGTGTCTGCATTTTTTTTTTTTTTTTTTTTAAATAAACAGAAAAATCCTTGATGGTGCTGGACTAGATATTCCTGATAACATGTTGCCAACACAAAATTTCTCATCCTTGAAGAAAGTTTTTCATGTGGTCATGACACTCTCAAACACGTAAGCCTCTCTTCAGAACAGACATTCGGTGCCCTCAAATGACTCTTCAGACTTGGCTCAGAAACAGGCTGACACAAAAGGGGCTAATTAACACACACATTTTCATGTGGAGGAATCTGGTTTCCAAACAGATTTTTACCAGTAATATAGCTGACAAGCTGAATCTGCTAGGGATGTTTCTTCCGTCCAATTTGAATGAAAATAAAAACAAGGGATAGCAGAAAGATACATTTCATTCCAGTGATGATACAGACATGATGAATTCCTTTGAGCCCAACTTCTGTCATGTTATATTTCTTCTTAAATGAAGCAAGGCAAAAGATACCAGAGGAAGCAAACTGAAATATACATAAAGGTTACATGTGCCACGTACATTTCCATGGGAAATATGGGTATGTACATTTCTGAAGTATGTATGTATTTACAGAGAAGAGGCAGAAAGAGGGTAGAAAGGTGGTCCTGCATTATAGCACTGTCCTAAAATCATGAAGACAACACTCCATTTTTTGCTTCTGCTATAGACTTCGTATCCTGTAATTCCTTTTTAATGATTGCAGTAGTATAACCCTACTCTGTACAAATGTTTTAAGGCTGCACGTGCATCTGTCCAGACAATTGTGAGAGAACAGTGAGACAAATTTGGTATTTTTGGTAAAACCCAGAAATCTACTACCACTACCACTACTCCCTCACACTCCCCCAACACCAGTTAGGAGAAGATGTCCTTAACGTACAGGGCCTCAGGTTCTCCTACTTTCATATGCTCCCTGTTCTACAGGGATTGATTCTGAACCAATTATTATTTTACTGTCATCATTATGGGAAATTATATATGCCTCTCTCCCCACCGTAGCAACAGCTATCGAGTGTTGATAGCAAACTGCTCCAGACTAATGTACTGCATGTACCCTTGTATCTGACAGGGTACAGTAGAGGCTGCTAGCAAAGGGCTCTGAAGATAAGAACAGATTTTCACATGTTTTAGTGTATTACAAGGAGTCCATTGTAACATTGTGCCCTTTGGATTAGCATTAAAGAAATTATTTTTTTTGTCAGTTTATCAAAGGAAATTAAAGTTCCTTAGACATTAGTTACATTGAATCTGAGCCTTTAATCATACTGACAAGAAAAGATAGAGAATTTGAGCTAAAGAATGTGTTCATAGCTTTAATCTTGGGTGGCTAGTATTTAACTATGTGTAAGCTACTGATATTTACAGGGAAGAGTTTTATCTCACGAAAAATATATATACTGTATCATTTCAGTTTAAAATATTCTACCCCACATACCTCTATACACTTACCCACATTTACTTCTTGTGGTAGATGGGAATTTTTTTCATTCCTAGGCATATTAGATAAATTTCTAGAAATGGATCATTCAGAAATCAGTTTGTTTTGTGTCCAGCAAAACCAGGAACTCAAACAGAAGTTTAGGAGAAAAATGTCCCAATTCTCAAATGACACAGCCTGGGCAGTCATTATTTACAGTATTACCAAATATTAATGCACTTAAAACTGTCATAAATGAGTACTGGACCAAGTCTCAGAAAAACTTTTTGGAAATTTTTAATGAAAAAAAGTGCTGAACTTGAATCTTCTCTTTAAGGAAGTAAGAGATGCTAAGTGAAAATCATATGCAAACAGAAGGTGACCTGGTTAGTACGTGATCTATTGTACAGTTATTTGGGATTATAAGGTTTTCCACATCTGACCAATAGAAAAATGCACAAGCAAGTTAAAGTTCTAGAAAGCAAGCCTCCTAGACAAACAGCTGGGGGGAATTATGAGACCATGACCAAGCCACCAACAGTGTAGGTGTTACTTTCAATTTGGAGCCAAAGGGAAAATGAGGCACTTACTTAAAAACATTCTCTAGGGACAAGGAGTAGGAAAGAGCTGTAAATATAATAACATAAAGGGACACCTTAAAAAAAAAAAAGTAGTAGGAGTAAGTAGATCACATACAAGGAATAGAAAATATACACATTCAAAAGAAAAGCACAATTTTAGAAGCAGAAAAGTGTAGAAATATCTGGAGAATTGTCCAAAACCAAGCTGAATCAGATGTTACAAAAAAACCCCTCCACAAAACCTAAAAAAAAGAAAAAAAGCTTATTGAGTTTTCTCTTCTAGTCTTCCTATAGTGGGCTTAAAGCAGCACCTTTTTTCTCTCTTGCTATATAATTTTCTGTTTTCTCCTTCTATATATTTTGCAGTGCAGCAAGTATTTTGTAGTTCTCCTGTATTATATGCTCTTCTTATCTTTTATTATTATGTACGTCCATGGATTGTCTGCCTTCTTTAGCATAAATTCTCCTATTCACTGCTGTCTCTTTACTAACTGCAAACATGTTGAGCATATGGGATAGCAAACTTCAGCTGGTAGGTGGTATACAGGAGATTTTTCTTGGGCAAGCTTTGCTTTAATTAAACAATAGTTTTTGCTACAAAGGATGTTCAGTCATTGAATGTGTAATAACTTGTGCCAGCAAATGTATTTGGTTAATATTAATATTCTGAAGCCCAAATCCTAATGAGAGACAGATTTGTGTGGTATGACCACTGAAGAACGGATAGCTGAAATTTTGTGAGGTAAAGGGAAAATAGTGAGATGTGGGATCTATGGTGGAATTAGCCTAGGAGGAGCATAGTTTTATGTTGCTTAAAAATAGTATAGTGTGTCTTAGGTGTCTTTCTGAAGTATCAGTCAAAAATAACAGGAAAGAAAAATACCCAGAGAACAAGTTAACATTATTACAGAGAAGGCTGTGTGGTGACCTCATAGCAGCCTTCCAATATCTGAAGGGGGCCTACAAAGATACTGGAGAGGGACTCTTCATCAGGGACTGTAGTGATAGGACAAGGGGTAATGGGTTCATCTTAGGCAGGGGAAGCTCAGGTTGGATATAAGGAAGAAGTTCTTCACTGTGAGGGTGGTGAGGCACTGCAACAGGTTGCCCAGAGAAGTTGTGGCTGCCTCATCCCTGGCAGTGTTCAAGGCCATGTTGGACAGAGCCTTGGGTGACATGGTCTAGAGTGAGGCATCTCTGCCCATGGTAGGGGGTTGGAACTGGATGATCTTAAGGTCCTTTCCAACCCTAACTATTCTATGATTCTACATAACAGCATAGGTATTCACTGGAAGTCTACCATCTGCATTTTAGATGAGGGCAGTTACCTATCCATTTTACATTTCTCATTGTCTTTACACAACAGAATAGTGTTATAGTCAGTATCATTAAATAGCTGAAAGCTGATCCCCTTTAAGTTTCCATTCATATATGTTCTGCTGTGATACAAGATGCAGAAAGATATTTATCAGTTTTGCTGATTCAGAAATAGTAATTTTTTTCTGTATGAACCCTTCAAAATGTGAGCAAAACTGACCAGTTCCAGGCTCTGGAGGAACTATGAGATGAAATTCAGTTCCAAAGAAAATAATGATGAGGGAAGGTTGATAAGCAGCTGTACAAGAAAACGGGTAATGAGAATGAAAGAGGCTAAGACCTCTTTTTGACTAAGAAGCCTCATCAGAAACACGTACAAGCAGACCTGTTCTCCCTAGTTTTGTTACAGCTTGACTAAAGTACAGCTGAATTTTTGTTGATTTTGAATTTTCAGACTTTCTGATATGTTCTCTACTGTCAAACTAGGGTTTGTTTTTTGTAAATTGATTGCCTGTTCATGTTGTGCAACACACTTTTTACCTTTGGAACTACTGGTTAATGTTCTGGAATTCTGATTTATGATTTGAAAGAGACTGGGAAGCATTAGGTATAGGTTTGAGTATTTCACTTGTGTAAGTTCTTGTGGAAAGCACTATACAAACACCACAGAAGCTTTTGACAATAGATGTTGAAGGCTGTTGAAGGAAAATGTTGAGCCACAGGAAACAACAAAAAAAAAATTAAAAAGAATGTGTGACTTTAACTTGTTGTGTTGGTGTAGACTAGGCCTGTATTCCTCTGTTTGGGAGGTGTCAAGTTGAGCATGCTATCTAACCACAGCCTTTTATAGTGGCTGAGGTCTAAACTTGACCCAAGTGCATGTTTAGCCAGATGTCATTTGTGATTACAGGAATTTGGACTGACTTTCAGCTAAACCACAAACCTGGATGACTGAATGTTGTTCCAGATGCATTATCTCATAATCCTAAAGAAAATAAGATCTCAGATGAAAGGACTATAGAACTTTCCTTTGTATGAGCTTTGAAAGCTAAGGCTAATCCTGAGATCATTGAAAAGCTTTAACCTACCACTGTGTAAAATTTTAGCCAAACATCATTTAAGAGCTTTAATACTTTTAGAATCCCCTCAAATTAGTAAAAGAATATTCAAAATTAATTGAACTGGTTCAATGATCTTGAAATGTATAACCATTTCTCACTTTAAAACACTTCAATATATTTTTAAAGGTTTTTTATCTTACATTGTGCTAGTGACATCTTGGTCATGTATGGAATATTCTTCATTGTGAGGAAGTCCTTACACATAGTGTTATCCAGACAGATCACAGAGATATTATAGTTTAATAATACCTCAACGTAAAAACTTGTATTGAATATCTGGAGACAAAGGAAGTGGGAAAAAGAACATGAATATTTTCAGGATCTGTGTGTTATCTCCAATAAATAAATAGCCACTGTACATTGCTAAGAGTGTATATATACATACTGCATGAGTATTGGCACTCTCAATCTTACTCTTCTGCGCTAAAGACAGCAATCCAGGCTACTAGTTTAGCTAATTAAAGATCTTGGGTGACACCTGCTCCACCACAAAATATTTCAGAAGACACAAAAATAAGGAGGGCTTTCAAACAGCAGTGAAAGCCCTCTATCTTCTGTACAGCTGAAGGTCCAGTATTGTTACTGCTACTCTATCACCCTTGACTTCAGACCAAGTTATGGCATGTTAACGTGCTATCATCTGTCAGCTGAACTGTGGCAAATGTAATTGGGTCTTCTTATCCTGCAGCATGAGCAAAAATGAGTCTTAGTTTAAGTTGTTTGTGGACTGAACGAAGTCATAGTACTTTCCCTTTGTTTCTGGTTAAGAGTGAACCAAGAAACAAAGATCGTGTGTTGTATGATAATTTGTCAAGCAACTTGATGGTGTGTCTGAGTTCCTCGTTGAGAGATATCCTAAATATTCTAAACAACTTTATGCCTGGTACAACTTACAGCTGATTTATATACAGATACAAGAATTAACAAAACTAGGCCCATGTTCTTAATGGTGGGAGATTGTATCGGATTACTGGAATCACAGTATTTAAACAGGAAAAAGAATATATATCTCTCTAAAAGACTATGAATATCATTGCTGATTTACTTGGTGTCACCAGAGTCATTAATGATTTTTGAATTCTAATTGTGGTAGCAGCCAGAAAATGAACAGACCTGGGATGAATATACGGGAACTGGAAATCAGTTATGCTGAAGATACTACTGTTAATACTGTAGAAAAATATTTGGCTTTGCTCACAGTACATATGTCTTTGAGATGATGTCTGCTCTATTAGCCTAGTAATGAAGGATTAGCGAGCTTCTTCTAGGGAGCTAATTCATACAGGTTTGTGTCAAGAAAAAGAATTATATTATTTGGTTTGGGAATTTGACACCTTGTTATAGGTAATTTAGAGTGTATGAGAGAGCTATCTTTTTGACGCCAAATGGCAATCTCCAATAATGGCCAGCACTGCTATAATGAGAATCACAGATCTGAGTAGTTACTCCTTCCAACCATATCCTTTCTGGATTAGAAGTGAAAGTCTGCTAACATGATATTCTATTATTTGCTTACCTTCTTAATATTTAAGCAGCAGCAGCCAAGTTGGCCTTATCTCTTGTCGACCGTTTACATAAATAATCCTTTCCTACCATGGGCACTTTAAAAAAAGAACACCTGTTCAGTGAAATGAACTTTATTCTACTTTTGTTTCATGATTTATTTCAACACAGGTGATACATCATCTTGAGAAGAATAGGAAGAATGAGTAACTAGTGGTTTTGCTGAGAATGGCTAGTGGTAGAATCACCTGAAGTAGATTTAATTTCTTTACCCGTGCAACACAAATCAGAAAGCTTGTCACACAATTCAAGATTTATTTTCCATGTATACATTTCAATTAGCTACAGGAATGCTTTGATAGTGTTTTGTAAATATGTTGTAGCACTGCTGTGGAAATTACTATTTAAGAGTGCTGAGGTAGCTGGCCAGTGTCATTGCAAGTCTGCTCTAAAAAATCTTTGAAAAATCATGGTAGTTGGGTGAGATTCCTAAGGACCAGCAGACAGCAAGACACTCCTGTTTTCGAGAAGGACAAAAAGAAAGAGCAGCTGATATTGGTTATTTTGACTTTAGCAGGGCTTTCAACACTGTCTCCCATAATATCTGCATAGACAAACTGATGAAGTTTGGACAACGTAGATGGTGAGGTGGACTGAAGACTGGCTGAACTGCTGGGATTGAAGGGCAGCAGGATGAAGTCCTGCTGGAGGGTAGTCACTATTTGTGTGTTCCAGGACTGGATACTGGAGCTGATACTGTTCAACAGTTCAACATCTTCACTCAAGATCTGAATAAAGGGTCAGAATACACACACAGCAAGTTTGTGGGTGATGAAAAACTAGAATGATTGATAAGCTAAATGGTTGTGCTGCCTTTCAGAGAGACCTTGGCAGGCTGGAGAAATAGGTCAACAGCAATCTCATGATTTCTAACAAAAGGAAATGTAAAGCCCTGCACCTGGGAAGGAATAATCTCGTTCACCATCACAAGCTGGGGATGAACCAGCTGAAAATCAGTTTTGCAGAAAAGCCCTGGTGACCTGCAGATCCTGGTGGACAAGTGAACCATGAACTAAGAATGTGTGCTTGTGGCAAAGAAAGGACTACAGAGTCTTGGGCTGTATTAGGCAAAGCATTGCAGCAGATGGAAGGAGGGGACCCTTTCCCTTTTTCCACTCCAGTCCTGGACTCCTCCATATACAGAAAAGGTCACTGACATATTGGAATGAGTCCAGTGAAGGGCGTGATGATGACAGGCACTGAAGCATCTGATATGTGGATGAGTGACAGAGAGCTGGGATTGGAGCTGGGATTGTTAAACCCGGAGAAAAGAAGGCTTAGGAGGATCTTCGCAATGTGGTTAAGAGCAGAGGGAGCAAAGAAAGTGAAGCTAGATTCTTCTCAGTGACATCCTGTGAAATGATGAGGCAATGAAAACGAACTGAAACACAGTATATTCAGATTAAACATAAGAAAAAAGGTTTTTATAGTGAGAGTGTTCAAAAGCTGGAAGAGATTGCCCGCAGAGAGTCCCCATCCTTGGAAATATTCAAAATCTGAATGGATATATTACTGAGCAACCTGCTTTAGTTGACCCTACTTGGACCTGAAGGGCATTGGATGAGGTGAGAGCAGCTGATATTGATAGAGGATTGATAGACAACGTCCAGAGGTCCCTTCCAACCCCAGCAATTCTGTGATTCTGTGAAATTACTTTCAAGAACTACACCTTCCATACACTATCTACACACTATGTAGACTAGTATGCCTGCATACAGTGTCATGACACAGACAGAAATCGGAAAATGTGTCTGACAGGCCAAAATGTTATTTTGTGAACCACAGTGCACGCAAATTTATTTTTGACCTTTTGCCTGGGGTTGTGAGGAATTGGTTGAGTATACAGGTAGCAGAGAGGTATGGTTAGGATACTTAGTTGGAAGAAGCCCATTTTATTTCCTTTTCTAGCCTGTCAGAAGGTTTTGACAGTTGTCTTGGTATTCAGTTTTTTGTAGGAATCAACATACAGAGTCTGTAATACAAAAGTCAGAAACTCTTGAACATTCTTCAGTTTTCATGAGCCCACAGTCCTATAGGCAAAGTAGACCACATATACTGAATAAATAATAAATAAGATGTTTAATATTTGTCTTTTGATAGTTAAGATTTCTGCTAAAGTAACATCTCCCACTCCCTGTGACATACCTAACAAGGCATTTCAAAAGTTGAGAAGAGCTACCTTTCTAGTTCTCAGAATTGTTGGGGAGAACATATTTATTTCTTGTGTGGATACAACTAGCTGGGAAAAGCATACTGTTATTAACTTAGCTCCAGTCACAATTATGATGTTCAAAACGAGACATTACTTCTACAAATATCTTGCTTTTTTCACTGTCTGAAGTTTTATATGTTTTAACTTTCAGCAGTAAATGTGTCACTTATTCAGATTCTTCATCCAGAAGTCGTAGTTGGCACACACTCCATTATACCACATAATACTAAATAATGAAGAAGAATGGAGACTGATTATTAATGCAAAATTACTTGAATAAGCAAATGAATAGAATGACAAAAATAGATTAAATAATTGAGTCTCAGAAAGGGTGTTAAAATGTACATCTTACATAAATCAAAAATGAAGCGTGTACGACACGGAATGAGTCATCGTGTGAATAAGGAGAAGATGAATTCAAACGTTATTTGCCAATAGTAATAGATGGTACCACTCTGGTTCTGTCAATCTGCTAAATAATGAAGATGGACCTAATACAGGAAGTCAGTAGGAGTTTTGCTTGGCTAAGGAATGTAGCATAGAGCAGTAGAAAAGTAATGAATTTAAATAAGAAATATCTATTGTGCTGGCCTACATTCTAGTCCTACCTCTAGTGAATTAAATAGCAAAATGTTTATTAGCATCACTGGGATCAGGGAAGAACCCCCTCTCCTCTTATATAAATTAATTCCTTTGTTAGCAGCAAAGTAATATGTAAGAACCTGCAAATAACCTATGACATATTATTTTTGCTCATAATAATAAAAGTTTCAACAGACCTTATTCAGTAATGTCCATGAGTGAAGGACCAGGTGGGAATGTTCATTTCAGAGACAGAAGAAATTTAAATTTTTATCATACGCCACACTATACATGAAAGAATCAACAAGTCTATAGGACAAAAGACTTGTAAGAATTAGCATACAAATGATACCACATTATCAAATCTGAATTATATAAAAAAGTATTATTGCATACATCATTGAATATTTCATGATTGAATTAGAAACTGTTAATTTAAAAGGAAATGGCATTTCCATATGAATTTCTGACTATGGATAAAATATCACAGAGGAGGCTTGAAAGTTTCTATTGTTTTTAGTAGTGTCTCGATAGGGTCAGTTTTTAAAAGCCTCCCTCTTTCCTGCAAATACTAGAGTGAAAAAAATGCGACAATGACTGGTATTTTATTGTACTTGCAAATCTGAATTCTCAAATTTTAGCTTGTCACTGCTAAAGAGGGGAAAAAAGGGGCATGGGTTTAGTACATTGAGAGTAGAAAGAGCAGAGAAAAAGAGGCTAGAAAGACAAGGGAAATAAATTTGGCAAAAAAGATCCTGAAGTGCAGGAAGGTCAGAACAGGAGAGAAAGCTTGGAGGAGACAGATGTACTTGAGAACAAAAAGGGTAAACACACTTTCTGGAGTGGAGAGAAGCCTTGGACTCATTAAAACAGAGCAAAACAATCAAGGAGACTTTGGGGAGCAAGGAAAGCAATCACACCTTGGAAGGAAAAAGAGAAAGAAACTGGGAAGTGGGCCTGAAAGAGGAGAGCAGGAGAGAGTTGAGAAATGAGGTTTTGGGAGAAGAGACAGGGCTTTGCTAGGATGGAGTTAAGCAAAAAATATTGCTAAAGGCTCTAACTCTCTGAAATGTCAGCCAAGGTGGCTGTCTGTAAATCTCTGGGTTTATTTATTTGTCTTGCCACAATATATAAAGAAATTTATTTAGTTAGTGAAACACGTTTTTATTGCATTCTGCAGAGCCTATTCTCCCTTCAGTGTACATGCTAATGGGAAATTGTTGAATAAATCGATGTGAGAACAGATGTCTCTGAGTATTTTTCCATTGACAATTTTTTCTTGTTATTTAGAATTTTTAAAAATATGCAAACTTTTAGAGAAGTCCACATGGAATGTTCCTAATTCTTGCAGGCTAGAAATGCAGAAATTCACATCCAATTGTGAAATATAGAGGGCTGATAAATGGCTAAATGATATAAATCTGAATCACTTAATCACTAATATGGTCAGATTGTCAGTGATGTTACTCCAACAGAAAGTGTTCCCCTACGTGAAAAACAATTGTACACTGTATTCCCAAAGACTTTCTTGGACAGTGAATTAAGCAGTCTGAGTGATTAATGGATTCAGCAAATACTAGAATAGATTAATCAGTCTTTGGTTATGCCTTGTCCAGAGAAGTAAAGAAGTTATGGAGGGAAGAAAAAAAAAAAAGGGAGTTCTGCTAACAGTATAGTTCTTCCACTGGAAGCTATAAAGTTTTGTAGAATTTGTCCAACTACACATATTTAATCAGATATACCACATTAGGAAAAGAGTCTGCTTCCTTTGCTCTTATCCATTAGTATGTCACTTTTCAAGTGGAATATCTGAAAGCAGCAGACGGCCTTGAGAAGTACTGTTCTTCATATAAAAATGAGGAAGAAATAATGTGTTAAAAACTTTCTTTCATTATTTTCCTTTTTTCACTGTGTGTTAGCACAATGCCTTGAAAAGTTTCTTCCCTTGTTTAACCTGATTGTTGGCTTACATCACCATGCTGCAGCCTGAGCTAAGCCAAAGCAACCTAAACCCAAATGAATCTGTAGCATCTTGTCTACTGATACCCACATTTTTTTTTTCACAGGTTTAAAAATTAACTAAATACATAAGAATGCTGTTATATATTCTGAAGACAAAAGTGAGGAAAGCAAAATGTCTTCACAGCAACTCCCAAAATATTTTTATTCTAATGTGATGTGACAATTTTTGTTATATTTTGGACAAGGATATTAGGACACAAAGATTAAAATCCTTTTTGTAATAAGGAAACACGCCTTGTTTGGCGTGCTGTCTCATTTGGTTACATTTAGTGAAAATACACATATACATATACGTGTATATATATACATATATGTATATATCTATACAAAGTTCTTTCCCTCTTTGAGTGTTATGTTGACATACACATCTCCATAAATCAGCATAAAAAGAAGAAGGGGGGGTGGGTTACAAAACCTCTTTTAGTTTGATGTGATGTGGGTAGAGAGGACAAACCATATTAGAAAACTAGGAGAAGGGTTCTCTGCCATGTCATTGGGTGGAGGAAAGGGCAGACTTAGATGCACTGGATGCAGGAATTGTCAGGTTACATGTGTTGAACCAGCTGCTGTGAACAGAGTGATTTCTGGCATCTCGTAAGAAACCTGTTGGTGGGTGGTACATGGAATCATAACCTCCATATTAAAAAGAGGGAAACTTTGTCTATTTGGAGTCCCTTTAAATGTTGACTATTGTAAATGGTGTTTGTCTTTATCAGGGATTGCAACCCAGGATGAAGAGAGTCCTGAACCATAGAGTTCTAAGGACTCTAACAGTAGAGTCCTTAGCTGTAGGAAAAATATTTTTCATCTTTTTTTCTAGTCTCAGAAAAGTTTGGTAAAAGCATTGTTTTGAGTTTCAGCACCTTGGGGTACCCACCTCAAAACCAGACCCAGCAACTTACGCGTGGTGTGCATGAGAGTAAGTGACTGATGCACAAAAGAGGCCTGTATCACAAGAGTTGCCTTGCAATTGACCTCTGTGAGACTTCATTCACAGCCTTCTGTAGGGATCTGAGTGAACACTAGACCCCCTGCAGGTCGGAGAGTTCTGCCAATTTGCATCAAGTTTACATTAAAATAAGAAATGAAAAATAAATTCTCAAACCTTTGAAATGGAAAAACATTTTTTGAATTAAGATTTATTGCTTCGTTTCATAATCTGTTACTTGATAGAGGCTGGCTATACAAAGTGTGAAGTCTATTAGATTAGTTTATGTAACAGATGATTCTGTCTTCAAATTTACTCCAAATGTTCAGATGCTTTAGTAAATTAATATTTCCCATCTGATAATACTCCATGGGCTCAGCTTTAATATTTGGTCTTTCAACAAAAGAGGAGTTAATAAAGACCACTGGGAATCACTGATACTTGATTTGAAAATGACAGCCTGGGGAGTGGCAGGACCAGGGTAAAATGCATAAGCAATAGCAATAAGAATATTATACTGAGGTTTAAGATAAAATCACGATGCATGCAGTGTTGCAATTTACTTCTCAAAATAATTTTATGGGAAGATTTCAAAACCTGTTTCATGGTTAGGTAGGTGTGTATGTTTCTTGCACTATCCAAAAGTTCCAGTGGTTTAAAAACCAGTCTTTAAAGTGAATAAAGAGAGCAAGGCTGGGACAACAAATTCATTAAACCTCATGAAAGTTCTCTAAAGGTAGGTGAGATTATCAGTGTACTACAACACCAATTGCAGTGTAGTGATCGTAATAAATGGGTCATTTTATGTGGTTTTGAACCATTGGAAGAAAAAAAGAAATCCAAGATAGCTTCTAAAGACCTCTAGGCAGTACCCTGTGTTTCCTCTTTCTCGGTAGACATATAGAGAAGTTCTATATCTGATAGATATAGATAGATAGACAGATACATAGATAGATAAAAGTTAACCTTTTATCAACCTTAATCTGCTTCCTTTCTCTAAACTGACATCTAAAAAAGCCTTACGAAAGGATATTAAGAAAATAGGAACTGCAAACAGTGAAGCTGCTGTTTCAACATAAATTTGCTCTCTGTACATACATGTGATATGATACCAATTCCAACTGCATAGCACTTTTAATTACGCAGCCACATCCCACTTTTCCTGCAGAACTCCAACCTCATTAATGGCTATGACAAATGGTGCTCATTGAAGATTGGTCTTTATTCAGTAGTTCTTCACAGTCTCATTTTTCAACATATGACCCTGTGCATTATTTATCATGTGCCATCCAATGCCTGTCCTAAATATAGAACTTCTACTGTGTGTGTACAGAAATATTTCTACTAATGGCTCTTGCATTAGTGCCAATGGATTAGTTCAAAAGGAATATGTGACCTCAAATGGGATTCCAGAACCCTGGAGTTATGTGACCAGGCTCCATATGTAGTGTAAAGGGAGAGTAAAGGTATGTCAGAGTGCTATGTGGATTGTATCAAGTTGAGTAAGTCTACTCAACTGTGCAGGAATGACACATAGAGGATTATTGAAAACAACAGAGTAGTTTAAGTCTTTCCATCATGGAAAGTTAAGAATCTTACTCAAGAATATAGAAAGGCACGTCCTTATACTTTAGTCAAAAGCCCTATCCCTCACCCTTGGTGAGGTATCTAAGTTCTTACTTTCAGTAAAGAGCAGGGAACATTATTTCCAAATT
The DNA here is from genome assembly GCF_004027225.2 of Strigops habroptila. Taxonomy (NCBI): domain Eukaryota; kingdom Metazoa; phylum Chordata; class Aves; order Psittaciformes; family Psittacidae; genus Strigops; species Strigops habroptila. The sequence continues at coordinate 71,524,248 of NC_044279.2, forward strand.
TGACTGATGATGTTGGTGATGCAATAGTTTACTAGTTAAGCATTCACTTGACATGTTAGAAATCCAGGTTTAGTTAATTTCCATCTCTCTCTGACATAGGTATCAAATGTGTACTCAACAGCCATTCCACTGTGCACAAAAGCATTCAAGTTTTACTTGATTAGGCAAGAAAGAGGACAAGGTGAACCATAATTCCTTAATGTAGTGGCTAGAACAGGCAGTTGAGAATGAGGAAGGAAATGAGTGAGCAGCTGCTGCCTAAGGGAATATGTATTTTGCTTTCTTTTTAATATGGAATCCTTTGAAAATATGAAAAGCCTACAATGGAGTGCAGGGTTTACTAATCCAGCCCTGCTGTGGCCTGGACCCTAACATCATGTCCAGAAAGTTTATTGTACTTTTGTGTTGTGACACAGTTTCAAAAGGAACCAGTGTTTCTACCCTTCCTTGCATTCCCCAGAAGTCTATTGTGTGGAAGTTCTGAGTATGACTCACCTCAGAAGAAGGTGGAAATTGAGTCTATACCTCCTACATCCCTAAGAAATATCATACTGACTAGACTATTACCTAATAAGAGGCACCACCTTCTTGGCCAGTTAGGCTTTAACAGAAATCAGTGGGAGTAAACCTTTTAATAGACATAGATGGGAGTTTCTAGATGCAAGTCAGGCTGAGGAAAGCATGTATATTGAAATAAGCCCTCTTTACAGTGACACACCTCTCTGTGAATACGTAAAAGAAGAATTTTATATACTAGTTACACTGTGAGGTAATTGAGATTCTTATGGAGAGGTTTCCAAGATTGGGTAGAAATGGGAATGGATGTCTGAGGGTCTCAGAATTAGAAGTAGGCTCTGGCTTAAATTTACATGAAGACCTGTCATTATTTTAATATCATTTCAATCTGTCCATAGCACTTTAAAAATATTAATGATTTTATTTTAGTGACATTCCTGTCCAGCAGACACTATTACCATCACAGAACCATGACATGCTATAGCTAAACCAGTGAAAGAACAGAAGGTGGTCAGTCTGACATAGGCTCTTCTTATAAGAGATTCTTCTTATAAGGATCAGGTTCGAGATCATCTTAGGAACCTGAATGTGACAAGTCCATGGGACCTGATGAAATTCACCCGCGGGGCCTGAAGGAGCTGAATGAAGTTGCTAAGCCACTATCCATCATATTTGAAAAATCATGGCAGTCAGGTGATGTTCCCGATGACTGGAAAAAGGGAAAATATAACCCCATTTTCTAGAAAGGGAAAATGGAAGACCCAGGAAACTACAGACCAGTGAGTCACACCTCTATGTCTGGCAAAATCTTGGAGCCGATTCTCCTAGAAACCATGCTAAGGAACACGAAAAACAACAAAGTGGTTGGTTGACAGCCAACATGGCTTCACAAAGGGGGAATCTTACCTGACCAATTTGGTGGCCTTCTATGATGGGGCTACAGAAACCAGCCGTATCCTGGGCTGCATCAAAAGAAGCGTGACCAGCAGGTCGAAGGAGGTGATCCTGCTCCTCTCTCTCGTGAGACTCCACCTGGAGTACTGTGTGCAGTTCTGGTGTCCTCAACATAAGAAGGACATCCCCCCAGGTTCAGAGGAGGGCCATGTGGATGATAAAGGGGTTTGAGCACCTCCCGTACAATGACAGGCTGAAAAAGTTGGGACTGTTCAGCCTGAAGAAGAGAAGGCTGCATGGACATCTCAGCAGCCTTCCGATATCTGAAGCGGGGGCCTACAAGGATGCTGAAGAGGGACTCTTCACCAGGGACTGTAGTGATAGGACAAGGAGTAATGGGTTTAAACTTGAAGAGGGGAAGTTCAGGTTAGATATAAGGAAGAAGTTTCTTTACTGTGAGGGTGGTGAGGCACTGGAACAGGTTACCCAAAGAAGTGGTAAATGCTCCATCCCTGGCAGTGTTCAAGGCCAGGTCGGACAGAGCCTTGGGTGACATGGTCTAGTGTGAGGTGCCTTTGCCCATGGCAGGGGGTTGGAACTAGATGATCTTAAGGTCCTTTCCAACCCTAACCATTCTATGAATCTATAATTCTATAATGTCAACTTCTCTAAGTGAAGAGTAGAGCTGATCTTGAGACCTCTTTGGTCTCACTGACCTCACAACAGTAAGACCTCAGCACACTTGCTGTGTGATTTCAAACTACACAACAAACAAACAGCAGCTACCTTGTCCACTTCAGAAAATTTCAGATAATTTGACTTTCCCAGCAGTACACTTAAAGCAGGAGCCAAAACAGAATCCATTTACCCAGGGAAGCTTTAGCATCTTTAGGCTTGAGGACATCCCTCTGCCTCCTGCATATTCTAGTCTCAATGTTATGCTTTATGGCAAGACTCTGGTAGCTCCTCTCATTCACCAGATATCCTTGAGCACCATACACTAAATAAGGTCTGGCTTCACTTGGAAGAACTGTATTGTCATGGACTTTGATTGAATCCATGTACATATGCAAAAGGGAGGCACATCATAACGTCATAAAGCAATTTACATTGCAGTAACAACACAGGAACAAAAATTAGACTAAAAAACCCACTGAACTTTCAATCCTGTGAAATATTGTGGATCCTCATATGGGTCATCAGTGGGCCTTGGTTCTTGAAATATGTAACACAGCTGTTTAGCACTTGAGCTAACAAAGTAATTTATAGCAGCAGAAGGCTTTTGTCTTCCACTAGGGGGGAACGGATACACGTACTTTGCTGCTGAGTTTAACAAATCTTTGCTAGCTCACGGAGAACTTATGAGGCTTGGGGGTAGCAGGTTAACTGGCAAGGATTACTAAGGTCATAGTCTAAAAATAGAAACACACCCCAAAAATGATGCCTAGCTTCCTTTTTTCTGTCTCTGGATTTCTGGAAGCTTTGGGATATGCTTAGGTCAAACATCTACTGCAACTAAGAGGGGAAAAATATTGAAGAGTATTGAAAATATTTTAAGAAAAACACCAAGTATTATAAGATGCACAGTAGAAGTGTCTGAGTAGGTGAAATATAGTAACATATTTGGTGACTGAAAGCAGGACCATCAGTTCAGAAGTGCTGATCTATCTCCACCACAGACATCAGTTCCTGTGCTCAGAGTCTCCTGATCTCACCCTCACTCCATTCACTACAGTCAATAGCATCTTACCTGACAAACTGTTCCGGTCATTTCTACATTAAATTACTGTGAAGCAAAGGTGACAGGACCTGACATTTAGCAGTAAAACTTTCCAAAATCAGGAATGATGATAATATCCCAGTGCTGGGATCTTTGATTGCCAAAGTTGTGAGGGCTTTTGCATTTGGGCCTCAGCCAGGCCCTCAGTTGTGTGAGGTGCTGAGGGTCTTCAGCTCCCTAACAGCTTTGTTATGGATGCTCTTCCAACTGCGTCACCTTGAGCCCCAATTACTGCTCTCGACTTTTATTTTCCTTACCCCTTTTCAGTCTTCTATTAATACCAGTTCTCCTCCCTTTCCCTCCCTTGTGCAATTAATTTTCATTCACTGTGGGCCTCTCCAGTTCCCACTGAAGTCAATGAATGCTTTGCCATTGACTTCCGTGGGAACAAGATCTGGCCTTTCCTATTCTCTCTCTTCACCCACCCACAGCTGTCATCTATCTATTCTTATGCTTCTTCTCCAGATTATTATTTTTTTAATTCTCCGTTCAATATTATAAACTTCATTTTTTTTTTTCACATTTCTCTGGCCTTTTCATGCACTGTAATCTGAACCTTTTGCTGTTTAACGCCCCTGATGTTTCACACACCCATTCCCTTGTCCCTCTTTCATTTTGTTTCTTTTCCAGGTTTTGGCATTCCTATTTTAACCTTTCTGCCTGAAATAGGAAACTGAAAAATAAACGAAAGCACTAAGAATTTCATACAGTAGCTGGCTGAGGTGATGGTTTGGATTCATCAAAGGGTATTCGTTTTTCAAATTTTAATAGCCTAGATAGGAATCTTGTTCATTATTCATCTGTGTTAGAATTGTAATGAAACACTGCAGAGGGGGGAATTAAATTTCTAGCCAGATGCTTCATAAATAAAGAAGCATTTCATAAATATCAAATTATGCCACTATCTTAGCTTATGCAGGTTCTCTGTCATTACAGAAAAGTGATAATTTTCTCTATTTATTATAATTTAAGAATGGATAATGAGCAGAAAATGTATGCATGAAGGAGGGAAATACCTGTAACACTAATGTTTTACCTTTTCTCTTTATATGTCAGTTTTAAGGGGGTTTGCAGTATTAATTCAGCACTCATTTCAGCAGAGAAAATTAGTATGTGGTTAAGTAGTACCTCTGTTCAACAGTACATTTAACTGTATGTTTCACTAAGTGCTGAATAGTACTTTATCCTTGCAACAGGCTCCTCCTTTTTAACAGTACTCTGTTCGCACTGGTGTTTTCATATATGCTCAACGTGAAAACTCATTTTGTTGTTTTATTAAAATATGTTTTATAAGCAGAATTAAATAATTACATTTTCCAGTTTTCTTTCATATTCTAGACAGAAATGATCTATTTACTGCCCAAATAGGGTCATAACAGGCAACAGCAATACAGAATTCCAACACTCTTTCATGCTGAAGTACCTCCTTTTTACCTCAGGGGACACTTGGAGGAATGAGAACTGGGAAAATTGGCCAAGCTACAGTCATTCTGTGAAATTTTTATGGAAAGAGTTCCAGTCGTGGTGGTGGTTGTTGGCCTCTACTACTTGTGACAAATATTTGACAGACATTCCCTAACTTATTTGATAAAAGGAAGTGAACTGCTCATGGGATGTTATTTGGTGAATAATATATAATATATACCACTTACTTAATCCGAATTAGAACTGTGGTCAGGTTTAAGAGATATATGGACAGGTAATACGACTGTAAGTAATAATGAAAGTTCATCTCAGCAGAAGAGGAATTTGTGTGATGGATGTAATTCGTATGGATTCCAGAAACTATGGGGCAAAGCCTGCAGGTAAAGGAATAAGAGAAGACTATGGTACAGGGAAAACTTCTCTTTTCATACATCAAGAGGTAACAGAATGCTAACATATCTGCAGTAGCTCAGCTGAGTTAGCACAACTAGCACACGTGACAAAGTAGAAAGAATAAGAAGAAAGAAAACAGGAGGCGCATGACTCCTGGACTTGGATGTTCTAGAAAATCAGGTTGGAAGAGACTGCAGGAGAGCATTTTATCATGCCCTTTGAAACCAGGAAGCATATGCCATCTTGGAAGTGCTCTGAATGGCAGATGAAACATGAAGCAGTCTTGTGATCGCTAGTTTCAGAGCCATGCTGTGATTAGGCACAAAGGAATTTTTTAATGGAAGTGAGACATGAACTAAAGAAAGTTGAGAAAAAGTGCATTTTAGTTCAGTATTCGTTTCTTCAGCAGGTTTCACTATCCCAAATTATTCTTGACAGAATCATAGAATGGTTTGGATTGGAAGTAGTTCCAAGCCTCATTGCCATGGGCAGGGACAATCTCCACCAGACCAGATTGCTCAAAGTTCTGTCCAACCCGGCCTTGAACAGTTCCGAGGACGGGGCAGCCACAACTTCTCTGGGCAACCTGTGCCAGTGCCTCACCACCCTTACAGTGAAGAACTTTTTCCTCATATCTAATCTAAATCTCCCCTTTTTCAGTTTAAAGCCATTCCTGCTTGTCCTGTCACTACATGATCTTGTAAAAAGTCCCTCTCCAGATTTCTTGTATACTATACAAGAAATATAGTGTATTAACAGCTATAGTTAATAATAATTGTAATACAGTTACTACTTCTAACAAAAAGCATAGTTTCAATAATATACCTTTTTTGCACTGATTGCATTTTTATTTAATAGCAAAAATTCTTATTCCTTGTTCATATCATATCTTAAATTTAATGAGATATTTTACACTTAAATTAGGGTGGCTACAGAATAACAGGCTGCAAGTCATACCATATGCTGTAAGATACCATATAGAATCTGTACACATCATATGGTCAGATAAACTTAGGCTATTCATCATTAAACTTGGGAAGTAAACAGAAAGATTAAGAAATTCTTGTCTGCAAAGTGCCGTAATAGTTATGTATTACCAAAATGTTACATTAAGGTCCGTTTTGTGAACTGAAGAGAGTTATCACCTGCATGCAATATTCCTGTGTCATATTTGCATATAACTATAGAAGTAGACTTATCCTTATATTGTAATAATGTTAGCATTTTGTGTGTGCAGAGGTGTGCTTAGTTACTATATCTGAATCATGTGGTAAGGTCCAGTCAACGCTCTTTTGTGGATTTAAATGCAAATCAAGTAGTTCTGGCATTTAATTTTTATTAATCACAAAGTACTCTAAACTTTCTCAGAGTCTGATCTTTCCATCCTAAGCTTATTTGATCTTCATCCAAGTAACCAGCATGATTCAGTATTCTCCCAGGATATAATATTATAGTTTGCAAAGTGATTGTTAAATGCATTAATAATTTCAATGGGATCATTAATAACATCTCTTGTCAGTGACCTAGCTCGGATAATAACTTTCTTGTGACTTGCATGAAGTAAATTTTTTCGGGGGGGGGGAAGAGTGTCCTTTTCCAGAGGTTTCTAGATGTCTTTCAGTTGTTTTCCAGTGACTGACATAGCTTTTAACTGCAGTATGTCTTGAGGTTTATGCATTCGTTTCTAAGAAAATGTGATAATTGGTTAACCAACCATTTCTCTGTAGTTGGCCTGATTGCTTAAGCTAACAACTTCATGAATATTTGCTGTAAATGACAATAATTATATGTATTTTTCAAGATAATGTCCTGTTGTTACAGACTAAAAGGCAGCAAGTGTCTATTGACACAAGTCATATAAATCTATTAAAAGAGCATGGCAAAGAAATCTCTTCTGGGCTGAAAATTAATTTGGCAGAATTTCAGTTTATAAGAGCAATGTATCATCATTGTTAGTATTTTCATGTCAGGATAGTCACATGATTGCAAAGGGTAATTGGCGTACCATTAAGAACCCCAAAATGCACTGTAACTTGGAGAGAGATATTAATCATCTTTGTCTCCCTATTTACCCCTGCCAGTTTGATGAATCACTGTCTTGCAGCATTCATCTTGCAGATCACCATATCCTCCTGCAACAATAACAAGCTATTTCTATATATCTCTACATTCTCTGTATTGCTCACTCCTGTTTTTCACATCGAGAATAAAGTCGAACTACTTGTTGGCCCTGCAAAATGGTATGATGTGTAGAAATTAAGCTGAGAACCAAGGTGACATTCTTTATCAATGAAAGTAGGTTAAGAAAAAAAGTTCAGTTGTGGCAACAATATAGCCTGCTGAAAAAATTAAAATAAAATCCCTACAAACATTGACAGAACTCATTAGCAGCCAGTTCCAGAAGTAGTTGCCACTGTGCATTGTCTAGCAGGAGAAAGCCAGTTTTCACTGTCATAGGAAAATGAAAAGGCCTCAGGTAGATCTGCTTGTAACTGTCCTTCACTGAAAAATATTCTGGTTGCTTTTCTCTGTTGTCTCCTTCCATGTGATACATCCAGTGTAGTATAGCTGATAAGCAAGATTTATAATGTATAGTCAACAGCCGTCCTACCTTTGACTCTTTTACACATATGTAGAAAAGGCAGAATGGGGTCCATAGCAGTAGACTACAACGTTTGCTATGGCTGGTATTCTTTGGACAGTGAATGAAGCACCTAAGCTAACATGAAGCTAATTATATGTGCAGACCATTCATTTTACTGCATACCTTCTGTCTTTCTCGACTTGGAAAAATTAATAACAATTTTTTTCAAATGCATATTTTTATTATTGGAATTTCTGGGGCTCTTATTCTTCAGTCCATTCCATAGGTCAACTTAGAGTCATCCAGAAGAATCTCCATCTTCAGTCAGCAAACAGTGGGTGTTACTGAGCTGGTTGTAACAGCTGGGGAATGCAGGCATTTGTACAATGACTGTGTCATTGTGTGCATTGGCATGAGCATCACTCTAGGAACTTTGCTCTGCTGTGCTTACCCTCTTCCCTTACCTTTCTCAGAAGAAAAAAGAAGTCCACCATTGACTAGTTTGGTGGTTCTTCTGAAACATACTAGTGAAACAAAGCTTAAACACACCGAAAGAGTCCCCGAATTGCTAAAGGCAGAATTTTCCAACAAACTCTAGCTAGGACTATGATTAGTAGAGAGGAAAGGAGGCTATTCAATCTGGCCTTGTGTTATGCAATCCCTATAGGTGTCGTTGATTAACAAGATACTAAACAAGATGCTAATTACGCATTGTCTTTTCAGTCCTGTGAAATCCTGTGTCCTATAACTTTAATCCTTCTTTGTGTGCAGGAAAACTGGGTAAGTACTTATCTCCCCTCTTCAGATGAGAGGCTGAAACTTATGTTGTTAGCATTACAGAATCATAGAAATTAAAGATGGAAAAATTTTATTAGGTCATCTACAGTAGTTAATCATCTTGCCAATACAAGCATTTTACTATAGAACAATGACTCCTTGCCCAAAGCCACAGAGAGAATCAGTGTCAGAGCCAGGATTAAAACTCAAGGAGTTTCTGGCTCCTTGTTCTCTACTTAAACGGCAAGAGCATACTGCAGAAAAGCTAGATTGTCCAAACATTAACAAAAACCAGCAGGGACGATTTGATTAATTCAAAGTCATTGCTGAAAGGCCTGTAGTGGTTTTGATTAGCCCTTAGGCCCCCGTCAGGCTTAGAGGGGTGTGTGTGGTAAATTTCCTTTTACCAGTATATAACCTAGAAGTTCTTGAAGTGATATGTGTTCTTGAGAAACATGCAATTGAAACACTACTTCAACCTAATCCCTATGAACATCTGGAGCAGCATTTTTATGATAAATAGGTCAGACTTAATCCTGTAAGCTCTTGAAGGCAGGGGCTGTGTTTTCAATATGTCCATATAGTGCCTTATTGGACACTCTAAACAGTACTGTGAAATAAACGAATAATAATTAATATTTGTATATTGGACGTGAGAGCTAAAGTTAGAAGTTATTTCTGAGGTGTAGCTTCACTTGTTCATAAGCAGCTGCACCATGATAGTTCTATATACTTCGGCCACAGGGCTATTTGTATCAGTTTTTCTGTATCCCATATCTATTTGCAAGGATAAGTATTACATGGGATGTGCTTATTATTGTTGTTATTATTGTTGCATAGCACTCAATATGTATCTTTCTATAGACACTCTTGTAACAGTAAAAAAGTCAGTGTGTGCTGTACAACTCAGTTTTCACTTCAACACCAGAATTTTCATACACAGGTTTCTACAATAAAAGTATTATTATTGGGACTGGAAACACTGCCTAGTACTAAAGTTTTCAGATGTGTCTCATTATAAAACCTTGCTTTCAGTAGCTAAGCTTTAACTATTTGAAGAAACTTTTCAGTGATATGTATCTGCCTCAGACATGATTATTTTATTTTTTTTTTAATTTTATTCTGAATAGTCCCGTTATTGATAAGAAACCAAGAAAAAAAAAAAAAAAAAAAGCAGCTCTTTAAGTGAGAAGAGCTGAAGCCTTGTCTTTTGGAGCAGGGAATATAAACTTTGTCAAAACATGATCTTTATGTTGAATACCTATTTTACTTCTGTTTTGAACAAAAATTTCAGGATGAGTTGTTCTGGCAGCAGGTTTTTTTCACTTAACTTCTTCCCACTTAAAAATGAACATTTCCACTGATCTGATTCTGTTTACTCTTGAGCACCAAGGTTTTTACCTCTTCAGTGCTCTTTTGGTCCTTCCCCAGTTGTCAGATGACTTCTCAGACACTAACAAATGACACTCAGTGTTGAGTTTTACATTGCATTTTAGCAGGAATCTGAGAATGAGTGGTTACACGCTGTGGCAATGGAGAAGATAATGAGAATTAGCTCTCTGCATGTAGCTAAGGTTGCACTTTCACAATCACTTGAAGATGATCTAAGTAGATGCTTCTGCCAAAAGTGGTGACCTCACCTATCCCCAGACAATGGTGGCATATTCCTGCTTCTTGACTTTTAGAGAACTAATCCGGATAAAGACTACTAACTTTTTGGCTGACTTAGTTTGCTGACACTGTAGCCATGCAGATGTTAGCACAGGATTGGGAATAAGACTGCTTGCCTATGCCAGGGACAGGGAATGCTAACATTTATAGCCAGCAGCTGAAATTATCTTAAACTAAGTTACTAGCAGCCATGTCCTCCTCACCTTTCCATAGACTATATCTAATCTTTCCATTCAGTCAACAGTCTGTTAATATAGATACTAGTTGATAAAGCATGGCTGATAAGCATCAACAACTTTTGGATATTCGACTAGCGAAGTTTACCTGCTACTTGAAAATTATAAGGGATAATCATAGGGATTTTGATGTATGCCTGTACTTCCTTTATTGAAGTACAGACCACTTGATTTGCACATATAATTTGGCCCTGAAGGATGGAATTCATTTTACTTAACTTTAGATTTCCATAATCTAAACTCTGAAAACTGATCTGACCACCTAGATTCCCTTTAATCATCAATGAAATGTTTTTTGGACTTCTAGATTGGGGCGTGTTTCAACAACATGTCTTTAGAAGTATTAACCATGCTCTAGAAATGCTTACTTTGCTCTATTGAGTGATCAAAAAATTAATCCTCTGCAAATGAGTACTCACATGATAACATATACATTGTTAATGAAATGAAGCCAATCAAAAACCTTAACTATCTAACCTGGTAAACTCAAGGGTTGGTTAGGCAAGGAGATTTGCTCAGAGAGAGGCTCGAATTGGTTGGCAAATTCATGTTGCAGCGGGGAATAAATGGGGCTGAAGGCAAGAACAACCAGTAAGAGCAATCAACTACTAGCTATCCTCCTTTTCTAAATGATAGTGGTCTGTGCCATGCACCAAGATATATCAGCCCTACTCATGACATGTGGGTACCAAAATAGTGGAACTTGATGGATGCTACCAGTTTCCTACTTTGCTGTTTTAAAACCATAGGCATTTCTTCAAAGTCAAGCACTCAAAGTGAGAATTGCCATTACTTTAATTCTTAAAGGATCATCATCCATTTCATTTTACATTCTCCATGAGATGGAGATCTCAGGTGGGAGTTTACATTGTTCCTATTCACAATCAGCATATTTCCCTGAATTTAAAAGGTTATACATGCCTGTGTAAAAAAAAAAACCAAACAAAACCAGATGTGCCCAGAAGAATGATATCAGTAACCCCTCCCCACACTCCAAGAGAAGTTAATAACAAACAAGTAAGACTATAAGATGGTCAAGCATGCTGTTCTGTTACATGCAAATAACTTATAAGGATTTCAACACATAAAAAATATTTTTTAGAAAAAACAAAAATGCTAGGAAAAGAAAATTCTTGCAAAATGTAAATAACTGTTTCTGAGAGCTTTTTAAGTATTTTTGTTTGGTTTTAAACTAAATCTGACATCTGTGTACAGTAATATTGTCAAGCTATGTTTGGTGTTATGTATTATGGACCAACTGAATCAGAGGTCTATCTACACAATAAATATTCGACAAATTTTAAGTATTCGTTGAACTGAGTCCAAAGCAGTAATGTTAACATACAGTTCAATTAAATAAATTATGTTTTAAATATGAAAGGTAGAAATATATTAGCTGCAATTGAGTAACATGTAAGAAATAAATAGCTAACTTTCCAGCTGGGCATTTACAACCTTTGGCATGTAACTAACAGTAACTTCAGTGAGATTTAGGTGGTTAGGTTAAGAACTATGCATACGAGCATGAGGCATGAGAACAGCATATGATAACAAGAGGATGGTCCCAATGAAAAGCACATCTGTAAATTTCATATACTGTGAATTCACTGGCTCCAGTTGTGGATCATGCCATTGTTTTTAAATAGCTCTGAGATTCCCCCTGTGTCATTGCAAAGCATTGTTAAGGTTTAATAATGCTTCTGTGCTGCTTAGTTTTTTAGTTTTCTTGGCACACTCCATTGAGGAAGATGAATGCTTAGGGCTAAAACTGAATAACTTAATTAGAGTAGGGCCTTCTATTATGAGACCAAGTTCTGAGTCCCTCAATTGAGCAGAACTCCCACTAATTTGAGAGGAACTTTTGTTCAATTGACCACATAACTTGAATCATTGTCCCATGTTAACCTCTAGTAGCTTCATTAGTCTCATTGCAAGATATACAGAGAAAGCCATCTTAATCCTGAGGAGCTGAGTCTAAAAATGGGTCACTAACAGCCCTCTTCTAAAAGAGCTTTTATCTTCTAGCTTCAGTTAGATTTAATATTCTCAACTGCTGATGATGCAGAGCACCTCTTTTACAGTAGCTGAGGGTTTGGTTTTGAGTTATTACTGTTGCATTCTAGGAAAGCAAGAGTAAAATTTTTAATTGTTTTTCTGTAAAAACAAAATCTAATAGGAAATAATTTGCATATTCTTCCAAAATGATTGCTAATCCAGCTAACTACCTCAAATTCTTCTTAATTTCAATAGAACAACCCACTGGGAAATTTTGTTGTGCTGCACTCAATGATGGTTGCATTTCAGTGATGGATAAAGCAGGGGTTTCTCCTTTTACTTCTGCTCATGGCAGTCAGTAAACAATATGAACTAGAATACTTCTAAAAGAAAGGAATAGTGCTGCAAGAAGTATGGCTTTAAAGATTATTTTATAAGGCTTCTAATCTGGCTGCATGCATTATTATTTTGTTTTCAAAGCAAAAGTATCTTATGGAAAAACCATTTTAGAATCTTTATCACTTAAAGAAATAATTATTAAAAGAATGTAAAGGACAAAACCAGACAGCTCCTTGTCAAATGGCAGCTTTTATGACGCTAAGGGTAAAATGTTCAGAAGTCCTCAAATTTAATTTAAATTACAAATTTCCAAGTCAGCAGGAAAAATTGTATTAATTTTGATGGAACTTAGACCAGAATGAAAAAAATGAAAATTAGAAATTTCAGAGGAATAGAAAATTTCAACTTGCATCATCTGTTGGTCTCATATATTGACATTTATAAGAATTTTTCCATTCTGTTTTTCATTGCATTGTGACTGAGGTTATCACAATCTTATTCTAAATCTTTTCTTAATAACCTTAGTGTTAAGCCCCTTTTCATGGGTTTAAGAAAAGTGGTTTAAGACATTTCTTTTTCATTCAGACTTCAAGTGGACAATAATTTCACCATAACACTTGTAAGTTACTGGGTATTATCTTTAAAATCTAAAAGATGCACATTATTTTTATTCTCAATTTGTCAAGTTTCAATTTCTAGTTATTAGTTCTTAATATTTATCTTTTTGATTTAAAAAAAAAATCAACAAAACCAATATCAAGTCTTCTTAGTTCATCACTAATAAACTATTAGCAGGTCACATAGTCAGCTTCTCTTGAATAAATTAACTCGACTGAGCTTTTCTGTCATTCTAGGACTAATTTTCCATGTCATGATTCATTCTTACATTGTTTTCCTCAACCATACATGATTTTTTAGTATCTTTTTTAAAGTGTGGGTATCAGAACTGAGCTCACTATTCCAGTAATAGTCTCACTAGTGAGAATTGCATGTAAAAATCACAACAAAATATATTATTCAAATACTATTGCGATAAGGGCCAGATGGTACCTAGCTACCCTGATAGATATAAAAGCTGTAATAACATTCCATTCCAACCTTTTCTTTGGTTTTGGTTCCTGTGGTTCTATGCACTCACCATTCTCATTTTACTTTAAGTTTCGGTTGTTCCAAAACTGTAAAGTGAAACTCATCTCAGCCCACAGTTCTTCCCCTACTGCCCCCTCAATTTTGTGCTGAAACTATGCAAAAATGTGCCTTTTTGTTATTTTTATTTAAACACAAAAATAGTTCGTGCTGGCGCAACTGTGTTGAAAACTGGGTCATGGCTTGTTCAGAATATTTGCAGCCCTTTCAAGGAATATCGGTTGTACTTGGGGCTTGTAAGGAATTCTGAATTTAACAGACTTTCAGGTGGCAGGTGTGAACATTGTCCTGAGTTAAATCATAAAATGGTTTGGGTTGGAAGGGACCTTAAAGATCATCTAGTTCCAACCTCCTGCCATGGGCAGGGATACCCTCCACTAGACCAGGTTGCTCTAAGCTCCATCCAACCCAGCCTTGAACACTGCCAGGAATGGGGCAGCCACAACTTCTCTGGGCAACCTGTTCCAGTGCCTCACCACCTCACAGTGAAGAATTTTTTTCCTAATCTCTAATCTAAATCTCCCCTTTGACAGTTTAAAGCCATTCCCCCTTATTCTGTCACTACATGTCTTTGTAAAAAGTCTCTCTCCAGATTTCTTGTAAGCCCCCTTCAGACAGACACTGAAAGGTTGCTCTAAGGTCTCCTCTGAGCCTTCTCCAGGCTGAAGAAGCCCAACTCTCTCAGCCTGTCCTCATAGGAGAGGTGCTCCAGCCCTCTGAGCATCTTTGTGGCCCTCCCTGGACTCATTTGAGCAGGTCCACATCCCTCTCTTGTTGGGGGCCCCAGAACTGTATGCAGTAGTCCAAGTGGGGTCTCGTGAGAACAGAGGGGGAGAATCACCTCCCTCGGCTTGCTGGTCATGTTCCTTTTGATGCAGCCCACTATAGGTTGACTTTCTGGGCTGCAAGTGCACACTGTTGGCTCATGTTCAGCTTTTTGTCAACCAAGACCCACAAGTCCTCCTCAGGGCTGCTCTCAATCCATTCTCTGGATTCTCAATCCATTTAACCTGTAGCTGTGCCTGGGATTGCTCCAATCCAGGTGCAGGACCTTGTATTTGGTCTTGTTGAACTTCACAAGGCTTGCACAGGCCCACCTCTCAGACCCATCAAGGTCTCTCTGATGGTATCTCTTCCCTCCAGTGTGTCAACCATACCACACAACTTGGTGTCATCGGCAACCTTGCTGAGGGTGCAGTTGATCCCACCATCCATGTTGCTGACAATGATGTTAAACAGCACTGGTCCCAGTACTGACCCCTGAGGAACACTGCTTGTCCCTGGTCTCCATTTGAACATCAAGCTGTTGACCACAACTTTTACAGTGTGACCATCCAGCCAATTCCTTATCCATCAAGTGGTCCATCCAACAAATCCAAGTCTCATCAATTTAGAGACAGAGATGTTGCGAGGGACAGTGTCAAACGCTTTGCACAAGTCCAAGTAGATGACATTAGTCACTCTTCCTTATCCACCAATGCTGTGATCCCATCATAGAAGGCCACCAAATTTGTCAGGCACAATTTACCCTTAGTGAAGCTATGTTGCTGTCACAAATCAACCTCTTATTGTCCATGTGCCTTAGCGTAGTTTCAAGAAGGATCTTCTCCATGACCTTGCTGGGCACTGAGGTGAGACTGACTGGCCTGTAGTTCTCAGGTCTTCCTTTTTTCCTCTTCTGAAAATGGGAGATTATGTTTTCTCTTTTCCAGTCATCAGGAACTTCACCAGACTGACAAAATTTCTCAAATATGATGGAAAATGGCTTGGGAACTTCAGCCACCAGTTCCCTGAGGACCCACAGATGCATCTTGTCAGGTCCCATTGACTTGTGCACCTTCAGGTTCCTTAGATGATCTCAAACCTGATCTTCTCCCACAGTGGGCAGTTCATTCTCTCAGTCCCTGCCTTTACCTTCTGTGACTTGAACAGTGTGGCTGGAGGGTGACTTACTGATTGAAAATAAAAGTTAAAATATTTTCATATTCGGAAGGTGACAGATTGAATGTAGTTCATTTAAATTAAGTTTACTGAATGTGAAAATGATTCCATAAGGAATTAAATTGAGATCTGTTTTTAAATAACATTTGTGATTGATTGTGATTTCCTCAAAATGCTGCCATGTACAAATTGGATTCAGCATGGTCAGGCTGAGGACTCACAAGGAAGTCACATTAGATTAAGAAAAAATCATTCATCAGCAGAGCAACTGTTTCAGCATGGGAGGATGTTTTCTGCTCAAAGCAAATACAAGGTCATCCAACATGAATGTTCAGGCACATGGCTGAAATTATAGAAGCTTTTTGCAGTCTTGGTAGCTGAAATTGTGTATCCTCTCAGCCAGTTAGTCATATATTAATAAATCCTAGTATAAGTCTCAAGGAAAAAGGTTATATTGCCTTGTATATGAAGGAGGATAAAGGCATAAGCATAAACTGTCACAAAATTTCAACTGGTACATTTGAACTGGTGAACTGATTGTCTATATGCCTGCAATGTAGATTTAAAGTTAAAAAAGTTAAAAAGTTATCTCTTTTGTGGTATTTGTAGGAAACTTTTAGTAAATAAACCCCAAGTCTTACAAAGAATTTCATAAAAACTATAAACCTTTAGTGAAATAGGCTGGATATCCAGCAAATATAAGGCAATTAATTCCTGGTAGGGAAACTGTGTAAAGCCTGCCTGTTTCATCTAAATCTTGCTTTTGAACTGATGCAAACCTATAGGTTTAAATGAAAAGAAAAAAAACTTCTCATTGGCAACAGTTCAGTCTAGCTCTGAAACCTGAAGGAGACTGGACTTATTAGAAGGAGTAGGTTCCATACTTTATCTCTCAATGCAAATGGGAGAATCATGATCACTTTGTACTTTGCCATCTTCACTCTGATCATGGATGACAGAAGGACAGCTGAAATAATTTTTTCAGTTCATTTATGTTATTTTTCTAAATAGATAGCAGCATGTTTACAAGAACTAAGTTTCTTTAAGGAGTAAGGAAATCAAACCTTAGAAATGTACCTTAATAATCACCACAATTTCAAAGTAGCACTGAGGGATTGAAAAAAGTGAATCCCATGTATATGAATTAGTTTTGTTAAACCTCTGTGCTATGTCTTGAAGTTAAAATACAAATTTCAACCCAAGAAGTATGGAGCTATTATTCAGATCCTCATACATAGCTATTGAAAAGAAGCACAGAATCACAGGTTGCTGTATTTTATGAGGAGCAATGAAGCTTGCATCACGAAACTCTGAATTGCTTAAAACTTAGCAAGTTATGAAATTCATTGCAAATTCAAGAAATGTTTGGGAAACCTTAAAGTAACTGACGGTCTGAAATTTTTGGAAAGAACGTCAATACCTAAATGAACTTAGCGAATCAGTCACTACATGATTTTGCTATGACAAAGTCACTAATGTGCTCCTGCAAAATCCAGTGGAGGGACAAATAGCGCCAGGGTACCCACTGGACCCAAACCAGCTGTTGTTGACTTCCTTAAAATAATGTAGAATATGAAGCCAAAGTCCTGTGTAAATTTTTTTTTTATTACTTTATCGGGAGTGTGGAAAAATTGCAAGTCACCTGACTTATAAAAAACCCTGTGTAGATACCCTTACGTTGACAAAAAGTTATGTTTGTTTATGTAAATGTTTATGTTTATGTTTATGTTTATGCTTATGTTATGTTTATGTTTACTTTTCAACTACCATGTTTTCATGGTAGCAATCACACAAATGCTTTGAGTATTCCAGAAAGTAGTCGCTCTTTACTTTAGCAAGCATAAGACACAGGTAAAGCTAAATGAAATGTGTGTATATTTTTGCTTTTCTCTTTCTTCACAACTTCAGCTCAAACTGATGTAAGACATAATCTTCGAGGGTGTCTGAGAAAAATCTTCTTCAACTCACTTCTGTAGCTAATTTTCTGCTTTAGTTGCTTCTTGAGCTCATCTCTTATCCTGTTATTACTTCTGAAGTGTCGTTTTTGTTGAATATCATCACTTTCATCAAATGATCACATTTTCTCCATTAGGTATTCATTGCTAGTTATCCATCCATTTAGCTGCATTCATGTTTTGGCTGCTAAATTCAACATATTCAAATATCAACCACTGTGATCACCTGCTCACTCAGCCCAGACCTGGGTACGTGACGCAGGTTAGCCCGCTAATCATCAAATGTCTAACTAAACTGACAACTAAATAAAATGTCTCCAAAAGAAATTAACTAGCTGATGTACAGGAACATGGATCGCAAAGTTAATCAGGTAAAGGGACATATGCATTCTATTATTAACATTTAATGCAGAGATCTGGTTTATTCATCATATAATCTTGAACTCCATGAGAAGGCTTTGTCAGCTCTAGCTTAACTGGCAAATCCTATCCAGCATAGATGAATGCCAAATTTTGTGCTAACCCTTGTAAACCAAAACCATCATGTTTCATGTAGCTCTCTTCATATCTGCTATAATACCTAAACAAAATGAGGTGAGTTAAGGACAGAGTTGCAGCCCTAACTCTGAATTTCCTAGCTTTTGTGGGTTTAAGTCATACTCTTAATGTTACTTGAAAGTATTTTTTGTGGTTTAATATATACTATAACTTGTTCTTTTGTGACAACTGGATTTATACTGGCTTCATCCCTAATACCACTGGAAACTGGAAGGAGGTCATAGTGTGAGCCTGTCTTCCAAATATTTTTAACAGAAAGTCACCATTCTGCACTCGTTGCTCTTGTTCTCCAATAAAAGTTCAGTGTTTTGTATTAATTAGAATGCTACCTCTTATGTCAATACCACATCCAGCTTGTAGACTTCTTGCCCTTCTGAATGTTAAAGGTGAACAAATGAACAAAAATCTTTCTACTTTTTCTCTTTTCTTTTTTATTCATATTAAATGAATAAAAATGAGTTAAATGATCTTAATGAAAAAGGGTGCTTTTTTAAACTAGAAGTTCTTTTCTTTTAATTTGATTTTTCTTGGTTGATTCCATAGCTGCTCTATTTTATGTTTGAACATTTTAGTGCTGTGGGCTACGTTCACAATGACAAAAGTCTGCCTATCTCTACAGAAAAGTGCTCTTTAATATGTCTTCATATTAAAACCATAGGCCTAAGTTGTCTGAGTAACATCACATCACAGAAAAATAAGTTCATGTTTACACAAGGATGTTATCATAAGTCCTGTGCTAAAGTCCTGCCTCATAATGACTGCTCAGGTCACAGACCTGAGCTCTGTTGCTGGAACTAATATGGCTTCCAGCAGAATGTTCTTTCTCCCACATATGTACATGAGGGTTTTTGTTTTGGAAAAAAAAAATTCCTCTTTTTGCTATGACAATACTGTGCAGGATTGACTGCCTGCACAACAAAATATGTACCAAACTCATTTGCTTCTTATTTGAGGAGGAAGATGATGGATCTTCTCCTGTCCAGATAGAACCCAGTTTCATGAGAACCAGAGGAATGGAGGCATCCGTGGGAGAAAATGAGTGAGAAGAACAATTGGAGAAGAAAAGATCCTGAAGAATCCACAGGTACTACTTGTGTCCCTATTCAAGCAGAGAACAGGAAGTTCCAAACCCAAGCTTTCCCTTCCACTATGCCATAGACTGTTTTCCACTCAGAGAAGTGATTTTGTGGTCTCTTCAATGCAACGTGTGTGATTGCTGTCACTGAAACAGCAGTCTCTCACCTCTCAGTCTTCTGACTGTATATTCCTGTCCTGCACCTCCCCTTTGCAGGTATTAGGAAAAGACCATTTGTTCAATAAGTGAGCTCAGTGAACTGATCTGGCTGCAGATGGATCATTTTCACTACCTTTTTTGCTGTCTTTTTGCTTGCCAATTAGCATACAAGTTAGTTAGACTGGAAAAGTATGGAACTTCACCCTCTGTTGTGTTAATAGAGCTTTATGGGTGGCCATTTTTTGTTTGTTTCAGTGATCTGTTTACAGTGCAGCACCACAAATAGTTGAGACAAGAATGAGGGCAAGACTGGGCAAGAATGTTATAATCCTATTTTACCACTAAATAAACTGTAACACTCACATTCATATAGCATTCATTCATACAGCATGTGTATGGCCACGGAGAGAAGCTGGATAAAAGGAAGTATTCCAGAGACAGAGAGATCAGAAAAAATCTTGAACAGCTAATCAGTTATATCTGATGAAAAAACTTTGCTGCAGTATCTCAAAAGCTTTTGTTGTATATCCAGAAACTCAATAATAAACATTGACTTATTTTTAGAAAGGCAACTGTTGTTAGCAAATTACTTGGTTGCTTATTTTTTCATAAAGGTGTAAGTCAGCATTTCAAAGCAGATTGAGACAAGAGATTTTAGAGACTGTGATTTTCAGGCCTGTTCTCAAAAGAGCTGGAAGAACTTACCCCTGGCCAGCCACTGGCTAGAAAGGATTACTTAGAATATGGTGTAAGGGCTATATTTTCAGGAGAAATCCCTTTTACACAGATTTGGGTCTCTGCTCAATACTGTCTAATTTAATTGAGGAGCACTCACGAAAGCTTCATTTTTGCAGCTGTCTGAAAGTGTTTGCTTTTTTCTTCATTAAAATGCACCAGTACAAACCTGCTCTTTTTTTGTTATTTAGTGTAGCTTTAACTTTGCAGAACATCTGTAAGAAGTGGGAGAAACAATGCCTTTTTGATCTTGAAAGAGTTGTGAAATATAATAGCAGACATTTGGCAGATCAAGTGTTAATTTTTTCTCACCTTATGGGATGCTAGTTTTTCCTCACTTTTTCTGAAGTCCACTTACCTACCGCTTTTATCACTTCCTTGTACTTATCTGACAGTGCAAAGGAGTCAAGCTGTTTTGTTTAATATGGGGGAATTCCAAATGCATATGAAGTTGTCATAGTGAACCACATGTTACCAGGCCTATTTCTTCTGCTTTGTTTCCTTTTTGGTGGCTAGCATAAGTGTGCATGGGGCTCTGGCAATCCCCGACTGAGAAAATAGCTTCTAGTAACATTTTGCAAGCTACATTAAACTTAAGTATTCCACCTGTATGGTTTTACTGAGAACAGCGAAAGTTCACAAGACTCTGAATTTGCCAAAAATTAAGTGACATCCCATTAAAGCGGGGGTCTGCCCAGATTCTCAAGTTGGAAGACCTCACCAAATTGACAGTGGTGATATTTTTGCAGGTGAGTAGTAGTAAGGTAGTTGTCTTGCTGCTTCTCCAGGAGATAAATAATCTCTTTATTATTGTCAAAGATATTAAAATATATACATGCATCTTGTCTCCATTCATTTGGGCTGGACCGTAAGTAGCAAAAGGATTTTGTGTTTGCTATCTGAAAATACAATATGGAGAAATGTGTGTGTATCTGTATGTACATACATACAAGCACACATAAATGCACACAAACATAGAGGATAGTTTTAATTTACTTTAAGATGCGTAAGTGTATTTTTGAGATGGAAAGTAGCAAAACCCATAAATGAAGCCTCAACACATCCCAAGATTTGAGAACAGAAAGCATTTTTCCAAGCTTTCATGTATGGAAATACTAGATGAGTCAATGGGTGTTCTCAATAAGAGCTTCCAGGGCTACTTTCTCTATGTCACCAGCATTGCCTTAAAACTTGTTTTTAAAGGCTGACCAGCATTCACAGCTACCACCAATTTAACTGGAGCTTTGGGTGCTCTTTAACCCCGAAACTGGGCTTATGGCTTCCACGGTACTTCAGGAAAGGCAGTCACACAAAAACAGTTTAGGGAAATTAACATCTGGCATTAGGGTTAATGTAAGATTTGCTCAAGGTGACAATTCCTGGTAAAAAGTTACACTGGAGAGGAAAAACAAAAAAAGAAAGAAAACCTGACTTATAGTGTAATAACACTGCGGTTTCAAAATGTTTTAAACCACAAACAGTTTGGAGCAACCAACTGCAATCTATTAAGTTTCAGCTCACGGGGATTTTACTTTTTCCTCAACCCTTTCTTGTATGTTATATAAGTATTTTTAGGAAATTCGCTTACTGAATTTAAAGGAAACATCTAGCTTTATGAAGAGAAATAAACTAATATGTATAGCTACTAAAGTATACACTAGAAACTAAGGCAGATTTATCACTATTGATTGTTAATTATGTTCTATAGTAAACTATTCTTCTTTGTCCTTCTGGGATTTATTTTATTCAAACTTCAGGGGCAAATCCAGCCTGATTTATACAAGTGTCATTATTCAGAATATTGGAACTTATATCACATTTCTTGCTTTGTGATGTGTAAAGTAAGCAAAAGTAGCATTAGAGAGTATATCTATTCCAGAGCAAGAATTTTTTGAATACCTAGCTTATATGGGAGAGATATTTAAATATAATTTACAATTATCCTTCTTGAATTAAGTAATATAAGCAATATTTTAGTACTATACTGGTACTTATAATCACAGTAACTCTTTCTTTATCTGCATAGACCTTTCAGGAGTTTCAAAGAGAACTGAAACCTGTTCATCTTCATGGTGAGGGAACTAAATTATTTTTGCAAATTAATTTAAAAAAAAATCAGATTGAATTTTTGTTGGAATAACATCCCCACATACTTTTCCATCTCAGTTTTAGGATGTGGTTGTTCTTTCCAGATGTACAGTAGGTTATGCTTTTTGGATAATCTGTTTGAAAATTCAAGAAGCAATAAAATCTAATGACTAAATCTTGCTTTTCATGGATTTACTGGTGTAGTTCATTATCCGCTATTCTACTTTTCTAGAATTGTTAAATACTTTATGGAGAAAGCATATTTCACATTGTATCAGACTATACTAGAGTAGCAGTTCATGTATCTAGGAATAGAAGTATGCTTAATGTCTAGAAGTGTTCTTGGAAGGTAATTAAAGACAATTAATATTTGCTTTGGGACTGTGACAATTTTAAGCCTTCTTAAAGCGTTCACCTACTATTCTTCCTCT
The DNA here is from genome assembly GCF_004027225.2 of Strigops habroptila. NCBI lineage: Eukaryota > Metazoa > Chordata > Aves > Psittaciformes > Psittacidae > Strigops > Strigops habroptila. The sequence goes on from NC_044279.2 coordinate 71,546,946, forward strand.
CCCCATCATTTCTTTTTTGGTTTTGCAGAATATACACAACTGAATAATTCACCAGATGAAATTTATGAACCAAATTTTAGCATGGTTGCTGTCAAAACAATATTCAATAGTGGCAGAACAGATGGGGATATAAGGGTGAGGATTGGGCCTTTCCTCACATGGAGGAAACAGTGGTCTTCAGGAAATAAGTCTGAGATGACACAGAGGAAGAGAAAGGAGCAGCTTGGTGAATGAAGGGTCAGTAGTATAGTACCTGGGAGAAGAAGCAGTAGGAAGAAGAGACAGACCTGTCTGGGGAACCACTTCTGATTTTGATACCTAATTCAGATTAGAACTGTCTTCAGGTTGTGCCTGGTAGCTAACCAATGTGGAAAAGCAATACTTGAAAGAATCTCTGCTTACCTGTTTTGCCAAAAGATTACCATTAGACTTGGTTTCTATTTCATGAAAACATTGATAGAAGATAATTTGTCATGATGGGCATCTTGCTGAATGTGTAATTTGGGGATGTGCTAGAATCTGTCTCTTTTAAGGCTGACTGCAAATATTGTTTTATAAACTGGATAATCAAGCAGCAATGATCAGTGTCACATTAATGGAAAGCTAGCTTTCCTCCCACTTCAAGAAGCTGAAACAGTGTTAGCCTGATGCAGAATGGTCAAATGTCACCTGTACTATGCTTTACACTTGCAAATAAAAGTGTATTCTTGAGTGTTAGAAATAAATTAGTAACTCAGTCCTCACACAAAACTCTCCTGATATCAGTGGAAATGCTATGCATAACAGAGTGAATGGATCTTAAGCCTTCACCTTCCTATCTCCTTTTCTAGGGATAAATTCGAACGGAAGAATGTATGTCTAATACAGTCTATAAACAATTGGGAATTAACACCTTACGCAGCATTCTAAACTCTCCAGATTAAAGCTGATGCATATTTTGCTGAGAAAAAAATGCAAGTGTATATTAAAACAAATTATTAATACTACTGTGATTTATTACATTAAGAACGTAATTTTACTAGAATTCTGCTGGTAATGAAGATATTCAAGATTACGACATTGTCTTGTAGTTCATGGAGCTTGGTATATTGAAGAATGAAGCCAAAACCCATACTTTGGAATACTTTGGAAGCATTGCATGTGCAGAGCATCGTATTAATGCTGTAAAACTTCTCAAATATTTCTAAGAGATTTCCAGAAACTATCTTCCTGCATAAAAAATATAATAAAAGAACATTTTCTGCTGGTACTAAAGTTACTGGGAAAGGGGAAAGTTCATAGACTCAAGGAAGCTGTCAGGATAATTAACCTCAGTTGCCAAGGGTGATTAATATTTGAGAAATAACCCATATTGATTTGATTAGATAAAGAAGTCTGGCAGATCATGATCTTAAAACTGTCTGTACCAACACTTATGGAAGAAAAGTTGGCATCATATATTCTAGCACAGGACAAGAGTCTGTATTAGACAATGAGACTGGTGAAAAGATTTGAAGTAATTTAATCAGGCTCTCCCAATACTATATGGGTTCTTCACATAGAAGATGATTGCCTGCCTGACAGAATCATAATAGAATAGTTCAAGTTGGAAGGGACCTTAAAGATCATCTAGTTCTTGCACAGAAGTTTTTCATTGCTTTATGAATTGTTTTCTCTGAAGCTTTTATTGTTCTAAATAGATGGTAATTAGCACTGTTACAGATGACTCTGCACTTACTAGTCCTGACATTGTCCCAGTAAGAACATGGACAGAAGTTCCTCCCTGAAGTCAGGCTTTCAGAGATCATCTCAAAGAAACCACAGACTCAATCTCCTCCTCCATAGGAAGAAAATAAAAGGCTCCTTACCAAAAAAATGTGTCATTTCAAGGTTTTGAGACTTAAATAGGATCACTGAAAGAAACACAGTGGATTAGAGGTGCATTATACTCAAATGGTGTAGCAAAGACACTCTGGGACACAACAATCTGTGAGGATTTTGTGAAGAGGAAAGATAAAAAGTTAGACAGATCTTCAGTGTGCTGAATGCGCCCCACGTTTTTTTGTAGAATAACTGAACTGTGCTTAACTCAATTTAAAACTTTACTTTGTGGCTGACCTTTTCCAGATTAATGACACTGTTTCAGTGGTAGGACACAGGAGACATGCCAATTACAGTGATTGAATAAAAACATTAAGAGAAACTATATATACTGTTGCCTAGCAGAGAACCAAAACATTTTTTCCTGAAAGCCACATGAACTTCTTTTCCAGGTCTTAAAAATGGCTGTGTGTTGAACATCAATAGAAAGGAGCTGGAAGAGAGAGGTGATTTGTAGAAGTTGTGCAGTGATGATAATTATTATAATAACCCCATATTATTTTTATATGAAAATAAAAATGGAATTTGAAAAGTAGTGCCAAAGAATTAAGGTCACACTCCAGCTAGATAATTTAAAATGTGCTTCACTTTACTGGGTTTAATTGCCGTCTCTTTAAGATCTTTCTATCAATTTCCAGATGTTACCTCAAATCTGATATTAATAAATGAAGGCTCTTAATCTGCTCCCTTTTAATCCTTTTTACCTTCTTTCTAACCAGTATGAATAATGCTAATCCGTTTACTCAGCCCCAGAACCCAAGCGTAACCTTTGGTTTGGGCTTTCCTCCAGATCTTCACATCCAGGATCTGCATGTGTCTTTGCCATCTGAGACCTCTGTTCTGGGCTGGGATGAATCTGTCTCTGAACATGCTTGTCTGTGTACTCTAACTGTATACAGACAACAGAAGCAAGTAGTTTGGATTAGATAAATTCTTAGTAGGCCATAGTTGGATAAAGCGAATCCCCATCTGAGAAGATGAGGGCCTGGATTTAGCAACATAGAATAGAAAAGGTGGAATATGAAAGATGTCTGGAGTTAATAAGAACGTCTTTTTTTTTTTTTTTCCCCTGAAGAAAGGCAGATCCATGACTTTTGTTCTCTTCAGAACAGAATTAACATACATGTGTTGGAGGAATATTACTGAAAAGAAGTTGCCCAAAGTGTGAGTATTCAAACAATGAGTTTTGACGATGGCAATGAAAACCACAGTGTTTACACTAGACAAGGAATGGGTGCAGTAAATAAAACCTCAGTCAGAGAAGGCCGTTAACTTTTGCTAGAGGGAATGAGCTGAATGTGACAGTTCATGTTCTCTTTAGTCCCTAAAGACTTGGAACTGTAGAAGTAGGCTGCCACCCGTGAAGATTATGCTGTGTTCATGTCCTAGTATGCAGACTTATTTTCTCATGATTTGAGAATTGCTTTTGAATCAATAAATTTTGTAAAGCACCAGGGCAATTCCTTTCATTTGGTGACGCTGAAAGTTAATTATCTGACAATGTAGATATTTAATTTTCAAAATATGGAGTAATTTGGCATATGAACTTTGTGGATTTTTTTTTGTTTCATGTCTATGATGCAAAGCCTGAATTTGTATATGATAGAGAGAGGGAGAGAAAGGCCTCTAATTTTCTCATGTTTTGTATTTTAAATGATCTCTTATGTTTCTGTGGGAAAGAAGCAGTGCTTTCAATAATAACTTTTTTCTTCTTTTTCTTTTTTTTTTTTTTAAATAATCAAAATAGAAACTTCTTTTTAAACAGGAAATAATCAGTTGAGCTATCTTCTCATTTCTTTAAAAGTTGACTCCAAGATTAGCTATCTTTTCCTAAGCAGTTTCCTTCTTTTCTTTGTATTTTAATTTTGGGTGACTGTTCTGTCTTTTCAAAAAGACTGATAGTAAGCTTACTATTAATAGTGGTGTGCTTACCAGACTGAAGATATAGTTGCTGTATCCCTTGTGGAAGTATTTCTAGAATGCCTCCGTACAAGGAATATATCTAGTTTGCACTCATATGAATATATTCAGTATCCATCCATGTATCTTGCAACTGGGTGTTGTGATTTCTTTTCAAGTGGAATTTTTTGTGCTCTAAAATGACCCCATCAATACAAGCTGAGGTGGTTAGAGATAGTGATAGAGCCAAAGACTTCAATTTCTATAACATCTGGGCCCTGTGTATGAGGTATTGACCTCCATTTGCAGATTATTTTTTGGTTTGCTGATATGGATTCCAATTACAATTAAAATGGATTTTTATTTATATGAAAGAGGGCTAGGAATGTTAATAGGATATATGGATGATACTTGAATGAATATAATTTCTTCAGGCAGACAAGGCACATAAATGTATTCCATGTTTCCAGATATTTTTCTACTTCTCTAACAATTTGACATACAAAGTTCTCATCTGCCTCTTTCAAACTTACTGTTTTTTTTCATCACACTGTGATAAAGAAAACAACAAAAACTGCATGAAGTCTTTTTTTTTTTCTTTTCTTTTCAAATGAATATTCAAACAAGCTGCGCAGTCCAGATGATAGATATCCAAAATTTCTCTGTGGTATTCACTGCAAAAGTTAACCCAATTACAGAAAGACTGTAGTTAATAGATTTCATGGGCGTTACTTATGTAAAATTAGCACCTAAGTGAAATGGGAAAACATCACAGGAAAAACAAACAAAACTGTCTTGCAAAAAGATGTCTTAAGCCCAAATGAAACAAGAATATCATTGAGTCTAGCTACAAATCGAGGTGAAAAACTGGAAGAAATTTGCAGGGAACTCTGCCATTTTGTTTTACAGAAAACAAATGGATGTGTTCCCATTTCTGTGGAAAATTTCGGAGGTACTTCACATAATTTATAATTGATTTTCCACTAAACTGTTGAAAAATCTTTTTTTGCTTCTGCTACTAAAGTGCACCACCAGCAAAAATCTGCAGAACGTCTTGGCAAATTCTTCAGAAATTACCTCAAAAACCTGAAAGTATGATGTATTTTTTGTTTTGCTTTGGTTTGATTTGGTTGTGTTTTGTTTTGTTTTGTTTTTTTGTATTTGAAAAAGAGAACACCATGAACTTGTGGAATATATTATCTCCATAATTCAGTAAAAGGCCATAATACTGTAGTTACAGCAGTAACATCTTAGCAGTACATTTCAAAAGACACTGAGGTAAATTTTATTCTTTTTAGATCTGAAATATAATAGAATCTTTTTAGAGCTGTTGGACCTAATCTATGATTTAAGACACCATACACCAACAAGGTCAAACCTGCAGTCGGTTTGCTGTTTCCTAGATTTCTAGAAGTCTGGATATTAGAGCTTCTTAAAGATTCATCTCATGGGTTTTATGACTGTGTAATGAGTCTTTCACCTCTGAGTTGCTGAGTGAATTTTCTGTAACAGCAAAAATGCTTTATTATCTGGAGAGCAGTTAAAGAAATCAAAAGTTTCATTTACTGTGTGAGAACTTAGCCCACAACTTGAATGTAGTACAAAAAGCAATTAGAATTAACCTTAACTGAGAAGTTCACCAAAAATCAAAGAGAAACAGTTATCTTTTTGCTTTAAAGTATAGTTCCATCTATCTGCCCTGTTTTGATGTCTCATATTTGATACAGATGAGAGTGAGATGTACCGCTCATTTTGTAGCCATGCAGTGGAGGAAGAAGTCTTCAGCTAAAACTGGTCCTGTTAAATTAAATACACATTTTGCTGCTGCTGTCAGTGGGACCAGCATTTCACCCTTAGGTTCCATAGAAATCAATCATCTGAAACAATTCCCATTGTGCTACACTGATTTTTCAAAACTATCTCCACAGTACCTTTTGCAAAATTACTTACTTAGTAAGCTTTAGAAACAGCTAAATTAAACGGTTACACTTGCTCTCTCAAGCTACAGACAGTAATACCCTAAAAATATCCTAAAGATATTACAGACATTTATATCCTAAAGCCTGTGAGGGGGTGTTTTAGTTTAGCTATGGTATTAGTTCTGGTCATAGCACTGAGATGAAAAATAGAGTGTAAAATTAGTTTCACTGCTAGTAGTCTTAAATTTGCTCTGGTAAGATTTTCAGATACTCTTTGAAAGAGATTTCTGTCACTGTAGATCCATTATAGGTCTTGAAAAGTACTGCTTAAGAAACAGATGTATACTTGTGTTGCTCGTTTCCTGACAGCTAATATTAAATTATAGATATTGGATTGCTAAGACCTAGTTTTGCTCAAGCTTGTTTTCAAAATGCCCATTTCTATCTCTATCTTGATAGAGAGCCAAAGCTGGATATTGCCATGTTTTCTAAAGTGAAAACCTTCAAATACATACCTGAATATTAACTGAAAATTCTTAACTGAAATTCTAATTACCCAACAATATTGTTACCACATGATGTCCAAGCCAATGTTAACTACTTTCTAGATGTAAATGTTTAGAGCATATGAATTATAGCCAGTTTTGTACTTCAAATAGAGTATTTCTGGTTTCAATAAATCTAGAATTCAGTTGATTTCTGCCACTAATTTAAAAAAAAAAAATCTTGATCTTTGACATAGAATTTAAGGTGGGTTTTCTTCTTGCAATGGTCTTCTACACCAGATATATCTGTTCTTCCTACTTTAGTCACTTTTTGGTAAAGATTCCTCATTTGCTTAAGCTCTAAATACATATTTATATGATGAACATCAATTGAACTTCACTGTATTCAAGGTAACACCTGAATACACCTGTAAGACACTAAAGGAAAAGTATGAAATCTGACTTTGGGTTAGCAATCTATTCTCATATTATCTGAGGTTTGAAGCTAATTGTCAGAGAAGCACCCACACTCTAGAATCTGACCATAATTCAAGGCTTCTATGCTCAGAGATTTTCGCTGTAGTGTATAGCTTGTAGTGAAGCTTCTCATGCTGGTATTTGTGAGTGTAACATGGCTCCATTTACTAAAACCACACTAGAAGCTTATTTGATGTATGTGACATAATTATTTAGGATGCTAATTTTACTTCTTTAAATTTGATGAGCTACAAGGCTTGATGGATACCATAAAAAGAGTAATTTCTATTTATTAATTGATTAGTTGTGTAATAATCTGATTTCATATTTAATGTTTAAATTTCATAATTGAATTGTTCTGTATTTTCACATAGACAGAACTATATGGGAAATTAGGGAAATCAGTGGCAAAAGAACTCTCAGCCCTTCCCCCTCTATTTAAAAAAGAACATTATATCCATTTTCAAGTTAGCATATCCTAAGGGAAAATTGCTATGTAACTTCTATTCTCTCTCAAACAAAGCTCTTCAGTCAGTTACAAAATAATGGCCAAAGATTTATTCTATAGCTACTTCAATGCATAGAAAAATAAAATTACATAAGTACCTTACTAAGAGCTGAATATTAGTGTTAATTACTCTTTTTTATAAGTTCTTTTTAATTACTCTTAAACTGATTCACGTAGTGTGATTTGGATGCAAATTCCTCTGTGTAATTTGTGTTGGTTTTTAGAAAAGACAAACTTTATAATATAATGAATTATATATTGGAGGAGACCTTTGGCTCAGATAAGTAAACAGGTTCAGAGTAGGAGAGTGCAATCAAATATAGGAATTAATAGTGTTTGATGTGATCCTCTGCTATTACACAAATACAAATACAGATACAAATTGGTGAAAATTATCCTGGATGTAAAAGTGGTAATATCAGCTAATCCACTTCTTTTTAATTTTAATTTTATAAAAACCTTTGATATGCACAGAAGAAGGGTGAAATGCTCCAAGCTAAATTTCTTCCTTTCTTACCTCTCATATTTTCATCTGCTGTGATATCCCTTAGGTGTACAATGTCATTCTAATTCAACTGACCGTTTTTATTTTTCATTCTAATTTTACCTTGTTTTCATCTTTATTACTCTTTTCCGCCATAAAATCTACAAACACTATTTATCTTTTTGGAGCCAGTGATTCTCTTTGAACCAAATTTCTACCCAAGATACTACAAACAATGAGGTGCAATAAATATCAAATAATACAATGTTAAATTCTTCACTGTGATTCAAGATGTGGAAGAAAAACTATTTGTGTTTTGTACAGCATCAAAGAAATTATTGTTCATTAGTAATGAGCTGCAGAAATTGGAAGCTCAGCTTAAGATCTTTTGACATGTTAGAGGTGAAACACGCAAGAAAATTCTGACATTTTACATTATAGGTTACTTTTTAAAATTGTTCATAGCTTTGCTAAAATTAAACTGCTTGGGTTGGAATTTCCCTGTCTGACTGGAGCTGATTTTGTTAATTTTAAGTTTCGGTTTCTCAGAAGGCAAGTTTTACACATTGTCTTACACTTGTTGCCATGACAATGATCATGAGTCTGATCTTTTGATCAGGGACTTGTTACGTGCAAGAACTGTTTGAGTTTTAGGAATGGACCACTTACTTGCCCTTGAAAATCTGACCAGTTTTGACCAACTTGTAATTCTTTGACTAGTCTTTGCGCTTCCTCAGTACAGTTTTGTTAACAAATTTTCCCATACATTTCATGAATATTCCCTATGTCTTAGGCATGCCTTATCTTCTCAAATGCAATGGACAATTAAAGCTGAAATATTTTCAATTTTATTGAGGAAATCATTCAAACCTATTCCCTATGCAGTTTATTTCCAGGATACTGCATGAAGAAGTGTCTATACTATGCAAAATTTAGTGGTTTCCATGCTAACTTGAAATGACTGGTTATACCACTGTTGCACAGGCAAATATGGCTATTCTTGCCTCTACACAGCGTTGACCTGCACTGCTTCTGATCCAGCGTTAGGAAGTTACAGTTTAGGTATCTCTGCATTTTCCTGCCCTACCTGCTGTAATTCTATCCACAGCTTATCTGTATTCTCCATAATCTTGTGCTTGCTCCTGAAACACCATGGAGAAGGTAGAGAGGAGAAAGGGTGCACAAGAAAGAGGAGCAGAGGCTAAGGGTGTGCAGTCAGAATCTTGGAGATAGAGAGACAGAAAAGCAGCACAGGGAGAGCGTGGAGATGTGCTGAGCAAGGAAGGGTCTGAAGATTTGGAGAGAAGGGACAGCAAACACAAGAGCAAATGTTTTTGAAACTCTAGTCCTTGCCTGAGTGTCTTGTCTGTTAAGGAGGTATGGAAACCCTTAGCACATCTCTTGACATTCATCACTGTTAGGCTCAGACTGAGGGTGGTAAACCTTCTACAATAGAGCAACTGCACCAGTGGATGAGGTAATAGCTACAGATGTCATCTACCTAGACATCTGTAAGGTCTTAAATATAGTCCACAATGGTATTCTTGCTGCTAAATTAGCAAGATACAGGTTTTGACTGTTAGCTAAGGAATTGGCTGATGGCCGTGTCAAGAGTCATGTTCAATGTCCGAGTGGAAACCAGGAACAAAGGTGACCCTCAAAGATCGATACTGGGACCAATACTATTTAATATCTTCATCAAAGACATAGACAGTGCACCCTCAGCAAGTTTGCAGACAACACCAAGCTGAGCGGTGCGGTTGATTCACTAAAGGAAAGGGATGACATACAGAGGAACTTCACATGCTTGAGGAAGAGGTCTGTATGAACCTCAAGACGTTCAACAGGGCCAACTGCAAGTCCTGGCACCTAGGTTAGGGGAATCCCCAGTATTAGGACAGACTGAGGCATGAATGGATTGAAAGCAGTCCTGTGAAGAACTTGGGTCTACTAGTAGGTGGAAAATTGAAAAATTGGACATGAGCCAGAATGTGCACTTGCAGCCCAGAAAGCCAATTGTAAGCTGCATCAAAAGAAACATGGGCAGAGGGTCAAGAAAAGGGATTTTCCCCTTCTGCTATGCTCTTGTGAGACTTCACCTGTAGTACTGCATCCAGCTCTGGAGTCCTCTGTACAAGAAAGACATAGACCTGTTAGAGAGGGTCCAGATGAGGACACAAAGGTAATTCGAGGGCTGGAGCACCTCTCCTAGGAAGACAGGCTGAGATAGTTGGGCTTGTTCAGCCTGGAGAAGAGGAGGCTCAGGGGAGACCATATTGCATGCTTCCGGTATCTAAAGAGAGCTTATAAAAAAGACCTTTTACCAAGGTCTGTAATGAGAGGACAAGGAGCAGTGGTTTTAAACTGAAAGATTTAGATTGGATATAAGGAAGAAATTTTTTACAATGAGGGTAGGGAGACAGTGGAACAGGCTGCCCAGAGAAGTTGTAGGCACCCTATCATTGGAATTGTTCTAGGTTAGCTTCATGGGGCTTTGAGCAAAGTGATAGTGAAAGATGTACCTGAGGGGTTGGACTAGATGATCTCTACAGATTCTTTTCAACCCGATCATTCTATGATTCTAAAAGTCTAAGTTTCTACTCCTGCTATTTATTGTGTAAGCTTAGGTTGTAAAGGACTGCATTGTGACTCTAAAAACTGTGATTCAGATGAGGACCAATAGACTACTTCAGGTCAGACTTCTAGCTTTTAAGATAAATTTCAGGAGATTACACCAAAGTTGCAAAGTCAAGTACTTCAAAGCTATGCAAAAACGGAAGATATTTTTTCCAGTAGACTTGTGTGCATATATTACGATGATGCTTTTATCTGTGCTTTTGAATGCTATACTCTTTTCTTTGCTCCACTGATGAGGCAAAGTTGTTAATAAATGATAGGACAAAAGCTGGATATTTGAACAGCTAGGAAGAATGGATTAAGGCACATCAGGTTTGTGTAACCAAAGAAGAACTAATCTAGATTTTTGTGATGAGCACATTACTTCTCTATGTCTGACAAATAACAGGGAAATTATTCTTTATAATGCCATTCAAATTATCACCTTCCAGTTTCAATGTCAATTTTGTAAAATGAACAGGAGAGCCCATGCTTTTCAGAGTTATTGTTTCACAGTTATCTTACCCTCCAGAATAAAAACAATATAATAGGCATTTTACATGCCTATTTTGCATGTATATTTTCCTAGCTATGAGAACTAGACAAAAACTGTGGTTCTGAATTACAACTATAGAAAGTAGAGGGTGGAGCAAATCCGGAAGCTAGTAGATCGAAAACTGCACAAACTGTCTGTTTTAACATGTATGCACTGCCATACAAACAGATTAGTAAAGCACTTGGTATTGAGGTCTGAGCATATATACTATCCACATTTCCAAGATCTCGCTTTGGTTAAGACTTAATAAGGCTCCCTGGACCAAAACCGTGTAATCTGAAAATCAGCAATCCGAAAGACTAGACCTTCAATGTCTATCTCTTCCTGCACTTTATGGATGGGATTGGCAGGATGCACACTCCAATCTGGTGCCCAGCCCAGGACTGCTGAAGCTATAAAAACCAAAATAGCCAGAATGTTTACTGTGGGAAAGAAAAAGGATTTGAAAAGCTGTGCAGGCTGAGTGGTGCTTTCTTACCAAGAAAGCAAGAGATAAGGGGAGGGGCATTGCTTGCCCTCCATTTCAGTGGCACATGGCAGGGGAGAAGAGGGTGTGAGGGTAGGAAAGTGAGGTACTGCTCCACTGGTTTTGTGCGACTTTGTGGTAAGACTTTTATAAAAGACAGCTGCTCAGAGCCATCTGATTACTCCCCGTGGAGTGAAAAGGTACCCTCAAGAAGGAAATCTTTTGCCCCTAGTGAAATAAGAGTTTCTCTCCTGTTCTTTTTTCAGTACTGCAGTGAAATGATTAATCTATTCTGTACTTATGCTTTTGGCTGAAGCACCTATTCCTAGAGCTGCTACGCCCTTACAGCCTAACGATGGGCCATTAACACCCCATGGCTTGCATACCCTGCCTTAAAGGCCCTCACAGCTGGACCTCCTCAGTCCCAGCAACTGCCTCCATCCTCCCACTCGCAATGCATTCAGCAGCCAAGCTCTCTGCATGCCTATTCCCCTGCAAAGGGAGAGAGCGACCACTGTTCAGCAGCCCATGGCCCAGGCATGTAGCTTTAAGCAACAGCCAAAAATCTGAGTGGGAGGAACACCTGCAGCTCAACAGAAATAGGTCAGCAAAAGTGTTCAAACAACAACAAATTTTTATTCCCTGAGAGGGCCAACATGACCCGTAATATGTCAGGAGATGAAAAGGGAGGGAGATGTTGGATGGGGGTGTGGACGGGGAGTGAATAAGAAAAAGAAAAGGAAGTGAGAGAGACAATGTGCCCACCACTCAGAAATTCCTTAGTAAGATAGCATGGCTCACTACAAATATCCCCAAAATGGCAGGGCAGCAGTTTATACACACCTATGCTTATTGGGAGGACTAGAAAAGCCCCAGTAGGTGCCCTGCTGTGTGAAGCCTGCTGACATGCCTTGCTTCCCCTGGGACAATTTGGATATTTAAAGTGTGTTTCTGAGTACTGAGAATGAATAGCATTCATTCTGGGGGGATGGAATTCCCAGGTCAGGGTTCAACTGAAATTTCTCCTCTAGTGTCTCCTGCAGCTGGCTTACACTTTGTAGCCAGGCAGCAGGGTTTTTTTTTGGAGGGAGACCAAAGGTGTCATAGGAGCCACTGCTCACACAATTTCTCCAGAGCTTCCTGCTCTCAAGCCTATGGAAAAGTGTGCTGCAATCTGTTCTCTAGGTGGACGAAGAACTGTTGTGGTGTCTGCTGCTCCTATCTCTTATTCCCACCATTCTCAGCACCCTCAGGTCTTAAGTACTGCATCCTCAACAGCACTTGGTGTGCATTGGTGGGTAGTCACCTGGACCAGATCCGAACATACCTGGTAAACAGGGATGAGTGGGGAACTTGCTTCAAATGCGACAATAACACTCTGATATACACGTATACATGTCTACATGTGCATGTCTGTCCCACAAGGCCCGTTGTTTGATCTGATTTACTATCAGTTTTTATCTTCCTTTTCAGGTGGATATCACTTAGATTATTGAAATTTACCATCAAATTTTCAAAAAGGTAGTGGTGCAAACAAACAAGTCAGTTCATGGGATTAACTAATGACAAATAACTGTGCTTATATTATGTAATTGTTGGAGTCACAATTTCTTTCTTAAAGTCTTGGTTTCTTTTAGCAAATTCAAGCTAATTGTCATTGACTACTATGTAATACTAAGATGTGAATTTCAAATTTTTGTTTTAATTAAGCTATTTTCATCAGCACCATTGTAAAAAATATACAATTATTTTGCTTATCTTTGTAACACTTAATCAATGAGATTCTTTCTGTGTTGTTTTATTTTTCGCTTGGTTTTGTCTTCTAAGACTGAGTTATTAATTTCTTTGTGCCACTATTCAGGTGTCTGCTGTTCACATTTTACATCTTAGATGACCTTCGAAATAGTCAGCATTTTGCCTTAGTAAATTTCACTTTTTTCTTCAAGATGATGAATATTTACT